>NC_079205.1:53148072-54348072 GCF_026745355.1 Beta vulgaris subsp. vulgaris | reverse complement strand
AGGGATGGGGTTTACTTTGTCAAGCTCCAGAGAGAAAGATTTTGTGGAAAGTTGCCCTGAGCCACTGAATGTCCACACAAGTTTATCCCTGCCATCGCAGGCAAGGCATACATCTTTTAATTTTTTGTCGAGCTGAGATTTTTCGGCAGCGTCTTGCGGTCTCAATGCTCGCTTCCAAGAGAATGTCCACACCCAGTTGAAACCCTCCCAAAATCCAAGAGAGTCCACAGATGCATACGGCATTACAGAGAGTTTATAAAGCCTTGGAAACAAATTTTTTAGTGCCGTAGCTTCCACCCAAGAGTCATGCCAAAAGAGACATTTCGTTCCATCACCAACATTTCTTCTAATCCCCCTGAGAGCCAAGTCCCTTGCGTGTGGATGCTGAAAGATGGAGGAGCATATTTGCTTCCAAATCCCACCTGTTGTGGGAATTGATAAATCAGTAATGCACAAGTTTGGTGGGTACTTGTGCTTGGCACGAATTACTTGGCACCACAATTGTTGTGGACTTTCAAAGAAGCGCCACACCCATTTGAATAAGAGACTAAGATTCTTGTGAGTTAAATTGCCAATACCAAGGCCGCCGAGGATTTTTGGTAGTTGCACCTGTGACCATGATACAAGAGAGAGAGATTTTTTTTCCGGATTGGTATTCCAAAGAAACGATATTGAGAGCATGTTGATTTTGTTGACAACTCCTTTGGGAATAGGATATATTGACATGTAATACAATGGAAGACTTGTGAGTGATGACTTGATCAAAGTGATTCTACCACCAATTGATAACATCCTTCCTTTCCATGAAGCAAGTCGTTGTGAGATTTTTGAGATTATAGGCTCCCAAAGCTGGATTCTAGATGCGTTACCACCAATGGGTAACCCTAAGTAGGTGAAAGGAATATCCCCAATTTTGCAATGAAGCGCAGCTGCTGCTTGTTCAATCCACAACTTTGATGTATTAATCCCAATAAGTGAACTTTTGTGAAAGTTCACTTGGAGCCCCGAGGCTAGTTGGAATATGATGAGCATTTTTTTTATGCTCATGAGCGATCCAAGTTTTGCCTCACAAAATATCAATGTGTCGTCAGCATATTGCAAATGCGAGATTACCATCTCACTTTGAGGAAGACGTATGCCGTTCCACATGTTCAAGGTTGTTGCTCTTGCTATGAGTTGGTTTAGGGCTTCCGCTACCAAGACAAATAAGAAAGGTGAGAGTGGATCACCTTGTCTTAATCCCCTTTGAAGTCTAAAGGGTGCACAAGGAGAACCGTTAATTAACACCGAGGCCGAAGCAGATGAGATACAAGCCATTATCCATTCAAGGAAGCGCCATGATACACTATCGTAGGCCTTGTGAAAATCAAGCTTTAGAAGAGTGGCTTCAATGTTTTTCTTCTTACATGTGTCGATTAGCTCACTTGCAATCAAAGCTCCGTCTAGAATTTGCCTACCTTCAATGTAAGATGATTGAAGAGGACCTATAAGAGAGCTCATAACTCTTTGCAACCTTCTAGCCATTAGCTTGGCAATGATTTTGTAGATGCACCCTATCATGCTAATTGGGCGAAAGTCCTTGAATTCCTTTGAGTTTTCAATTTTTGGAATTAAGGTAATGTAGGCCGTGTTAGAGCCACTAGGAAGATGAGCTGTAGCTTGAAATTCTCGTACTATTCCATAGACTTCATGTTTGATGATATGCCCTGCTGCTTTGACAAATTGAAAGTTGAACCCGTCCGGTCCCGGAGCTTTGTTTGAGTCACAAGAAGAGACCGCACTGTCAATTTCCTCGTCTGAGAAAGGTAAGGTTAGAGTCGTGGCTTGTTCACTTGATAAGCATTTAAACTCGAGTTTATCAAAAATCGGTCTGTTTGCATTTTCTTCCTTGAAGATCTTTGAGAAGAAATTTCTTGCAGCTTGCTTTATTTGATTCGGATCCTCAACTCTACATCCATTTATCTCAATGAAGGGAATCTCATTTTTTCGCCTTCTGTTTGAGGCCACGGCATGGAAAAAATTCGTGTTTTTGTCTCCCTCTTTAAGCCAAGAAATTCTGGAACATTGAGCCCAATACAATTCACGGCACTTCATCCATAGCCAAAGGTCCTCCTGCGCAGCTTTCCTTTTTTCCAGTTCTTCACTATCAAGATTTCTCTGGTTTGCAATATTGTCAATGCTTTGAATGGTGGATTCCAGGTTTGCAATGTTGGAGTCCAGATTGCCAAACTCCTTTTGATTCCATTGCTTAAGACTGGTTTTGACTGCTCTTAATTTTTCTACCATGGGCCTAGATGAAGATTTCGACCATGATTCCTTTACTATCTTCAAGCATTTTGGATCAGTTAGCCAAAAATTCTGAAACCTAAACGGTTTCGGTCCCCAATTTTTTGTCTTGGATTGAACTATCAGGGGGGCAGTGATCGGATAGTCCTCGCTGTAGTAGAGTTATGTTCAAGGAGGGGAATATTGACAACCATTCCGGATTTACAAACAACCTGTCAAGAACACTTTTTGCATTTCCCCGAAACCATGTGAAGCCCCTCACAGAGGGAGAAACTTCCATTAATTGAAGTTCCTGCAAATTTTTTTTGAAATTGTCAATACTACATTGAGAGGATAGGTTGCTACCTCTTTTAGATGCATTTAAAATATCATTGAAGTCCCCAATTATGAGACATGGAAGTGTTGCTGTCTTCCAGTAGTTTGAAATTTCAGCCCAAACATCCGCTCGAGCACTGATTGAGCAAGGATTGTATATGTTGATGAGAATGCAGTTGAAATTCAGTGATGGAAACGATCCCTTTATTGCAATCCAATAACGATTCACAGATTGCTCACGTAAACTGAACTGAGATGTATTCCACATGGAGAGAATACCGCCTGAGTTTCCAATCGAAGGTCAGAATGTCCAGTCCATTTCAGAGGACTTCCATATTGTTCTGGTTATTTTGGATGTAATTTCTTCCATCTTTGTTTCCTGAATAAAGATGAAGGTGGGATCATACATTGAAATTTTCCTCCGAAGAGAGCTTCTTTTGACTCGAGCCCCGAGTCCTCTTATATTCCAAGATAGCACAGACATTGCAACACATTTGGCTGAATTGGGAGAAGGATTTCAAGCATTATTGGTTTCCCAAAGATGCTTTTGATTTACCAGAATCGCCTCTATTTTGTTCTTGAGTTCTGATAAAGGTCCATCATACTTTAGACCTAGTGCCCCTGCCATTGCTATGATGTCTTCAGTCTGTATGAAGCTTGACTTGTTGTTATTGGTACTGGAGGGAGAAGAGATTGCTTGTGCGTAGGCTGATTTTCTTTTCAGTTTTTTCTTTTTTGCCATTTTTCTTGCCCTCTTTTTAATTTGGGCTGTTTTTGTGTGGATTGGTATTCTATCTTCGAACCCAGGTGGAAAAAGGGGACCGGAACATGAGGATGAGCCCAAAGAGGAAATAGAGGCTGAGTTGGGCTTGTTTGAGCGCATAAGAGGTTCGAATTTATTAGTGATTTGTATTGGGCTGGGTGGATGGTTTTTTTTTGGGGATATGATGATTTGAATGTTTGTTGTTTTAATTTTGGTTATTGGGCTGTTTAGGAAGTTGGTATTTTTATCAGGGCTTTTTTTGAGGTTTGGTTGGATTGTGTTTGAGAATGGCGGCTGAGATTGTGAGGGAACATTGACATTTAATTCTGCTTCTGTTGTCAACTGATGATTGGAATTCCTAGGAATCATATGAAACATCATGTGTTCATTTCCTAGGTTAATTATTGGTGTGTTTGGGAGAGGAATTGGGGATGTCATTTCAAGAAAATCATTTACTTCTCTATTGTCAGTGGGGACATGACTAGGTTCTTTTTCTGCATCAAGAGACCTTTGATTGATCATGAACATACTTGATTGTGGACAGGACTGGCTGCATTACCTCTAATTTCCATCGCTTCCTTGATATCATTATCTGACTTGGAGACTTGGTGCCAATTTTGCTTCATTTCAGAGACATGAATTGCATAGTCCTTCCCCTCTATTTCCATGGACATTTTGCAATTGATATCAAATAGACAATCTATATATATGAGCACGCTTGCACTATCGTAATTATTGTAATCATCCGAAATAACACGCCCTAGCACACATCCAATATTAAAGAAGTTCTCATACCCCCATGCAATCAATGGTACGCCATACACCTTGATCCATGTTTCTCTCCATAATGTCGCGCTTTGATCATTGACATTTGTTACTATCATGAACCATTGTTGCAACCATGAGCTTTCCATCATATGCTTCTTGTCTTCATAAGTATCAAAGATTAATAGGTGTTGCATGTTCCCCATGGGCTTGATTGTAAGACAATTGACCCCTTCCGAGAGAATATGGTTTAGAATCAACTCCAAAGTTTGTGAGGATGTGGCAATAGCAATGGCACTGCGCTGCAGCATTTCTACTATATCTTCACATTTTTTTTCCTTTTAATGTTGCAGCATAATCGCTATTTAGGTCTATTTCACCCAATGAGTTCCTTATGTTTTCAGTTTCCTCCCCCAGAGCTCTTGAACTCATAATTCTATGCCTTGATGGTTTCGGTTTGGTTGTGGTATAATGGTTTTGTTTCAGAGTTTGGGTTGGTATGTTTGGGTGTTGGGTGGGGTTTTCTGTGACGGTCTTGTCATTGCCATCTCTACTTACATTGGCAGCTTCTTTGTATGATCGATGATCTCGGACGGAAAAAGGAGCCTTTTTGTTTGTTTTCATATAGGTTTGCTGGGTTCTTTGTATTTGGTGAGGGGTGATGTTTGGGATTGCTTTATCTTGTTTGGCAGGGAATACCGAAATGTAATTCTTCCCGACTTCTCTCCCAATTTCATCCCTAATAGCAGTAGCCAGAGATTGTGAATGATATAACTGGACAAATGCATACTTGTGCTTTGGATTTTTTTGAGTTGCTGGGATGTATATGTTTGCTATTGCTCCATGACTTCGGAAAATTTTGGATATGTCAGAGATGGTGAAGGTGGTAGGCAGATGGTTTACAAAACACGTTTTTGAGGCTATGGTTTGGTGGGGTTTAGATTTCCTTTTGCTGACTGTGATCCATTGAAGATCATGCGCCACTCCATTAGTTTTTCCACGGAGATTTCTCTCTCTAGAAAGCATCTCTCTCTCTAACAAAATTAGAGTACAGTACGTAATCCTAATTAATGTCTAGGTTCCTAACAGATTATCCATCATTTTTCTTTATATTAGTATCGAAAAGTAGTTATTGAATCATAATCTTTTATAGGTTAATCCAACTCATATACGTAGAAAAAACCTTTCAAAAAGAGTAAGTCTTGCATGGATGATGGACTTGGTCCTCAATAATATTATTATGGACCAAAGCCACTAATTTAATATAATGGCCCTTTTTTTCAATATAGTAACCTTTTAAAATCTTAAGTGACAGTATATTATAGTGACCATTTTTTTCATAAATCATACGAATTAGCAATAGGTTCACACTAACTTAGTGTATACCAAGTCCATATAAGTTTTTACCTTTAAATAGGAATACTACGGTCATGTACCATCTATATTTGGTAAGGAATCCCACACTTCCAAATTGTTTATTGTGGAGTTTGATCCCATAAATCAACCTTAAGATTGCGAGATACAAGGTTTACCACTAGACCAAGTATTACTTGGTACATTCAATCCATCATAAGTAGAAGTAATGGACTAATGGTTGCTATTAGGGTACGCATCATTATATATCTTAAGGAAAATATAGTATTTTCACTAGTTAGCTTGTTTGTACTCATTATCTAAAGCTATGGTGCTTGAACTCCTTATTCAAGATTAAGTCACAATCATCCTCAATACTCATACATAGTATTACAAATTTGTTTGTATTTCTTCAATTTTAATTGCTCTTCTCTCTTGTTTAGGATTATGAGATTATCCATCATTTTTGGTTCCCTTATGAACATATAAAGTTAAACAAAACGAATTTTAAGTTTTCTAAGGAATGAAGGAAATGAGGAAGAGGTGGTAGCTCAGTAGAGTTCCACCTCGAATTCTAGAGCATTGCCTAGGGTTCGAATCCTCATCCAAACAATATATTGGATTGTTGGGACGTCTACTTCTATCTTGTTTAGCATTATACATAGCGTCTAAGCTGGTGTACCATGCAGGTTAATAGCCTAATAGGTGTTGATGAGAACTGATTATATCGGATACTCACCAGTTACCGGGTCGAAACAATACTATCAGACCTGAACAGTACGCAATCGGGTCCTTTTGCTGGACCCGAATTCAGACACAGTCGAACCGGTCCAGTGTCTAGAACCGGCGAGTTCAGGCCAAGTCTGGGTCCGGGTACCTAGGATTTTTGCTCAGCCCTAGCAGCTAGGGCATCGAAGGGAAAGAAAGAATATGAAAGGAATCTCAAGTGATTATTTGTATAGGAGAACCAATGAAAAAGCAAGACTTATAAGTTGTATGTGAGAGACATATTTTCATTTGTTTGGAAACAGACATTGAAGTGGCAGTGGGATTGAGAGAAACCATAAATTCCACATTTTCATCTCCCAAAACTTGAAGAAAGATGAGAGATTCTCTCCCTTGACAAAATCCCACAAACACTCTCCCCAAGGAGCCTTGAGAAGGGACATAATTTCTAGATTCACACCACCATAACTCTTTACATAGAAATTTGGGGCCAAATTGAAAAGCAAACACCTAAAACTTCCCTTTCCATCAATCCCTACAACAGTACAACTTATCACTATTTGAGAAAAGGCAATTATAAAATGACAATATTATTGCTTCTTTTTTGAGGTGATAATATCTTTACTTAGAATACCTTTTTCTTTTACATGCAGATAACTCTTTGAACCAAAAGGTTATACTTTATAGGAATTAAATGGAATTGTTAAGAATGAGTGTAACATCTAATGGAATGAAATAATTCCCAGTTGTATGGGGTTATATTTAATTTGTCTTTGATGTTTTTTTATGGAAGACTTTAATGTTTTTATACCAACCGTATGCATCAACCCAATGGAAAAAATTGTACTCATATAAATCCAACACTATTACTCCCTCTGTCCCAAATTGTTTGCTACATTTGCTTTATCACAAAGACCAAGGAGGGAGTGGGGACCATTACCATAACAAGAATTAACAAAAAAGCAAATACTTCGTTTTTTTTAGATGTTACACTTTTCAAATCACGGAAACCTAGGTAATTTTTGGAGAGGAGAGAGATAGAGAGAATGAAAAACAAAAGGGTCCCATGTGAACATGTGATAGGAGAGAGATAGAGAGAAGTTATTACCCAAAATAAAAGTGTAGCATCTAATTTAAAATTTCCTAAAATAGAAAGTGTAACATCTAAAAAAAAACAGAGGAAGTAGATAAATTGTGGGACTTATGTACTCTATATGGAAATATTTACAAAAACAAGGAGGGAGTGATGGCAAATTTGTAAATAAAGTGTGGGACCTATGTACTATATATGGAAATATTTGCAAATGTAGCAAATAAATTGGGACGCACCTATGGCAAAATGTAGCAAATAAATTGAAACGGAGGGAGTACATTACTATGTGAAAGAGCAGTTAATCTTAGACCGCTTGCACTTGTACTTTGTTAAAAACTAGTAACACTGTTTGTCTATATTAAAAGATCCATAACTTTTCCCTTAAAATTAAAATAAAAATCCACAACTCTATAATTCGTATTGTAAGTTAAAAATTATTATTTAAAATATAAAAAATGCAATAGACTTTTTGACTGAGATAAAAAAACATTATAATGATGATCAATTATATTACTAATTATGCTTAATTCATTTACTTCGAAATAAAAATAATAAGGTTATGTTTTTTTGGACTTATTTTCAATTCAGTTTAGTTAATTTCCTCTTATAGTTTTCATTCAGTTCAGTTTCTTCTCGATCCAAAATAACGAGACTCCATTATTATGAGTTTCACCTAATATGAACTTGAGAAAGTTTACTTAACTTTGCTAATCTAGTATTATTGAATTTTCATTATTAAATTAAGGAAAAAAGAGAAATATATAAAGGGAATAAAAAAAAAGGCAAGACCCATTTGGTTGGATTGAATTGGACTAAATTAAACTGAAAAAATAATAATAATTAAACTGAACTAAAATTAACTGAATTGCACTGATCTAAAAATAATTCAAAAAAATAAAACCTAAATTTTATAAGAAAAGAAATATTGACAAGAAGTGAAAGAAATAAAAAAACAATGCTTGACCTCAAAACCTCAAAACTCCCACAACTCCCCATTTCTTGAAATCATTCCACCCACAAACCAATGCATTCCACCCTCCCATACACACCATCATTTTCAGCTAGACAAGTAAGGAAACCAAAATCTTTTATTTTTTCTATATATATATATAAAAAAAAGTGTAATCATAAAACAAATCTGTCTCTCATACACTCTCTCTCCATCTGTCAACTGTCATGTCTTCCATGATTTTACATCACTTTCATATAAATTCTTCAGAGCTTTAGTTATCCAACACCATGCACATTTGTGATGGTCAGCAACACAAACTACTGAACTAGGCCTTATATAGTTATATACACATAAATGATAAAACTATATTTTTTTAAAATTAATTTAATAAAAAAAAGGTCATGATTTAATAATATCTTTTCACTTCCACTCTCAAACAGTCCCACTATTAGCTTGAAGAGTTGGGTGTTGGTTGTCACAGTGACAATTGGAGTTGAAAGCACCCATCTTTTCATGTCTTAATTGTTCATCAGACTACACCATCTTAATAGTAGTAGTAGTATTTTAGTACTTGCTAAAATCACTACATATATTTCTAATATTTACATTTATCTCTTTGCACTCTTCTTTCTTGGCTCTTTTTATTATCTTGAGATTCGTCTTTTACATAACTTCTATATTCTAGTCTACAAAGAAAAATAAGAGGGGTGAAAAAAGATGGGTTCTTTAGGAAGTTATGAAGGAGTTAAAGGTAAAAAGGCAATGTGGTTGTATCCAAAAGTGTCTGGTTTTAATCCTTCTGAAAGATGGGGGCATACTGCTTGCTTCTCTCAAGGTCATGTTTATGTCTTTGGGGTAAGTTTTTCTCTTTTTTTTTGTTTTGTTTTGTTTTGTTTATGTAATATGTATGTAACATTTACTCTCATATTGTAATTTTTCCTGCATTTTGTCACAATCGGATTTAGTTGTCACATTACTGGTTAAATTTACATGTTCGACGTGACTATTAATTCTAAACAAAATTACTTTTACTATATGTAATGGGGGAGTGGTTTACATGATTTTTAATTGTGAATTTAGGTGGATTTGGAACTTTTTTCCCTTTGCTTATTGTTATAGCTGTTGGTTTGATGAGTTTGGCTAATTTACTATTGACTTGGTTTTTTTGCATGATAATGTTGGTATGTAATTCCTCAGCATGTGTTTAATCAGTTGATTTCTTAGTTGTGTTCTATTATATTTATCTGATAATTCTCTGAGTATAGTTAGATTTCTCTTTTTTTGGGGGGCTTAAGAATGCAGTAATGCATTTTACATTTGTTTTGCTTGTTTTTCCTTTCATTAAAAATTTACCCTTTTTCATGCTATTCAAATGGTTTTGTTAGGTTTCATCTTAATTATTACTTCTAATGCGTCTGAATAGAGAAGTCCTTGCACATTTTACTCTTATATCAGTTCATCAGTTGATCGATATAGTGGTGGAACAATCCATGGTTATATATCCTTTAGGTTAATAATAGGAGTATAACAAAACTTATATGCTTGTTCACTTTCAGGGATGTTGTGGGGGTCTGCATTACGGTGATGTCTTAGTCCTGAATCTAGACACAATGTCCTGGACCACTCTAGTGACTACTGGGAAGGGTCCGGGACCACGAGATAGCCATAGTGCCACGCTGTGGCGGAACAGGATTATAGTCTTTGGTGGCACTAATGGCTCTAAGAAGGTCAATGACCTCCACATTTTGGACCTTGAATCCAAGGAGTGGACCCAACCCTTGTGTACCGGTGCCTACCCTTCAGCACGCGAGAGCCACACTGCCACCTTAGTTGGGGATGATTATTTAGTCGTGTTTGGCGGGAGTGGTGAAGGGGTAGGAAACTACTTGAATGATTTGCACTTTTTGGATCTTAAGACCATGAGATGGACTTCCCCTATGGTGAAGGGTGATGCCCCTCCTCCTAGAGATAGCCACATCAGTGCGGTGGTTGGGAGGAAGGTCTTCGTATATGGTGGGGATTGTGGGGACCGCTATCATGGTGATGTGGACTTGTTCGATCTCGATACCTTGACGTGGTCTAGAGTAAGTTTTCTCATTGCTAGTATACACTTCCATTTGCTTGGTCAAATTCCTATATTATAGCTTATGTGACTTCTGTTGGCAGTTGGAAGTTCTAGGACCTTCACCTGGTAGGAGGGCAGGACATGCTGCTGTGAAGATTGGAACTAAGGTCTGCGAAATCAGGACTTGAGTTGTCTGTTTTTCTCATTAATCTAATGCAGTTCATGATAGATTATGTTTTAGTAAATGGTTTATAAATGCTGATGAAATTAAAAACTACTAGTTTCTGATTTCAGTCGTGTATGAGTTACTGTACTGATGCTTATGATTAATAAACAAACCAGGTGTATGTTGTTGGTGGAGTTGGTGACAAGAAATACTACAACGATGCTTGGGTCCTCGATACAGCTATAAGTTCATGGTCTAAGCTTGAGATTTGTGGTCAGCCACCTCAAGGGCGGTTTTCTCATACAGCAATTGTTACAGACTCTGACATTGCAATATATGGAGGGTTAGACTATGTTCTCTTCCCCTTGTTTCATGAATTTACTACTCATTCTTTTTATATACGTTATATTACCTGATACTTTTGTACTAGTAAAAATTAGGAAACTTCGCTATTAGATAAATATTTGTTGAGATGAATCTAACAATATCGTAAATGAATTAGTTGTTCTATAAATTAGAGTAAATGTATAATCAAAGTTCAGCCAAACTAGGAGACTAGATTAATCCAGACTATATCTTAATAAATTCAGATGAGTTACCTTTTAAATAGAGTGAACAAAGCCGTAGTCCCTTGACTTCTGCCCCACTACTCTAGGGTTAAGATGCATATGTCCCAATATGTGTTACATCTTGTTTTCCATTTCACTAAGATTTCGGATTTATGAAATTTCTTACCTATTTTTTCTTAAAAAATTCCTCCTAATATGTAGTTGTGTACTCTAATAGGTGTGGAGAAGACGAGCGTCCTTTAGGGGAGCTCCTTATATTGCAACTCGGGAACGAGCACCCAAATGGACGCTACAACATTTCCATGTGCAAGAGTTTTGGAAATCATAGGAGTCAACCAAGGAGAAGAGGTCAGTCCGATACTCAATGGCAGAAGACAATGCTTTTAGGGAGTTGCATTGAGACCGAAAGAAAAGATGCAAATGAGGTTGACATTTTACACTCAAAGAGGAGAAGAACCATTAATACAAACACATGGGAGAAGGAACCAGAACAGGAAGAGCATTCTCTTTCTGTCTCACAGAATTCGTCTCCATCTCAATCTGATCAAGAACAAACAACTGTTCAAAACCCAACATCCTCCTTACCAGCATCTCAAAGTTTCCAGTTCCCGCCTTCTATTCATCCATTAAATAAACCTCCAAGGAAAAGTCAGCATAATCTGCCTGATGTTTATATCTTAGGGGAGCATCGACCGAGCCAAAGACATCCACATTCCTTACCATTGTCTCATGCAGTTCGAAGTGATGTGGAATTCTTAACAGCAGAGGGGAGACACCTAAACCAAAGTGTCACTCAAAACTTGGTAATGAAGTTTTTCACTTGAGAAATATATGCAATTGCTTATTCTTACTCTGGAACTCATGTTGAGCGCCCTGTGTCCAAGCATCCAACTCGGCTATTTTGTTTAAATTTCCATAGATTTGGTTCAAGTCAAGTGGGTGTGGCGAGGATCCGACATGGGTACTTTTAGAATGAAGAGTCTTGAGTAACATACCAAGTATTATCATTAGTTACACACTTGCTTATTAAGTATTAACCTCATTGTAAATTTTTCCTCGTAGATTGGAGCTGAAGTACAGGGGAAAGTAGACGGGTCATTCGATTCCGGTTACCTAATGACTGCTACTGTTAATGGGAGAATGCTTAGAGGGGTTCTGTTTGCTCCTGTAAGCAATCTCTTGACTTTCTGGCAATGATTCATCTTTATAATTTTGCTTAATCTATATATGTTTTTGTCTGCAATGTAATGTTTAAAAGGTTGTTGATGTCAATAATCAGGCACCAAATTTCACGTATAAAGGAGCGAATCGATGCCAAAATAGCTTTGGTCAAGTTACGGTTGCTGAGCAATGTACAAACTCTAACAGAGGATCCACTCATGGAAAGAGTCCAATTGTGCAGGCCATAAAAAGCAGTGGTGTAGGATTCAGCCATGAATTTGGTCATGGAAACATTGATCGCCCCTCTCCCATTCTTCGAGCTCTACCGAGGAGGGATCAGTTATTAAGAGATAGAAGTGATCTTCAAGGTGTTGTTCTAACGCTAGGAGGACCTGGTGCAGGAAATAGTCATGGATGAGTTTGTATAGTTGATACTTATACCAATCTACTATAGTGTCTGTTTTGTCTATTAATTTCGTTATAAAGTTTAGATGAAGTTATGTGTTATTATTAGCCCTGAAAGTTGAAAAACACTACCTAGCCGTTAAACAAAAAAAAATAAGGAAGGAATGCAAATTGTCAATTCTAAAAGAAAAAACTCAACTTTTCAAATTTTTAGAAGGAGAAATCCAAATTTAAGTGGCAATTGTTCCCATAATTGTAAACACGACTTCACTTTATCTATCTACACCTTTTTCTGAATATTTTCATAAGGTGTTTGAAGTACTTGAGTTAGAATCATATTTATATGTAGATTCTGTTTGGGGAAGCATTTTAGCTACCTTAAATAATAAGGTGCTAACATATTTTAGGTGTTAAAATGATTAGTAGTGTTTGGGGAACATCTAAAATAAAATTTCAGGTGGCTAAAATGACTTAGATGATAAGTTAAAAAATTTACCTTTTCACAATCAGGTGACTGAAATTTTGTAAAACCTTTCCAAAATTTTGACAACAACTAATTTTGCTAAAATAATTTATCAACTTAATCAACTAATTTTGCCAAACAGTTAAACTAATTAGTTACCTTATCAATTTCAACACCTTATCGGTTTCAACTTTATCTTATCAGTTTCAGTTAACTTATCAGTTTCAGTTTATTTTCAGCTAGTAATGCCAAACAGAGCCGTAATAGTGTTTATGGGAAAGCTTGTATTGCATAGTAGGATAAGTACATCTTATATAGACTATAGTACAATACAAGAGATAACAATTGAAACAGGAAATGAAGATATTATGCTAATAATATTTTAGAGAATATGCTATACAAAGAAAATACGGTATCCTAAAAGTATACCTAATATCCTAACCATAAGAGATTGCTATAACTGAAATATTTGACTAACGTATATCTTCTACCATCAGTTCTTCGATCCTGTTATTTTGGACACAATTTTAATTCAGTTCAATCCAACTCGTTTTAGTTTAATTCAATTACTTTTTTTAAAAAGTTTTACTTCATTTCAACTCGTTTTAGTTGGATTTAAAGACTCGGACCTATTCGTATTATAACTAGAAAGAACAATGAGAGTATTCGACATTTGACATTTTAGGCATGGAAAGATGTCTTTTTTAGTTCTCACAAGGAAATACTCATACCATGAGACTAGAAGTACAAAAAAGCTCCCGCGCATTACGCGTAATGTTTGGGGTCTCCAAATTAAGGTGGTCGCACTCAACGGTCATGGTTTGTCTTCCATGTCATCTTCTGACAGATTACATGAGTCACGTAACACCTTGTTCCTCACTTCCTTGTACTCCCATTTTCTTTTTCCAAACAAAAAACATAGTACTGTAGACACTAGTAAAAAAATAAAAAATGAATCAAATTTATTGGTTTTGTTTTCAACAAGTCATCTCTCTCACCTCAAACTTCAAAGTCTATCACACCAGTCCAGTCGCCATTAAACGCTGGACACGCTATTAAAATCTGAAAACGTCTAACGTCTATTCACTCTTAAACAGCTCTGATTCTCTTCTTTTCACATCTTTTATGTGGTCATTACGTCATACATACTACTTCTTTTGACCTTCTCCTTTATGCCTTCCTCATCCATTGAAAACTATGCCCTCTTTTTTTTTCTGAAATTATGCACTCTAATTTTTTTTTAGGGCAAGAAACTATGCATTCTTATATACCCGGTTATTTTGAGCACAATCTTCTATTGAGATTCATTCCAATTTAATTTAGCTACTTTCCTTTAATAGTTTGAGTTCAGCTTAGCTCAATTTATTTCCGTTCAGTTTAGTTCAGTCGAGAAATAGGATATTATTAAGAGAATGGTAAGATATCTGAATCTTAAATTGTTGTTGTGACAAAAAAAAAACTTATATTATATGGTCCAAGCTAAATGTAGTATGGACATAATGTTAGCACGTGTGATTTATGGGGAAAAAAAATACTAAGTTCAAAAATAAAGATGAGCAACTATATTGTGATTATATGAGCAGTAGGTGATAGCTAGGTGATAGTCTAGTGGTATTGGCATCACCCCTGATTCCAGAGGTCAAGGGATCGAGTCTTACCCCTTGCAAGGAGGATCTCATTTCTCTCTTTCCTTGCAAACGATTTTATCTTACTTAAAAAAAACTATATTGTGATTATATGAGGAAAAAGTTAATATGTTATAAAGTATAAATAAATAGTGGAATCCAACTTATCAGTTTTAATAATTTTTTGATACTCTAACTCTAGTAGGTTAACTATCCACCGAGTAGATGTAGCATTACCCGAACAAGTCTATGTAAAAATTTGTCAAATTTTAGAGACATTACCTTCACAAAGGCATCTTTTATATAGGTAATATGTTTCGAGGTTGACATGGAAAACCACATTTATTCGCTTGCACTATTATCTTATCTGAAAGTGTTGAGGAAATATGATACTTTTCTATTTAGAAAGTTATTGACCTCCTCTGCCCGTTTTACATAATTACATAAAGAGCATCCACAATATAATGAGTTTGGATCCTCTAGAGTTTTAGTGAAACTCTACAAGGTAGAGTTGTATCTGAGTCATACATTTTGAAATCAAGGGCTCATATTGGTGGAAGGAAAAGATTTAATGGTGGATTTTGATGAGATAAAATATGGGGGATTTTGGAAAGATAATATATGAGTCATTGATTTTTTATTCAATGATTGATATTGTTCAAACTCTACCTTGTAGAGTTTCACTAAAACTCTAGAGGATCCAAACACCATTATAATGGTTGAAGGAATAGATTATCTTGTAGATATATACTTCTTCGTTTCAAAATAGTTGCACCATTTGACATTTGATCATTATTTATGAACCAATTTTGACAAGTCTTCCCTCACCATTATATAAGAAAAACATAGTCAAGTGAGATCTTGTTAAATTCGTCTCAATACGAGAATTTTAAATATCAGCTTTTTACAATTTTCACTTATACGCAATTACAGATATTAACGTTCAAAAAAGCGTTTTGGCAAACTTAAAAAAGCAAACGGTGCAACTATTTTGAAACGGATGAAATAAAAGATAAACATATTAGCTCTACCATTGGGGAGCTACAAGTAGTTGGGAAAAATGTTTGAGTAACCTTTAGCGTTGACAACCCTCTTCGACACATTAGAATAAAATATTAATATGTATGTAATAAATGAGGGGAGAAGTGATGTAAAAATAATATTTTAATGTATTTCTAACCAATGAAAATTCAATAATAATAGAGTTGACAACCCTTGGAATCACTCATTCAATGTCCAAATAGTTGTGGCTTAGAATAATCTTGTAGCTGGAACATGCGACATGGTTTTACGATAATCTAGACATGTTTTTTTGTTTTTTTATTAATGTTATTTGGGCACATTTTAGCAAGTAGGACCTACAAAAGTTTCAATTGGTTGTGACTTTCCATTAAAGAGGTTGTAATTTAAAATTATTGTAGTTTGTAAAATCTGATGTTGCATAGCAAGTTATAATTGGGTGTGGCTTACTGTAGTTGATGCTCTAAGAGTCTCATGTAATGTTGAGTCGTTGGGAATTACCAAACATGTTTAATAGAGTCTTATCAACCAATGCCCATCACTTACGACATACATCTACCATACTTTTATCGCTTGGTGATGGAGAGGTAGGTGAAATGTAATTTTGAATTTGTTTCTACTTTAGGTAAAAATGGTAAATTTGTAGGTGGACCAGAGAGCATGATGCTCTCTGTGCACCTGTTACATAACGGCGACGTTTTGTTAAGTATGTGAGTGAAATTTATTCCCCTCAAAGAAATTAAAAAAAATAAAATTTGCTAAACAAAAATTGCTGATAGTTTCCCACAAATTGCGGCGGTGGGTAACTACTCATATCTCCTCATATTTGTATATTGGGTGGAGTACATCAAATTTTACCAAAAAAACTACTATTATTTATGGTTTTGAGTAAACTTTCAAAATATTATTAAAACTATATTACTCTCTCCGTCTCAAAATATAGTTCTCATTTTCATTTTGGGTGTCCCAAAATATAGTTCTCATTTCCATATTAATTGCAAATGAATACAATCGTAAAAAAGAACATGAATATATCAAAGAAAGAACACCATAATAATTATAAAAGAACATGTTTATAAAGTACTTGAGAAACGAAAGGCTTTTAAAATTCATAAACATGAAAATAAACCTAACAAGAACATTAAGGTATAAAACAAAGAACAACATACTAATTGCAAATGACATGTGCATATAATACTTGAGATTCGAAAAAAAAAATTATTAAAAATCACAAAGATTAATAAAAACATAAAAGAACATGACGATACCAAACAAAGAACGTCATATTGATTATAAAAGAACATAAACGTATAATCGCTGAGATACAAAAAACTATATAAAAATTCACCCGGAATTTTTTGGGACTTCTATCATTTTGTTTTTTTAAAAAAAAATTATTATTATTTTTTTAAAATATATTTCCCTTTCTTTAAATTGCATTTGATATCCAAGGTCATGCATTTTGGAGTAGGACCACGTAGAGGAAGGTGGTCTCTAGTCCACCATCCACGCTTTGGGTAAAAATAGCAAGAATAAATTAACTTTTGGCAGGTTCGCATAAATTTTATCATATACCCGGGTATACCATGCTCATGGTACACCCAATATTTTTATTTTTTTTGCTCATTACTCATTTGAAACATCCAAAAAAGTATAATCAGATAATAGATAGAGCTTCAAATAAGCAAAAACTAGCCTTGGGCATACACATGGTACACCCGGATTTATGATGAATGCACTCAACGATTCGCTCAAAATAAGTCAAACTATAGAATAATCTTGAATAAGCAAAGCTTACAATGGGATTTTCTTTTACAGAATTCAACGGGTAAACCATCTGTTATTATATATAATATGTTCACATATCTTAAATTTAATGGTTTAGATTTTCAATTTTAAAACCCATCTACCTTTCCCACCCAAAACTCATTCCCACCCCTGAGACCCCCTCTCCCTATCCCCCATCCCTCTTATATTTCCTCTTATTTCACTCACCCTTTGATCTATATCTCTCATGGATCACCTCAAACGCAGCCCACTCCCTAACTCCGCTCTTTCCCCCAATGACAACTAGATATGGCAATATCCAGTGGACCACCCGGCCATCCACCCGATTTATTAAGTGGGTGAAAACCCCGATTTAAACGGATGATAGCCGGGTGACGGATAATCGTGCGATGGATGCGGGTTGGGTTCGAGTGATATTTTTTCATCCATCACCCAACCCATCACCCGTTTACCACCCGATCCGTCACCCGATTAAAGTAAAAAATATATAATTTTTTTTTAATTTTGGGCCTTTTCGTTTTTACAGCTTTATTAATCTATAGCCCAAAAGTTACAAGATGATAATATAAGTATATAAGTTTTAATAATGTGGATTAGGGCTAGTTTGGAGACGATTTTACATAGTAAGTAGAATTATATAAATGGATTAGTGGTTCTTGTTAGTAATTTTTCTTTCTTCTCCTAATACTATTTGATTTCACCCGTTAATCACCCGATCCATCCGTTTAACCCGGTTATAAATGGATGGATGGATTCGGGTGGAGATGGATGTGGGTGATGGATGCATGGATCGGGTGGATGCGGGTGACACTCCACCTGCCCCGAACCCGATCAATTTACATCTCTAATGACAACGTTGTTGATAACAATGATGATGATGATGATAATGGTGGTGGTGTTGTCTAATATGATAGTTTGGGAAACTCAAGGAGTTTGATCATAAAAGGGTAGATGGATTTTTTAAAATGGGGTGAAAATTGAAAATTAGGTTTGTGAGTTTGAGTAAGAGGAAGAGATTTTATGAAGGGGGGTAAGGGTGGGAGGGTTTTTGGGCCGGAAAGGGTAAATGGGTCTTGATTAATGTTTTTTATTTAATTAATATTTTTAATTTGGAAATATAAACCAATAAAAATAAGACATGTGGACATGTTACCTACAATAACATGTTATTTACCTGTTGAACCCATTAAAAGATAACCTTATAAGCTTTGCTTATTCGGGGATAATTTAAATCACTTAGAGATAATTACAAAAAAGTTAAGAAGTAATTAAACGTGGCAGCTAAAAAATTATTCATCCAACAAATTGAACACCTTAAGGGAAACAACAATTGGTCTTGTAAAAGACTGCCTAATTTTAATTTAAAATTGGACGATGGCCCAAGCTCAATAATAAGATGAGATTGGACCAACTTTTAAAATTTAGTGACTAGTTTGACTGGTTAAGTAACCACTTTACCCGTTTAATATATTTAATAATTCATTTATCGACTAGTTAATTGATCTAGTGATGTGTTTAATCAATTCGCTAAGACTGCAAGGTTATGTATTAAGATTGTAATATTTTTTTAAATTATTATTAGGAAAGATAATTGGTCCGAAAATCAATCACTATCAGTCTATCAGTCTACAGGACAGGCCAGTTTAGAAGTTGAGTACAAGACTAAACATCACAGAAGCAAAATGTCCCAACATATGGTTGGGACGAGGATTCGAACCACGAGCAATGTCCTATAATTCGGGGTGGTACTCCACTGAACTACCACCTCTTCCTCAATTGTAATGCTTGTTAGGAGAACATATGTTTGAATTTGGCTAATTTTATATTAAAATTAGATTGCCTATTTTAATAATTTATTTGAACCTAAAATCAGCAAAATAAGAGCCTATTCTCCCCAACTTATTTTCAGTTCAGTTCAGATCAATCAGTTTAGTTTAGTTTAGCTCTGGACAATACTTTTACTCTCACATATCACTACTCATTTTAGTTCAATTCAGATCAATACAGTTCAATTCAATTCAACTGTTTTATACCGTAGAGAACATGTCCTAAATGTAGCGTAGAGGGGTTGATAAATGTATGAATGATGTTGATAATTTAACGGGTTAATAAATCTAGCAGGTCCGTCTACTTTAGCCCTTGTTTACAAACCAGGCCCATGAAAACTCTACCCATCTCCTCAACATTTTTCACTTCCTCGTCTTTTCTCTCTCTATTTCTCTGAGCTGAAGATATCTGCAGAAAAGTAAAGTTCAAAAAAACACTATGGCTCACTCATATGTGGCGTTACGATCACCTTCAACATTTCCCAGACTCAACACTTCCATTTTCGACCACAAATTCACTTCTCGCTCCTCTCATTCTCTCTTTCTCTCTCCTCCATTCAACCCTCTTTCTCCCAGGTATGATAAACTTTTAACATTCTAGTTTCTGCATTTTCAGTTCATCTCAATTCCTGATTTTATAGCTTATTTTTTTCGATTTTATTTTTGTTAGGGTTTTAAAAGCGAGTAATTCTTCCGAAAAATTTCGTCGAACTTCGAACGTTAAAACGTTACATTGTGATGGATTTGGGACTCCTCGAAGAAATGATCGCTCTAGCATTTGGTCCAATAGGTAGAATTTATGCAAGATTTTTTCAGTTCAGTATTTTTTGATTATTATCGTCAATTTCTACGATTGTGTGATAAATTATTAGGTCATGACCTTAATTTATGTTTCCAATGAGAGTTTGAATGATTTATGATAGTATATGTAGTTCATTTAACAATTTAACATCTTTACATCATCAGATTTTGACCAAATTGTAATACTTTTGATCATGTGAAAAGTGTTGCTTACAAACTAAATTGTACATTCTTGACTCGCTTGTAGTGATGCTATGTGAAGTTTTTTTTTGAATAGCATACTATCCAGTGGCGGAGCCAGGATTTCAAAATCGGGGGGTCACAAAAAAATAAAAGATATTCAATATTAAAAATTTTACCACACAAAGAAACATTGTCAAAGATCGGATTATTTTCGCATTGCCTTTGTTTTTTTTTATCTAGGTATATCACTCATCGTTTCCTATATTCATTATTTAATATAAATTAACTAAGTAACACCGATACGGGTACGGGGACGGATACGGGTACGGATACGGGGACGGAAAACGGCAAAATCAAAATTACCGAAAACGGGTACGGCTTGGATTCGGCAAAAAATATATACAAATAAATTATAAATAAATATAATCATTTATGAATGATATTATCTTAATTTTTAGTTTTCGTAACTTAAATGGAAATTATAAGCTTATTAATTTACAGTATTTTAGTCACAATTAAAATTAGATTATTAAAGAATAGAATAATGTTTTTTGAGTTAGTATATTATACTGTTATATAAAGAGACTAAAGAGTTTCTTCTTTGAGAGTTTACTAGAGAGATTAACCTTGTCATCTTTACTTTCTAGTTAAGTGGATAACAACTGTATTCTCCCCCACAAGAAAAAAAAAACAGAAGAAAATAAAAAGAGTGGATGACACCTATAAACAATTGTACTATACTAAATGAAATATTGAAATACAACAGTCCATCCATCGCAAATGTTTTCTTCTTCCTCTCTCCACAAGATCCTCTCTCTCCTCTCTCCTGCTCAAATCCAATTTTTTTTGCCCAGATTTTCGAAACCTAAGTTTTACAATTTCATCTTCAAGCTTTGTTCTTATCTTTATTCACTCATCAGGTATACTAATTTTACAATTGTACCGAGGTTTATTGGGAAAGGAAGGAGCCCTGAACAGTGAACTCCTCTTTTCTAGCTGACTGTTGGGCACTGGTTTTAATTTTTTTTTCCCCCGAAAAATCGTTCAATTTTTTTTTAATTCGCGGGGTCACGTGACCCCACGTGACCCAAACTAGCTCCGCCACTGATACTATCTGTCTCGGAATACTTTAGGCGTTTGATTTTTCACGGTGGGTAAGATACATATTTGACTATTAATATCTTTAATCACGTATAATATAGATTAAAGTTGGCAATTTGAAAATACACATTGACAAGATTTCACATGTTGATAGACTTTATTGTATATCCCTTTGTTGCTTTTTTTTTGTCACACAGTCTATTTGTGTTCGTTCTTTTTTCTTTTACTTCTTCTATATTTGGCAATGTTTTATAATTTTAGTTATGTTACCCAAACTTACCTCACTTTTTCTCACTTTCTCCACACACAACACTAACTCTTTGCTCCTTGTCTAAATATGTTTATAACTATCCAAACAAATTAGAGGTGATAGAAGTGAAAAGGGACAATGCTACATCTACTCGGTGGGTAGTTAACCCACTAGAAATAGAGAATTAAAAAATTATTAAAATTGATGAGTTGGATTCCACTATTTATTTATTTCTATTTTTACTGGATTGTTGACCCACTGGGTAGATAAAGTTTTTCACAGTGAAAAGATATGGTGACCGGTGACTTTGGAAAAGCAAATTCCATTTGTTTGGGTTTTATATTAACATTTATCAAACAATTCTGTAGGTACATAAGACTATGACAATATTCCTTGTTCGTACTAATAGTGTCTCTAACCTTAAATAGGTTTTGAATCAATCACCATTTTGTATATATAGGAAAATCTTCTCCAACTACTTAATCTCCAACATTGTAGATTTACTTTATCTTTTCATTATCTGTTGGCCAATTTTAATTTCTCGTAAGTAATTGTAAGTGAAATGGTAGTTTTTCTAGGTACAGTTCGTCAATGCTTCCTTTTTAAGTAATCCTATGAATCGAAGACTCAAACTTTCTCTCTAGATTTCCGGTTTCAATTTCCAGGAATGGCTTGTCCTTACATGTCCTTAAACGAAAGTTTCAAGCGTCTCTTCGTTCTGGTATGTGATTAAGCTCCCTTTTTCTGTTCTCATTTATGTTGATTTAATGTTTTTTAATCAGTTTTTTAAATTATTTATGTCCATATCTACTAGTATTAGCTAGAATAGAATATATTGGTATGACAAAACACAATATATATATATATATATATATATATATATATATATATATATATAATATATATATATATATAATATATATATTATAATATATATATATAGAAGCGAGTTCACATGAGAATGCATACTTACATGAGAAATGAGAATGATATTTACGCGCTATAACTCTTATAAATAAGTGATGTAACTCTAATGAAAAAGTGATGTAACTCCAAAAAATAAGTATATTAGAAACAAAAATTCAAAATTCAAACTTTTTTTTTTGGCTCTAAATTTTTTTAGGTGGGTATAACTCTAATGAACAAGTGTTGTAACTCTAATCCAATCGTGTGGTTGAGATTCATTCTCATTTCTCATGTAAGGAGCATTCTCATGTGATCTTGCCCTATATATATATATATATATATATATATATATATATATATATATATATATATAGGGTTGAGTTCTATTAAGAACCACTAAAAATGAGCAAAAACATAAAATGAGCAAAACGCAAAGTGAGCAAAAACGTTGTCAAATAAGCATAAAAATGTTAAATGAGCAAAAGCATTAAATAAGCAAACTATAGAATGCGTGAAAACTTTGTGAAATGAGCTAAATCTTCGTAAAATGAGGAAAAATGAGTGGTTCTCACGGTTCTCACCATAAGGGTGATTATATATATATATATATATATATATATATATATATGTTTGGTTCAATTTACTTATCTTTCTTCTTGTCCTTTCAGTTTTATATTTTGTGGTTTCCCATGTGTAGCTTGTAGGTAGACAATAATCAACTTAAGATGCACATAATTCTAAAACATGAATGCGAGCCATCAAAATCTAATATTGATGTAATGTGTGTAGAACACTTTCTTAAAAGCAGTAATGCCTTGACTATGGTGCAATTGGAGATGGTGTTGTCCCCCAAATATAATGCAACTCTCTTGGTTTATGCACTCAATTTATAGAGATTGGAAATATTTATTCACATAGGAGAGGAGAAAAATACCATAACTCTTAACTCATTACTAATGAGCTTTAATTTTCTCATAAAATTCCAACAAAAGGAGAAAATCTTGCTACAATTGTAAACCTAATTAATCACATTACCAATCGCCTAAAGTAGGCACATTACACCATATTGTGCACACAAATCGGAAGCGACGCTCGTGGGGTTACCTGCTTCTAGTGCAAGTCAGATAATGGGAGCATTTTAGAATATAGATATTACTTGGAAAGCTCATATATCTAAGCTGGATAAGGGTTCTTACTCTTTCAATCCAAGAGAGAGAGATTGAAGTACAGTAAAGCTACCACTATGGGTATTTCCAATATAATACACATCTTTTTTGTTAATATCTTTAAAAATATAGTAGTAAAGAATATGGAAAATCTAAATGTTGAAAGCACCCATTTTATAATAAATTTACCAAGGTTTCATATGAATATATATTCCTTTGTTATTAGTTCAAAAATATGGTCAACGTAGGTGGATTTAACCTTCAAATATAAATTAGAGAAAATAGAAAATGGAAGGGATGGAAGAGAACAGAAAGAGGAAGTTCAAGAATATAGAGCGAAATGTGGCACTACTTTCTTATAAGTGGAAAATGCTTATCAACTTATATGTCGATACAAAGGAGGAAGAATTGACAATTTAGTGTGAATTAACCATACAAAATTTTGCCTTCATAAGTATTATTTTTCATGGGTGTTTGTATTCATCAAGTACTCCTAAAATTTGGGGGTACTTGATCAGTACCTATAAAGTGGGTGTCATACGATCCTTGATGATTCATATTACCATGAGTAGTACTATGAAGGGGAAAGGTGAGGACTTAACCCTTTATGCCCTCTACTTGCAGAAAATGAGTGGGGAAAAAACATGCTCCTCTGTCCCCAAATCTATTGACTTTCGTTTTATTTATTAATCAATATATATACTCATGTGGGATGTTGTTAGATTTGTTTCAAGACAGACTTTTACTGTATCCACTTTATATATTTTTCTCAATATACATATTAGGCCATTTAGTAATCAAAGGTGTGCCATGGAGACCATGCACGGTGTACATAGTAGATATATTTCTATTTTGGGATGGACAGAGTATATATCCTGACCAGGTTTTATTTAAGTTCTAAATTTCTCACAGTGTTTGTGTTATTAAGGTTCTCATGATGAGTAACAGGGAAACTAATGAGTAAAGAGGTGCTTGTCTCTTATACGAGTGAAAGAAGGCTAGACGGAGAAATTCGTAGTTTGAAGCCTACTGATGAACTTTTCTTGTTAAATAAGGATGAAACTTTGAAAATTGAGAGGAATGCTTATTGGGTAAGTGTTGTCAAATGAGAGAATTCGAAGCAATCATAAAGAAAAAGAGTTGCCAATAGATAAAATTTTCCACTAAAATTGTTTTTGAAGAAGGTATTAAGATATAAGATATTGACTTTTGGTGTCTAAATTTTGCTGGCATAACTCCTAAGCATACCTCTATGAGAATCTTCTTTGGCTTACAAGCATTTGTATCTGTGATATAAAAAGGAAATATGTTGGTATGTTTATTTGATAATGGTTTATCTATTTTACTCCCTTTAGAACATTTTAATCTTTAAAAATTACTTTACTCCCTTTGGTATAAAAATTACGTAGATGGAAAAATTTGTGTGGATGGATGTGGGAAATACCTTTAGGGATATTACTTTAAATGATGATTATTCGGGAGGAAGGTTGGAGTTGCATATATAGAGTATGATAGAACGAAACTGTGAGATGTTGACAAGAGGATGCACCTCTAAGGGTAGTGGAGACGGGAGAGTTAGAATTATGGACATTCTAGAGTAATTTGTGGAAAGCCAAAGATGGATGACTTCACGGAGGGCATTGAGAATGATGTGAATAATTTGAGTGTGCATTTAACAGTTAGAATTATGGACATTCTAGAGTAATTTGTGGAAAGCCAAAGATGGATGACTTCATGGAGGGCATTGAGAATGATGTGAATAATTTGAGTATGCATTTAACACTTGACACAAGAGAATGGAGGCGTATGATCAATGTGAATGACTGAGAGTAAAATTTTAGCTCATGCTCCCAACACCATTATATTGGGCTTAAGACTATGGAATTGCTGTACGGAAAACTATTATTTATGTACACTTATTTGAATGGATGATCAATGAGGTTTTTGAAACTTGAACTGTAGAAAAGAAGATTGGTTTGATGGTGCTTGCTAATTACGTAAAATTTACTGAAGGCTGCTGAGTGCAAATTTGATTTTTTTTGTCAGTAGAATCTACAAGCAACAGTATTGTGACACCCCCAGGACAGCAGTCTGAGATCATATTTGTGGGGACCGGAACAAGTGAGGGCATACCACGTGTAAGCTGCTTGACTGATCCTGTCAAGATTTGTTCGGTATGAACAACATTCTGTAATACAATGCTAACATTTAATCCATCAATATATCATTGTTCGAAGAAGAATGTTGATATTTCATTTTTATTACTATTTAGGTATGCAAGAAAGCAGCGGAGCCAGATAGCAAGAATAGGAGACTCAACACAAGCATCCTGATCCGTTTTAATGGATCTTCTGGGATACACAATCTTCTTATCGATGCTGGGAAGTAAGTTTGGTTCTTTCTTTTACTTTTTTTCCCTTTTTTTTTCAGCTTAATTTAACAGGAGTGTCAATCATGGGACAATCATTGCAGTTATTTCAAATTTCAAGAGATTAGGAGAGGTGGTTACAAGGATCATTAACTGATTGACACATACAATGGTATTTTAGGGAAGATAATAGGACTATAGGAGACCAATGTGGTTTCCAATTGCCTATACTATTGGATTTGGTGCATTTATTAATGTTTATTAGTACTTCTAAGTTCAATCTGTATTTTCTTCTAACATGTGAAGATGATGAATCTTTTATTTATTTATATGTTGTTACTAAAATAAACTTTGCCTTTGCACACTCCATCAATCTCTTATTAATGTACTCTTCTTTAGGCACAAAGTTTTAGGAGAAATTGTTTGTGGGTCCTAAAGAGAAAGAGAAAGTACTAATATATTGTAGGCTAAGAGAGAGAAGGATAGTGACAAATAGAAAAAATGATGCTTTATGTAAAATAATAATGTAAAACTAGCGAGTCCATCTCGAAAATAGTAAAAAGAAGTGGGTAAACTAATAAGAGACAACCCAAAAAGAAAAGTAGGTAAACTAATAAGAGATAAAGAGAGTACATTATAGTTACGGAGTTGCATCTTGTTAGCCATGATGTTCTTCTTCTGATGTGTTATGGAGTTGCATGTCGGTTCGACATATTCACCATTATGTTCTCGTGTTGCCAATTATATTTGAATTTTCATGATCCTTTAGAACACTGTTCATGCTGCTTCTCTTAGATGCCATTACACTATATATTTTCCATTTCACTCTTACTACATAATGACACAAATATGTTGACATCCCATGTCCCACATCAGAGAGATAAGAAAGAGTTGCCTAGTTTTTAAGAGTTCACGAACTACATTAGTATGAGACCTTTTAGGAAGGGGCCCATAAACAAATTGTGCGAGCTTAGCCCAAAATATCATATTAATATTGGAGTTGTAGGTGGGCCTACCAAATGGTATTAGAGCCAGATTTTGATCCTAGGACCTCGGGTCCCACCACACTTCCGCCTGGTGCTCAGGTAAGACGTCGGGGGCGAAGAGCGACGTTGAAAGACGGCTGTTCGAAGAGCGCCATATATACTATTCCGTTAAAATAGAGAGAAAGTAGTTGACCAATGATCCGGATAGGCATGGGAGTCCTTGGGCATTGCTTGGGCCTCCTGATAGGGTTGAGAAAAAGATGATGTTACGACACGACAAGTTTTGACCATTTCGCTCACGTCTTTCACATTGGTAGGAAGAATCCAATACCGGTAAGGGTTTACTTCTTGCTTGAACCTTGGCGAGGAACCTTTCCTATCAGGCTCAAGATCCTCTTAGTCAATCCATTTGAAATAGAACTTCTAGCCAATGGGTCAACGTTAAACTCCACAAAGATTTTCGAGTTAGCTTCTACTCAGTGATTCGTTTAAATTTTCTATGTTCCTACCCAAGAGCTTATCTCCTAAACTAACTGGATGACCTCCGTGCCGTGGAGGCGAAGTAAAGCTGGCAACCTCCCTTACCTTACTTTTAGTGCTTTTAGTCTCGCCAATGTCTTCAATCGGGTCAAACTTTCCAGCCACTCTTCTTCTCTTACAGATGAAGTCAGAAGTCAAAGATTTGACAACCCTAGTTAGATTGTTATATTGGAATACAATATACTTATCTAGCTGTGTTTTAGTCCCCCTAGACTCGCCGAGAAACTCTTTTATTGAGAATTAGACTAAGCAAAACACTAATTACTTGTCATTAACAATAATCAACAACTAATGAGAAAAATTTATGAAACTAAGCACAATAAGGAAAACAATGAAAAACACATTAAATAATGTGAAAAAACTCGAGCACTTGGACAAAAACCCACTAAGCAAGCAACTATGATTAATGGTAACAATGAATGATGATTACAAGCAATAGTGGATGATTTCAATGCTCTTTTCTCTTTACGCTTTCACTAAACCCTAGGAAGATCTCACTTTGTGTAAATAATATCTTAAATCATGAAAAGTGGGGTTTATATAGTCTAAGAGCGAAAATACAATCCAAGGGTTGAGATTAAATCTCAAACCCGTAAAAAATGCCAACATATATGGGCTTCCCTGATGTGATATCGAAGAACCGGCCGGGCATACCTTTCTCTAACATTCGCCCTCGAGGACACAATTATGCAGACTTAAGGCGCTCGCTTGGGCTTGATAGGCACTCGCCTGGCCGAGCTGCCGACCAAGCTCCCAAAGTGTGTCTCCATGTCTACTATGGAGTCCGAGTATGTGGCTATGTCGGAGGCAGGTTAGGAGATAGAACGGTTGAAGAACTTCCTTTTAGAAATGCACATGAAGAAACAACAATTTGGGTTGCATAGTGGTAGCGAAGTGCGGTTCAATTTGCTAGGAATTTATTTCACTACTTAATTCAAGCACATCGAATGGCACTATCACTAAACAAGGTATTTAGTGGATGGTGGTGTCTTGGTTTTGAGGAATATTGCCGGTTTAAAGAATCCAGCGGACACCTAGTGAGAAATTGAGGTTGTGTAGGATTTCAATCGGTCTCATCTTTGATGATAACGGGTTTGGATGGTGATGACTTTAGGGGTTTGTATATGGTGTTGCATAGGAGGTTTTTACTCTTGTTTGCCCAATCTCCCAATGGGAGATTGTTGGGCATGTCCGGAGATCGTGCATATGCATCAAGCAAGCAAGCTCGTGCACACAAGCAAGCAAGGACGTGTGAGCTGCTGGTTTGGCTCGTCTCCTCCAAGATGGCATTGTGTGAGCTTTGACCTTGGCGGCAATCCAGGTGAGCTACCTCGGGCGTGCGACATTTTTTAGGACTCAAGGCAGTATGTTGGGAACGTATGTCCCGGGCCGGCGACATCTTTGGGGATTTTTTACGGGTTTAAGCTTTAATCTCGACCCTTAGGTTTTATTTTCACCCTAGACTATGTAAACCCCCTTTTCAGGTTTTAGTACTCTTCACACAGTGAGATATTCCTAGGATTTAGTGAAAGAGGAGAGAGAAAAGAGCATTAACTCATCCATTAATGCTTGTAATCATTATCCTTTGTTACCGTTCATTAAAGTTGTTTGTTTGGTGGCTTTTTTCTTGTGGTGCTCGGGTTTTCATACGTTATTCATTGTGTTTTTCAGTGCTTTTCTTATTGTTATTAGTTTTATTAATCTTCCTCATTAGTTGTTGATTAGTGTTTATTGCACGTAAAAGTGTTTTTTTTAGTCTAATTCTCTACAAATGGTATCAGAGCCGAAGATTCAATTGGAAGTAGGGATGTTCATTTAGATAAACCCGGTCCAAAAATGCGATCCAAATCCGAAAAATCAAATATCCGAAAACTAAATTTTCAAAGGAAAAGTTCATGAAATAAGTTTCGAACCGGATCATCGGATATCCGGCCTTGAAAATGGATATATCGGATCGGATATCTGAAAACTTATTCGCGCCTGATCCGAAATTTTGATACCCGATCCAAAATATCTTAAAGCTAAAAAAACCGGATCGGACCAGATCAGATACTTACGAACACCGCTAACTGGAAGAACGTGCATACAATGGTGACCCCAACAACATGGTTAGCTTGCTGGAGCACTTAGGGGTGCACATCGGTGTAGCTATAGGGTGTGCGTGCAAGTCTTTGGTTGTATTCTGTATGGTTCTGGAAGATGTGTGATTCAGTTAATGTATGGACATGCAATTGTAGAGCAGTAATATGTCATGGGTGTGGAAGAATGGAGCACAAACATGTTGGTTGCAGACATAGCTAAGAGGTATGGTGCATGAGAGCTAAGGAGAATGTGGGTGGCTCTCAGTGTGACCTTGCGAAGGAAAATTTGAGCTTGTTGCCTTGTGTTGAAAGTCTTTCTGATATTGTGGTGGTTAGGCGACGTGTTCTCCATGTTGGCGGCGGTATAAGATGATCAGACTGATTACTGCTGGAGGGGAGGATTTATTGGGAACTTGGTATACATCCCAAGCAGGGAATTAAAACTCTCCTGTTCCGTTACAGAACGGACGTTCTGTAACGGATTTTGGATTTGCCGTTCCGCGAAATCCTGTTACGGAACGCCATAATAAAATTCATGTACTTCTCGCCGCGTTGTCCGTTCCGTAACGCGAACTCGCTGCGTTAGAACGATTTTATCCCCATTACATCCGTTCTTTTCAAACATTGGCCAAATTTTTTTTATGATTTAATTATATAGTTGAGGAACATGATATTCTATTAAATTTGATTATATTATGTTGTAATAATGCTTCATAAACTAAAAAAATGCAAATAAGGTTAAAACATATTAATGTGAATTTTTAAAAAAATTCACGCCGCGACGGCCGCGAAACGTTCTATTTCGCCGTTACAAGCTGTTCCCGCGACAACGCGACCGTTCCCGCGAACGCGACCGCGAGCGCGTTTTTTTTCCCTGATCCCAAGTCTCACGTCGGAGAGATAAGAAAGAAATACGTAGTTTATAAGAGTTCATCAGCTACATTAGTATAAGACCTTTTGGGAAATTGTGAAGTTGTAGGTGGACTTGTGGACCCAACAAAATATTTGCGCACGAAGGTTTCCTTAATCGTCTTGCTTGATTAGCATATAAGTTGTTATTTGAGGCACCTAGTCAATAAGGACAAAACAATCTTGTTTTTTTTTTTTTTTTGTGGTTTAATTATTCCATCCTTTCTCATAATTATGCAAAATTATCCATTAATGGTTGCATGTATTTCAGGTTTTTGAATCTGGTTAGTCAAATTATGCTATAAAGTAAACTCTAGGAGTCACTTTGTGGATCTTTCTTTTTTCTTTTAACTTATATTCTGGGATCTAGAAACCCATGTATTTAATTCCCATTTATCGGCGTCTTCCTTTTTGTAATGTTATGTCGGAAAAAATCCATTCAACTACATGAACTTGGAAAAAAAATATTGGTAAAGAAATAGAAACTCCTTGGATTACAGCCAATAATGCTAGAGATAATTGGGAAAGTAATAATAGGGATATTATGATTGCACTGCATTCTGGTCTTTTTATGTTGGTATTCAAATGGTTTTAAAGATAAAAAGGTTGATATTTAATCATCTAGGGTATATTTTCTTTCATCTAGGTTAGATTGGAATGTTCATGCACATTACTTGGTAATGAAGAAGCTATTGTTTTGTTTCAATTGCTCAGCTGATGTGTTGTGGGAACTGAGTTGTAACAGTCATCATTCTTTATATGGACATTGTGGTCTTTTTATCAGATATAACAAGATGAATTTCCTGCAAGTTTATCATTTACCTATTCTTCCATGTGCCTTTAATTGTACTCATGAAGAGCTTCTCAAATTATGCAGGTTTTTTTACCATAGTGCTCTTCGTTGGTTCCCCACCTATGGGTAAGCAGTAGCTTCACTATATATTGACCAATGTTGCGTAACATCTAAAAGTAATACCAATTCCAATGTCTAATTATTTGTGAAAGCTATAATTTGTGTAGAAACATGTCATCTATAAAAAAAATTGGAAAGAATGTATGGCATTGTTACTTTTACTAGAAGTTAAGGTTTGATGGAGATAAGTTGAATCTATCAGGCACTTTAAAGTTCAAATTTTTTATGCTTCATCTTTGAGCAACTCTGTAATTCAAAGTGTCTTAGGACCTTTCTACAACAAAATAAACAATATTTGACATGCAGAATTTATGCGATGGGAAAAGTTGAGACAGATCTAATTAACAGACAGGAAGATCTTACTTTTTTTAAGCCGTATAATCATGACATTGTTTTCAAACCTTACCAAAAAGTTAGAAGGTGAAGGGTGATGTTACTTGGGCACTAAACCTCAAGTACTTATGTTTGAATACTTGATACTCCAACCTGAATGTGGACACTTGATACATTTTGGTCTAAAAGCATTTCAAGGTTTCACAAGGTATGACTGTGAAACATAGAAACATACCAAAGTCTGACATGTATGCTGCACTAAGTCAACATAGGTGAAGTAGGCCAGGGCAAATTTTATACAAGGTATTTATGTCTAGAATAATAGGATCTTTTAGTTTATCATTTTGTAGTTATGAAGACTAACCATATATGATCTTAAGTTATTTTATTTCAAAAGTAAGAATTATCTCATTAATGTTGGACGTTGGTAAAAAACTTCTTACTGTATACTCCTATAATTCTACATCATACAAATTACATTGTACCTAACTCTCATTATTAAGATTATGAGATAAATTATTTAAAAGATCCTTACAGCAGTTGTATATTCCTGCTCGGTCCCTGTCAATTTTTTTGAGTGGTGAATACTTTTACGGAGTATTGAAAGATAGTCTATCTGAGTATGTGACTACTAACAGATAACGGGAGTTTTTATCAAGAGTGAGGCGTAACATTGTAGCATCGATGAACTTGGTAAACAAAATGTGTGCCCTCTTTGAGATGTAATTGCTATAAAAGGATACATGCACTTGTATGCACTACTATAGTGGACTTTCGTAATCTAAAGATGATCTCTCTTTTTTGAGGGGTGGAGTGTGGGGCGCTGCTGGAAGGGATAATCTAAAGTTACAGTCTTTCTGCAATTGAGATTTTCTGTAGAATCAATGTTTCAAGAATAATATTTTTATGTTCTTTTGCTTCAAATACTTGATTTCAAATTGGTTGTATATTGGCCTGATATGCTTTTTTTTCTCAATCTTGACTAAAGTTAAATGTTGCATCTAAGCGAATCGTAATATGTTGTAATGGCTTTTCTGAGTCATGTCTTTGCTAGTTTCTTTTTTCCTTTTCATGACTAGTTGCATTTCTGCCAGGATAAGAACAATTGATGCGGTTATTATTACTCATTCGCATGCTGATGCTATTGGAGGTCTCTGACATGAACACTTATAACTTGATTTTCACATGACTCCCCTGATAATTACTCAATTAAACTTCAGATATCCCACCTGATTCTTCTTATTTCGTATAGGCCTTGATGACCTTCGGGACTGGACCAACAATGTTCAGCCCTCCATTCCAATATATGTTGCAAAGCGTGATTTTGAGGTCTATTCTCACATTTTGCATTTCTTACATCTTTTGTTTTCATCTAAAGCTCTTACTTGAAAATTGAAATTATGTGCTCAAAAGTCATTCTTGAAGGAATATGAAGGATCTTTTGTTAGAATTTGCTGTTAGATATATGATGATGAGCTAGATATCTAATGTTTTTCGACTGCTGAAAGCTGGTATGCAAACTACTTAGCTCGGCTCAAAGTTTTTATGAGTCAAGCACCACTAAGGTCGCTGGAGATACTCGTGCAAAGACTCGAAAATTGTTTAGTATTTTGTATATATGTATATCAAATTTTGATGTATAATAACCAAAACTTGTGAAGATCTTTTAGTATTAGCAAATTCTTAATTATGATAGTCGTTATAACATCAAAACGATATTACTTGGTTACAATATCCGAACTCAAGTTGAGTTCTAAGCTAAGTTGAACTTGAAAATTATTGAAATAGGTTGAGACTCGGTTCAAGCTTGAGTGTAAGTGTGACGAGCCATGTCAAGCAAGTAGCAACCCCAGGTTCAAGCTTAGCTTGACTCTTACCAGCTCTACCCATCTTGGCCATATGAGGCATGTTTTATCAATAAGGTGACGGTTTATTTGAATACCTATATGATATTAAGTTATCAGCTGTTCTACTTTTGGTGCTTTCCAACTTCATTGACACCACCCCCTTTAAGGGAAAAAGATGAGTAGAAATATTTGGTTTTCAACTTTAACAAGTACTTATTCAGAAGGAATGCCATTATTTCTATTACAAGGCTAAAAACCATCTCTGCAAGAACACCATTGTAGCCTGAAATTTTATAGGTTTCACAAATTCTTGATATTATATGATGCTGGGGAAAGAGGATTCTATGTAGCTAAACTCACCTAGCGGATTTAAAGCTTGGTTGGCTGGTTTCTTGGATATGTGACGTTTCTTATGTTTTTGTTGCTTGCGTCTTCCCTTTGTCTATATTATGAACTTTGCATGATGGGATCATGTGGGATGCTAAGGAGGTGCCCGATCCCAATAAAAGGCTCTAGTTGGCTTAATGAAGTAAATGAGAGAGCAGGGTTAGTGGGCCCCATACCAAGTGCCCTTCATAGACTCATGTGACAAAATTTTAGACTGCTAGTAAATTTAGCCGTGTGGCCTTGCTCTCTAGCAATTGGAATTGTTAATTGGGCCTTCATACTTTTACAAGAAGTATAGTTACACTTCAGATATCGAATTGTGGGGACTGAGGAATACCATATCATTATGCGGGAGAGGCTATAATGACTTTTCCTGATTAGAAAAGATGTGCCTCTTTTTTCTTGCACTGGAACTGTGACATTATTAATGAGAATACATTATGCAATTACTCAGGTAATGAAGAAGACCCATTACTATCTGGTTGATACAAGTGTAGTTTTAAAAGGTGCTGCTGTCTCGGAATTGCAGTTTATTATTATTGACGAGGAGCCTTTCAGTGTGCATGATCTGAAGGTCTGTGAAATAACAACCAAATGCTTCCTCCTCTTATAGTTTTTTCATATCACTGCTAAATATCATCTTTATGGTTTCAAGATCACTCCATTACCTGTGTGGCATGGCCGGGGCTATCGCTCTCTTGGTTTTCGTTTTGGTAACATCTGTTACATTAGGTATTGTTGTCTAGTGATTCTTTTCAGATTGTCATATTGTAGTGCCTTATAGTACTAAGTTTGTCTATACTTCATTGGACATTTTTTGTTGTTTCAGTGATGTTAGTGATATCCCTGATGAAACTTACCCACTCTTGGAGGATTGTGAACTCTTAATTCTGGTATCCTCTGGACCCTCTTTTCTTTTTCTTCATATCTCTATGTGCTTTTAATTGCTTCTGTTCATTGTTTTTACCCGAGTTTCTTTCATCTGCAAGTATCTTCTCTTGGCTAGCACCTAATAAGCTTTACTAAACCAACTTAGGACGCTTTGAAACCTGAAGGATCTACTCCAACGCATTTTGGACTTCCAAGGGTAGGCTCTTTTTTTAATTGTCTACTTTATCTTGATCCAGATGGTTTGATTATCGTTCTCCATATCTGTCTTGCAGGCGTTGGATGAAGTACGAAAAATCCAACCCAAGAGGACACTTTTTACTGGTATGTTCCACTCTGTTATATATGCTACGTTACTTGGAATCAGGTAGTCGTTTCAGACGGGTGTGTGTCCAACTCGACTATTTTGTGGAATCTTTCCACGATTTTGGCCCAAAATGAAGTGTCACTATGTTCGTACCTAAGTTTGAGTGTCAAGCATCTAACATAGGTATTACAAGTAGAATTAAGAATCGAAGAAACTTAGGTTATATGCAGATAGCTCATTTTTTTGGTCTTCTAATTGGAGTCTTTTATGTTATTAATTTCTTCCATTGCTTTTGTTGATGATACGTTCATCTGTTATTTCACGAGCCATTCAATTTACAAGCACTCTCTAAAATCCAGAGACAGTAAACTGGACTATTATGAATTCTAATACTGCTTTGTCCCTTCTTTCTCCGGTGGCATGATTCCTAGGCATGATGCATCATATGGATCATGAAGAAGTCAATGCGTACTTGTTGAAATTGAAGGATTCAGAAGGACTTGATGTGCAACTGAGCTATGATGGACTGCGTGTGCCTATAAATATCTAGTCACCTTTTCTTTGGCAGGTTTCCCGTCTATGTAAACTACACTATAATGCTCACAATTATTTGTCTGGAGAGGGATCCCTTCAGTTCGAACATATAAATTAATGCTAATTGTTGATGGGGTCTATGAAAAGGTAGTAATTCTTTTGGTGATCTAAGAACTTTCACCTCAAAAGTGTAGTTATCATCTAAAGCACATTGTGGCATAACGGATTATTTATCTCTGTTATATGAGCAAACTCTTGAGGAATTTGTTGTCCATTTAAAATACTTTAAATACCTTTTACTTTTTTACATTTTTAATTTAATATCAATATATTATGACTATTTTACCATTAATATAATTTGAATCAACATTGTAGTATTAAAAACTGAAAGTATATCTATCTAAGACTAGACCTTTGTTATCCCATCTTTGCGCGAGAGAAAGTTTCCATATCTAGCTATGGGATGGGATGGGATGGGATGGGATGGGATGGGGGACTTTCTATTTAAGTAAATTAGTATTAAATGTTCAGGCAATTTGTATTAAGATGGCGTTAAAAATTAAATTGGTGCACAAATTTCAAAACCATTTTGATATCGTGCTATGTTTTTTTTATTATTAATTGGCGGAGATATTGGTGCAAAACTATTTAATAGATGTGTGAAATATGTATCTCTCACAAATTCAAATTATGCATCATAGATACACAAATTGCGGTGGAACCATGATTTTGACTTTAGGTTGTGAAGTTATAGACATGCTTCTTAAACTTGATCAATTTATTCTATTAACCAAAATCCCCATTAGCAAATGCATTCCCCGAATAGTAACAAAAAAATAAAATATGGCATCCTTCTTAATATTATTTGCTACAAGTCAATCTCATCTTCACTTATGATTAGTGTTAAGATTGCAGAAAGAAATCATATTATTGTACAGGAGTGATAACTAAATTTATGAAAATCAATCACCAATGACCAATTTATCACACAAATTAATCCTATTAATTTGGCAATTAAACAAAGCCCTAAAGTCATACTTACATTTGAATTTCGAAATTAAGAACAACAAAATTTGAATCACACAATTACAAATGATCATAATTATTTTCTCAACTGACTCGATCATTTGACACTACCAAGAAAGAAATCTCAAGATATGTAGCAACTCTTACACAGAAACAATGTCTCCTTCCAAAAGCTCTCAACCCCGCTCCTCGACTGAGGAAACGGATCAACTGACTCGATCAAACAAGAAATACAAGCGCAAAATAACGAATTGGATCTTTGACATTACTAATGATGAAGATGCAAACATGGAGAATTCTCCTGACCTTGGTACTGTTCCTCTGGGGACTACCCTAAACCAGGCTGTGAGGACTACACCACCGCCCTCCTTTCGTGACATGCTTAGTGTCCGTAATCACAGTTACCAGGATCATCAACAATTCTCTGACTCCTTACTGGAAGATGAAGTGTCTGATGATGATTGTGCCCCTGATGAATTCATCAATAATGCACAGTGCCCCGCCATTCTTCTCACTAAGGAGGAGAAACTTGAGATGCGTAAACCATGGAAACAAGCTCTAATCATCAAAATGTTTCATGGTAAGGTTGGATACATGGGACTTATGAGGAAATTCAAAAGAAAATGGAGCCATAAGGGAGATTTAACACTCACGGATATTGTCTTTAAATTTTACATTGCGCGTTTCACCAATGCTGACTACCAACACTTTCTCACATAAGGTCCATGGATGATTGATGATAATTACCTCACGGTTCGTAAGTGGATCCCTAATTTCATCCCAGATGATAATCCACCGAAAGTGCTAACTGCATGGGTGCGCATTCCACATTTAGCGGTGGAATATTTTGATAGCACTTTCCTGAAAAAAAATAGGATCCAAAATTGGGAAGATCCTAAGGATTGATAAAACTACAGTTCAGGCTATGCGAGGACAATTCACCAGGATTAGTGTTGAGATTGATCTCACCAAACCCTTGTTATCTAAATTTTGGCTCAAGGGGAGAGTCTGGCGCATTCAGTATGAGGGCTTTCATATGATATGCTTTCAATGTGGTTGTTGGGGGCATAGCGTTGTGGAGTGCCCAAATGTTACCAACCCTCATACGCACCATCTGGATTCCATGACTAATTCCTTGATGGATGAGGATGCTGTTAAGATGAATCACCCAGTCATCCATATTAGTCCCGAACTCGAAGCAAACTTTGGGGATTGGATGATGGTCAAAAAACCAGTCCGCAAACGATCTCCTCGGGGAGGGAGCAGCAGCCTTTGGCAACCACCACTACTGGCCATGGCATGGCTGGTGGACAAATTGCTGCACCGGGTTGGTAAGCCCAGTTCGGAACCCAATTTGGAGGCCCAAATCCCGCTTAATCCCACGAAACCACTTTTTGAATTTCAAACGGAAGGTTCGAGATTTTCGTCCTTAGAGACGATTAATCCGGAAATTCAAATTAGGGACCTAGAGAGGATAGAAACGAAACTCTTATCAATTCGAGTAAAGAGTCCCTAGTGCATGAGATTGTCAACTTAGGTGAGAAATCTCAACCTCTTCCTAATATTCAGCACAATATGCAATCCTTTAATTTAGGAAAAGATTTGAAATCCAACCAAAAAGGCCTAAGTGTTTCCGCCAAATCCAAAGTAATTCAGGAAAAGAAAAAAGTTCCTAAAAAATCCACGGTTTTGAATGAGATTGGTTCAGTGCGACCTAAACACGCCATCAATAAGCCAACCAATATCCCCCCCTCCGGTAAAGAAAACATTGACGCTACCAGGAAGCCAACTAACCGAACTGAAAACCATGGCCAACCCCAACCAATGCCTCTTAAGCCAATCAATGTTCCCATGGGCCCTCCATCCTCCACATGCTACTCTCCTCCATATCCCCCCGGAGTAAACAGTGTTTGTGGACCAAGCCATGGAGTACCCTTACCACATAGTGGCGAACCACCAGACTCATCAACTCAAGGTGGTGTTCCCGTCGAGGGTGGACCCTCCAATTATGACCCTCGAATTGATAGCCATGATATCCATTCCCAATGAAGTTGGACGTCTCATGCGGATTTTAAGCCAAGCTTATGTAAGTTCTCTCCCCTCCATACCAGTTGCGATGGAAGATAATTTTCCTCCTAATATGAATGATTCCCTGCCTATTTCCTGTATGATTTGGAATGTCCAAGGGGCATGTAGTAGAGCGTTCATCTCCTCTCTAAAAGAACTAGTCAAAAGGAACAAGCCTAACGTTTTAGCTCTGATTGAAACTCACATGGGGGGTGATCATGCTGAGAAAATCGCCAATATTCTTGGTTATACTGGTCACACTCGTGTTGATGCTGTTGGTTTTGCAGGAGGTATTTGGATTTATTAGATGAAAGATTTAGTGTCAGTTGAACCTATTTCCCAGCATGAGCAATACATTACCATGACTATATCCAGGGTCGGAGCGCTCCCCTGGTACTTCTCTGCTATCTATGCTAGTCCGGATCCTTCTAAGCGTCAAGTATTATCGAGGGAGTTACGTGAGTTTGCTAATGCTCACAACGAACCATGGTTGCTAGCAGGTGATTTCAATGAAACAAGGTTTCCATCTAAACGAAGTAGCTCTTGTAGGGAAACCACTTGAAGATCCCAAGGGTTCAACGAATGGATTGATGATCTTCAGCTCTTAGAAGTGGAATTTTATGGTTCCTTGCATACCTGGTCCCGAGGGCTTACTCCAGAGACCCGTTAGAGTGCCCGCCTCGATAGACCGCAGTGTAATGGTAGCTAGAGTATGCGGTTTGATAAGCTCAATTGCGCCATCTCCCGGCCATCCAATCGGACCATTGTCCCATTTTTATCTCCCCTAACGGATTTGCCCCGCTCCAAGAGATGAATCACCCCTTTAAGTTCCAAGCAACATGGCTTACACATGAACAATTCCAAGCTTTTGTGAAAGATAGTTGGCTTCCAAACGAACCTCTTGTTTCAGCCTTAGATAAATTAGTGCGGGACCTTACTTCTTGGAATAAAGAGGTGTTTGGTAATATTTTCCATCAAAAGAAGCATTTATTGGCCCGAATAGCTGGTATTCAAACGACTCTTTCTAGGGAATGTAATAGGGGACTGATCAAACTGGAAGCTCGGCTTCGACGCGAGCTGGATGATATTTCAGAACGTGAGGAGATTTTGTGGTATCAAAAGTCTCGCATTGAATGGATTAGTAATGGTGATCGAAATACCTCATTCTTCCACTTGAGCACTATTAGAAGGAGATGGCGTAATACTATTACCACCATCAAAGATGATTCTGGCCATTGGGTCCATGATAAATCCCAAGTGAAACATCTCTTCGTGAATTTTTTCACTAAGTTGTTTACGGAGGAGGGTGAGTCGGATTTAAAAGCAGTACCTCAAGACATCTTCCCATAATTTCCTCAACACGATTGGGAGCGCCTTTGCAAGCCGTTTATGGTGTCGGAAATTGATCTAGTTGTTCAACACATGAGTGCCCTTAAGGATCCTGGTCCAGATGGATTCCAAGCGATATTCTATAAAAAAAACTGGAGCCTTGTCTCCACTTCTGTGTATAAAATGGTTCTAGAGGTTTTACAAGGAAAAGGGATGCCGAGCAATCTAAATGATACATTCATAGCATTGATACCGAAGGTTGATCACCCTGAAACGGTAGCCCAATTCCGCCCAATAGGGCTCTATAATGTGGGTTATAAGACCATCACCAAAGTTATTGTGAATAGATTAAAACTTCTGCTACCCAAGTTGATTTCGAACACTCAGTCAAGTTTTGTGCCGGGTCGCCAAATTACAGATAACATTGTCATAATGCAGGAAGTCCTCCATACCATGAAACGTAAGCAGGGTACCAAAGGCTATATGGCCATTAACATCGACTTTGAGAAAGCATATGATCGTCTTCGTTGGGATTTTATTCGTGACACTCTCTCATAGATGAATCTTCCTCTCCTTCTCATTAATGTGATAATGGAGTGCATTACGTCAGCTTGTCTTCAAGTGCTTTGGAATGGGGAGCCCACGGGGAAATTCAAGCCATCTCGAGGTATTCGACAGGGTGATCCCCTCTCACCCTACTTGTTTGTCATGTGCATGGAACGGTTATATCAAACCATTGAAGAAGCAATAGTGGATAATCGCTGGCGTCCCATTTATGTGAGTAGAAATGGCCCGAAGTTATCTAACCTTTTCTTTGCAGATGACATTGTGTTATTTGCGGAAGCTTCGGTGGACCAAGCCAGTGTAATTCATGAGTGTTTACGGAGATTTTGCGTAGCCTCAGGGCAAAAGATTAGCCTTCCAAAGTCAAGGGTGTATTTTTCCAAGAATGTTGGGCTGGAGATGCAACAAGACATTAGTACGGCTTTGAATATTGTAGCTACGGATGACTTGGGCACTTACCTGGGCATGCCTACTCTTACTAGCTATGTCACTAGAGAGAAGTTTCAATATATTTGCGAACGTATTGACCGCAAGCTTATGGGTTGGAAGACTAAATATCTTTCATTGGCGGGTCGTATTACTCTTGCTAAATCCACCTTAACAACAATGGCAAACTATCCGATGCAAACCGCGAAAATCCCTCGCACTGTTTGTGATGATGTTGACAAAAAAGTCCGCAAGTGTAGTTGGGGTGGAACAGAAGACAAGCGAGGAACCCATCTTATTGCGTGGGAAAATCTGCAGAAAAGTTATGATCAAGGAGGCCTAGGTATTCCTTCGGCTCGACAAGCTAATTCGGCCTTCCTAACTAAGCTTGGGTGAAGGGTCCTTACTGAACCAAATGCACTCTGGGCGCGAGTTTTGCGTGCCAAATATTGTCATGGTCGTTGTGATGTTGATATGTTCGAGTCCAAGTTGAGCATGTCGAATGTTTGGAGGGGTATTTCAGAGAATGCTAAAGTTCTTTGTGCAGGCCTCCAAGTGGCAGTTGGCAATGGGAATACTACATTATTTTGGGACCATAGCTAGGCTACGCCGCAGCCACTTATTTCCCTCGCTGCTGCCCCAGTCCTGGATGAGCTTCTAGGTAGTACCATGGAGGAAATGTGGGATGTTTTGCAAGGATGGAAATGGGATGTTTTTGCCCCTTACTTATCTAAAGATGTCCTTCGCCGCATTCAGTCCTTTGAACTCAAAGAGGACCCAGATATAGGCGATCTGCTCTACTGGCGTGATGGGTCTAAAGGCAAGTTTTCTATAAAGTCTGCTTTACGTATTCTGCGCCATGAAAATGACATGATTGATGAGGACTGCTGGAAACTTATATGGAGTGCTCCTGTTCAACAACGTATCAGGGCATTTCTATGGATTGCTTGCCATGATCGGATTTTAGGTAATGCGGTTCGTTTCAAACGCCATATGATGGATGACCCAAAATGTAATGTGTGTGGAGCCACTGAAGAAACGACTCTTCACATTCTTCGGGATTGTCCCCATTGCCCATATGGTGTGGAGGCATTTAGGGGGCCAGCAGATTCAAATGCCTTCTATTCTCACACTCTTAAAGAGTGGTTCAGCTCCAATTTTCAACATCAAGAGACTTTGGGGTATCCAATTTGGGCTACTTTATTTTGTATTGCTTCTTGGTGGATTTGGAATGGCGAAATTGCCTTGTTTTTGGCCGGAACCATGAGGTTCCACAGGACATTGGAGGATTTATACAAGTACGATATGATGAAACGCGTCGTAGTATCGAGAAGGCTCTAGGATTTACTCATTCGGAGACACACCGTCAACGTGAAATTGTGGGAGTTCAATGGTGCCATCCCCCCATGGAGTATTATGCTTTGAACACTGATGGAGCTGCTAAAGGCTCGCCGGGAATGGCTGGTGGTGGCGCCATCATTCGCAATCACCGTGGAGGATCTGCTTTAGCGTTGGCCATGTCTTTTGGTGTGTACAGTTCATTTAACGCGGAGGTCATGGCTCTTTGCAAAGGGTTGGAGTTGGCGCAGGAGCTACAAATCTCTAAACTACAGATTCAGCTAGATAATATTGCTTGTGTTCAAATACTCCAGTCAGGGGATAGTGGAAGAAATGAATGCACATATATTCTTCGACAATGCATCCAACTGATCCAACGTGAAGGATGGGAAAATCAGGTGAAACATGTGTATCGCGAAGGGAACAGAGCCGCTGATTGGCTCGCCAATTTGGGAGTATCACAACTCCTTCCTACTTCACTCTTCTCCTCTGCTCCTAGAGGCCTCAGTAGTATATTAGATGAGGACTTGAGAGGGGTTACTACCCCTCGCCTAGTTCCTCCGTAGAGTGCGTTTATTTTTAGTTGTTTTTTCCTTTTGTTTGGCGCTTGTGCCTTCCTTAGAATCAAAAAAAAAAAAAACAAATGATCATAATTTATCATTGTTAGGAGAGGTGGAATCGCACAAAAAACCCAAAATATCATACTAAAAAGTAAAAGTTGTTTAGATTTTCCTCTTAATTTTAGAGCATGAAATACACATGGCTTCTCTCACTTTAGTCTATGCTAAATTTCTTCCCAATAGGAACATATAAATGTTCATAGCATTAGTGAAACTCAATCATTTTGTATACACCATTAAGATAAGTCAAAGATCTTGAAGCGGGATAGAGTGAGGAGTATAACTGATCAAAAAAAGCCCAATCTGGCCCGAATTTTGGGTTGGTTTGGGCAGAAATTTCTTGGCCCGTGGTTAGGCTCGGCTTGACCAGGATTTATTTTGCCTTTTGAGACGGGTTTTTGGCAAGCCAAAAATGAGTTTTTAGTTTATTTTTTGGCCCAAAAAAACCGCTATTTTTTTGCTCAAAATGAAAGGTTTTTGGGGACAATTTTTTTGCCCGACCCGACCAATGCGCGATTTTTCTAAGGCTCGGCCCAACACAACCCATGATCACCTCTATTGAGGAGACAACACCCTAACATATCATGAATGAGAAATAGAGACTCGTAAATGCTTATAAACTGGTCAGACCGACAAACAACCATATTTACTTTAGGATAGAGAAATGCTTAAATTAGAACCACTCTAAACATTATACAGGTTTTCATGGTATATTAAGCAAAAACAATAATATATATCGATTGCAAAAGATAGTGTACTTATAGAACAAAAAGTACTCCCTCATTTTCTAAATAAATGATGCATTTTGACTTGTACATTTATCGAGATAAACTTTGACCATTAATATCTCTGACCATCCATTAGTAAAAAAATCTTTTTTTGAAAATGTACGCCAAGATAAATTCAACATCTTGTATTCTATTCCTAACATTTGTTTTTATACACGAGACTATTCAAATATGTGAATATTACAAAAGTCAAAATGGTGTATTTAATAGAAACAGAGTAATAATATTTTCGTTTTAGATTTATTGCACCATTTGCTTTTTGACGTTTGTCAAGATAGTTTTTGAACGTTAATATTTGCAATTGCGTATAAATTAAGATTATAAAAATTAGATATTTGAAATTCTGGTATTAAGACGATTTTAACAAGATCACACTTGACTATATTTTTTCCTATATAATGGTGAAATATAGTTTGTTAAAGTTAGTTGATAAAAGTGACCAAATACCAAATGGTGCAAGTATTTCAAAACAAAGGAAGTATAAAAATCCAACAATATGACCTAATTATATGTATATTGTCAAAATGATATTTTTTATCCAATAAACAATTTTATTTTTATATTTTCTTAAGATAAGATTAAGGGTGCTTATAATACTTTTTTTCGAATGGGGGCTTTCGGGAATCTCGTGATAAGAATAATTTTCTCTGTGCTGCCTCTAACAAGACCACTCACCAATAGCCCCAACAAGCCCCAACCCTTCTCGCAACAATATTGAAATTTTTGCTTCCACCAAGATTTGAATCTTGGTCTCCCACATGGGATCATAGGAAGACATACCATTTGGACTCAAGGATCCTTGGTGGGGCTTTTAATAATTAGAGAATAGGATATACAACGTTTTATAATACTTAAGAGGTGATCAACTTGATCACGGCCCAACCTAAAATTTGGCGGGTTTCGGACAATATTTTTGCCCCGCGGTTTGTACCCTGCCTTTTTGGTCAAAAAGGTTGGGCCATGGGTAACATAAACCCGAAAATGGTGTGAAACTCCGCTTGGCCTTGCCCAAATCAGCACTCTCTGACCCCAAAAAAAATTGGCCCGACATTTTATCCAAAGCCCGGCCCAACTCGCCTCTTATAATAATAGTAAGTTATGCAAGCGATGCGTGTCTGTTTTTTAATTTTTTTTCAAAAAATAAATGTTAGCCTTTTGGGTATAATTAGGGTAAAAAGTTTGAATTACATTAGACATTTTTTTGGCTAAATTTCATAGTTTAAGTCTCTGTCACTTAACCTTTCTTTTATTGATTTATTTTAGCTTATATTTTCTTATATACTTCTAAAATTAAACTTGATAAACGATAAAAGAACGTTAAATCAATTTGTTTCACTCTAATATATTGTGTTTTAAAATCAGAATAGATACAACTTAATCTTACTTTTAATGGAACACAATTATTTTCAATTACTTTACCGACTAATATTGATACATTCATCTAATTTAATATCAATTTCTTTTTGCTTGACTGAGATTTATAAGTTTCAAATTGGATATAACTTGTTAACGATTAACTTACAGGTAGTATTATTATCTTAATTTAACTTGTCGGTTTACTAGATACCTTGATCTAATCCAATATCTATTTATTTTACGACAATTATATGTTTTTAGTTTTCAGATGCATATAACTTAATGACTAGTATAGTTATATTAATCCATTGATCTAATATAGTTATGGTAAGACATTGATCTAATCGTTTTTTTAAATGTCTAACTCATCTTTTGAGGAAATTTATAAGAATTTATACTGATATGAGACGTCCTTTTTAACTAAACATGACGTGATTTGCATACAACTAAAAGTTTAAATATCGACTAATATAAAATTGTCTTATTTGATGTAGTAGTGCTTGTTGCTAGATTTACAATGTACTGGATATGTATGTTTCCAAAGATGAAAATACAATGTGAAATGTGAACAAACAAGGAGTTCTTGGACTCAAAGCGGAGGCAAATTCAGAAACTTAAACGAGTGATGAGGCATGGAATATAGTTGACATTTAGAACAACAAATTCATAACAAATCTATCTTATTATTTGAAAGCATCAATAAATAGGAGATACTAGTAGTGAATCCACTGCCCTGGTCCTTCAAGGAAACATTGAGAGGTGGCACGATATCCTTCTAATTGGTACCACTGCACGTTGTTACTGAGTTGTTATCGACCTCCCGGTAAAATAGTAAGATAAGTCATTTGACACCAATCTAATATTCTATTGGTACCATATTTAAGACAATTAGTACCAATCTCATTATTATCACGCATTTGGTACCAAACCCACTTGTGCTTGGTACCAATTTAGGGTAATTGAATCATAACCATGTAGTATCAAATCATATATTATTTAATGAAATCACTTTTTTTAACATTGATCTTGACGTTATAACTTTTGTATATTTAATTTTCCACGACTGAAAGCTCAACGAAAATAGGTACAATAATCACAAATAATCAAATTAAAATTAATGTGGAAAAATTGAATTCATCTAAAAGTTGTATATTATAATTTTGTCCATTACTTAAGATACAAACAATAATCTAGATCTAATAAAAAAATTATATACATAATAAATCTACAGCTAAATGATTCTAGTTACAAACAAAGTTAAATCATAAAACTTCTAGAAAATGAAGAAGAGATGATGTTTAAATAATATTACCGCCTAAACATCAAAATGAAAACTTTGTTTTAGAGAGCGAAAAAAGGGAAAACTTAAAGATTAGAGGAATGAAATAAGAAAAAAAAAATATGTATATGAACGAAGAGAACAAAGAGGCCAGGCAGGAGCTAGTAGCCTAGTATCATCCACAAACTAATAATAATAAACAATAATAAAGATCCTAGTTTTGAATCCTATCGAACTTCTTCCAAACAAACTTTTGAAATTTTGGAATACCCGATTTCTCGACTTCATTGAAAACTATTGATTTTCCAGCAATTCTATATATTTTTTCTTCCTATTCCCGTTAAAATAATATTTCTCCCCCTTTCTCTATATTTTTCTCTCTATCTTAGTATATTGTTGAGATATATTTATAATTTTTCTCTATCTTGAGCACCACAACACTACTTTTTAGGAGATAAAGCACATTATTTTCTCTCTCTTCAAAATTTTCTCCCTCTTTCTCTGTATTTTTCCCTCTTTATCTCATTAAATTATTGAGAAATATTTTGGATTTTTTTGTCCCAAACTACATTTAACTTTCAAGTTTTTGCGAGAAACTCCATTAAAAAAAATTATTGTCCCAAATTACCTTACTTTTACAGTTTTATTGTTGACAACTATCTTATTTCAGTTTCCTTGCGTTGACTTTTGTTTTTTCAGTTATAAATTATGGGATAACAAAATTACCCTTGTGAAAATTGCTTGAGATTCGACGATATGGAGAGGGTGATTGTTTCAATTTTAGTTGAAGTTTTGAAGAGATCAAGTGATATAACGTGACATTAAAAACCGAAAAAAAAAACAAAAGTCAACGTCGAAACCGGCATAAGTTAGTTGTCAACAACAAAATTGTAAAAATAATGTAATTTAAGACAACAAGTTTTTTTATAAGATAGTTTCTCGCAAAAAACTTGAAAGTTAAAAATAGTTTCCAACAATAAATCTAAATATTTATACTTCCTCCGTTTTTTTTAGATGTTACACTTTCTATTTTAGGAAGTTTTTAATTAGATGTTACACTTTTATTTTGGGTAATAACTTCTCTCTATCTCTCTCCTATCACATGTTCACATGGGGCCCTTTTGTTTTTCATTCTCTCTATCTCTCTCCTCTCCAAAAATTACCTAGGAATCCGTAATTTGAAAAGTGTAACATCTAATAAAAAACGGAGGAAGTAATTATATACTTCCTCTGTTCCGTTTTAAATGAAACGTTTGCTTTTTCACGCAACCCAACGCGCTTCTTTAGTTATTAATATCTATTGTTGTGTACGCGTAAAAAATATAAAAAAGTTATAATTTGATAGTATGCATCGAGACGAATCTAACAAGATCCCACTTGACTATGTTTTTCTTTATATAATAGCGATAAATTGGAGTCAAAATTGATCAATAAATAGTGTCATTTCATCCAATGTTTCATTTAAAACAGAACGGAGGAACTATTTATAATTTTATCTCTAGCAAATTATCTTTTCTCTATCCCACTCTCTTGCATTAGGACTTTTTTTTGAGGAGGTTGAGTCACGCACAATGTATTCTCTTTTTCCTCACTTTTAGTTGCGATCTCCAGACTCCAGTCACTCCACTTCTCCACTCTCATTGTTGAGTTTCAGTACTGCATTTCATTTGTGGCGAAGACGACAATGAGGCTGAGTCATCCATTAATTGGTAATAGCTTTCTTCCTTGCTCTCTCCCTTCTTCTTATTCCCTTTCCCCTTTCTTTTCTGCTTTTCATTTTCATTTACGCAATTATTACTCCATTGCAACTCATGAACATCGTAAGTTGTTTCTTCAATCAGTTAAAGAACACTGCAAATTAGGGTTTTCAAATCTCAATTTCCCCCTTTCTCTCTTTCATCAAATGACTTCATTGCGCCCTCTTCCTTCTGTTATAGATTTCAATCAGCTCTTCACTGCCATGTCCAAATTGAAACGCCTTCAACCTCACTCTACCCTTATCTCTCTACTCAGAAACCTTGAATTGTCAGGTATTCGACCCGATAGGCACTCTATTGGTATTCTCGCCAATTGTTACTGTCATTTGGGCCGTCTCGATTTCGGCCTCTCTCTTATGGGAAAATGCCTCAAACTTGGATATTCCCCCAACTGCTATACCTTTAACACCTTAATCAATGGCTTTATCCACTGTGATAAGCTTCCTCAAGCTCTTCAATTGCTCGAGCAAATTGTTAAGCTAGGTTTCCAACCCAACATTGTTACCTATGGTGCTATTTTCAAAGGCCTTTGTCGGATTGGTGACAATGCTTCTGCCCTCCACTTGCTCAGGAAAATGCAATCTAATCCTTGTCAGCCTGACCTTGTCATATATAGTACCATCATTGATAGTCTCTGTAAGGATAGGCAGTTGAAAGAGGCCCTCGACCTGTTCACCGCCATGAAAAGTGAGGGCATGATACCTGACGTTATCACTTATAACTCCTTAATTAGAGGTCTCTACAACTCTGGCTCCAAAGTCGAGGCTAATGATATGCTAGTTGAGATGTTGGAGCGTAATGTAGCACCAGATGTTCCCACCTTCAACATGCTGGTTGACATGTTTTGCAAAGATGGGAATATTGATGAAGCACAAGCTATTCTAGACTACATGATTGAGAGAGGTGAGGTGCCAGATGTCATAACTTACAATGCTTTACTCGATGGTTATTGTTCGCGTGGTCAGATGGAGGATGCGGAAAAACTACTTGGTCTCATGGTGCAACATGGTTGTGAGCCTGATACTGTAAGTTTTAATACTATGATTAATGGATATTGCAAGGCTAGAAACATTGACAAGGCACTGTACTTATTCCAAGAAATACTTCAAAAAGGAATAATGACACCTGATGTTGTTACCTATACCACTCTCATCGATGGACTATGCAAAGTTAATAGACTCCCATTGCCCATAAATTGTTCAAGGATATGCAAGGTCATGGAATTACTCCTAATATTGTTACATATGCTTCCTTGCTTGATAGCTTATGCAAACATGCGCTACTTGATGAGGCAATAGCATTACTTGAAGATATGGAATATAATGGTGTTCAGTCTAATATTGTCATCTACAATATCCTAATGGACAATTTGTGTGAGGCTGGGCAACTTGAAGATGCAGCCAATTTCTTCTCCGATCTTGTATTGAAGGGTCTACAGCCTAATGTTAAAACATACACTACTATGATGAAAGGTTTTTGCAAGAAAAGGCTCATGAATGAAGCTGTTGAATTGTTGACAATAATGGAGGAAAATGGTTGTTATCCTGATGATCGTACCTATAATACAATTATCAGAGGATTTATTGTCAACAATGACTTATCAAATGCATTCTACTACTCTGACCTTATGGTTAGCAAGGGTCATGAAGCTGAAGCTGATACGTTCTCGTTATTTATTGGCCTCTTGTCTTCTGATAATTTAAGTGACTCGGCAAAGGACCAGATAAGGAAATTCATCAAATGATGAATAAAACCAGAACAGGATAATTATGACTAAGTTTTGGCGATATGCAAGATCTCAGTATAGTTGAGATGTTCCTCCATGTTGTTTGTAATGTCTAAAACGATACGAGTCACACGTTAGATTACTTGTACTTTGGCTTGAGATTTTGCTTTTAGTTTCTTTGTCTACTTCACCTCAAGTCCCTGATAACCATCTTATTTTATGACTCTTGGGCTGTTTGTTTCTTCATTGTATTAAGTTGGATGTGTGCTGATAATATATGATGTTTTGTTTCTATGATAGAAAAAGCTGATGAAGCATCCTTTCACTGTGTTGTCGATTTCAGTTTCTCTCTTCTTGACATATCCAAGTTGGCTATTTCCCTCATTATCATGTTTACAACCTTAATCAATCGCTCTATCCACAATAATGTCCTATCTCCTAACTGAGAACAAACCCATATTATATTGAATTTCTGATTGATCACCTCTGTTAAGTTTTCACTCATCAGTTTGCAGTGTCTTAACCAACTAATCTCTGGTCTGTCCCTTCTCCGTGTAGCTATTATTATATTGTTGCTGTTAATATTTTGTTTGAAAGAAGCTGATCAATCATTTTATTGACAATCTGTCTGTTACTGTTGATCTGGTGATCGGAAAAATTATTAACAGCATGTGACTCTTACAACCTGTGATAATCTTCAGAAAAGGGGAGTCATGGTTAATGGTACATGCCTTTGTGTAACAGCAAAGTAGAATCACCTGAACAGATGAGGAAAACAAGTGATGAGGAAAGGCTGTTGCTTGAAGTGCTCCAGCACCTGCTGTATCATTGGGAAGATGATGAGTCGTAACTCGTATGATTCTATATTTAGTCTTGGGGAGCACTACAATATCGACATCGATTAATTTGGTGAGCAGGCAAATACAACGTTTGGCTTGTCTTGTTGAGTTTTGAAGAGAGAAATAAGAGGCGGCACAATAATATATTCTCATTGATCCATTCAATGTTGATACACACACCTATATATATTCAAGGAATTAGAGGATCCCTAGGAACCAAAGTAAGACAAATAATACCTAGAGGACCTATAGAAACATGACACCTTACATAGAGCAAAAGGACAAAATAACAGCTAGTAAATAACAGCTAGTAAATGTAAATGACTGCAGTACTCTCATAGTACACAGTACACAGTACATTGATGACAGTGTCATGGAGGCATACATACTGAGAGATCGAATACTATGACAGTGAAGGAATACTATGATGTAGGAGGAGTACTCTTTTCTTCACTCCCCCTCAAGTTGGTAGTGAAAGGTTGAGCTGCCAGCTTGGACAAAATGTGAGTTTGCTGAGCAATAGAGATAGGTTTAGTAAAGATATCAGCTAATTGTTCTCTGGAAGGCACATACTGAGGAGCAATGGAGCCATCTGAAACCTTGTCTCTAATATAATGACAGTCTATCTCGACATGTTTCATTTTTTCATGGTGAGTAGGATTGACAGCAATAGATAAAGCTGCCTTGTTGTCACAGTAGACTACCACAGGATGAGTAGCTTTTACTCCAAGATCCTTGAATAAGTGAGTTAGCCAGGAGATTTCACAAGTAGTTAGGGCAAGAGCTCTATACTCTGCCTCAGCTGTTGATCTGGCAACAACTTGTTGCTTCTTTGACTTCCAAGAGACTGGAGAATCCCCTAGGAACACACAATAGCCACTGGTAGATTTTCTAGTGATTGGACATCCAGCCCAATCACTGTCACAGTAAGCTGTTAAGACAGCAGTTGATGTTGATGCAAGAAGAATTCCTTGCCCTGGTGATGACATAAGATATCTGAGCACCCTCTTAGCAGCCTGAAGATGAGCAGTAGTTGGACATTGCATGAACTGACTCAAAATGTGAACAGCATAGCTAATATCAGGTCTAGTCAAAGTGAGATAGAGAAGCTTGCCAACAAGTCTCTGAAAAACACCAGGGTCATGAAGAGGATCACCTAAATCAGGTGTTAATTTAGTTATAGGATCCATAGGAACTCTAAGCTTTCTGGTATTATGAACACCAAATTCTTTGATCATATCTAGTGCATACTTCTTTTGAGATAAAAATATACCCTGTGATGATCTGTGAACTTCTATTCCCAAGAAGTATCTGAGGGCACCTAGATCTTTCATGTGAAAGGAAGAGAATAGCAGTTGCTTAGTTTCATCAATAAGAGAGCTAGAGTTTCCTGCTAGGATCAAGTCATCAACATACACAAGTATGGCCACAAACTCTTTTCCATGAGTCTTAGTGAATAAAGTGTGATCACTTTTTGATTGAGTGTATCCAAACTTCTGAAGAGCAGTAGAAAGCTTAAAGAACCACTGTCTAGGGGCTTGTTTTAGCCCATAGAGTGATTTCTTAAGTTTGCATACCCTATTGCTGTTGCTTAGCTCCCCCTGACCTAAACTCACTCTACATCCAGCTTCTGTATACCCCAAAGGTAACTTCATGTAAACATCTTCATGTAAATCACCATGAAGGAATGCATTCTTTACATCCATTTGATTCACAATCCATCCTTCAAGAGCAGCTATAGCAAGAAGAGCTCTGACAGTTGTGAGCTTTGCCACTGGAGCAAATGTCTCTCCATAGTCTACTCCATATTGTTGTCTGCACCCTTGAATGACAAGTCTTGCTTTGTGTCTTTCAATGTGACCATCTGGCTTGAACTTAGTTTTATATATCCATTTGGACCCAATAGCCTTCTTCCCACTTGGTAAGGATGTGATTTCCCAAGTATCATTCATTTCAAGAGCATGTAACTCTTCATTCATAGCAGTTACCCACTCTTGCTGTTGAACAGCTTGTTTGTATGATATTGGGTCAACATCCTTGACCAACTGAGCCATAAAAGCATTGAATACAGGACTTAAACTAATGCTGGCAACATTGACAACAGGACTTGGCCTAGTTCTAGTAGAACTCACATCATAGCTAGAGTGCCAAGTTGGAGGTTTGTGAACTCTTGTAGACCTTCTCACAGCAACAGGTTGTTCTGTAGTAGGCATTATGTCTTCACCAGCTTCATTCTCAGGAGGAGCAGAAGTATCATCAGCTTCATTTTCTTCAGCAGTAGTAGTTACAGGTGAGGGAGTCTCTTGGTGTGTAGCTTCTTCATCTTCAATATCATCCCATACTTGATGCAAGGATGTATTGTTTGTACCTGTTTCTATGTTTGGAAAAGATACAGGAATAGGATGATTGTATTGTCTTTTATTATTGTTATGATTATGAGGATATATATCTTCATAGAACTTAACATCCCTGGACACAAACACTTGATTAGTGAGCAAATTAAGAAGTTTGTAGCCCTTTTGGTTCTGAGGATAACCCAAAAAGGTACATGGTACACCTTTTTCAGTGAACTTGTCTTTCTGTAATGTAGGATTAGAGGCCATGACTAAACACCCAAATGTTTTAAGGTGAGTATAGTCAGGTCTTCTTTTGAACAATTTTTCATAAGGAGACACATTGTTTAAAACTGGTGTAGGCAACCTATTTGTGATATAGGTAGCAGTTAAAACACAATCTCCCCAGAAACTCAAGGGAAGCCCTGCCTGAAGTCTTAGAGCCCTACTCATTTCTAGAACATTTCTGTGTTTTCTTTCAGCTCTACCATTTTGTTGTGGTCTATCCACACAAGTGGTTTGATGAATAACTCCTAGTTCATTATACAACCTCTTACATCTATAATCATCAAACTCTAGCCCATTATCAGATCTTACAATCTTAACCTGTTTCTTGAATTGATTTTTCACAAACATAATGAAAGCACACAACATGTCATAAGCATCATTTAATTGCATAAGATACACCCAAGTTGCCCTGGTGTTATCATCAACTATTGTCAGAAAGTACCTGTGCTTATTTCTAGTTTGAACCCTGTAAGGTCCCCAATGTCAATATGCAGCAATTCAAACTCAGTTCTAGCATGAGAAGTACTTAAGTTAAAAGGAAGTTTGCAAAATTTTGCCATAGGACAAATTAAACACAATCCTTGATCTTTCCAATTTTTAGGAACACAACCAATTTGTTTTAGTTTGTCAATAGGAGCATGTCCTAGCCTATTATGCCACAAAACACATTTGTCTTGTTGGATAGCATTACAGACTACAGACACTTCTTTATCATCATTGCTACTTCTTTTCTGCTTCATTTTGTCTTGAAGCTTCTTTAACTTCCCTAGATCTTCATCAACAAGATAATAGACACCTTGTTTTGCCACTCCAAGAGCCCTAACTTTCTGTGAAGGATAGTCCTGAACAACACAAGATTCAGGATAAAAAACAACTTGTAACTTACCTCCTTTCACAAGCTTGTTAACAGATAACAAATTGTGCTTGAACTCAGGAACATAGAGGACATTAGTTAAATGCAAGTCATTTTTTAGAATTATATTTCCAGTGTGAGTGATGCAAGCTGTTTTGCCATTAGGTAAATTTATTTTAGGTGCCATAACAACAGGTTTAGGATTAATAAGCATATCAAGACAACTAACCATATGCTCAGAGGCTCCTGAGTCTAAAATCCATCCTTTTGAAGAATAACAGACATTGCCACATAGAGTCATACCTGCAAAGTTGTCTGTCATATCTTGATCATCACCATTTCCTGAAGGTATGAGTTTAAGAAGTTGTTCCAGTTGCTGTGCTGTTAATCCCACTGTTTCATCCATTTGAGCACTAGCTGCCCATCTAGCACCCTGACCATCAGCCTTGCTTCTATTTCCTCTGAACCCTTGATTGACACTACCACCTGATGAAGCACCTTCTCTATGCATCTTCTTAGACTTGGCATGCCATTTAGGATACCCTATCACTTTCCAGCATTTTTCCTTATCATGACCTTTGATGCCACACACAGTGCATCCTTCACTTTCCCTTGCAAGCATAGCTGAGCTTTGAGTCTGAGAGCTATTTGCATACATCCCTGAGCTTTCTATTTCAAGCTTACTTACCTTTAATACCTCTCTTTGAGCTTCTTCCTGCTGGAGCCTTGCACAAGCAGTCTCAACTGAAGGCAAAGGAGTAGTCATCAGCATCTGGCTTCTCTCAGTGGAATATCTCTCACTCAAGCCATTAAGAAACTGAAACAGTTTCTTCTCTTCTTCTTGCTTACAAAGAGCATCAAGAAATGTCCTAATTTCTTCATTAATATTGGTAATAGCTGGATAGTTTGTCAGACCTTCAAGCTCATCCCACAGAGACTTCATTGTGGTGTAATACTCACTAATGGTCTTATCAGCTTGCCTAAGATCATAGATATCTTTGCTAAGCTTATATTTTCTTGTACCATTAGTTTGAGAGAACCTAGTTTCAAGCTGATACCATATTTCCTTAGCACTTTGAACAAACATCACTGATTCCTTTACAGATGGTGACATAGACGCTGTCAACCAGGCTATCACCATGAAGTTGCAAGTGTCCCACTGCTCCTGCAACTCCTCATTTTCAGGGTCTCTTTTCAACACTCCTGTCACCATTCCCAGCTTCCTTTTAGACGCAAGAGCAATCTCCATAGATCGTCTCCATGCTCTATAGGTAGAGGGTCCAGTGAGCTTTTCAGAGATGTTGATACTGAGAGGACCATCAGATGGATGAAGATACAAAGGGTTTTGGATGTCTGCTAGTGAAAGGCCTTGCTTTGGTGCCATTTTTGCAAAGGTTAGAGCTGTAGAAACAGCTTTAATCTCTCTCAAAAATAATCCAGAAATAACAAGGAAAAAGTAACAACTTAAAAAATCTTTAACAAGAGTCAGAATACATCACCAGAATGTTACTGATAAAAGTAAATTTTATGATGCTGAGCAACCTGGTTGCTCTGATACCATGTTGAGTTTTGAAGAGAGAAATAAGAGGCGGCACAATAATATATTCTCATTGATCCATTCAATGTTGATACACACACCTATATATACAAGGAATTAGAGGATCCCTAGGAACCAAAGTAAGACAAATAATACCTAGAGGACCTATAGAAACATGACACCTTACATAGAGCAAAAGGACAAAATAACAGCTAGTAAATAACAGCTAGTAAATGTAAATGACTGCAGTACTCTCATAGTACACAGTACACAGTACACTGATGACAGTGTCATGGAGGCATACATACTGAGAGAATACTATGACAGTGAAGGAATACTATGATGTAGGAGGAGTACTCTTTTCTTCATGTCTTAATTTTATTGTAGCTCCTGCATTATTGTTTGTGTAATGTGTAAGTTGCTTGTGGATCTTGTCAGAACGAGCTCCTGCTCTTGTTAGCTAGCTTATTCTCTTGTAATTTACTCCAAAGAAGAAAATCTGGAAATAGGGGGTTGAGAATGAAAAGTGGTTCACAGTACTGATCTTGTTTACATCTCCATCATGTGAAGAATTTGTTTATACTAGATTGTTTGCCCTTGTTTGCTTTCCCAAGCTAATCCCATCTCTCCACCAATCGTCAAGCAACTAGCTTGAACCTATTGCATACTACTATACTAGATTACTAGTACTACAATAGTACAATATGCAAGCAATTGTCAAGCGACTATATTTCGGATCTTTCTGTTTCATATTTCTATTTATTTCTATTTATTATTATTACTGTTGTATTATTATTATTATTATTATTATTATTATTACTATTATTATTACTATTACTATTATTATTATTATTATTATTATTATTATTATTATTACTATTATTACTATTACTATTACTATTATTATTATTATTACTATTATTATTATTACTACTACTATTACTACTACTATTACTACTACTACTATTACTACTACTACTATTACTACTATTATTATTATTATTATTACTATTATTATTATTATTATTATTATTATTATTATTATTATTATTATTATTGTTGTTGTTGTTGTTGTTGTTGTTTGAGCAAAATTGTAAGTTTACATTTGATAAGTGGTTGCTTAACTCATTAATTTTCATACTTGAGGTCATGCATCAAGATTATACACACAATGTTTTGATTTTTTTATAGAGTGAAACTTATGGAACGAGGGAGAGCATCACCGTGAAAATAGACTGGATGAAAATGTCTTTAATATGTATTTCCTCTATTTCTGAACATGTACATTATATTGACCTTTTACACAATTTAGGTACTAAGGGTCTGTTCTCTTCGGCATAATACAGCTGAACTGAATTGAGCTGAACTCAACTGAGCTGAACTGAGCTGAGCTGAACTGGACTGAATTTAATTGAATTAAACTGAATTGAATTAGATTGAATGTAATAAATATATAATTAATATTTAAACAATAATAATATGAATATTAAATAATTATTATAATGATAAGTAATAATAATAAATAATGAATAATAATAATAGTATTTTTAGATATTTTTAAATGATAGTTATAAATAAATAATATTAATAATCATAAATTATTAATAATAATCATAATTAATGATAATAATAATAATTAATAATAATTATTTTATATTATTTGTATTAATATATTAATACTTGATGATGATAATTAATAGTTGATGATGATTATATAATAACAATAATATCTGAGAAGTAAATTAATATTAATATTTTAATAATTAGATTAAATAATATAATAATATTTAATAACAAAAAAATTAATGATTGGGTCGGACCGCGCAAAATTGCATCATAACCCATTTTGACACGATTTGATTGGTTTATGGGCTAAAAAACGTGAGTTTATTTGTGCTTTTTACCTAAACCATATTCCTCCTAATAATAATAGTAATAATAATGAGAAATAATAAACAAAATAATATATAGAATAATAATAATACTTAATAATAATGATATAAAAATAAATAATAAGAAGAAGAATAATTAGTAAAATAAATTAGACCAATATAATAATAATATTTAACAAAATGGTTATAACAGAACTGAATTGAACTGAGCTGAACTGAACTAAGCTGAACGGAACTGAACTGAGCTGAACTGAACTAAAAATAATCTGGGGCCCTAATATTGATTATATCCAATTACTAATATTTAAAGATCAATGTCATTTTTTAATAGTTGTTGGGTTAATTTCATCGTATTCAAGATATTATATTTTATAATTTTTAATAATTAAATATATTGATGGTCAAATCATACATTGAAAAGTGTGTCAATTTAGTATGATGCATTTATTAAGGTATTATTTGGGTTTTCTTTAGTTTAAAGTTTATCTATTAAATGAGTAGGCAATATACTCCATCCGTTTCAAAATATAAGGCACGTAAGATATTTGAGGTCGAATTTTGACCGTTAATTACTCTCAATTTATGTTGATAAAAAAATTTTAAAATAATGTTATTATAGTATTTTTGAAGAAAAATCCAACGGTATAATTTTTATAAATTTTATTTATTGTATTTGAGAGATATTTGTGGTCAAAACAAATCTTCGTAAAGCGTTAATGTCTTATATTTTGAAACAGAGGGAGTATAAAACAGATGGAGTATAGTTATAAGCGTCATATTCAAGTAAAATGATATGAATTAATGTAGTATTAGTAATTGTAAAGTGTTTTAAAAGATAGTAATTCTCAATTTTTTGAAAATGCTAAAATTTACAAAATTGACATTTGCTATGCAGTAGCCAGTAATTGACAAGTGTCTCAAGAAAATGAATAATATTCCCTTTGTAGCTTTTTACTTTTGACTTTTCATATGTGACCATGTATATAATTAGTAATCAATTAGTAAAAATTACAAATGGCTGACCTTTTACAAATATAATTTGAAATTGGTTCAAAGATATTTTATATGATAAAAAATTTATTTTAATATATAACTAGTTTTTGTCCTGGGTCATACACCCGAATTACTCACCACTCTTTCACTATCTCTTTTGATTTTTACATAAGAAAAAATATAGTCATGTGGTATCTTGTTAGATTCGTCTCAATTTATACTTTCAAAATATCTAATTTGCATATATTCTAATAAGTAATTAAAGATATTAATAGTTAAAGTTGTGCATTGGCAAGCGTGAAAAATCTATTGTTGTAATAGAAAAAGAACCGAGCTAGTATGTCTTTAAATGATTTTTCTCCCTACAAAGACTAACGTGAGCATTGTAACGTAGTTGGTTAGTACATTAGCATATCAAATAATAGGTCACAAATTCGATTCTTGAAACACACATTTTTATTGTATAATGTCTCATTGGATTGTTTGGAGGAGAGGAGAGTATATGTTACAATATGACATTTGTTCGTCTTGGATTGAATTATATATATATATATATATATATATATATTATATATATATATTATATATTATATATATATATATATATATATATATATATATATTAAAGTGAGAATGCAATAAGTGCCTACTGCCTAACAAATCAATATAGTTGAAGAAAAAACATCAACAAAGAGTTATTTGTTTTTTTAAATATCAATTATGTTGAAGTACTAAATTATATTCCCTCCGTTCCGTTTGAATCTACACAACTTTTTTTTTTGTCTGTTTTTTCTTAATCTACATATTGTTTTCTTTTCTATTGTTGGTAACATATCTCAACTACAGTGCTCTCTTTTCATTCATGTCACGGTTCCACTTTTTAATATTTTAACCCATTCTTCAGTTTTTCTCTATTACTTTTCAGTTACGCCTTTCATCCGAACACAATGAAAAATAAAAAGTAGGGTTGTAGAGGCATAAAAAACTTATATGGACTTGATCCACACTAAATTAGTGTGGACTTAATGCTAATTCACGTGATTTATGAAAAAGGGTCACTATATAAAATATAGATATAAAAGATGAGTAGATTTTGATTGTTAAGTTTACTATGTGAAAAAAAGGTTACTATGTCACAAAGTGAAAATTTCACTATGATAAAATAATGTGAGAAAACACGATTATTGTGGTAATAGTAACTATATAGTGTAACTTAATATTTTAAAAGATTACTAAATGCAGAAATGGTCATTATAGTAAATAAGTTGTTACCACATCCATGCAAGACTAACTCGTAGGTAAGGGAATGCACCGGTCCAAAATCGAACCAGATCAAACCGGTGGATCGGAATCCGACCTTTTTGGATCGAAATTGACCACTTGAGCTGAAATTTGTATTTTTTTTATTCAAAAAAATCTTTTTTTCTAAGGTTTAAACATTTTAATAAATTCAATAGATTAAAAACTAATAATACAAAAAGCAATAATTTAAAAGACAATAAAGATAAAGTTTTAACTTTCTAACTTTTCTAAATTATAAACTTTTTTTTTAACATTCAAACCTAATTTTTTTCTTAAAAAGAAAATTCTGAGTTTGGACCTAAAACCGAAGCAAACCTGATCCGGTCCAAATTCTGGTCCGGTCTAAAACTGCACACCCCTACGAGTCGTATAGAGAAGCACTAAAAAGATTAGCGCCGACGTGTACCAGCTAAACCCTCCGTGGCAAGAGGCAATTGGAGAAAGATACGCGAGGAAGAAGGCAGTTAAAGTGCGTGTATTTTAATTTTCCGAAAGAAAGAAGAAATAATTTCAATCAAATTTCTTCACAGTTTCACAATGGCTTTGTTTGGTAATTGGCGGTTGACTGTTGGCTGTTGGCTGTTTTATGTGGCTGGTTTGACTGACTGTTTGTATTGGCAGTTTATGTTGGTTGTTTGACTATTTTGATTTTATAAATATGTTTGGTAAAATTGTCTTTGGCTGTTGGCTGTTACACTATAAAATGACAATTGTGGGCATTAATTTTTTTTCATCCAACTTATGCCATAAGGGTATATTTGTAATTTTATTATTAAAAAGCCAACAGCCAAGGAAGAAAAGCTACTTGGAGTAGCTTTTGGCTTAAAAGCCAACAAAAAAGCCACAAAACAAACATGATTTTTGGCTATTTGACCAAACTAAAAAGCTAAAAGCCAAAAGCCAAGCAAAAAGCCATTTACCAAACACCCCCATATTCTTTTGTGTTAAATAAATCATTTCACTTTGTTAAAGATTGAACTTTTTTTTTTTTGTTTTGATGTAATGCTTAGCTTGATTGTGTCCGTGAATTTATAGGTAAGATATTTGATTGGTGTAATATTCCCTTTTACTTATCTCAACATATACTAAATTTTATAGTCAATGTTTCTTGTTTTGGTGGCTCAATTATAAATTTATTCTCCTCAATATTTAAGTTAATTTTTTTATGCTATATTTAATTTGACTTTGATTTTTCCCTTTTTCTAGTTGTAGTTGATTTACTAATGGCATCTTAGTAAATTAATAAGGGAAAATCATAACTCCCCCTCCCGAAATTGAAAAAAAAAGGTATAGAATGAATATAAAATGGGCAATGTTAGGTTAGGCCGAATGGCCAATCCATAAATTTTTTTTTTTGGTGTAAACAAGCGACTAAGGCTATGTTTAGTTCACCTGAAATTTTCTGATATGAACTTATCTAATCTGATCTGCAAGATCTTATCTTTTATAAAATATATTATTACTATTATATTAAGACTTTATAATTCATTATATATTATGCAATACATTATAAGATCTTATTTATAGTATTACTATTATTATCATTTTATTTCTATCACAACTTTTACACAACTTTTATTAATAATAATAATTATTATTATCATTATTATATTAACAACAACAATAATTATAATCATAAGAATGATAATTACTAAAAATAAATATAGAACCCAAGTCGTTAATTTATAAGAGCATTTATAAAATGTTTCACACTTTCCCTTTTAAAAAATATTTCACACTTGAGAAGTCGGAAGAGTCAACTCTTTTTTTTCCATATAAAATAAAATAAAATAAGATATACAAACAATTATGACTTACGTAAGAAAGAAATGGATAGCGTGCAACTTCAAATACTTCTTCCGTTTATTTTTACTCGCTACACTTCTTATTTCACGGATTCCTAGGCAATTTTTGGAGAAGAGAGAGGTAGAGAATAAAAAGGAAAGGGACCCATGTGGGAGGAGAGAGATAAAGAGAGTTTATTGCCCAAAAAAGAAGTGTAGCAAGTAATGTGAAACTTCTCATAATAGAAAGTGTAGCTAGTAAAAAGAAACGGAGGAAGTAGCTAGAGAGATTTGGAATTCAGTAGGAAGAGATATACCGGATCTAAATTTATGATTTGTATCTTGCGCTTAGCTTATTTCGAAAATGTAATCCGAACTTAGTAGTTTCGTTGTCATGAATTTGAGCTATCATATTATATATATTTCTTATTTTCGCCAATCTTATGTTCTTAACACGTGGCTTTTAATTTCCTATTATTTAATAACAACAAAATAACTTAGGGTCTGTTCTCCCCTGCTTATTTTCAGTTCAGCTCCAATAAGTTCAGTTCAGATCAGTTCAGTTCAGTTCAGCTCCATTCTTTTATAATTATTTTGTTAAATATTATTATTATGTTGGCATAGTTTATTTTACTAATTACTCTTATTATTATTATTATTATTATTATTATTATTATTATGATTATTGCTATTATTATTTAAATATATATCATTACTATTAAGGGCCTGTTCTCCCCAGCTTATTTTCAGTTCAGTTCAGTTCAGTTCAGTTCAGTTCAGCTCTAATAAGTTCAGTTCAGTTCAGTTCAGCTCCAATAAGTTCAGTTCAGTTCAGTTCAGCTCCAATAAGTTCAGTTCAGTTCAGTTAGTCAGCTCATAGTTCAGTTCAGTTCAGTCAGATCAGTTCAGTTCAGTTCAGTTCAGTTCAGTCTATTCTTTTATAACCATTTTGTTAAATATTATTATTATTATGTTGGTATAATTTATTTTACTAATTACTATTATTATTATCATTATTATTATTTAAATATATATCATTACTATTAAGTATTATTATTATTATTATTATTATTATTATTGTTGTTGTTGTTGTTTCTATATATTTTTTTTATTATAGCTTTACTAATTATTATTAGGAGGAACATGGTTTAGGTCAAAGCACAAATAAACCCACTTTTTTTAGCCCATAAACCAATCAAATCGCGTCAAGACGGTTTATGATGTAATTTTCGCGGTCCAACCCAATCATTATTTTTATTACTAAATATTTTTAAATTATTAAATCTAATTATTAAAATAGTAATATTAATTTACTTCTTAGATATTATTGTTATTATATATCATCGTCAAGTATTAATATATTAATACAAATAATATAAAATAATTATTATTAATTATCATTACTATCATTAATTATTATTATTATTAATTTATGATTATTAATATTATTTATTTATAACTATCATTTAAAGATATTCAAAATACTACTATTATTATTATTCATTATTATTACTTATCATTATAATTATTATTTAATATTCATATTATTATTGTTTAAAATATTATTTATATATTTATTACATTCAATTTATTTCAATGTAATATAATTCAATTCAATTTAATTCAATTCAATTCAGTTCAGTTCAGTTCAGTTCAGTTCAGTTCAGTTCAGTTCAGCTCTGATAAGTTCAGTTCAGTTCAGTTCAGCTCCGATAAGTTCAGTTCAGTTCAGTTCAGCTTTGATAAGTTCAGTTCAGTTCAGTTCAGTTCAGCTGTTTTATGCCGAAGAGAACAGGCCCTAAGTACTCCCTCCGTCCCAGAATACTCTTTACACTTTCCTTTTTCATCTGTCCCAGAATACTCTTTACACTTCTATTTTTGGATATGACCCACTATTATTTTAATCTTTCTACTTTTTAACCATTGGCCCACACCTCTCTCCTCCAAATAAAATAATACCACTCATATTACCTACCAACTCTAACCATTGGCCCACACACTCTCTCCACCAAATAAAATAATACTACTTTTACTACCTACTAATACCCATCACATCTACTTTTTCAATAAAATAACAATTGATAACCAAACAACAACTTATCATCTAAAACTACGTGTCCTGATAAGTGTCAAGAGTATTCTGGGACGGAGGGAGTATTATTATTATTATTATTATTATTATTATTATTATTATTATTATTATTATTATTATTATTATTATGTTGTTCTATATATTATTTTGTTATTATACTTTACTCATTATTATTACTATTATTATTAGGAGGAACATGATTTAGGTCAAAGCACAAATAAACCCACTTTTTTTAGCCCATAAACCAATCAAATCGCGTCAAGACGGTTTATGATGTAATTTTTGCGGTCAATCATTTTTTTTTTATTATATATTTAAATGGGCTGTTCTCTCGGCATAAAACAGCTGAACTGAACTGAACTTATCAAAGCTGAACTGAACTGAACTTATCGGAGCTGAATTGAACTGAACTTATCAGAGCTGAACTGAACTGAACTGAACTGAACTGAACTGAACTGACGAACTGAATTGAATTGAATTGAATTATATTACATTGAAATAAATTGAATGTAATAAATATATAAATAATATTTTAAACAATAATAATATGAATATTAAATGATAATTATAATGATAAGTAATAATAATGAATAATAATAGTAATATTTTGAATATTTTTAAATGATAGTTATAAATAAATAATATTAATAATCATAATAATAATATATATATCATAAATTAATAATAATATAATAAGATAGTAATGATGATTAATAATAATTATTTATATTATTTGTATTAATATATTAATACTTGACGATGATATATAATAACAATAATATCTAAGAAGTAAATTAATAACTATTTATAATTATATTTAATAACTTAAAAATATTTAGTAATAAAAATAATGATTGGGTTGGACCGCGAAAATTATACAATAAACCGTCTTGACGCGATTTGATTGGTTTATGGGCTAAAAAAAGTGGGTTTATTTGTGCTTTGACCTAAACCATGTTCCTCCTAATAATATAGTAATAATAATTAGTAAAGCTACAATAAAAAAAATATAGAAACATATAATAATAATAATACTTAATAGTAATGATATATATTTAAATAATAATAATAATAGTAATTAGTAAAATAAATTATACCAACATAATAATAATAATAATAACAAAATGGTTATAAAAGAATAGAGCTGAACTGAACTGAACTGAACTGAACTGATCTGAACTTATTGATGCTGAACTGAACTGAACTGAACTTAGGCTCCGTTTGGTAGGGCGTAAAATATTTTCAGTGTAAAATGATTTTCATGGAAAATAATTTACAATGGAAAATACAATTCCAAAATTAGTTTTCCGTTGTTTGGTTCGATGTAAGAAAAATGATGAAATGAAAGGAAAATGAAAGGGAAAGTAAAGAGGTAGTGAGAGGAGTGTACAAGAGAGATAAGGAAAATAGTTTTCCCTTCATTTTGAAAGGAAAATAGTTTTCCATCATTGGAAGAGTAATTTTACCCCAAAGGAAAATGGTTTTACACTCTTTTGCCAACCAAACAATGTAAAACTGAAAATAGAGGAAAACTGTTTTCCGGGAAAACGTTTTACGCCCTACCAAACGGAGCCTTATTGGAGCTGAACTGAACTGAACTGAACTTATTAGAGCTGAACTGAACTGAACTGAACTGAAAATAAGCTGGGGAGAACAGGCCCTAAATCTAATTATTAAAATAGTAATATTAATTTACTTCTTAGATATTATTGTTATTATATATCATCATCAAGTATTAATATATTTATACAAATAATATAAAATAATTATTATTAATTATCATTATTATCATTAATTATTATTATTATTATTAATTTATGATTATTAATATTATATATTTATAACTATCATTTAAAAATATCCAAAATACTATTATTATTATTATTATTCATTATTATTACTTATCTCTATAATTATTATTTAATATTCATATTATTCTTTTTTAAAATATTATTTATATATTTATTACATTCAGTTTATTTCAATTCAATTCAGTTCAGTTCAGTTCAGTTCATCTCTGATAAGTTCAGTTCAGTTCAGCTCCAATAAGTTTAGTTCAGTTCAGTTCAGCTGTTTTATGCCGAAGAGAATATACCCTTAAAATAATGATAACAATGACATTTATAATGATAACAATGAGATAGATAATAATTACCAATATTAATAATTAATAACTACAACAACAACAATAATAATAATAATGATCTGATCTGATCTGAGGTATTGGGTACCCCACAAGATTGAAAAGAGAGAGACAGTTCCAGCAGTTCCAAAACCCCCCACGACGACGTATTAACTCTTCTCTCTCTGCCTGCATAATTTCCCTCTTCCTCTATAGCATTCGAGAACCATCGAAAGCTGAAGTAGTGACTTTGGACTGCACAAACATCTTCCATCTTCCTCGTATGACTTCCAATGTCTAACCAATCTCTGGTAACCTTACTACCACTTTCACTTCTTTTTTAAACCAAATTACTATCTGTTGATTCTGTCAAAATCATTGTTTCTTTTTTGAATTCAGTTGCATGCAAATTTATGATAATTTCAGATTAGTTAAATTTTTATAAAGTAATCTCTTTTACTCCGATGTTTTTTTTTGCCGCAAATTCACAATATCGAAGCAATATATATATAAATTAGTAGAAAAAAGCATTCCTTTTTTTTTTTTTTTTTGAAGTAGTCTTTGAGGGATAGTTTATGATGATGAATGTTCTGTTTAACCTTAGAATTTCGAAGGTTTTTTGAACGACTTGCAAGACTGGGAACATTCTATCACAGACAAGGATAAGAAGTTGAAAAACCAGGATTCTCACAAGAGTAAATCGGTAAATTTTTCATCTTTATGGCTGGTTTTTTTTTACTGTATTATGAAGGAAAGAAAATTGATGAGTGATGTTCTTCTTTATATCTACAATTGTACTTATATGAGTTTGTATTGTGCAAAATTTTCAAATGCTAACACGTCGTTGTCATTATTGTTTAGAATTTATCTGAACTTCATTTATTTAAGATTGAAACAACATGATTTTAGGTTTTGCTGTTTTGATCTGAAATTCAATTATTTGAACTTATTAACATGTATTAGTGTATTAAAGTTGTGGAATGAACTTGTATCCGAACTCAACTTATTTGAACTTACCAAAACTTTTTCTTCTCGAACTTGGTTTTTTGAGGTCAAAAGAAAGGCCTTAGAAGGGGATGTAGAAAAAATAACAGCTTTGCAGTGGGTTGGGTTGGCTTTTCTCTCTTTATTTGGGGGGGGGGGATGTTAACCTAGGGCTTGCGATGCTTAAGCTTGCCAATCTGCTTTTCTTGTATGAGTTGTTGCTTTGGCTTTGATGATAGACAAAGATAAACATGAATTAGTATAATGTGTGCGCTTTTAAATTGATTATGAAGCAGCACGTTGGCAAAATAACTAATTAGCTATTGTGTGTCGTAATACGACTTGATGTCATTTGGATACATTATCTTTGGTATCATGAAGGTAAGGTTGTACTATTGTCTACATTGGGCTCTTCTATTCCGCACAGGGTGCAAGCTTAGAGGCATTTCGGTGTTGTTCCTGTTGTGGTTATTGCTTTACCTGATGTAGCTGTGTTAGGGTGGTGGTCTTTATTTTACAAACGTGCTGTCTGTTAGTGACCGGTATTCTTTTTGGCGTTTTTTTAGGAGGGGGGGGGGTGGATGATATTATTAAGGGCGTGATTTGCCTTGTGTTGTACTGTTTTCTTGCTGTATACTTGATCCAGAATTATGCGTGCTTGTTTAAACTCAATCTGGTGTGGTGTGGTATGATGGAAATGGAATACTAACTTGCTCCAATGGTGGCTTTCATATATCAATTCTTCAGAAGGTTGAAGTGGTCAGTGAGGACAAGCAACCTGTTGTTAAAAATACAGCTACTTCTTTAAGCAATAGTACAAGCCAGCATCGGCCTCCTATGAACTACGATCGGTTGAGTCACATGTCGAGTAGTTTAATTGCTGATGAGAATACTGTGGATGCTGCCTCGGAGAAAGATCTGGTAGAACATATTCCACTAAGCTCCCCCACCCTTTAGTTTTTGTCTGTTTCGTTGTTTTGCCAATCCCTCATGTGGCCCTCGGTTATTGACTGGGTTTAAGGAGCATTGTATGCACCTTGGCAGGGTAATGAATATTTTAAGCAGAAGAAGTTCAATGAAGCTATAGACTGCTACTCCAGAAGCATCGCTTTGTCGCCTACAGCTGTGGCTTATGCAAATAGGGCAATGGCTTATCTGAAAAAAAGAAGGTTAGTTGTAGTTACAATTATTAATTTCTTTTTTAGTCTTTTTGATAGCCATAGCAACTTGGAATATTTTGCATTGCACCTTTAAGATTTTTATGAACTTCCACAACATGTTAGTACTGAGAGCTGGTAAACTTGGCTCTTGATTCCTCAGATTTCAAGAGGCTGAGAATGACTGCACGGAGGCCCTTAATTTAGATGACCGCTACATAAAAGCATATTCACGCCGAGCTACGGCCAGAAAAGAACTCAGGAAACTCAGAGACGCCTTAGAGGGTATGTCACGTTGACGTAGAGTGTGCAATTATTTTAAGTACAAGTTGTTGTGGCTGTTTTACTATTAAAAGTGCTTGCAGATGTTGAGTTTGCATTGCGGTTAGAGCCGCAAACAGAAGAACTCAAGAAACAACGCACTGAAGTGAAGTCCTTGCTTGAAAAGGTAATTTTTTTTTAGAACTTGAGATACTTTTGTCTTTTATCATTCCTGAAGGAACTATTTAGTGATTCTATTCGTTTTAAACTTTCTTCTCTATGCAGTTCTTGAATTGAGATTAAGTGGGTAAGTGGCATCATTAAATTTTGGTAGCCACATATCTGAATTGGAAGTCCTATGCCGTAGGCTGGGTGAACCCTTAAGTGGAAGGATGAGTGTGGCAAACTGTGATCCTGGAAGAATGGTTGTTGAAATCAACCCTTTTGACCAAATTGTGCTGAAGAGCACTTTCCGCTTAGTAATTTATAATGGCTTGGACACCATAAATTTTATTTCCAGAGTAGTGTAATGTATGTTGGACTGCATAAGCGAAGTTTATCTTTATGCAAGATAAGATGTCACTCCTTTATCCTCACTGTGGAGTGAACCGGCAATTACAGACATATATAATATAAATACGCACATATTAGACTTTAATAATATCGTGTTTACGTCCCCTTTAAAGGGTAAAAAAGACAATTCGTGTGTAAGTTATTGAAGTCTAGGTTGCACATAGATGGATATGGGTACGGTTGTGGATTCGGGTACGAGGACAGAAAACGGCAAGATTTTGAAATTTTAGGAAAGGGTACACGTACCCGTACAGGATACGTATCGGGTATGGGTGTGGGTACGAGTACGAGTACGTGACCTAGGAGAAGTACTCATGCTACATAGGTTGAAGTTAGTCATTTTCCCACATATTGAACATAGTTGCTACTTGCTAGGATGTGGTTTAAAATGGTGGCTTCACTTGGGCCTAGAAGCTCATATCTGTGTTATTGTCGTACCTACTTTGAAATATTGTGTAAATTCTTCATTTTAACAATAAATTTAAAGCATTGAGACATATTTGTAGGCAATTCTTGCAAAAGCAGCTGGAGCAGCTACAAGAGCAGCACCTAGTGTTAGAGAAGTTGAGAACAAGGTGGATGCCAATGGACATGATAACCGTGCTTTCTCTTTTCCTGAAAGGAGTAAGAAAGCCGGAGTGGATGTTCTTCCAGATAAAATACAGGTATAAAATGTCTGAGCACTAAAAGTTGGAATCATTTTGGCTCTGTTTGAACTGTCTATGCTTGTATAACTGAGTTAATTATGCAGCTCATGTTCCATATAGTTTTTACAGCATTAAAAATAGAGGATGAGAATAGTTTCTCCAAATGCTTTTCTTTCATGCATATAATTTTCTGATCCCTGAATGCTAATTTTGTGGGGTAATCTACAGTTATCTGTGAACAGATCTTCTTATCCCGGGGAGATGGCAATAAACAGCAATACAGCTGAAGATAGAAACCAAAAAAAAGTAAATGGCGTGAAAGATGTTGCGCAAGGCAGTTCTCTTTTGGTAAGTTCCTTCATGAAGCTGATACAGCCTTGCCATTCACATTTTAATAGGCTGAAATCATCCTTGTGTTCTAACTGTTAAGATCATGTCACTGAGTTATTTTTTTACGTGGAGTAATCTCTACACTCTACAACTTCTAACTTTTGGTTGACATATCGTTTTATAAGCAACTCTATATTTGTTGTCATTTGCACAGAAGAATAATAAAAGTGGGGAAAAGGAGCTGGCGACATCAGTACAAGAGCTTGCTTCTAGGGCTGCTTCCCGAGCCAGGGAAGAAGCTGCTAAAAATATCTGTACCCCGAATTCAGCTTATCAATTTGAGGTGACTTGGAGAGGGTTTGGTGGCGATCGCTCTCTACAAGCTCATCTATTGAAGGTAGTATTGCAGAATATTGCTTTATGGCGTTAGATATGTATCTTTTGAGACAACACTTGAATTGTATTGCCAGAGATGGTTCCAAGTTTGTGCATGGATGAGTAGATGAACTATATAACCCGAGCAGAACTTTTAATTTTGTGATCTCTTGTTCCTTTGTGTTTTTGCTGATGATGTTAAATTCTGCTCATGCTTTTTGTACATGTAGGTCACTCCACCAGTTACACTGCCGCAGATATTTAAAAATGCTTTGACTGCTCCCTTACTCATTGATATTATCAAGTGTATTGCAATCTTTCTTATGTAAGTCGAGGTATTATACTCTGTTGTGTTAATTTTCCGTTTATCAGGTGCCATGATATGATATCTAATTGGGCCATATCTTTTTGCTATATCTTTGTGGTAGTGAGGATACCAAACTTGCTGTCGATTATCTGGAAAATTTGACCAAGATCCCAAGATTTGATATGGTCATCATGTGCCTTCCGCCAGCAGACAAGGCTGGTACGTGTACTATCTGATTTGGGAGAGCTAGTTATATGTTTCACAAGTTAAATATTAGGATTTCGTGCTCCGAGATACATAAGATGATAATCTTGCTTGCAACTTGCATTTTCATAGTTATGCAGAATATTTGACTGTCTAATTTTAGTACATGATAAAACACCTTACACAATTACATGCTATATGCTCTGAAGAAAAATATCGAGATTGTTATAGGATGTGTGATGTGTATCTCCTATAAATACTCGGAACATGCTTTTGAATGTCTTTGTTTCCTGCCATTTGATGTAACCAATGTTGAGGAATATACTCTTGCCCTGGATGAGGTCTGCTCTAAGTGTCCATAATTTAGAGCTCAGGATGTCTTTATGGGCTGCTCAAGAAGTTGCTAAAGGTTATGAACTAATTATGTTTATGTCATCAGAAAAAGGCAGTTAGTAAAGAAGTCATCTATGACATCCAAAAGAAATTTAGCAGACTGGTTACTTGGACAATTATACATATAGGTAGTGAACAGCTGGTCACAACTGTCTAACTGTTTGATTTTATCTTGGTAGGGAAGGAAGCAGATAGTAGAAGAGATTAAAGGGAAACAGGAAGTAAAGGGGGTCAGAATTAAGAGGGGATATAAGAGGGATGTTAGAGGGGATGAAGCACCAATGGCTTAAATAAAAATTAGTAGAGTCAGAGAATCAATAGGAAAGTTTTGTATTATCCATGAAGAAACCGTAAGTCCATAACTTGGGATCGTAACTCTCTATTTGTAAATCTAAACCACTTACACCTTGTCTGTTGGACAGTAGAAAAGGCGGCTATGATAATGAACTTATATGTAATTATGTGAGGAATGTCGCGTCACTAACGTGCCGAACTGCCAATGTCCAATATAACACATGTCCACCCTAGATCTCTTTTTCTTCACACATTTCTATGACCATTTATTACCAATTTAAAGGTGCCGCTGGTTCTGAGTCGTAATGGATAATATGAAGTAGATCACATATTTGGGAATGGAGCTGGACAATGGCATGAGGCTCCTTTACAAGTTGCATATGCAGTCATTTATTTGTAAATTTTACCTCAAGTATTCTCGTACAACCCCCCTTTTTAAACTTTATTAACAAATACTCTTCTGATTAGCCATACAAGTTACGAAGTTGCTATTTCCTAGTATAGTGAAGCTCTTTCCTACTGAAAACCTTTATCTTTTTTTTTTTCTGATTCTCCACGTATGTTATTTTGACTCTGGTACCTTCTACAGAGCTCTGCAGGACATGGGATGAAGTATTTCTTAGCAATGCTAGTCCTATTGACTTTACAGAAACACTTAGTGATCTCCATCCAAGGTACTGCCCTCGACAATGATTTGCATTTGCCTTTCTTGAGATTTTGATCCATCAGGGCTCCCTGTGCTAAGGAAACTGACTGTATTTTGAGGCTTATTTATTGTTTTGAGAACTCTTTGACAATACATTGTACAAATTGTATATTTTACCAGAGCTGATAAGGGTTCATCTTTTCCAATATCTCCTTCAGTTTAGCTTGGATTTGGTCTTATATTACCATATGTTTCTCGTTTTCTTCCTGTCGTGTTATTATTATGATTTCGGGATCAGGCTCAGTGATCTCAAATATACATACTGCCTCCGTACTAAAATTAGTGAAACGCGTCTCTCAAAAAGCTCTCATATAAAAGAGAGAAGCGTTTCATTTATTTCATAATGGAGGAAGTATATACCTTAGGAAAATCACCGTCCCCAAGGTCGCAGTTGGTAGGAATCAAACTTGGGACTTCTGGAATCATACCACAGATATGTAATTATTGACATAGGAATTCTCTCACAAACTAACACAAAAATATTCTTTTTCTTTTCCAAAAGGAACACTAAAATGGATTATCATTATTATGACCACCAAATATTCCAAGTACTACTTTGGTTGTGTCATTTTCTTTTGTAAACTTAATTTTGTAACTGAAGGAGTAGTTCAGATGTCACGTTATCCTCATAATTACACTGAAATCATACGAGTAACTTGTGGAATGCATCAATGGACTATACTATACATGAAGGGTGAGATATCTAAATTATTGTGGGGAAATTTACATTGGTTAAACTTGTACCTGCCTCAGTAGTAGTTTGTCTCATTGCATCATTAAAAGTAGAAATGGTTCAACCCCCCATGACTTGGATGATAAAATAATAGAAAGTTCCACACCACAAAATCAAGGGGCCCTTAATTTCACCTATCCTTGACATATCATATCTGTTGTGGTGGCCTGGTGGGTGGACTCTCTGAAACTTTTGTTTGTGGGAGTTGTTTCGTAGTTCTCTCATAGTCTCATTTGGCCTTTTCAAAGAATTTGTTGCATCTCAATTCTCAAGATTATGACTGAAACTCAATTGTGCAAGTACTCTAGACTGCGGAGTATTGACCAACAATATTGCAGTAGCCAGTAAGTAATCATTGTATGCAGTTCCCGCCAAAAGTAGATTATGATCCCATTATTATGCAAGTTGAGTCTTGTGGGAGCAACCTCTGTCTTGTGGTGAATATGTTTGTTACCGGTGTACCATATTGGTTTTTGAGTTTGGGAGTGCATCACCTAAAAGTTGTACGTACTCTATATAGGAATGCAATGCAGTATATCTGTATATGGAGTAACTTTTTAACTAGTATTATGAAGATTTGTTGGCAAAAGTAGTAGTTGGTTTAATCGTTCTCTGATAGATGTTAGTTATGAAGTGTAAATCTATACAAATATATTAAAAGGTTTTTCTATCGAATGAACGGTGCTATATAGCACTATATATTGTATGTGTCGAGTGGTACTCTTTTCAAGCTTTTAGGGCATGTTCTCTTCGGCATAAAACAGTTGAATCGAATCGAATCGAACCTAATTGAATTGTGATATGTGAGAGTAAAAGTATTGAACTGAAATGATCAGAACAGATCAGAAGTTCAGAACTGAACTGAACTGAAAATAAGCTGGGGAGAACAGACCCTTAGTATACATGCTTATTATGATTTCATTTTGAAATATTAACAATGTATAGCTATTAGGAATCGAACACATGACTTTTGGTATAAAATGTGAGCGCGTAAATTGCTTTGAATAGGTAAATCAATCATTTGTCTTTGTGGATCCCACATTAATCCTCTCATGCCTACTAATTGATGTACGTGAGACACATTTCCTCTAGCTTTCGAAAATTTTTACTTATTTTAGATCACATCAGATCAAAGCAGATTAAATCAGATTAGATAAGTTCATCAGCTAAGTTCAGATCGAAAATTTTTACTACTACTACTACTACATTATTATTATTATTATTAAAAGTACAAATAAATCCATGTTTTTTGGCCCATAAACAAATCAAATCGCGTCAAAACAGTTTATGATGCAATTTTGCACGGTTGACCCGATTATTATTCTTATTACTAAATATTATTATATTATTAAATCTAATTATTAAAATAGTAATATTAATTTACTTCTTATATATAATTATTATAATATAATCATCATCAAGTATTAATATATTAATACAAATAATTTAAAATAATAATTATTAATTATCATTATTATCATTAATTATTATTATTACTATTAATTTTATGATTATTAATATTATTTATTCATAACTATCATTTAAAAATATCCAAAATACTATTATTATTATTTATTATTATTACTTATCATTATAATTATTATTTAATATTCATATTATTATTGTTTAAATACTATTTATAAATTTATTACATTCAATTTAATTCAGTTCAGTTCAGTTTAATTCAATTCAGTTCAGCTTAGTTCAGTTGTTTTATGCCGAAAAGAACAGATCCTTAGTGTTAGTTATAATTTTCAGTGGATTTGTACTGTTATCCACTTTATAATACATTTTATTTTAGAGTATATATAATATTAAAATATATGCACAAAAAATTGAAAATATATATGTACATGAAGTAAAACGTAATAGTATAGCTTAAATAAAGATTAGTGGTCAACCGAAAAATCGTCTGAAAAAAGGTTAACCGCTTAGGCGGTGATCGGTCTAAATGGTTACGATTTGTAAAACGCGAACCAAAACTTCCGATTACCGAACCGAAATGTTATTTCGGGACTGTTAACCACCCATGAACACCCGTAGGCAAGATCACATGAGAATACCTCCTTACATGATAAATGAGAATAAAATTCAACCACATGATTTGTATTATATGTTCAGGCATGCGAAAGTCTCGTTCTTCGGGGGAGCCCCCTTAGAGTTATCCCCCTCCGAAAAAAACTTTGAGCAAAAAAAAAATTATTTTTCTCAATTTTTTCATTTCTAATATTTTTTTTGGAGTTACATCACTTTTTCATTAAAGTTACATCACTTGTTCATTAGAACTATAGCGCGTAAAATATATTCTCATTTCTCACATAAGGATGCATTTTATATATATATATATATATATATTATAATATATATAATATTATATATATTATTATATATATATATATATATATATATATATATATATATACGTTTTGTTTAAATGAAACGTTTGTTTTTTCAAGCAACATGACAAGCTTCTTTAATTCTTAATATCTTTAGTTGTGTACACGTAAAAAATAAAAATAAAAAGTTGTAATCTGATAGTATGCATCGAGACGAATCTAACAAGATTGTATTTGACTCTATTTTTCTTTATATAATGACGATAAATTGGAGTTAAAATTGATCAATGAATAGTGTCATTCCACCAAATGTTTCATTTAAAATAGAAGAGGAAGTATATAGTGTTATTTATGTGGTATGTAATATTGTTATCATCTTCCTTGGAGGCTTATTGCTCTGAATTCTGAACTCGAAGTTCATTGCGTGTCCGATTATTCACAAGGTAGGCCTTGGGCTATGTGCTCTAGCATCTTAAGGTGGTGTTGAGCAATAGATTTGGAAATAGCTTGTAAAAGTAGTTTTTGATGTTCAAATTAGTGTTTGAAAAAGTATCAATGTTAATTTTTGGGATAAAGGTAACATTTTGGAGTTAATTTTGAATTATTTTTGTAATTTTTTTAAACAGTTAGTTTACTAAATACTAATCATCATAAAAACAAGTTTTACAGTCAAGTTCTAATAAGTAATAGGGCCTTTTTTAGTTAATTAACTAAAAGTTGGGGTTGGTGGATGCTCCACAAGTGGAAGTTACAATTACAAACATATCATAAACCGATGTGAAAAAAGTTTAGTTGCCCAAAATTTAACCATCTAAGCCATTCTCTATGAACATTAAGATTTATATTGTTGCCATTTACGCTTTTAAACTAATTCAATGGTTCACTTGTTGGCTCCTTAGCCGCTACTGGTGTGGCCATTTGCAATTTTATTGACCTTCTTGTATCCGCACAAGCGTATCTTTTTAGCCAAACCTTACCTCTCGTAACCGAAGCATGTGGTTTAAAAATAATTTGATTGCTTAGTTGGTAATTTGCAGTTCAATTTTTCAAGAAATTGATTGCTTAGTTTATAATTGTGTTATTTTTGGTGGGTCAACACTAGTTAGGAAAAATTTTGGGTCTTAATAACTTTTGGTTTTTGAAATTTTGGTTGTTGAGTTCTTTTTGAGTCACCTCAATACAAATGTCAGAATTCCACTATTCTTTGATATTCTTAATTCTTCATTCCATCTATGAGAACTGTGTTGAGAATCATTACTTCACTTTTCGAATTGATAGATCCAGAGCACTAGAATTTTTCCCGTCTAAAAATCAAATGAAAATACGCAAAGGAGGATAGAAGGGGAAAAGAGAAAATCGCAAGGGAAATTAAACTAACATATCTAATGAGAGAAGGATATAGTTGAGATCTTACGAAAAAACGTCAAAGTTCAATTCATGTGACTCTTGAATGAGGTCACATGAGGTCGTACCGGTTGTAACAGGTTAGGGAACCCACAAAGCCCATCAAAGGTTAAGCCTCCCATAAGCAGGGACCTTCACAAGTTAATCAATAGTTCAACCTTTTAAAAGTGTTAAGCAAAAGTTGAGACCCCTAGTGTCAATTTTTCTTTCATCAGCACATTCAAAATCGATATATTGAACGGGATATAACCAAATGGTTATAAGAGTTTTACGAGGACACTATGCTTTCCCGTGAACTATCAGGCCCTCATTAATGACATTGACAACTGTTTTGTCTGTTTAAATTCTAGACCACTAATATGTACTTCGAGTAGTGGGTCTTCTGTCAAAAATAGGTCAAAATAGTTGTAACTGTCTCACTTGACGTGGATGTTACAACTGATCATTCATTACACAAATTTGTTCTTCTTGATTAATTAGGATTCTCCTATGTGAGAAAGGTGTCCTAACTTTTTCTCATGCAGCAAAAAAATTACTCTATGCTAATAGTAGAAATATATTTTTTGCTAGTGTCTTATACATGCATATTTTTATACTTCTATGCTTTTTAATAAATCTATCATATTAACTAGACGAGAATCAAGGTTGGTATAGTGGTTGTAAGACCCTCCTTCCACCCCTGTGATAGGGGTTCGATTCTCACCCCTTGCAAAAAGGATCCCCAATTTTTCTCCTTCCAAAGGATTCTCCTTATCTTAAAAAAAAAAAACATATTAACTAGGCACATGCACTTGCAAGTAAATAAACAAGCCTTTTTAATGAAAAGCATGGTTCATGAAAAAATAATTAAGTTCGTAAACATAAATAAACTAGTATTTCTTGTAGTAAGGTTTTGTAAATCGAGCCTCAAACTTTGTTAAACTCAGTTCAGGAAAGAAACGAGATTTTTTTTTTGATTGGAAAATTAAGTCAGTTCAAGGGCTAACCCCGACAAGGCTACTAGCCTTCAGCCTTGTAGGAACTACCAGCACATTGGCTGGTAATGCATGCAAAGCATGCTAAGGAAATACCCCAACATAATGCTAGGGTAAGAATCGAACCCCTGACCTTAGAGATTAGAGAGGGAGTGCTCTACCACATGATCTAGCTCATCATCCTTTGAAAGAAACGAGATTTAACCAAATCAAAACTGTTTACCGAGAGTATCAACACATTTACACATCTATACCTATAATATTTGACCTCTTTTTAATATTTCATCCACTAAAAAGTTGAGAAATTTATAAATCTATACGAACATATTAAAAGTCGTGTCTAAAGAGGAGTATATATATCACGTGGTACTCTTCTCAAACTTCCAATGCAAATGTTTTATGTCCATGTGTACTTCTAAAAAAAACTGTGTAAGGTCTCATAAAAGTGACCTTTGAAACGAAAAGTAAGAGTTTAACCATCATTACATTATGACTTTATTATCTAATGTTTGAAATAAAATATAATAAAGTCTTATAATAGATGTACTTGACTTAAAACACTTAAACAAAAATATATACATCTCTAACACTCTTATTACATAACTAACAAAAGATTATTGATGTTATATTCTCTTACCACAATTTCTTTTAAGATATTTACAAACTTAAACCTTTCAGATTTTTGTACTTATCACTCCATGACGTAAACTTTTCAATTTCTTAATGGAAAAAAAATACGAAAAGTGGCAAAATAAATTATAAAATTTAACAATAAAAACATATTTATTTATTGTAATTGATCCGAATCATCATCTGGGTCAAAATACTAATTTCAATACATTATAACGAATTCAATAAGAACCTTAGTAAGTATTGTCTGAAATCTGAAGAGCAAACCCCATATTAATTAGTCAATGAGTTGGAAATTTGAAACCTTAACATGGTGATGGGACCGACAATAATATGATACAGATTGGATTGTTATGCATGGATTAGCTAAAATTACATGTGCAATGCTCATGAAGCTGTGCAGGTTAAGACTCATGAAAGAGAAATTCCGACGCCATAAATTTAGTGAATTCAACAATAAGATTGAGGGAATCTTTTGTCTACATGCATATTTACGTGCATAAAGGACTACTTTTGCCCTTTGCATTATTGAGAGTCTTTTTTGTTTTGTCATTCCATAATAGTCCTCCGTCCCAAAAATGTATTTGCTTTTTCACAGTTTACAAGATGCAATTTCAAACATCAATATCTTGAGTTACATATATGAAAAAAATATAAAAATTATATATTTGGAAAATACAAATTGGAAAGAATCAAATAAGATCCAACATGATTATGTTTTTTCTTGTGTATATCAACTAAAAGACAGTCAAAGTTACCAAGTGAAAAGTGCCAACGGTTAAAATGTAGCAACACTTTTAGAACAGGGGGAGTATATTTTTTGTTGACAACGACTAATTGCATAAATAAAAGAGAGTTTACACATTACCTGGTTCATTAGTCCCTCTTAAAACACTTAGAAGCAAAATTAAAAATAAATTACAAGACATTACATGGATAAAGTTACACTTCTCAGTTGGACTTTTGGTTGTTGAGATAACTGTTTGCAGCATCCACACTTGCCACAACCATCAGTACTACTTCCATTTAAGATGAGTGAGCGCCAGTTAGGATCATAAACACCAAGGGCATATGAAAACCTGGGAAACTTTAAGAACAAGGAAAGACATCGAAGGGTAATATTGATTCGAGTCAGAGATAACATACTTGTGAATTATTGCTCGCAAGCAACAAGAGTCACTAAACTGCTGCCAAAAAAAAAAAAAAACAAGAGTCACTAAAAGTAACTTGATAAGCATGCTATGAACCCCCAGAAGATGAGAAGCAGCGTAAAGATAAAAAGTTTTGAAAGGGATGAATCACATCGCTAATCGATATTGAGAATTAACATAAGTTAATCTCAGACACAACCTCACAAACTTGACCCAAGAATACTTACACCCCCTCCCATTATTTTTTTTTTCTTGACATGCAACCTAGAATGTGACCTTCGAAAATTCTAATGAAGAAAAAAGGGTCATCCTGACTAATAAACACCTGTCCTACAAACTTCGAACTCCATCCACTAAAGGAGGAGACAACACCAATTAACAGAGCCTTTAGGCTCCTATTCCACAACTCCAATTGTTTAACATCAACAAGCATCCAAACTAAACTATCTCACTTGGGACCAAAACACAACTTTATAAATCGCACTCTAACACTCAAAACAACCTGATCCAACCTCACTAAAGAGAAGCCAAAAACAACATTACCCAACAGTAAGAACAAGCAGCAGACATTATGAGACAAACAACTAATAGGGAACAAGTAGGAGGAATTCAAGTAGATCGTCAAAACCTAATACCAAAACAGAAACCCTAACTTAATCTTCACCTTTATCATCACGATTGGGGTAACTAACGAAACCGCAAGACAGCAGCGACTAGGTTAGCTCCAGTAAAAGGTTGTCAAATGCACTTATCTAAAACAGCCCCCGCAAACACGAATTTAGCACTTCCTAACCCGAAAAAGAATCCCTTACCCTAACCTTACCTCACCAACGAGATTATTGATGGTGGTGTTTAGGGAAGCTTTAGAGAGAGGCTACCCGAGTTTGAGAATTCAAATATAAGTATTTCCTCCCTGAAAGACACACTAAACTGATGGAAAACCCAAAATAAAGAACTCTGATGAGAAAGGAACATAAAGAAAGAGGATGCGAGCGAGGACAACACCAAACACATTTTGTTCTCAACAAATCAAACACCTCTTACCAAAGCACCACCCTTTCGATTTCAAAACTTTTGGGTCATGGACAAGGAGTCGCACTCTATTGTTAGGAAAAATTGGAACACTCAAATTACAAGATCACATTTATATCGCATTTAGCAAAAACTATTTCGCATAAAGACTGCTGTAAAATTTTGGGCCAAAACAAAGGGCAAACACACAACTAATAAACTACAATGTAATGACGGTAAACTAAAAGAACTACAAGACAAATTATGACATCAACCTTTTGATGAAATATGGATTAAACATATCAATAGACTTATAATCTAGAGAAAAATTACTTCTCTCCACTCAAAACGCATGGGGAAATACCGCTCGCAAAACTTGGCTCACCCAAGACGATCGCAACTCCAATTTTTTCCATAACAAAATGAAAAAAAGATTCGAACCCACTCCACCATCTTCTGTTTAAGAAATGATTTAGGACAATGGCTCGACTATCAACAAGATCTTGCTAATTTACTCACCAAATCATTCCAAGATCGATTCACATCAAATATTAGTGCTCAAAGAACTTTCGACCTCAGCTTCCTCGCTCCATTTGTTTCACAATCGGATTCTTAACTCTTGTTAGCTCCAGTTACACCAACTGAGGTTAAAGAGGTAATTTTTGATATTAACCCCAATAAAACACCATGCTCAGATGGCTACGGAGCAAAATTGTTCCATGCCTACTGGCCAATTATAGAAAAAGACGTCGTGATTGCAATTTTGAAATTTCTTTCACCATGGCAAATTACCACCTTCACTCAACCATACCCTCATCACCCTCATCCCCGATATTGCCGAAACACCACTTTCGATGTATTAGTCTCATCAATACAATCTACAAAAGAATTTCCAAGATCATTGTTAATCGCTTACGCCATATTCTACAAAGAGAAATAAGCCCTCTTCAAAACGCCTCACTCAGGATCGCTCCATTCACGAAAACTTACTAATATCGCAGGAAGCACTAAACACCTTCCAAAAATCTCAAAATAAAAGTACTTCCTTGTGCAGAGGGTTTTCATTGTTGAAGATACAACTCTTCTTCAAGGTATTCTCCTAGCCCTCAAAAATCATATTCACCACATGCTCATCGAGGGCGATAATCTTATGGCCATCAACGCAGTAAAAGACATATGGTCCCCTCGTGATAGATTTCCAACATCATCCGAGACATCTACTTCCTTCTCAAAGATTTTCAGTTATGGGATATACATCATGTATTCTGGGAAGCAAACAAGGCAGCGGATTGGATAGGTAATGTTGGTCATTTAGTAGATAGTCATTTCTCTATACCAAATTGTACTTCTTCTGCTTTCTATAATACTATATCCTTGTAACTAATATGGTAGAAGTTCCCCTCATTTAGAGGATCTTCTAACTTTTTTTCTTCTTACATTATTAAAAAAAAAAAATTAAAAAGAAATCTTAACAAAGAGATTTAGAAAAAAAAGGGACCTCTAAGGAATTTGGTAAAATCTTGGACTCTTGTCCATTTGATTCTCCCTAGTCTAACCCCTAGACTATGACAATTGACAACCCAAAATACTCAAAAAGTATCAACAATGCCAAGTTGCCATCTTTTCTCTCGAGTGCCAAACTGAGGACAATCACGTGACCTTTCTCTTCCCTCCTTTATTTTTACCTCAAACCACGCGCCCTCTTCTTCTTCCTCTATTCTCCTCCCTCCTCTCTCTCTCTCTCTTCTTGTATGTGTCAGCCTTTTTGATTCTCTCATTCACATTCTAATTTCTACATATAGTTTTTGCTTCAATTTCAAATAAAATTTCTCCCAAAACGAAGAAAACACACCAAAAAAAAAACCCCTTTTAGAAGGGGCTTCCTTTCACTCCCCTAGATCTGCCTCTTTGCTGGGTAAACTTCTTATTTTCTCTTCATTTCTTTACCCATAAAAGTTTCTTCTTTTGAATTGCATTATGTGTTTGATTAATGTTTTTAGGGTAAAAACAACATAATAATTTCTGGGTATGTGTTATTTTTTCTCTTCTTTCTCTGTTTTAGTCATTCTGTGATCATGGTGCTTTTGTATGAATTTTTTTTGGTATGTTTTGTTGTTTAATTTCTGTGTTAAGCTTCATGTTCAATGTTAAAAACTTTAAAGTCCCTTTTTTCACTTTTTGTTCTTTCTTTTTGGTTCATTTGTACTTGGAAATAAAAATGTTGGTAAATTTTACCTCGAAAGTTGAATTCTCAAACTTTCCAGCAAACATCACTTCAAACTTCGAAGTTTCTTTTTTTGCTTTTTTTTTTTTTGTTGTTGGAGGGGTCAATGTAGAATCATACCTGGGTTTTATTTTTTTTTGAGGTGGGGTTTGGTTTTTCATGCTGCTTTTGAATTTTTTTCCCTCCCTTGAGTAATAATGTTAAGAGATTTTTCACTTTTTTTTTATCAGTTTTCTACAACTTTTATTTCTTAGAGGGTTAAGATTTTGATGAATTGGTTGAATTTGGTAAAATGCAGGAAATGGGGATCATTTCCCGGAAATTATTCCCAGCATGTGGGAGTATGTGTGTTTGTTGTCCTGCTCTAAGGTCCAGATCCAGGCAACCTGTTAAGCGCTACAAGAAGTTGATTGCTGACATATTTCCAAAGTCTCCTGTAAGTATGAAATTATGTATTAGAAGTTGGAAAACACACATATTCTGGATTTCTATGCACATTATTTTGTAATTTAGTATTGTTATAGCAAGAGTTTCTGGGAATAGTACTATAGTTAGAATTATTGGAACATGACTGGCTATGTGCCTATGTTGGCATGAAGTATATGACAAGAAATTTGAACTTATGTGCTGTGGTTGGCACCTTCGTCGATCTAAGTACAGTAAGCAATCGTTCTTGTTATTGGTGTTCTAACTCATTGCAAAGTTAGTGTGTTTTGTGCATTGCTACTATAGTTCTTTGGAAAGATATATGTAGGAGAGTGTGAAAACTTCAAGATGTGAGAGAGGAGCAAGGTCTTTTAGTTCTTAAGTGTTTGCTTTTCAATCAGATGGAAAGGTTGTCTTGTTCCTGCAGATTTGTTGGATGAGGTAGTGGATTGTTATGTTAATTATGTGACAACTGAGAGGATACTGCACTTGCCAGCTCTAGAGTTTAGATGATTACGAGGACAACACCAATTTGATGATCTTTGAGTTGATGTCAGACTCAAAGGTTGAGTGTATGGAAAGGAAATTGAGAAAGGCAAACGCTTGAATTAAGCTCCATGGTTGAGATTCTAAATTTGTCTTTAATGCAGCAAGAATGATGTTAGCTCACCATCTCTTCTTCTAAGCACAAAATTTGTGCCCTTTTTGGAGAACTCTAGAAGGTGGTAGTCTAGGTGGCTCCGTGTTTTATCATCAGCTAAAATAGTAACATTTTAATACTTTCGTCATGTGCAGGATGGTCAGACAAACGAGCGGAAACTTGTAAAGTTATGTGAGTATGCTGCTAAAAATCCTGTTCGTATTCCTAAGGTAAAGATCATAGCATGTGAGGTGTTAAATTATTTTGACTTTGACACTTGATTCAACTATTAAATTGCTTGATAGTATTTTTGCTTGGGTCCAAATTGTTATTGTAGATCACTAAACAACTTGAAGAGAAATTCTTCAGAGAATTGCGATATGGACACCTGAAGATTGTTGGCATTGTCATGGAAGCTTATGATAAGTTGCTCTGCATGTGTGGGAAACAAATGTAAGTTAGCTTGTCGATCTTTGCTTATGACAGCTAAATTCATTCTGATGTTAGCCGGATCTTTTTCCTGATGTTGGTCTTAGGTCCTCAGCTTGGCCCATCCCTTTTTCATCGATTTAGGAGCTGGAATGCCTAGACGTTTGTGAATTAGTTTTTTCTTGTAGAAGTTAATTCTTCAAATATCCACACTCCACTATGTGTAAAAATCTTTCCAGCTTCGTACTTTTTCCAGCATTAAATGTTTTCTTCAGAGGATATATTTCTTTGTGTTGGTAGAAATGGAATGTTTTCATTACATAAAATCTGAACTACAAGTCTACAACCAAAGAAAAATTGGTTCCTGTTGAGAACTCAGCTAAGGTTTTTTTATAATTTGGTCCTTGATGTTCTCTTATGTTAAGAAAGCTAAGCTATTCAAAAACAAAAAGAAAGCTAAGAGAAATTGTCACAGCATTTGATTGACCTGAATACATGGACTTGAGAAACTGAATTCTTTCTAGCATTCTAATGTTCACAGTTTTATGATCCTTGAAGGCTTAAACACACACTGCATCCTTCTTCTGTTGTTAGTAAATCTCATTTTAGGCCTTCCATTCTTTCAGTGCTTAGTACTATTGGATTTTCAGGAGTAGACTGTAGACCTGATTTCTTTTCGTAAATATTGCTCTCACTTGTCTGCTACAGCATTCTTACTTCATCTGCTTTTATTTTCTAAAATTATTGATATCTTTTCGAATCTGGATGTATTTGTCACTTCTCAGCTATGCAATATACCATTCTTGCTTTGCACGTTGTCGGTGTAACTGGATTTCAATTGTCTCTTCAGGGCATACTTTGCTGCCAGTTTGTTGCTCCTTAGTGATGAGGTTTTGGACCAGTCAAAGGAGGTTTCCGTGCAAGTAGTTGGATGCCAAACATTAACTCGATTTATCTACAGTCAGGTAAAGTACAAGATCTGCTTCTCTTTGGTTCATGGATTTTTCAAATTTCATACTAATAGTGCAAGTTTTGTATTCTAAAGGAAGATTTCTTGTATTCAAACAATCATTTAAAGTAGTTCACCAGTGATGAGCTTGTTTGTCTTTTTATGGGCTTCTGCTTTATGTGCACGTTTTTGTGATTGCTCAGTTCACATGATCTTGTCATCAAGCTAGGCCATTGGATGTATATGCCACCAGTTGCAAGATTTGTAGTGAACAAATTTTATTCAGAAATGAAAACCAGTAGAAATTTACTTGAAGCAAATTTTTGTTCTTTTAATACAAAGGAATATGTAAGATCAATTATCTTGTGAGTTTCCTGGAGGGTGGGCCTTTGAGGTTTTAAGCCTTCATTTGCAATGAACTTATACACGGCTAATTACTTAACCATGTAAGATAGGAATTGTGCTTTTTTCTTTATGTTCTTTGCACGCTATACCTTTTGTTGAAATCTGTAGTGTCTTTATTATCATTACTATTGCTACAGTTTTTATTTTTTATTCTATGGTTTCTTACTGGAACTTAATACATGCACAGACTGATGGTACTTATGCCCGCAATATTGGAACTTTTGTTAACAAAGTATGCATGTTAGCTAAGGAGACAGGGGCAGAGCATCAAAAGCGCTCCTTGCGAGCCTCAAGCCTACAGTGCCTTTCAGCTATGGTAACTTCTTGACTTTGGTCTGCAAACTTGATCCTGCTAGCTCTTCATTTTTCTTAGAATGGTCCAGCATTATAGGTATATGAACAGTTGCTTATCTTCTACAGTTAACTTAGAGTTTCACTTGCAGGTGTGGTACATGGCTGAATTTTCCCACATTTATAATAATGTTGATGAGGTCAGTAATCTTAATTTATCTTTCCTGAACTCAATGGTGTTTAAATATACTTAAGAGTGTTTCTTTTGATTGTTATATGGATCGGATGGGGTTTGCGAGGGATTCTAGCTGTTCATCAGGTTACTGAAAAAATTTGGATTCCAGCTATTAAATTTTTATGAACTATCTCCGATTTTTCACATACATCGAGGTTGCTTCAGATAATGAATCATTGTAAAGCTTGGAGGCCTGTTATGTCTAACTACGTGGTACAATGGTGTCCATCCCTCTAGGATAATTGTTAATTTGTCTCATTGTAATGTCCCTAACTCTTCTTTTTAATATGAGTGACACTTTTTCTGGTGTCGTTAAATAAAACCATTAGCTACTTCTCTTAGAACTGAGCAAGCTTCCTCAGTCATCCTTTGCAATCATAAAGGTGGATTTACTTGATATACTTTTTGAGTATTCTGGTTAACGTGTCCTGAGCCTTACAAAAATGAGCATATATTACCTACTCTTTGAAACGAGTGAAATGGTTTACCCAGTTATATGGTCCCATAACAGGTTGTGCAAGTTATATTGGACAGCTATGAGGAAGAAGTGCAGAATGAGGAAAGGGAAGAACCACGTCATCAGTGGGTGGATGAGGTTGTTAGATGTGCAGGAGGAGGAAGTGGTGTTGCTGGTGCTGCGAGTCCTTGCTGTACTGCTGTCAGGCCTCACCCTAATAGAAAAAACATTTCTTCATTGACAAAGTAATGTAAACGTGATAAGTGTATAACGTCTTTATAATAATACACTTGTGGACTCAAGTAATAGTTTTCGTCATCTTTTCATTCCATCAATTTTTCCCCAGAGAGGAGATTGAAAATCCAAGAGTGTGGGCTCAAATTTGTCTCCAAAGATTGGCTGAGCTTGCAAGAGAGAGCACCACGATGCGTCAGGTTCTAGAGCCAATGTTTATATATTTTGATACTGGGCGCCACTGGTCTACTCAGCAGGGTTTGGCTGTCACCGTTCTGTGTGATATGTGTTATTTCATGGAACTTCCAGGTATACTTGCTTCACAATTTGGATTAGCGTTTGCATTCTACTTGGTTGTGTTGTATCAGAACATTCTTACACCTGCTTTTCCGCTCTTTTTCTTCTTTCAGTATATGCTAATCGAATAGTTAGTTCCTCATTGCTGAAATCTATATTTCTTGATGTTCCTTATAATTTGTTTGTATGTTGGTTCTATTTCTACTCTTTCAAATTCAGTCTTTTGTGAATTTGAGCCGGCAAACTTGCTTTATACATTTGTGTTTCATTGCTAATTCTTTGGTACTTTATTCTTGATTCTTGTCTATCAGAAAATCAGCAGATAATCTTAAATGGCATAATACGTCACATGGACCACAAAAATGTTTCACATGACCCAGTAGTTAAGTCTTGTGTTGTCCAAGTTGCTGCAAATGTGGCAAGGCAGATTAGGTCTGGTGGAACTCTTTCGGACGTTGGATGCGTTAGTGACTTGTTGCGACACTTGAGGAAGAGTCTCCAGTCAATTGCTGGTCCAACTGGAGAACAAGAGATCAACTTGAATATCCATCTACAAAATTCAATCGAATCTTGCTTACTCGAAATTGCAAAAGGGGTAAGTAATCGTCCTCCTTTGTCTAGGCTGTTCGGACTTGTTTCCTCCATATGAAACATCCTCTAAATTGTTCTCTCCCTCCAGAATAAGGATGCAGATTCATTGTTTTACTTGATGGTCATAGCATTGGAAAAGTTACCCCCTGCTGGAGTAGTTGCACGTGCAACCATGGGTTCAGTGTTAATTCTTGCTCATGTATCAGTGGCGGTTCATTCCCATCTACAGCTGGTAAAGTTTAAGTTTGATCATGTGGTTGTTGGAGCTGGAACCCTATTCCATACCAATTTCTGTTGATTCAATCCAAAACCCCCTTTGTTTGTCTTCTAGAAACTTAATTTATCCAGTATAATTTTGATTAATCTTTGCAGGCCTTCCCAGAAGCTCTTCTTATCCAAATTTTGAAAGCTATGCTGCACACAGATACTGAGGCACGTATTGTGGCCCATCAGATATTTTCTGTTCTTTTGTTTCCAAGCTCTTGGAGATCATACGAGACAAGGAGATTGCAGTCTAACCGGAGATCTGGACTAGCTTCAGTCACTGATTTACTTGATAAGCTTCGGAAAGAAAAGGATGTCAAGGGAGAAAAGAATGGGGATAGTGGTTTGGATGAGTTTAGGGGAGGAGAAGTTCCGGAGGATGAGTGTAAAGAGGGCCGGACTCATCGAAGCTCCCCCAACTTCTACAAGTTAAGCTCAATTATTGACCGGACAGCTGGAACAAGCAACTTCTATGAGGTAGTAATGTAGTAGTAGTGGTGGTTTGATATCTGAGATGTTGTTCACTTGGCTTGTGCCATGAGCTCAGTCTTGCATTATTGAATGTCTTTGGAGTTTTCCATTTGATATCTGAGATGTTGTTCACTTGGCTTGTGCCATGAGTTCAGTCTTGCATTGTTGAATGAGTCTTTGGAGTTTTGCAGCAATTTTGTGTAATGAGCATATTATTGCTAATTATTGCAGGAAACTTGTACAATGAAGCTGACTGAAGATCAGATGTTGCAATTGCTTTCTGGCTTCTGGATACAGACCAACCTTTCAGATAATTTACCATCGAACTTTGAAGCAATAGCTCATTCTTATTGTTTGATGCTCATATCTTCACACATTAAGGTGAAACTGATCTGAGAATCATTTTGGTTGGTGCACCTTTGCTCTGCTTTCTTGTGTCTCACTTCCCTTGTGCTGCTGTTATTATTGATCATGATCCTTGCATTAGATGGGCTCATGGGACTTATTGTAGTATTTAACTTATATAAGAAAATTTGCTAAAATGTTTCATGTAGTTCAGTGAAATATTATCTATCTTTTGATGTATGTAGCATATAAGAAGATTTGGAACAGTTGAACTACTTGTCTTGATGAACTAACCAATATAGTTTTTGCAGAACACAAACCACAGTGTCGTTGTGCGCTTTTTCCAGCTACCCTTGTCTCTAAGAAATGTTTCATTGCGTGACTGTGGTACATACAGAACTATCACTATCACATTATATTTAAACGTCTTGGCCAGCCAGTATGGTTAACAAAACTCTTTTGGGGTTATAGGGATGTTTCCGTTTGCTTGCCGGAGATCAATGTTTATAACAGCAACCTCCATGCTAATGTTTGCTGGCAGAATGTATCAAATGCTTGAGCTGAATGATATGCTGAGGTTACAAATTACATCTGATGTGAGTCTTTGATTCTCACACTCTATTCCATTTTGGGATGACTCTGTTTGTTGATGTATATCTTTATTTCGTATTAAGACTAAACTAGCGTATACATTATAGCAGAAATGTTGACTCCACTACACTAATGAGCTGATCTTTATGCAGGTTGATCCCTATATGGGTATCAATGATGATCTTCTGGTGTATGTTAAACCTCAAATGGAAATTGGACAGTATGGTTCAGCAATTGATAACCAAGCTGCTATCTCATTCCTCTCTGAATTAAGAGAGAAGAATCTTGAACAAGAAAAGATTACACTTGACATTATAGTGCGACACCTATGCTGTATTATTAAGGTACGCTTGGCTGCTGAATGTTTTTAGATTATTATAATACACTTCTTGAGAAGATCTGAACTAGCAGAATTCTGATATATTCTTTTAGATAAAGGAAGAAGAGCTACTCAGTCAGCTGTCTGACATATTCACTCCTGACGAGGCTTTCATCTTCGCTCCAAAAGAATTAAGAGAATTGGATCATACTCACATCATTCGCCATTTGAAGGAGTCCCCTTCTCTGGACGGTGTAAGTTTGAATAGTAGTGTCAGTTATTGTTTTGCCTCTTGATTTGTTGTCAAGATTCTAGTAATGATAGGTCATAATTATGCAGGAATTATCTTTGAGCTCAGTTGTTGAAGATGACGTGACAAGTTCATTATCTAATTTGAATATTACTGGCCAAAAGGTGGTGCCTCATTCTCCTTCAGATTCTCATATCATGAGCATTGGACAACTTTTAGAATCAGTAAGTCACTTAATTACTATTATAACTCCTAAAATGACTTCTTCATAATTTTCCAATTTCACTCGCTAATCCTGAGATCAACATGTACTCTGCTAGTTCACCATTATTCCTATGTATATCTATAGGCACTTGAAGTGGCTGGACAAGTAGTTGGGACATCAGTATCAACCTCTCCCCTATCTTACAGCACCATGGCTGGTCAATGTGAAGCTCTTGAGGCGGGCACTAGGAAGAAGCTCTCCAATTGGTTGGCGCAGGAAAACTCCTCTTCTGGCGAGGCTTTTGCTTTTCCATCTGATGCAGCAACAGTAACTTATCCGGTGAGCTTCGTTAAGATCTTAAGAACTCTCTATTATTGCTACCTTTTCCTCCATGTTCCTGACCTTTAATCTCTCTCCTTTTCCATCCATCCTCTCCCTTTCATTTTCAGTTATCTTTTCTTTGTATCTTTTTCTTGTTATGAATGAAACACAAAAGGAAGTTTATCATATTTTCTCTGAATTCATTTTCCGTCCAACCAAAAGCTAAATGAAAATAAAGGAGAAATTCTGGAAAGTGGGAAGTAGCACAAGGGCTGGTATTAGCCAAATGATTTAGAATCTCTAATGGTCACTGTTGGACTATAATATTCAATCTCAATCGTTTTTTGTGTTAACGTAGGTTTCACCTCGTGCTGGTGAAGTGCATAGAGAAATGGGATCCAGTGACCAGTTTAACACTCTTAGATTGCCGCCTGCTAGCCCCTTCGACAACTTTCTCCATGCAATTTCTGGCCCGAAACCCATGTTAGCTGGACTATCTCCACGAACGGAGTTGGACACAGAAGTGGAGTGGCATTAGTGTATCAAGTTTGGTGTTAGTGTGTACTATGTTATCTAATTTTCTGTTTGATTACTGCTAAGTGCTAACCAAGTAGGCGTATGTAGGTGTTTTAACTTGCACAGCTATGTAGCTTAAGAGAATGAAAACGAAGCTTCCCTCGAGTTAAGGAATCTAATTGAGAAATCAGTGACTTGGTGTCTTTCTTGTTTCTTCTCTTTGCAATTTTAACTAGGGGTGAGCAAGACCTGGTCATTTTTTTCGGATTCCGGCCGTGGACCTGGTTATGAAATATTGGAATTGGAAGCCATAACTGATGCTAGGTACAATTGGGTTCGAAGAAGATGGATTCGGTTCGGGGTAACCACTTTACATGCAAAAAAAAATCTCGTTAGTTCTTTTTGTTAGGAAACGGGTAGTGTAAAAGAATAAGTCAATGAAATAAAAAGGATGAGAAATGCAATAAAGAAATTAAACAATAAACATAAGGATTTACGTGGTTCAGTCAAAATAGACTTATGCCCACGGGTGGAGAATTCGAGTTTCTTCACTACGATGGAGAAAAACAGAGAGAATAATACAAGTAGTACTAAAATATTAGAGGTTAAAATTGTGTGTCAAATAATGACCACCAAGGGTTTTTTTTTATAATACAAGGGAACCTAACAAAATCCTAGAATATACTTCGGACAAAATCCCGAAAGAAATCGCGCATCATGCGTCAAATTCCCCGTTGCCGATCAGGTCGGGCAACATCCTTTCGATCGGGCGCTCATTTTCTTCAAACTAGCTAATGTCTCAGGCACGATCGGGAGCTGTTTGCCCGGTTGTAATTCGCTAAATTGGCGCCTTACTTTCATGAACTGTTGAAGCGAGCAATCCTGCCAGATCGGGCGAGCCAACAAAAAGACTTTCGACCGGATTCAAGGCATAACTAGCACTTTTTATTGCTAAATTGGCCAAAATATAGATTTTCAATGGTTATTATTATTTCTAGAAGTATGCAACTGTGAATAGTCCTTGCTTTAACTCACCAACTAAAGCCAACAAATAGACTTGTTCGTAGACAGTGTCTTCCTGCTCTAGAGCAAAGCTCAGGCAGGACATGAAGGCCCCTGGTCAATGTAACCATGCCACAAATCCCGATCACGGAAGAAGTAATAAAATTGGACATCTACTTTTTCTCCTTGAGTTGAGTTTTATATTCTTCATCATAATCTCAATTATTTATATACTTTTTATATTTCTATTCTATATTTCAAGAGGAGTAGGACACCAGAAAATAGAAAAAAGAGATTAATTATTTACTTTAATTAAAAAATAAAAAAAGTAAAAATAGAAAAATGAACTACCAATCCAATTAATTTAAAAAGTAAAAAAATATAAAAAGAAAGCATTATAAAAAGAAAACTGTCAACACTTCAAAAATCCCTAATTTATTAGATATAATTAACAAATAATTTAATTTTATACATCTCCTAAAATATTAATTATCTAAAATTATTACTTTTTAGTTGCACCATTTCATTTTTGATAATTTTCATTAACCAACTTTGTTAAGCTATCTCGCATCATTATATAAGAAAGAACATAGTCGTCTTGTTGAATTCGTCTCAATGTTCAATTTTTTATAATTTTTAATTATACGCAATTAGAGATATTGACGTTCAAAGAAACGTCTTGGCAAATGTGAAAACAACATGATGCAATTAAAAAAAACAGAGGAAGTATTTAAATAATTTAATAAATTTGGGATATACTTTCTTTAAGACTTGTAATTAATTCACTCTAAAATCCTTAGTGCTTGATCAATGATGTAGGATTATGTTTGAAAAGAGTAACTAGTTGTTCCACCGGGCGAAGTTTCGGGTCATTGCATTTAATATGTTTTAAAAAAAAAATTAATTGAATGATATACCTCCATATTTGCGTATACATTTAGATGACATGTGACGACCTCCAATACTTCATAACTTTCAATTAGTATTGAGTACCGGGTTCATAATAAATTTATTGTGATATCATTCACTTTTTCGCAAAATGGATCACTCTTTTAAGTCAAAATGAGTCATTTTCAAACAAAGAATAATTGTTTACCTTAATGAGCCACTTGCATATAAGTAAAAGTGACCCATTTAGGACGAAACTTACATAGGTATAAAGGGTAACTTTTTATATTAAATAGATCAGTCCTATATGAGTTTATAAGTGTCTATATATTTAAGATCAATAGTTATCGGCGCAAGAACCCATATCATACAATGAATCAGTCGTTCAAATTAGTTGATTCAACACGACACAGTTTGCAATATCATTTTTCAAGTCATAAAAAAACACGTTCCATTTTCGTTCCTACCTATAATTAATTGAAATTAATTACAATATAATTTTCTCAAATTTCTCCTTATGATAGGTAGTAATACCGTGTTTTTTTATTTTGTAAAAAGCTAAGTATAAAACAAAGGTTGATGGATCTATTAGAGATTTTTATAATGCATCAAAGTTGATTTGATATTTTATTATCGTTATTATGGTAAACAAAAACTTGATAGGTAATATAGCTTGTAACACAATAATATATTAATATATTACTCATTTACTCATCTATAATGTAGGAGTTGCATTTGTGTGTCAACTTAAAAAGCATAATTACTTCCACTTACAATAAATAATCAATATAAGCTTGTAGATTAGTTGCCTAGTTTTTTTTTATCTCAAAGGAGAGGTTGTGTTGGGTTTTAGATATATACTAGTATTTGGGCCCGAGCGTTGCCCCGGGTTAGTATTGTTTTTCGAACTTGATATGCATTTTTTTCCATTCCCATTAAAATATATTAAGGAAAACAAAACATTTAAAAGGTACAAATATAACAATGTGGACACTTAAAACATTATTAAAAGTTGGTTGAGATGGTAATTGCGTCATGTATAATAGCAATAGGTCATGGGTTCAAATCTTGTTGCAAGCTAATTATACTTTCGTTAATTGACATGACTTATGTACACATTGGATAAGAGGTTTGTTAAACATCGTCTCGAAATTACTTAAAATCGCCCAAAATTTATTTTTTTAGACTATTTTTCCCTTTCTTTTTTTCCATACCACCCACCTACCCCACCACCACACCCTACCTTCCCACCACCACCTGCGACCTCCACCGCCATCACCTTCCTCCTGCGACCACCACCACCCACCTAAAAAGCAGGCGAATTTTTTTTTTAAAACCATGGGCGAACGTCCGCGGTGGACGTTCCACCCATGGCCCGAACGTTTGGCCTGGACGTTCGGGCCATGGGTGGAACGTCCACCGCGGACGTTCGCCCATGGTCTTAAAAAAAAAATTCGAACTGGAGGCTTCTGTAATTTCGAAGTGGGTGCTTCGAATCTGGGTGAATCGCAAGGCTGGTGGTTGTGGGTAAATTGCAGGGGGCTGGTGGTGGTGGTTGTGGGTAAATCGCAGGGGGTTGGGGTGGTGGTTGTGGATAAACCGCAGGGGATTGTAGGAGGTGGGGAGATGGGAGGGCTGCTCGTGGGGGTGGGGAGATGGTGGGGGCTGCTGTGGGTGGCTGTGACAATGGGGTTGGTGGTGATGGCGGCAGGAGAGTGGGGGCAGGAGGGTGGTTGTGGCAATGGGGTTGGTGGTGGTGGTGGATGGTGGGGGTGGTGGTTTAGGGAGAAAGAAAGAGAAGGTTATAAATGACATTTTAATGTTTTTTTTGGGCGATTTTAAGTAATTTTTGTGCGATAAATAGAAGTTGTTATTGGATAATTCTACTGGAGTAACAGAGGTGTCACGTGGCGTGTATACATGGTCACACACGCCTTTTAATATATTTGTATAGATATATATGCTTCCTCCGTTTTTTTTACTTGTAACACTTTCTACTTTTGCTTTTCCTTTCTCTTTATTTCTCTCCAATCACTTGGGACTCTCTTTTTTTTCCCTCTCTACCTCTCTCCTATCCAAATTTTACATTAGAGTTGATAAAGAAAAAATGTTGTAAGTAAAAAAAAAACGGAGGAGGTAGATAAATCATCAAAATCTAGACAAATTTAGGGAATGTGACACTTTATTTGTAGATTAAAAGAGACTCCAAGGATGCACATACCCATACACATACGTGTGGAATTACACTTCTATTATGTGTGATAATTGATAACCTAATTACACATAATAGGATTCCTTTTAGCCATCCTTTTCGTATTGTTATGTTTGAAAATTTCCTAAACACAACTTGACATCCTTTTTGTCCATAGAAGCTTACTCTTATTGTGGTCGACATTATATGTCTCCACTTCCATTTCCTTCTAATTTTGCCGCATCATTAATATAAAATTATCCATTTTGGAATTTCTGTATTTGAGGTAAAGTGGTAAGATAAGAATAATCTGGGTTATTTGACGATGCACCGTGTATTATTAAGGATCTCTCTTTATTATATTATTAAAAACATTAAAAAAATTCTCCAAATAAATAAATTTGGTAAATCATGTTTGTTTTTTTCATCTTATATATTAGGATTTTATCTTACAACACTATATTATTTTGGTCTAAAATTAGAATTAACAACTAATGTTAATTTAACACTTAATTTAATACAACAAAATAGAAGTACTAATGACGATTAACACAAATTCATATTCACTTTTTTAAGGAAACAATAGGATAAATAATGCTTTCTCTTAAGGCAATAACCCAATTCATTTAAAAGTAAAAGATGATTAAAATGAAAAGAGTTTAGTGAGATTTAACCTCTGATCTCTCACTAAAAGTCGGAGAGCTAGCCAACTACTCTAATCTCCTATCTCAGTTACTTACTAAGAATAATATTAAATCATACCTGAATCATTAAATACCTACTCGTCCTATCAAATCAAAAAATAGTTTTCTTAATCAACAAATTGCACCTCTCAAAAACTAAAAATGTTGATAATCAAACAAGTTGATAAATGATAAAATCTAGCAAGTTCACCTTAGCCCTTGTTCACAAAAAACAGGCCCATAAAAACTCAACCCATTTTTCTCAACATTCTTCCACATCACACTCTCAAATTTGACCATTTCCCCTAAAACCTTAGCTAACTTTCTATTCTCTTCTTTCTCTTCTCTCACTCTTTTCTGAGCTAAAGATATCTTCACAAAAATAAAAAGCTCACACAAAAAACAATGGCTCACTCATATGTAGCGTTACAATCATCTTCAACAACTCCAAGACTCAACACTTCTATCTTCGACCACAACCACTTCGTTTCTCGCTCCTCTGACTCTCACTTTCTCTCTCTTCCATTCAAGCCTCTTTCTACCAGGTAATAAATTATTTCTTGATGTTAATATCAAGATTTGAATTACTGCATTTTGAGTTTAGTTCTTTGCTCGATTTTAGCTTTTTTGTGGATTGAATTTTGCTAGGGGTTTAAAAACTAGTGATTCTTGCGAGAAAATTCGTCGAACTTCGACTGTTAAGGCGGTGTATTCTGATGGATTTGGTACTCCTCGAAGAAATGAGCGCTCTGGTCTTTGGTCCGTAAGGTAGGAATTGTTTTTGTGTTCAGTGTGTTGTTTCAATTTTATTGAAAGTTTGGATTAATTGTTGTTGTAGTATGTGTATATGTGTAATTTGCTGTTGAAGCTGCGATGTAAATGTGAAATTTGAATTGAATTTTGTAGAGTCCGTTAGCTAGGAATCAATCAAGTGTTCTATTTCAATTTTGTCAAAAGTTTGGATATATTGTTGTTTCAATGTGTAAATGTGTAATTTTCTGTTGAAGCTGTGATACAAATGTGAAATTTGAATTGAATTTTGTAGAGTCTGTTAGGTAGGAATTGTTCAAGTGTTCTATTTCAATTTTATCGACAGTTTAGATATATTGTTGTTGCAGTATGTGTAAATGTGTAATTTGCTGTTCAAGCTGTGATATAAATGTGAAAGTTGAACTGAATTTTGTAGAGTCGGTTATGTAGGAATTGTTCAAGTGTTTTAAATTCAGTGTTTTATTTCAATTTTTTATCAAAAGTTTGGATCTTGTTGTTGTTGTTGCAGTATGTGTAAATGTGTAACTGCTGAAGCTGTGATATATATGTGAAATTTGAATTGAATTTTGTGGAGTCAGTTAGGTAGGAATTGTTCAAGTATTTTTTATTCAGTGTTATGTTTCAATTTTGTCAAGAGTTTGGATATATTGTTGTTGCAGTATGTGAAAATGTGTAATTTTCTGTTGAAGCTGTGATATAAGTGTGAAATTTGAATTGAATTTTGTAGAGATGATCTGTTGGTTCCATCATCACCGTATCTTCCGGCGTATGCGCAAGGACAAGGACCGCCTCCGATGGTACAAGAGAGGTTCCAAAGTGTGGTTACTCAGTTATTTCAATATGTAAGGGTTTTCTTTTGGTTGTTTACTTGTTTATAGTTGATTATCTATTTTAGCTTTTGATGATTGAAATTGAATATTGTGTAATGATGTTTTGGCAATTTGCTATGTATTGAGTACTCTTATTTGTTGATTTTTAGAGAATTATCCGATGTGGTGGAGCAGTCGATGATGATATGGCTAATATAATTGTTGCTCAACTTTTATACCTCGATGCCGTTGATCCTACCAAGGTTTGTTTGTGTTAGTTGCTATAGAAAATTTTGGAGTCTGTATAAGGTTAGATGCGATGGATGTAATGTATCACATTTCTTATTATATTATACTAGTTGCTGAATTCTCACTTTGTTGGTTTATATTATGATGTTATCCTTGTGTGAAAAGTGGCTTACTCTTGAATTTAAAACAAATACTTTTAGATAAATGCCTTCTTTGTGATTAGGCACTGTTTGTCAAGGATATTTAAGCTAGTGTTGCATCTGCCTGACAAATTAGCTGTAATAAGAAGCTACTCCAGCAAGCTAGTGTCCGATCAATATGTTTCATCTTATCCCCATTAGAGCTGTATTGTGAAGCTACTCCAACAAGCTAGTGTGCAATAAATATGTTTTGTTTTATCCCCATTAGAGCTGTAGTGAGTACTCCAACAAGTATGGTAGTTTACATGTTATATGTCATCCGAAACATTTCAGCTACTTCGTCACAACTAGGGGTGCCGATAGTCCTAATTCATTGAGCTGTTTTAACTTCTTTCAGCTACCAGTTTTTTTTCTTATATTTTTGCTAGTTTCATTCATTAAATCCTAGGGGGGTGTTTGGTTTCGGGGTGGGGAAAAGAAAAGAAACAAGATTAAGAAAGGGAAGGAATTGAATTGAAGGTTATCCCATTTAATATACTGCCTTGTTTGGTTTGAGAAGAGAAAGTGCTTCCATTCAATCATAAGTGTTCCCTAAAACAAAAAAGAGAAAGGAAAGGAAACTTAGAATTGCACCCATCAAGCTGAACATAATCACCACTGCCATGAATTTGAGACCACCAAGCCACCTCAAACCTCTCCAATTGACAAACAATGCTCTGTCACCACCCTTTTTCCTCCCATGGTTTGTAACCACCACCACTATGTAGGCTTGAAATGGTGGAGATTCTACTCCATAATAATTGAATGGCCAAAGGTTTCACATCTGGAATTTGGCCCGCGAAACTCGAACTTGATAGGGTTAAAATGTACCATTCACAACTTTCATATTTCAATATAGGTGTTGATGTGCTTGGCAAAGTCTCCATGGTGGTTGGTGATGTGGTGGGGGTTCACGGTGGTTTGGAATAGTGGTGTTGTGGGGGTATGTGAGGGCAGTTGTGTTGAGTGACATCGTGGTGTTGCTGATGGCGGGTTATGGTAGTGGTCCTGGGTTCATCGGCCATGGTGCATAATATGCCGGAGTTTAGTTGTGTTGGTCAAAGAAGGTGATGATGGGTTGAGATGTCAAAATCCTCGAGTTGGGGAATGCAAGTCCCGGGTTGGGGGGGGGGGTGTTGAAACACCATGAAAAGAGGGACATCCGGAGAAATGTCGACCAAACACTTGCAAAGGGAATTGCAGTCATCATTCCTTTGCCTTTCTAGATTATCATCTACCAAACATCCCTTGGGAATTGCAGTCATCATTCCTTTGCCTTTCTTGATTATCATCTACCAAACATCCCTTGTTCTATATGCTTTTGTTATTCTTTGTTATTGATTATATATATTTAACTTGGCATATCATTGGACCCTTGGTATGTGATGCTCTTGGTTCAGTACTACTGTAGATTTGATTTGGCATTGTATAAAGATGTTCAAGTTAAGCTGTACTGTGATTGCTGTAAATGTTTTTGATATACCTTGCTTAGGCCTTAGACATAGTGCTAATGTTCATCTCCATGCACTTGCTATTTTCTAAGGATTTATGAAATATTATGCTTCTTTGAATTTCCACTAGCTTATGAGGTATTTGTTATGCAAGACCCTTCTTGAATGGTGTGGGCATGTGTCAACTTATGATGCTTCTTTCTCTTAGTTTTGGTAGTTTACTAATTTTTATGTGTTCAATGCATTTTTGGTGACATTTGCAGGATATTGTCATGTATGTGAATTCTCCGGGAGGATCAGTTACAGCTGGTAATCTTTTCTTATTATATTGAGTTTATCTGCTGATAAATGATGGCAGCTCCTCCTTTTTGGCTCTTATTAAGTTATATGACTCTAATCATCTTCTTGTTAGGTATGGCAATATTTGACACAATGAGGCACATCCGACCTGATGTCTCCACTGTATGTGTTGGACTCGCAGCAAGGTGACTTTAAATTTCTTGATTTTTTCAGCACTTTTGTTCCTTTATTTACGGACTTCTAAGTTTTAGTTTACTTTCGTCTTTCAACACTATTTCTTTGCCATATTTTTTTTTCTCTCTATGGTTTCAATCTGATGCATAAATTAAGAATTTTGAAGAGGGTTGAATAGAATGTAGTGTGGTTGTCTGTATTAATATATGTTGCTGGAGGTCCAACCCTGTCGACTTTTCTGGGGTTTTTCTCTGTTGTAATGAAAGTATTATTTAAGTCTTGTGTTCTTTTTCTTCTCCAAATGTGCTCAATCTAGGCTGGCAGGATAGAATCGCTTGGTTCATGTGCTAAGTTTCTCAGTAAGGGAGAACCTGCTACCAGTACAACAGCTCCCCTCATCCATGCTTATCTGAACAAGGGCATTATTATCAACCTGAATGGATACTTACTATTAGTGTTTTAACAGCCCGGGGGTGGATGGAGTGGGGGCACATCTTTTACCATTGCCCCCCTTTTGCCCTGGGTCTTGACATAAGGAATTAAGCTTGTGGTCTGCTTTCATAGTCAATCAGGGTGATGAATTTTGAGACTTGCGATGTATTCTGATTCTGACAGCATCATTTGAACTGTTTCCTTGGGATTTTGAGGGGCAGGCGTTTTCTTATTGGGCAATTCTTGGAGACTTGTCACATATGATCCTTGCTATAGTTGCTTGGCAGTTTTTCTCTGTAGTGCTGTTGAATAACCTTTTTGTAACCCTTCATTTTTATTTTTATTTTTATTTTTATTTTGAATGAAATTATGTCATTAACCCCTTCTCTGAAAGCCAATAGTCCTCTTTACTAGAGTGTGGAGTTAAATTGAGACTTCAAAACAAAATTTGTATCACTTAGACCCTGTTTGACAATTAGCAGATATCTGCTAGTTGGTTGTATTAGCAGGTTTGACTAGTTGGTTATATTAGCGAGTAAGTCCTAGTTGGTTGTAATAGTGGGTTTGACTAGTTGGTTATGTTAGCGAGTAGCTCCTGGTTGGTTGTATTAGTGGTTTTGACTAGTTGGTTATGTTAGCGGGTGGCTCCTAGTTGGTTGTATTAGCAGGTTTGACTAGCTGGTTGTATTAGTGGGTTTGACTAGGTAAATGAATAGAGTGTATGGTAAATAGCCGATTATATTTTAACCTAATCCTCAAATCACTATAACAGTCTCAATCCTCTTTCACCAAAAAGCTCCCCTTACTAGCTTTTTCAAATTTAAAAGTTTGGGTCCAAAAAGCTCTTTCAATCCTCTATTTACCAAACACCAGTATTAGATTAGTCAATCCTCTAAATTCACTCAAACCTTCTCTAATTTATGCCCATTCCTCTCTTTACCAAACAAGTTTGAAAACATTAACAAGCTCTTTAGTATAAAGGGAAGACATCTATGATCTATGTATGAATGGCAAAGCCAGTTAGAACATTACAGTGATCCTGGAGCATTAGATAGCCTGCATGCCATTTCAGTACTTTGTATATGGATGTTATTGACATATGGACTTGTGCGTATTCTGAATGTTATTGACATTCTGGTGCAGTATGGGAGCGTTCCTTCTAAGTGCTGGCACCAAAGGTAAATCATCCACCCTTGATTGGATTATTGACAATGTTTGATTCAATTATCTTTGCCAGAGGCTAAGTGTTGCTTTATCATTGTGATGTGATGTCATATATAAAGGAAAAAGGTACAGCTTGCCTAATTCAAGGATTATGATCCATCAGCCTCTTGGTGGTGCACAGGGTGGTCAAACTGATATAGACATCCAGGTAAAGCTATCACCTTCTAGTATTGCATCCCCGCAAGATAGTGTACTCTAGTTATAGACAGTTCTTTCCAATCCTAGAAGATGAAGTTTCTTTCCGTGTGTAAGTTTGTGATGTTCTGAAAAACCAAGCATTGTTCCAGGATCCCTACGTTAGTCTGAACATTATTAGTTGGAAACATATTACTGCCTGATCTGATAAAAATGCAAGCTCAATCACTGTTCTCTTTCTGCTGGCCAGGCAAATGAAATGCTGCACCACAAGGCAAATCTCAACGGGTATCTTGCTTACCACACTGGTCAAAGCTTGGAAAAGATCAACCAGGACACTGACCGTGACTTCTTCATGAGTGCTAAAGAAGCCAAAGAATATGGACTTATTGACGGTGTCATCATGAACCCTTTGAAAGCACTACAGCCGTTAGCTGCTGCCACTGCTGACCAGGTGTCTTGATAATAGCAAAGACCGTCAATTCTTATTGTGTTAGTCTTAGAAACATACTGCACCGGAGTCAACTGTGAATGGAAGCACACTTTCTCTGGTATTATGAATTTGGAAGATGTGTGGCGAGGAATTGAGTGGCTCCTGTAAGAACTGTTTTGGTTGATGGGAGAGGGTTGTGTTCCGGAGACATTGAAAGATTCATCTATTGTGCACCTATATGATGATATATGAATTGAATAGGTCATTCTTGTAATTCTTGTCTAAACAGTTTGTAACTGTAAAACAGGCTTTCCCTGTTGCAACCAGAAAATGGAAGTTTATTACGGGCTCTTTTGCGTAATGTTTGAACTTGGAACATAAGCATACTTGTTTGCTTGAACTCTTGGGAATTGGGACAGTGAAGTTACTGGGAGTTCGAAAGGTTTGCTAAAACTTCAAAAAGATGGTCTTATAATTACATATCCATTAGCTAACACTATCTAAATTTTAGTTATAGAAAGGTAGAAAAGGAGAGGACAATGAAAACAGAATCTGAAGCCCTTTTACTTCAAGGTCCTCTGTAATTTGAGTAATAGCATACATTTGGTGTATGAACTCATTTCTTCTATGCTAATACTAATGTTTTTGCCTAGAATATTATAGAAGTAACTCTGGGATTTTCGTTGGAAGATGCAGATTTGGTTGTTTGATGGACGATGACTTCTTAAAGAGTAACTCTATGGGGTCGTTTAGCTCACTATTTTTGGGTTTCAAAAAACGGGATCAATTTGTTACCCCCCCCCCCTCAAGTAACAAAATCCATTACTTGAAGTTACTGATTACACTTCATTTTCATTCTTTGGCTTGAACCAAACACTCAATAAAGGTAACCATCTTTGTTACCATTCCTCTCCTCTATTTGTATCCATTCCCTTTCCATTTCATATCTTGAACTAAATGACCCCTATGTTTGTATCGATGAATTTGATCCACCTATGTTTTACTTGGTCCATGCGATGATGGGTTAGGTAACTATGACTATTGTATTAAATTTTGATGAGAAAATTTAAGAGAACTAATTTACTTTGAAATACAAAAATAGTAAGGATCTCATAACCTGCGCTTTGCTCGGGATAAAAGCTAGTTGAATACTTCCTCCATCTTTTCTTATAATTATAATATTTTGAATTTACAATATATATCAACTAACTTTTACCATATTTTAGGAACATAATTTCAGTTCCAATTCATTTGTAACAGACGGAGTTTTACACTATTCATATTTTAGGAACATAGTCTTAGCCTAGCAAAATTTTTGTAAATTGACATATATGTTTGTTTGTGCAACAAAAATTATTTTACAAATATTCACATAATAAAGACCTGTATTTAAGAGTTGAGAGAGATGTTAAATAGAATTGAAGGTTAAAATTTCATTGAAGACTTTCAATTATTTTTCGAGGAGTAGAAAAAAGGAAAACAAAAAAATTAGAGAAGAAACATATAATAGAATAAGTTTTTTCTTTAACATGTAATAGAATAAGTTTTTTCTTTCTTTTTTGAAGTATTGGAGTATAATTTAAAGTTTAAACCTATAATTGTCATGCTGCTAGATATACTCCCATAAAACAAAGAAATCGACACAAATTAAACAATAAACTAGTTATTAGGCCCGAGCTATGTCTCGGGTAAGCAAACAATTCATTTATTAATATAATACTTTATGATAATAACACTAAATACAACTTAGCTTAGTGGTTAAAACTTTGGTATGTGTACTTGAGGTCGTGGGATCAAACCTTATACTCTACAATTTCTTAATTTTTTTATTGTACATGGATTACATGAACTAAAACTCCTTAGGAAGAGCGCCACGTTGCGCACTTTCTTGTTTTCGCACGCTTTTTAATATATTTGTATAGATATGTGTATGTTAAGACTTAAACCCACAACCTCTCATTTGAAATATATAAACACTAACCAACTTAACTACAATCTCATACAGGTCTTTGTAGGGATATTTTTTTTATTTAATGACAGTACAATGTTTATATATTAAAAATAAAATTAAAAGTATATAATTCGCACATTTGAAACGCTTTATCCCCCTAATATTTCAGAACTTAAAACTGCAAATTATATTGCTTTCAATTTAAGAACCAAATGATAACATCTCACTCGCATAAATCAATTGCATTCCTTAAACATAATAGCCCGAAAAGAACCAAATCGTAACATCAAACTCGCACTAACTATATTGAATAGTTGAAATATAATCCAAAACTTTTTTAAAAAAAACTTGGGACTTTGCCATAGTCAACAACTAAGTATCATTAAAAAATCGCTATATGACATCTACAACAATAATAATCCTTATGTAAAAAATGATCTAAAACATCATTATGAAATTCTTCGTCCAATTCGCTAATATAAACGTCTTAGAACCATTTATTTGATATGGTAATATTCTAGCCATAAACAAATAAAATTTAACGATCCAACATCTTTTATGATTGATGTTATAGTAAATTTAAATCTGACATTTCCCTTGCTCTTCTTGATCTTCAACCACCAAGTTTGATTTTCCACATCTTCAACCTCACCAGCTAAAAAAAAAAACAATACTCTCAAGATCATAGTAGATGGAACCATAATATTGATGGAGACAATCCTAATAGCGAGAGGGCAAGTTATTTAAAATAAACTAAATTATTTTTTAAAGAAATTTAATTATAAGGTGGACTTTTTTTTTCCAGTAACCACCTTATAAACACTTTTACACTTTATATAATTATATTTATTTCAGTTTGCCACTAATTGACTAATTTCGTCACATAAACCGTCAAATTTTCACAAAATAAACCATTTTTTCTTACGGAATATGTCGATGGGGTAAATTAAAACAAAATGATTTTTTATGGGAAAAACAAAAAAAATATAAAAAGATTATCTTAAAAAAGGGTTTATGAATTGGTTATTTAGAAAAAAAAAAAAAACTCCACTTCATACAATGGTTAAAATCAAATAATCTTAAACTAAAAACTAATGAATCTAAGAATTAAAGCAATGAAAATAACCAAATTTAGAAGCCCCTATAAAAACACTACTGTTTTGGGAGAGAGGAAAAAAGACTAGGGTTTAAGGAAAAACCTAAGAAGTTTATAACCCTAACTCTCTGAATTCCAATCCGTGAAATTTGCGGCGATAATAAAATTTCGATTCCAGTTTTCTTCTCTATTTGAAAAGTTCGATTTTGAGCATCTATCCAATTTACATTTCGAAGAAAGAAATTGAAGGCATTTTTCGACAATTCCAAAAACTTTTAAGGTTTGTTTAGGGATACTATACATGTTATAAACTTACGATCTGGATTTTTGGTATTTAATTCATGTTCATTGTACCTGCGCATATTTTCATTTGTTATTGTTTGTTTCATCAAATCAATTTTTGAAGTTCTGTGACTGAAAATCTGGAATGAACGACTTGTTCTTCCTAAGGAATGAGCGGCCGCCTCTCCTGCCGTGGCTCAAATCAATAATATAATTATGTTGTCAAGTCTGGTAGAAAATTAGGGTAATAGTGAGTTTGAATAACTGTTATTGACTGCCATTAGGTTTAACACAATTTCATCTTGAACTTGAGTGTAACGACACTCAAGATATATATATATTTATTTGCTCATTGCTCTTGGAGGAGCTCTATATGAGTAAATGAGCAAATAATTAGCTCTTAGTATAGGTAATCAGGGTGTTTGATGATTCCGTTACTCGGTTATGGATCTTCATGAATCACCACTCTAAGTTGAAGCTGGTGATTGTATTTAGGAAGTACTATGGCTGCTGTGGTTGAATTGCGAGGTATTTGCCATTGCTCTTGGTGCCTTGGTGGAGCTCTGGATGAGTAAATGATTTAAAAGAATTTAAAAGTTAGCCTAGAGTATAGGTATATCTAGGTGTTCAACGGAGGCCTTGTTCGATTACGAAAATTTTATGAATCAACACTGTAAGTTGAAGCTGGTGATGCATTTAGGAAATAGTATTGGCTGCTGTGGTTGAATTGCAAAGTATTTTGCTCATTGCTTTTAGAGGAGCTCGGGATGACTAAATGAGCAGAACAGCCTTGAGTATAGGTATATCCAGGTGTTCAACGGACGCCTTGTTTGATTATGGAATTTTATGAATAACCACTGTAAGTTGAAGCTGGTTATGCATTTAGGAAATAGTATTGGCTGCTGTGGTTGAATTGCAAGGTATTTTGCTCATTGCTTTTAGAGGAGCTCTGGATGACTAAATGAGCAGAACAGCCTTGAGTATAGGTATATCCAGGTGTTCAACGGACACCTTGTTCGATTATGGAATTTTATGAATAACCACTGTAAGTTGAAGCTGGTGATGCATTTAGGAAATAGTATTGGCTGCTGTGGTTGAATTGCAAGCCTTTTTGCCTTCTAATCTAATGCCCTTTTCTGTACTCTTACATAGGCATATAGCAACAGTAGTTCTGGTATAATTCTAGAATGTCATGCAAGATACATTTATTAGATGTGTCAAATATATAGCTCTATATGTTAAAGGCAATAACCGCAATATACATTATTAGAAGATTTGTGGATTGTGTTTCTCCCGACTAGAGAATTTTAAATCACACAATCTGACATATTGCTATTGAGCATGACTTAGATTGACAATGTTTTAGGGGTTCACACATCCCATTGTTGGCTGTCAGCTACATGTGTTGTTTGTGTTTCATGTGATTGTTGCAATATTTTCGGAGCTTAATATTATATTATTTTCATGAAATCATATGTGTTTCGTTGATTAAATTCTTGTCTTACCTTCACAGGTAAACTTTTGAGCGAGGATAGATGGTTGTGCTTCGTAAATACCCTTCTTCAATCAATGGAGATGAATTGGAAGATGACGAGGAGGTAAATACTATGGGCAATAATTCAGAGTCTGAGGAAGAATCTGAATCAGATGATGAAGAACAAGATGACATAAAGCTAACAGAACCTTCAAAAACTGCTATCTATAATAAGGATGGTCTTGCTGATAAGTTGAGTGAGATAAGCTGGCCTGACAATGTAGATTGGATGCATACTCTTGATGTAGTTATTGATCAAGAGAAAGAAGTTGATGTAAATGATGACCTCGCTCGTGAGGCAGCATTTTATACACAGGCAATACAAGGAACCCGACAAGCCTTTGCAAAGCTTGAATCTAAAGGGGTCCCATTTCTGCGGCCTTTTGATTATTATGCTGAGATGGTGAAGACTGATGTTCATATGGGAAAAGTGAAGGGCAAACTTTTGATGGAGAAGAAGCTAAGGGAAGAACAAGATGAGAGAAGGAAATCTAGAGAAGCTAAGAAAATGGGGAAACAGGTTCAGGCTGAAAAAGAAAAAGAGCGAGCTAAGGAGAAGAAGGAGCACATAGAATCTGTTAAGAAATGGAGGAAGCAGCGGCAAAGGAGCGGGTTTGCAAATGACAAGGATGAAATGAAGTTGTCGTTCGAGGAGGGTGGATCACATGAAGGTAAACGCAAAGGACCACCTGGTGTGCGTCCTGGTGATAGGTCGGGTGGAAAGGCAAAACAGTTTGGTGGGAGGGGCAAGAAGGGGATGGACAAGAACAGGAAGAGCCGTGAATTCAGAGACTCAAAGTTTGGGTTCGGGGGAAGGAAAGGCGGTCACAAGCAGAATTCTGCAGATACAACCAATGACATCAGAGGTTTCAATAATAAATCTCGTTCTGGTAACAAGAAAAGAAAAATGTCTTAGTTTCTACTGTCTGTCTTTACTCTTCAGTGCTCTGCTGTTACAGTAGTTGGGGTTATATTATCTAGATCTGCAGCCTGTTTTTTGTAATATTATTTGAAGCAATTTTGTGACATTTTCCTTCTTTTTTGTTGAAACGATTAAATGGCTTCGTAATTGCATCATGTACACCTTTTGATCTCGTTTGATTTATGGGTGACGCCAAACACATATACACACCTTCAACGGTTCAGCTTCAAGAAAATTTTTTTTTTTTTTGGATCCATATGAGCCATGAAGGCGGTACAAAGTACAAAGAAGGGAAGGGGCAATCGAACCTGTGACTTATCGTTCACAATACCTTAATCTTAACCATTAGGCCAAAACATCCTTGGTAGCTTCAACAAAATATGTAATAGTTTTATCCAATTCATGTAAACTTTAGTAGCTAAATAAAGAGATGGGTTCTTTTACGTTGGCACAAATTATATAAGTGTAAAGATAGGTCATATAATTGGTTTTCGGCTTTTTCTTCTCCTCAACTAATAATAATATGTTATATTTCCTCTGTTTTCTTTTAAATGTAATTTATATTCAAAATTGTTAAAAATTTATCATATGTATGAGTGTATTGTGAGCATGATACATCAAAGACTATTTTTTTGCTCATTTCTCATTTAAAATCGTCCAAATGTGCAAAATTACTACAAAAAGAGAGTTTCAAATGAGCAAAAATTAATCTTGGTATGTTATACACCCAGATGTATGATCAGTAAACTCTAATTTGACTTGTCACATCTACTAGACACATTGCTTTAACTAATAAATAGTTATCAATTAGAAAATTATGGTCATAGGAAATATATGAAAGCTGCACAAAGTTGAAAATATCAAATAGAGGAGTAGATTTTTCAGTTCCCCCCTCCCCCCCTCCCCCCCCCCTATTTAGGATAATTGCAAATTGTTTTATTACATGAAAGAGGATACAAACATGCATGTAGCCATGTACTATGGACACGGACCAAGCTAAGTGTCCAAAATGGTAAGGATTGTGACTTGCAAACTCAAGGTTAGGGTTTAATTCTCATTATGAGCATTTTAAGTGTAGGAATTTTCCTTATCCTTACTCTCAAAGTCTCTAGCCCGCTAATCTGGATCAGGTTAACCTATACGAGATTCCGATCCAGTAAAACGATTCATCTTACGAATTCAAGAAATGAAAAAAGTATAATAGACATGGAGAAGTAGCAATATCAAAATTTTACCCGCTATTCCATATAATATAAGTCATAAATGTCCAAAACAACTCTTAAATAAGATGGATTTACAAAAACTAATTATGCAGTGTCAAAACTTATTTCTTCAAATAATCGATCAGTAAAGGAATCTATGTAATCCATATAAAATACAAAAATTAGAAATTGCATAGTGTAGGATTTGAATGGTAACCTCAAGTTCATATACTAAAGTTTTAACCACTAGACAATTTTGTATTAGTGTTGACATTTTAAAGTATAATATTAATAATTTTTTTTTTCCTTACGCGGAACGCAACCCGAACATGATAACTAATTAACACTTTAAATATAGATGTGACTATTATCTCAATCTTACAATATTGTAAGTTCACCTTATAGTAGTATTATAAAGAATTAAAGATTTGTGATACTTCTATATCCAAAAGAGCGAATTATTCTCGTATAAATTATTTACTTTAATAAGGGAAGAAAATTAGAGAGTATCAATTGACAGATACTTCCTCGTCGCATAATTGCAACAAACTTTTTTTTTGACATCAAGGAAATTTGCATTAATGAAAAGCGGGAGTACAACCTAATGGAGATACAACCAAACTAAACAGAAATAAGAAACAACAGACATTATGAAAAACTATCATAACGCGTAAAAATAATTTAACATAAACACTAACTAGTAAAAGTCCAGGCCGAATAACATTTGTCTTGTGCGATGGGGAGTGAAGATGGATGTGAGTGAAAATCTGTTGAAAGACACAACTCTGACGATCTTCATAGAGAGCTTGCCGTACAACTGCTAGTAGATCCTGTCCACTAGGCACGAAATCCCAAGGTCCTTGATGAGCCTCCTGGGATTCTCCTGATTCGATGAACAAAGAAGTCACTTGTGAGAGTGACTTCGGATCCTGCTGCGAGGGTCTTCGAAAATCAGTCACATTAGACTGAAACTCGAAAAACGAGGTGGAGGTCTTGACGTGCCCCAAAACAAGTTGGGGGGCCTCCCACAAGATGCGTTTTTTAGGTGTGATGACACATGATGTCATCACGAGAAGTTGGGCCGAGTTAGTTTGATGAACTACGCCCCACTGACGGATCCTAAGATCCAAAGTGACAATCTCAAAACCAGAAGACCGACAAACAACAGATCTGAAACAAACAAACATGAAAATAATGAAAGCATAAACTGCCACCCGACACATAGAGCCACTCCGGCAAACAACACCGTCAAGAACCTGCACCAAATACTTCCTTGGCATACTAAAGACACGGATTCCAACTAACACTAGCGGGGGACGAGGAAGGGACACTCGAGTACACCTAAACCTAAACAGGGTGACGAGGAAGGGGAACTTAGACTAAACCACCGTAAAAGAGGGGAATCGGGGAGGGGAAACTCTTGACCAAGGAAGCTGGGTTTAAGAACCACTTAGCCGAGCCAAAACAGTGGATGGGAAGAAGAAACAGACCACAAACAGGGGGAAACAAGGGATGGGAACTCACCGAACAAGGGAGGGGGTGAAATCGCACAGACTCGGGGAACGCCTAAGGACTGGGGGACGACCGACGAACGAAAGGTTGGGATGGTGCGAAAACAGGGGAGGGGGACGCACCGACGAACAAAAAAATGCCGACGAAGAGGCCGAAAAAGTGAAAGGCCGGCGAAAATAAGATTGAAAGGCGACGAAAAAAGAAAAAGAAACAAAACAAATGAAAAACGAACTCGCGGGAGACCCGCCGGAGACCTACGCGGCGCCGGATCTCCGACGAGTTCTAGGGTTAGAGGGTTTTGTTGTGTTTGTTTAGAGAGAAGGCAGAGGTTTTTTTATGGAGAGAGAAAGATGATACAAAGAATGTTAAGATAACTGCAACAAACTTTTGTGGATAATATTTTGGAGAGGAAGTAGATAAAGTATGACATGAGTTGTATTATTTTAGTGATAAAGTAAATTTAACTGCAAATAGTGAATATTATAACATTGTGGGTAAATTAAGCATATCCTTTTTCGTAAGGGGGTGGTTGTGTATAAGATTTTTTAATTTTTTCAATTAAGGGGTAAGGTATGGTTGTGAAGTGAGAATAATGAATAAAGAGTAGATTCATATCTAAAATAAAAGTGTTGCAATTAACATGAAATAGGCAAATGCAAAAAATTATTGCGACTAATTTGTTTATACATTATACTACTCATTTCTTGAAATGGATTATTAAGCTGAAGAAGTTGCAGCCTGCATGCATTAAAATTGGGTCAGCCCAAGTAAGCACATTAGTTGATGGTTGAACCAACGTGTCTTCCTTACACACCATATTTTTTATTCTGCGTTTTGTTATTTGCTCGCGCTTTTACCCAAATATGTGCTTATCTCCTCTAATTCTCTCTCATCGTTTTCCAACTTCTGCCTTTTCTTTCGTGTAACTTTTCTTTCTCTTTTTAGCCATCGATCTACATTTTATTTACTTCATATTTACGTATCCATCCAATCATTTCTAATCTTCGTTCTTTTACTTGATATTAATGTTATTTAGACTCGTATTGAGGACAGGGCAAGGGTAAACGCCATGGGATCTCCTTTCAGTTAGATTGCTGGCTTAGATTGGGTAGTCTTGGAAGCACTTTGTTGGAGCAAGAATTGCCAACAAGGATTGGCACCCTACCGCTTAGGGATTGGAGTGCCTTGGGGGGTTTACGCTAGGGTTTATTGACCTTAAGAGGACCTGGCTAACATACAAGTTATTATTAGTATTAAATTACTAAAAAAAGCACTTAACAAGAGGCAATAAAAAGGGAATGACAAAAATTAAGAAAAATATTTTCTATCTTATCAAATCGTACATATACAAACAATAATAAATTCAGTCTGAACAATTACAACGAGTCATAGTGAAAGATAAAATCACCTCCATCATTGATAATCGGAGAAAGGTTAACCAAATGATTATCTCTATCACACGAAACTTACACTAAAAAAAACCCTATAGGTTAATAAGCCTAAATGGCAATCCTAGCGCTAAAAACTAAAGAACTAGAAAGCAATTGTTGTTTATTATTAATTGTGTCTCTTCTACTTGATTCATCGTCCATCATTTATATGATTGTTTCCTTCATAGTTATTAAAAAAACATATCTCGCCTAGTAATCTTGAATTTCCTTCCCATTTCCTTAGCAATTAATATCTTATAAAGTAATTATGTATTTAAATACACACGTCACATACATATAAGACTAATGCGAATAAAACCAATGCCCTGAGCCAGCCAACATTTTCGGCCCAAAAGAAAAAAAAAACCCAAACGACTTGGGGTATGTAAAATGTAAATCAACACCCTCCTAAATTTGTAACTTTATAGAGACCTCTCATCTCAGCCTCCCCACTCATACGGAATTCTAAGACTCGACTTCATCTTCAAACCTCGTTCCAGGTTTTTTTTTTCCTTTGATGAATCTACTTGTTTAGACGATCTTTTGTTGCGATTTTTCATGTGATATTTCATCTCTTGCGATTTTTGAGATCTACTCATGTGATTCATTCGATTTTATGCGATTGTAATTGTTTGTTTCAAGAAATCAACTTCTTTTTTTTCTTATCTCATGTTTTTTTAGGGATACTATACATGTTGTAAACTTACGATCTGGATTTTTGGTATTTAATTCATGTTCATTTCAATTTACAATTTGTACCTGCGCATATTTTCATTTGTTATATTGTTTGTTTCATCAAATTAATTTTTGAAGTTTTGTGACTGAAAATCTGGAATGAATGACTTGTTCTCCCTGGGGTCTGGGCGGCCGCCTCTCCTGCCGTGGCTCAAATCAATAATGTAAATATGTTGTCAAGTCTGGTAGAAAACTAGGGTAATAGTGAGTTTGAATATCTGTTCTTGAATGCAATTAGGTTTAACACAATTTCATCTCGGACTTGAGTGTCGGAGATATATATATTTATTTGCTCATTGCTCTTGGAGGAGTTCTATATGAGTAAATGAGCAAATAATTAGCTCTTAGTATAGGTAATCAGGGTGTTTGATGGTTCCGTTACTCGGTTATGGATCTTCATGAATCATCACTCTAAGTTGAAGCTGGTGATTGTACTTAGGAAATATTATGGCTGCTGTGGTTGAATTGCGAGGTATTTGCCCATTGCTCTTGGTGCCTTGGTGGAGCTCTGGATGAGTAAATGATTTAAAAGAATTAAAAAGTTAGCCTTGAGTATAATTATATCTAGGTGTTCAACGGAAGCCTTGTTCGATTACGGAATTTTATGAGTCACAACTGTAAGTTGAAGCTGGTGATGCATTTAGGAAATAGTATTGGCTGCTGTGGTTGAATTGCAAGGTATTTTGCTCATTGCTTTTGGAGGAGCTCTGGATGAGTAAATGAGCAGAACAGCCTCGAGTATAGGTATATCCAGGTGTTCAACGGACGCCTTGTTCAGTTATGGAATTTTATGAATCACCACTGTAAGTTGAAGCTGGTGATTGCATTTAGTAAATAGTATTGGCTGCTGTGGTTGAATTGCAAGCCTTTTGCCTTCTAATCTAATGCTCTTTTCTGTACTCTTACATAGGCATATAGCAACAGTAGTTCTGGTATAATTCTAGAATGTCATGCAAGAAACATTTATTAGATGTGTCAAATATATAGCTCTATATGTTAAAGGCAATAACCGCAATATATATGATTAGAAGATTTGTGGATTGTGTATTCTCCCGACTAGAGAATTTTAAATCACACAATCTGACAAATTGCTATTGAGCATGATATAGATTGACAATGTTTTAAGGGTTCACACATCCCATTGTTGGCTGTCAGCTACACGTGTTGTTTGTGTTTCATGTGATTGTTGCAATATTTTCCGAGCTTAATTATTATATTATTTTCATGATAATCATATGGGTTTCTAGTATGACCCTTGTCGAGAAAAGGAAGGGGGAGGAATGAAGGATTCCTTTTTGCTTATGACTTTTTTTTTTCTTGACGAATATTTTGACATATGACCTGATACCAATATGTATTATGGTAATGAATTGATTTCCTGTCTCAATTTTATCAAAAGAACATGTTCAAAATCACAAGCATTTAATTTTTTAAAGCATGAAATGATTTCTTGTCTAAATTTTATCAAAAGAACATGTTCAAAATCACAAGCATGTAATTTTTTAAATCCTTCAGCACGATCCCTTCTCGGATGCCACATATGAACTACAAATAGGAAGAATCCTAGAACAAAATGAGAATTAGCTAACCAACTCCTAGGAGAAACATAGTTGACCGCATTGATCCGAGTATATACTGGTCTACCCCGCCCACAAGAATTAAAGTAAAAGCATGAGAAACATATTCTGCTGAACATTCTTGCATATTCTGCTGAACTCAATCCTAGTCTACATATGAAAATCAGTATCAGGGTGGGGAGAGTGACAGGGAAAGGCGGAGGTCTTAAGTGTTATATGAGCATCCTATTGTATTTGTAGCACATTAACTAGACTTTGTTTTTCCTCTCCCCTCTTGTAATATATTCCAAGCCGTCTAATGTATTGGATATTTTTTATACTTTCAGGTGATAATTATGGCTGGCTCAAAGGTTGCTCATGCTGCTTTGAAAGGTCCGAGTGTCGTGAAGGAGATATTTATTGGATTTGGACTTGGTTTGGCTGCTGGTACCTTGTGGAAGATGCACCACTGGAATGAGCAGAGGAAAGTGCGATCCTTCTATGACATGCTTGAGAAGGGCCAGATCAGTGTGGTAGTAGAAGAGTAGACCCACCATCCATCCATAATGAATAATCATATTCTGTTTTGGTATCTTTGAACAGCTATATGGTCATGTCTGCTGCTCACTTAAGAGGGAAGCAGTGCTTAAACCCATTCTTGATTAATAATTTTTTTCTCATACTGGAAGATAATGATGTAATGTCGTTGATTTTGTGCCAGAGACATGTTTTGAAGGCGGTGTAAACCCTTGTGAATGTGTTTGAGAACCTGACAACTATTTTCTACTTTCTACCATTTACTTCTCTGATCTTATGTCTTTTTTACTATAAAATGCTGGTTTGTTTAAGGAGAATCATGTTCTGATTCCTGAGGCTGTCTTCTGTTCTCTTTTCTTCTTTAGAAAATGAACATCCTGGGGGTGTTTGCTTTTCTTCTTTTTATTGCTCTTGAAATTAGCAGGAGTGGAGAGACGGGTCACAGGTGTGCAATATTTTGCTAGTAGAACATACTTCTATTTTTACAATGTCTTTATTGATAGATCTTCATTGAGCTTTGCTGGCTTGCTGTAGAATTTACTGCTATCTGTAATTAGATATTGAACGCCATTTCTGGGTCTGTCTTTGTATACCAGTGCGCAGGCGTCATCTAGTGTTTTGCCGTGTTTTGGTTTCAACACTTTATCTAATTTGTTTACTTGATTAGAAAAAGGTAGCGGCCCAGAACCACACTGCTCTGATGGAAGCTATTCGGCACTCGGCAGGTCTGTGCTTGCCTCTTGGGCGCATGTGTTTACACTAAGGCTCCGTTTGGTAGGGCGTAAAACATTTTCAGTGTAAAATGATTTTCATGGAAAACAATTTACAATGGAAAACACAATTTCAAAATTAGTTTTCCGTTGTTTGGCTCGATGTAAAAAAAATGATGAAATGAAAGGAAAATGAAAGGGAAAGTAAGGAGGTAGTGAGAGGAGTGTACAAGAGAGATAAGGAAAATAGTTTTCCCTTCATTTTGAAAGGAAAATGATTTTCCATTATTGGGAGAGTAATATTACCCCAAGGGAAAATGGTTTTACACTCTTTTGCCAACCAAACAAAAAATAGAGGAAAACAGTTTTCCGGGAAAACGTTTTACACCCTACTAAACAGAGCCTAACTATCTACCATGTGGGCTTGTGCATGCGTATGGAATCCATAATATGGATTGTGGACTGTGGACTGTGGTCTGTGGTCTAGGAGTAATGACCCCATTTTTGTCTCTGTTTTTTCCCTCAATTATTCCTCATTTATACACTTAAACAAATATTTTTTAAAAAAAATTTCAACTTCACATTAACTGTTAAAAGTTTCTGAATTTGTAGCATTCAATCAATATATATATATATATATATATATATATATATATATATATATATATATATATATATATATTATATATATATATATATATATATATATATATATATATATATATATATATATATATATATAGAAGTGAGTTCATATGAGAATGTATACTTATAACTCTTACGAATAAGTGATAAACTTTAATAAAAAAGTGATGTAACTCCAAAAACAAAATATTTGAAAAAAAAAAATCAAAAAAAACAATTTTTTTTAATTCAATTTTTTTTAGAGGGATATAACTCTAATGAATAAGTGTTGTAACTCTAAACCAATCGTGTGGTTGAGATTCATTCTCATTTCTCATGTAAAGAGCATTCTCATGTGATCTTGCCTATATATATATATATATATATATATATATATATATATATATAAATTCATCACTTGATGGTATTTTGAATTATTTTTATTTTATGTAATAAAGTATAAATTTGTTTAATATTTGTAGATAATTTTGTAGTATACCTAGAAAAAAGAATAGCCTAACTTAAACGAAACAGTTAATCAGTTATAAAAAGAGTACATGACTTAAAAAGGTATGTTAATTAGACAACTTATCGTTAAAGTTCTGGTTATTTAAAATGTTACAAAGCTTATTTTTTTAATTTTTTTTTTGATGAATCTACCTACTTAAGTATTCATACCCCTATGAGTAAATTCCTAAATATGCCAATTCATTCACCCATTGATTTCGAAGATATGTGATTATTTGCATAATAAGGGCCAATGGTAGAGATGTAAATGGATCGGGTTCGGGTTTGGTGGAGCGTCACCCGCATCCACCCACTCCACCCGATCCATCCATCATCCGCATCCATCTCCAACCGAATCCATCCATCCATTTGTAACCGGGTTAAACGGATGGATCGGGTGATTAACGGGTGAAATCAAATAGTAGTAGGAGAAGAAAAAAAAATTACTAACAAGAACCACTAATCCATTTATATAATTCTACTTACTATGTAAAATCGTCTCCAAACTAACTCTAATCCACATTATTAACATTTATATACTTATATTATCATCTTGTAACTTTTGGACTATAGATTAATAAAGTTGTAAAAATAAACAAGCCCAAAATTAAAAAATTATATATATTTTTTTACTTTAAACGGGTGACGGATCGGGTGGTAAACGGATGATGGGTCGGGTGATGGATGAAAAAATATCACCCGAACCCGACCCGCATCCATCACCCGATTATCCGTCACCCGACTATCATCCGTTTAAATCGGGGTTTTCACCCACTTAATAAACCGGGTGGGAGCGGATGATCGGGTGATCCACTGGATATTGCCATCTCTAGCCAAGGGGGCATATTCGTTACAGATCTAAAATAATACATTATTGCATTGATTAATGATAGTATGGCACATTTGCATTTGGCAGTTTGGCACTTTCGAAAACTAAGTTTATTTTTTCTCCAAAATGTCACTTGATATGTGAAATATAACTTGTAGTATTTTATGTTATGTAATTCACATACACTAAAAAAATAAAAAATACATTATGTAAGATTCTATCTCGATATCACAAGTATATATTCTAATATCTTAACCACTAAACTAAGTGATACTTGAAATTATTATTTGAGTATAATATTAATAAATGAAAGGTATAAATACCTAGGGCATAATCTGAACCTAAAAACTAGTATCAAATAAATAAATGGTTCTTAGAGTCCGTTTTTGAAGAGACGGTCTCACGTTAGTGTTAACGTGAGACCGCTGATGTCATGCTGACATCACGCGCGTGCATCAAACCAGCAGTATAATTAGTTAAGCGCTTGCACGTATTAGTTATGCTAGCCTTAAATTGATGAAGTATATTAGTTAGTCGCTGGAGTATATTAGTTAGTCGCTGGAGTATATTAGTTAGTCGCTGGAGTATATTAGTTAAACGCTGAATTATATTAGTTAAGCGCTGAAGTATATATATTAGTTATATCATAAAAATTAAATTATAATGCATTTTATTTCCATAACTTCAATATCACGCATAAATAATTATGTCTTTCTCAAAAAAATCTAATGTACTAATTCTATCATAAACCCTCCAAAACAAACGCATCATGCTCTTCGTCAATAAGTCAGACAATAAAGAATTGCAATAAACCAAACTAGGGCAAAAATCACCATCTTTAACACATAAAAACACATTAGCAGCTTCAATCAAGAAACCCTTTTTCTTACAAACATTGATCACTATATCAAAGAAGAACAATCAAGACTGAGAAGGAAAACAAATATTGATGAATACCCAATTGAGAATGTAACCAGTTGAAGAAACCCAAAAGTTTAGTTGGATCAAAAAATTGATTATGATGAAGAACATATTGAATAATATATGGGTTTATCTATTTAGTGATGTTTGAAGAACCCATTAAAATTTCACAGTTGTTGTGTTTGAGAAGTGTTGAAATTTCTTCAACATTTTCGCCACTGGAGAGATTCAAGGTAGTGAAATTGCAGGAGATAGTCTGAGTTTTGTGCGTTTTCTGTGTAAAAAACAATAATAACTAAATACCCAAATATCATAACTTGTTATTAGAAAACAATAACTAATAGCCAGAATCACAATTATCAACCATAAAACCATAAATGAAGGCCGAGGCTAAGAATTGGAGGAAAAACAGACTCGTCTCACGTTAGTGTTAACATTAACGTGAGACGGTCTTTTATAAGACTTTGCGATGGTTCTTACTAAGTATGCCTCTGGTAATATAAGTGTTTTTTTGGCAATAGGTAATACTACCTCTGTTTTTATTTAGTTGCAATAATTTCTACTTTTAGATGTTTTTTATTAGTTGCAACATTTCCCTTTTTAGGAAAGCTTTTGGGATAATTATTTGACTATATTACCCTTACTTCACCTACTCTTCCCATTTAATTATAGTACTAGTAGCAAGGATAAGTGGGTCAATTATACTCTCTTTTCTCATTTCTTAAAGTTTGTGCAATAAGGTGAATGTTGCAACTAAATAAAAACAGAGATAGTAGAAGTTAGTACAGGGAGAATAGTAATATCTTCTATTGACATTTATCATCATCATCTAGGGTTACTTCGAGGAGATATAAAGAGAACCATATGTGAAGGAGAAAGAAAGTCTGCAGAGTACATCATGTCAAATAATTTTTTTTGGAGAGGATGTAAACACGATCTAGATTTTTGGTTAAACTAAACACTTTTCCGAAAGAAAATGACTAAGATACAAATAAAACAAAAAACTACATAAAAGTTTAAGTACTCACTTAAATTTTAACCAACATATTTAATTAAAATTTTATGTTTGTTTGTTCGTTAAAATTATTTTGCATTATTTATATAAAAACCAATACCTAAGTGTTGATAGGATGCTAAACAGAAATAAAGTCATTCAAACTCTTCTTCAACAGTTTATCTCCAAGACTATCAAGCATATCTACCGAGAAACCAACAAGGCAGCAGATAAGGGTGCGTCTATTCAACTTATTGGACCTGAACTTATTGGACCTTATCTGAACTGAACTTATTGAACCTGAACTGAACTTATTGGAACTTATTAGACCTTATTGGACCTGATTCAACTTATTGGACCTGATTAGAACTTATTGGACCTTATTGGAAGTTATTGACCTTATTGAAACTTATTAGACCTTATTGGCCCTGATTGAAACTTATTATACCTTATTGGACCTGATTGAAACTTATTAGACCTTATTGGACCTGATTGCAACTTATTTGACCTTATTAGACAAAAACATTGACCATGAATAACATAAATATTACCACTAACGTAAATACTACCCTCAAAATTTTTTATGGAGTAATAATTATTATAATTCGTCCTTTAAAAAATAATGATTATTAATTATCTCTTATGTTAATTATTTAACAAAAAAATTGACTATTTATATATTTGCCTATACATAACTTTCACCACTAATATATCTAATAGTCTTGTTTTGATTTTATAAAACACTAGTAGAAAATCAAAAATTTAGATCTTTCATAGTTATTAGTAACGAAAACATGTTATCTCTAATTATTTAAAGACGAATTGCAAAATATTGTAATTATAATTATTATTATTGTTGTTAACCTTAATTATTTGATCATGATTATAATATTATTTAATAGCAATATGAATAATCAAATAATAGGCAATAATATAAGTATAATACTATACATTGTGGTACTTTGATAAAAAATTCTAATAATAACATAATCAGCTAATAGTAATATGAATAATAAAATAATAGACATAATATAAATAATTTGATAAAAAATTCTAATAATAACATAATCAGCTAATAGTAATATGAATAATAAAATAATAGACATAATATAAATAAATAATAAAATAATAGACATAATATAAATAAATAATACAATAATAGACACTAAAACAAGTATAATACTATATAATCATTGTGGTACTTTAATTAAAATTCTAATAATAACATAATCAGCTAATAGTGATATGAAATTATGAATAACAAAATAATGGACAATAATACAAATGTTTATTAAACATTGACTATTTAGACTTTATTGGACCTTATTAGACCTGATTGGAACTTATTGGACCTTATTAGACCTGATTAGAACTTATTGCACCTAATTGAAACTTATTGCACCTGATTGGAACTTATTGGACCTTATTGAAACTTATTGCCCTTATTAGACCTTATTGCAACTTATTTGAACTTATTGGACCTGAAACTTAATTTTTTAAGTTGAACAGAACGCACCCTAGATCGTCAATGTTGGACACTTAGGGTGCGTTCTGTTCAACTTAAAAAATTAAGTTTCAGGTCCAATAAGTTTAGATAAGTTCAGATAAGTTCAGATAAGTTGCAATAAGGTCTAATAAGTGCAATAAGTTCCAATAAGGTCTAATAAGGTCCAATAAGTTCCAATCAGGTGCAATAAGTTCTAATCAGGTGCAATAAGTTCCAATCAGGTCTAATAAGGTCCAATAAGTTCCAATAAGTTCCAAATAGTCAATGTTTAATAAACATTTGTATTATTGTCCACTATTTTGTTATTCATAATTTCATATCACTATTAGCGGATTATGTTATTATTAGAATTTTAATTAAAGTACCACAATGATTATATAGTATTATACTTGTATTAGTGTCTATTATTTATTATTTTTTTTGTATTATGTCTATTATTTTATTTTATTTGTATTATGTCTATTATTTTATTATTTATTTGTATTATGTCTATTATTTTATTATTCATATTACTATTAGCTGATTATGTTATTATTAGAATTTTTTATTAAAGTACCACAATGTATAGTATTATACTTGTATTATTATCTATTATTTGATTATTCATATTGCTATTGAATAATATTATAATCATGGTCAAATAATTAAGGTTAACAATAATAATAATAATTACAATATTTTGCAATTCGTCTTTAAATAACTAGAGATAACATGTTTTCGTTACTAATAACTATGAAAGATATAAATGTTATCAATTGATTGCTTCATTATCATCACTGGAGTATCTTTCTTTATCGGAGTATATTTCTTCATCTTCTACATCATCATCTTCAATCAATACGTTTTCTTCATCAACAGCCAACCATATTTCATCTGCAATTTTCGCCCGAGTTGAAGCTACTGTGACTTTGAACATTTTTTTCTCTTTCTTCTAGTAACATTCAAATAAATAAAAGGTGAAGAAAGCTGAAGAAATGAATGAAGGAGTTGTTGTTAGCAATAAATGTTCAGCTTATTTTAATTGATTAGGAAAAGGAGAATCAGGCCCATAATCAAGCCCTTTACAATGAAAGTTCACTGCCTTTTGCTCAGCTTAAATTAGTAACTACTAGTATTTTATAAAATTAATTTTTTGATTTTCTACTAGTGTTTTATAAAATTAAAACAACACTATTAGATATATTAGTGATGAAAGTTATGTATAGGCAAATATATAAATAGTAATTTTTTTGTTAAATTAATTATCATAAGAGATAATTAATAATCATTATTTTTTAAAGGACGAATTATAATAATTATTATTCCATAAAAAATTTTGAGGGTAGTATTTACGTTAGTGGTAATATTTATGTTATTCATGGTCAATGTTTTTGTCTAATAAGGTCAAATAAACTTCAATCAGGTCCAATAAGGTCTAATAAGTTTCAATCAGGTCCAATAAGGTCTAATAAGTTTCAATCAGGGTCAATAAGTTCCAATAAGGTCTAATAAGGTCAATCAGGTCCAATAAGTTCCAATCAGGTTCAATCAGGTCCAATAAGTTGAATCAGGTCCAATCAGGTTTAATAAGTTCCAATAAGTTCAGTTCAGGTTCAATAAGTTCAGTTCAGATAAGTTCCAATAAGTTCAGGTCCAATAAGTTGAATAGAACGCACCCTTAGTTGGGGTGCGTTCTCTTCACCTTAATAAATTAAGTTTCAGGTCCAATAAGTTCAGATAAGCTTAGATAAGTTCAGATAAGGTCCAATGATGGCAATAACTTCTAATCAGGTCTATATAAGGTCCAATAAGTTTCAATCAGGTGCAATAAGTTCCAATCAGGTCTAATAAGGTCCAATAAGTTCCAATTGCTAAAAGTTAATAAGGTTTAATAAGTTTCAATCAGGTCCAATAAGGTCTAATAAGTTCCAATCAGGTCCAATAAGGTCTTATAAGTTTCAATCAGGTCCAATAAGTTTTAATAAGGTTCAATCAGGTCCAATAAGTTGAATCATGTCCAATCGGGTCTAATAAGTTTAGTTCAGGTCCAATAAATTAAGTTCAGGTCCAATAAGGTGAAAAGAATACACCCTTCTGCTTCCTTAATTGAAGATTGTAATATCTTCGCATGCTTACGCCATAATCTTGTAAATGATCAATTAGGGGTTTCCCGTGTGTGGAGGGTCTCCTAATTTACTTCTTTTTTCTTACCTTATTTTAAAAATAGAAATAAAGAATAAAATTAGGATTTTTTAACAAGAATAATACAAACTTTTGACCGTTCTTTCGCAATAATACAAACTTTTGATTATTATGTAATAATACAAACTTAACATCAAAATTCCTCTAGTAGGGCACTACCGCTTGCTAACTTGTTGTAGGAGATAAACAAGCTGACGTGGCATTCAACGCGTGTCATTATTTTATTGGTTGTTTTTTAAAATTTTGATTTAAATATAAAAAAATATTAAAAATATCTTTATTTTTTTTCTTTCTTCTCCTCCTCACTCTCTTTTTCCCTCCCCACCCCACCACACCCCAGCACCCCTAGACCCTGCCCAGCCGCCGTTTTTCTCTCTTCATCCTCCCCCCCTAACAAAACCAATCGAAACCATCCACCACCCCCTACGCCCACCCTTACCTCCACCCCCTCTCCCATCCTCACCTTCATCCTATCTTCAACATCTATAATCAACTCCGACGCCATTCTCAATCGCTTGAACTCGATCATCTCCCGCACAACAAGTCGGATTGTCTCAGACGCAAATCAAAGTGGAAGAAATCAAACCCTAACTCACCATCATCGCTTGAAATCAATACGATCTTCGAAAATGGTGGTCATTTTGATCTTATCGGCGAATTGGAGGAGGAGGAACGTCGTCGTCGTCGGCGATGATTTTGCAGAGTTACACGAGGACATTGCTAGGGGGAGGAGGAAGAGATTTTGGAGTTCTTTTAAAAAAAATAATTACCTGTAAAAGGTAAACGATTACATTGACCTACTGAAGAAATTTTGATGTAATGTTTGTATTATTACATAATAACTAAAAGTTTGTAGTGAAAGTATTGGGTCAGACCGTCTGACCAATACTTACTGTCAGACGGGCTGAGCCCAAAACAAGTTCTTGTCACTGATGCTGCCAATCCTACCCGAAAGCTCTTCGCCGTCGACAGTGCTCCATCCACACCGTCGATAATGTTCCACCAAAACACCTTAAATAAAAAAATAAAAAAACAGAATGAGGTTTAAGGCAGGGAAGGTAAGCAACCTGGAATGCCTGATCCAGATGCAGAGGTAATAGCTTTGTCACCGAAAACATTAATGGCGACCAACAGATTTGTATGTGAAATATGTAACAGGGGTTTTCAAAGAGATCAGAATCTTCAGTTACATAGAAGAGGGCATAATTTGCCATGGAAGTTGAGGCAGAGATCGAGTAAAGAGGTTAAGAAGAGAGTTTATGTTTGCCCAGAAATTAGTTGTGTTCATCATGATCCTTCAAGAGCTTTGGGAGATTTGACTGGGATTAAGAAACATTTTTGTAGAAAACATGATAATGGTAGCATTTACAGGGATAAGTCAGAGATGGGTGAGGTTGAGGAGAGTGAAGGTCAGTTGGTTTTTGTATTGTTTCAGTTAGTTTTTGTATTCTTTCAGTTCGTTTTTTATTTCTTTCAGTTGGTCTTTTTATTCTTTCAGTTAGTTCTTTATTTCTTTCAGTTAGTTCTTTATTTCTTTCAATTAGTTCTTTATTTCTTTCAGTTGGTGTTTTATATGTTTCAGTTGGTGTTTAAAAATACTTGAAACCAACTGAAAAAAAAGAAGACTAACTGAAAAAAAATGAAGACTACCGGAAAAAAAATGAAGACTACCTGAAAAAAATGACCTAAGTTACTTTCATTTAGACCTAAGTTACTTTCAGTTAGACCTAAGTTACTTTCAGTTAGACCTAAGTTACTTTCAGTTAGACCTAAGTTACTTTCATTTAGAGTAACTGAAAAAAATGAAGACTAACTGAAAACAAATTAAGACTAATTGAAAAAAAATGAAGACAAACTGAAAAAAAATTAAGACTAACTGAAAAAAAATTGAAACCACCTGAAAGTCGTCCGACCAAAGATTATGGTCGGATGAGTCCGACACAATACTAACTCAAGTTTGTATTATTACATAATAATTAAACATTTGTATTATTACATAATAATTAAAAGTTTGTATTATTGCGAGATAACGGTCAAAAGTTTGTATTATTTTTGTTCAATATCTACATGGAAACATTTTTCCTTGGTCACTTTCTCAAATTTTCTTTCGAGGGAGAAATAGAGAAAAAAGAAAGAATAAAAGAAAAGGAAAAGAAAAGAAAAAAGAAGAAAAAGAAGAAACATAAAAAAGATTAAAATTTAAAAGAAGTTTGTAACCCTAACTCTCCCAATTCCATTTCGTAGAATTTGCTGCAATTACAAGGGAATTCTATCTCTCTGTAAAGATTACAGATTACATATTACAAATTTCATTTTAAACTACAGCTATCTTTGTAACAAAGAGGGGGAGGGGGGAGAGGGAGGGGTGTTGCGGCGGAGGGGAAAGGAAGGGGTGTTGCGGCGAAGGGGAGAGGGAGGGGAGGGGGGTTGCGGCGGTGGAAGGGGGGGGGGGGTTTGGGCTGGGGGGTTGGGCTTGGGGGTGGAGGGGTGGTGGACTGGGTTGGGTTAGGGTTAGGGGGAGGGAGTTTTAGAGAGAGTTTAGAGTTTTGGGAAGAATTTAGAGTTTTGACCAGTAAAAACTCTAATTTGGGTGTTTGGTGAGAGAGAGGATTAAAAAGAGTTTTGTACCAAAAACTATGATAAAAATTCTCTTTTGGAAAAGTTGGGTAGAAGAGCTTTTTCATGAGAGTTTTGGAGAGAGAAAAAAAATGACTATTTTGTCCATATAATTAAAACTAAAATTTGTTTTAAAAAAAAACATATGTCCCTAAATGTCATTTTACATGCTCTAAAGTACAAAACTTTAGACAATCAGCTAAGTATTACCAAACACCTTTACCCAACAATTATTTAAATCAGCAGTCAAATCCTCTGAACAAAAAAGTAATCCTCTAACCACAACCTCTAAACTCATAAACTCTAAACTCTAAACTCTAATTACCAAACAAGACCTAAATACAATATATTAAAAGACTAATCTATCCTTTTTTTTAATTTAACCCACCTAAAAACTACCCACCCTCACCCTGCATACCACGCCAACACAAACATCTCCCCTCTCCTCCTCACCTGCGAGCCGACGGTGGTGCCGCGCTGACCCACCCGCCTCCTCTTCGTGCGACGCGCCGACCCGCCATCATCCTCTTACTTCTCGTGCGACGACCACCTAAGGTCAGTTTTCTTGAACTAACCTTCAATTTTTTTTTGTAGAAGTGAAATTACCTTATTGTATGAATCATATTGTTGAGCTTTGATTTGATTCTTGAATTGGCTGTTATTTGATTGAGATGTGTGGTGATTGTTTGTTTGAGGAGAGAGGATAACAATTACCTACTGAATTAGAGAACCTATACTACTGAATTGCTGAATTACCTACTGAGTTAGGGAACCTATACTACTGAATTGCTGAATTACCTACTGAATTAGAGCATGTTTGATTGTTTGTTTGGATTCTGGTCACTCTGTGGTGCTATTGGGTCGAGATGACTCAAGTGTGTGAGTCCCCTCTTTTTCCTTGGTCCACTTAGTCAAATTTTCTTTTGAGGAAAGGGATAGAGAAAAAAGAAAGAATAAAAAAGAAAAAAAAAAAGGAAAGGAAAGGAAAAGAGAAGAGAAGAAAAGAAAAAGAAGAAACAATTAAAATTTGAAAGAAGTTTGTAACCCTAACTTTCCAAATTCCATTCAGTAGAATTTGCTGCAATTACAAGGGATTCTATCTCTCTCTAAAGATTACAGATTACAGATTACATATTAGAAATTACAAATTTCATTCGAGTTCTGTTTTCGATCTAAAAAGTTTGATTTGTAATTTCGTATATGCAGCATCAATTCAAGTTACTTTTCGAGAAAAGAAATTGAAGGATTTTTTCAGCGATTCGAAGAAATTGAAGGTTTGTTTAGGACTAATTTCGTTATATATTGAAACTTGAAAGTTTATGATTTAAAGTTTGTAGTTTAGCATTATATTTGAGTAAGAATTTATTTAATGTTGCTGACTAGTATGCGAGCTCAAATTTAGATTAAAACCAGAATTTTGGGGTTCAATTGAACCCACTGAAACCCACTTTGGATACACAATTATATAATAGCGTAACTCCTTTATATTTTGAAACGGAGAGAATACTAATTAGCACAAATTTTTGTACTTGGGTTGCATGAAGTATTTCATAATTGAATTTCAGTGATATGTTATGGAACATTGTTTTGTTAACTAAAGCTGATGTGTTCTTAATCACATTAAAGGAAAGTGCAACTGATTTTTGTTTAAGATTGGGAGTTTTGATAGTGTAGTTTGTACATAGCTGAACTATCCCAAGTAGAAGGTGGTTTGAAAATAGTTTTGGGATTTAATTAGTTGAGAGATCAACTCCAATTATTAATTTATAGGTTTGCTAAGAAAATTTCTAGTGTATAATTACAATCTTAAAGCTATTGTAGCCAATCCTGAATCTCGACCTGAATTTTTTGGCGTGGAGTTCGTATCTGGTGTTAGATGCTTGGGACGAAAATTCATACAGTCATACCTGCCAATGAATAAACTGTGGCTGTCGTTACAATTCAAGCTGTTCAATTATATTCCTACTGAATCTTTTCGGTTGTTGATGGATCTTAATGCTCATTGGATGGTGTGACAGACTTGGGTGGTCATGGCAGAGGGAGAGGAAGACTTGCCCAGGGATGCGAAGATTGTGAAGTCATTGTTGAAATCTATGGGTGTTGAGGAGCATGAGCCCCGTGTTGTGCACCAGTTTCTGGAACTGTGGTATAGGTATGCTGTTGATGTTTTGACGGACGCACAAGTTTACTCAGAACATGCTGGCAAAGCCACAATAGACTGCGATGATATCAAGCTTGCTATCCAATCAAAAGTGAATTTCAGCTTCTCACAACCACCACCTCGGGAGGTACTTTTAGTTTTCACCTTTCCCCCCACCCCCAAATAAATAAAACTATGTATACCTAAGCATCATATAAAAATCTTTCTTGTTTTGATCTCATTTACCTGAACGGCCATCTGGTATCGCACTTGTGTTTCAATTATTAGAAATTTTAACTGAAATAATGTAGTGAGAATAGTTGGATTTCCAGGACAGAATTAGTATTTAGTAACAATTCGAACCACATATTATTTGATTTGTTGCATGTTGATTCTTTCTCTTAAGACTTCTTTTCACCGAAAAAAGTTTACATTGCCATTCCTCAGTTTCTGCTGTAAAGATTTTACCAAAGAATGCTGCCATGTTCTCTTTTTCTCCTTTTTTTTGTTTGATTTTGTGTTTGAGGTCGCATTTTGATGATTGGCTGTTTGTACCTCTCTCTGGTCTGTAGTCTGTAGTTCTGTATTATCTACCATATTTCTTTTCGTAGCATTGCTTCTGTTTTGACATTTGACTGCTGGACCAGGTTTTACTGGAACTGGCTAGAAACAGGAACAAGACCCCATTACCAAAGAACGTTGGAGGCTCAGGAATTCCACTTCCACCCGAAGAGGACACACTAATTAGCCCTAACTACCAGCTAGTGATTCAAAAGAAGCAGAACCCCCAGACATTAGAAGAGACAGACGAAGAAGAGACAGCTGCTCCTAGCTCATCTCAAGAGCCAAAGATCGAAGGTCTGCAGAACACTCCGCAGAGAGTCTCCTTTCCGCTGGGAGCCAAGCGCCCGAAATGACTTCCAACCATCACTAATTGGACTCAACAGTTATTACATACTAGTACCTTGTTTGAGCAAATCGTTTCAAGTGAGATCGGCCAAAACTGATGTATGTACAAAAATTGCCTGTATTTTCTTACGAAAAACACTAGCGTCACTGCGCCAGTGTCAGATTAATTTGTATGCTTCTGAATATCCTTATCAGGAGCCTGAAAACCTACCTCATGTTCTGTAGTGTTCCTTTGCCTGTATTAATTTATGAAATATCTTGCTAATTACATCATCTTTGATCTTGGATATTTCTTTTAAGAAATGCTTGGAGATATATATGCTTACATTTGCTTATGACAACCAAGATTAGACTTGAGCACTAGTCACATCCAGTAACGTCGTTACATTACATTATTATCTGTTTTTTTTTATCACAAAATTCTCATATTATCATCACAACTGCAAATTGTTAAACGTTCAATTTTCTCCGATGGTACTGTAATTATTGTTAGTTTATTTTAGGTCAATTGACATACAAACATCAGTTACGTTATACGCCACACATGGATTGGTGGTGACCCATGATATGTATTTGCATTTATCAGGAAAACAACTGATTGGGTTTGTCAATATTATCTGAAATTATTTGAAAGTTCATTCATGAGTATGACTTCCAGTCGTGGTGTTATGTGATTATGTCTGTTATCCCCCATCTTTGTCAAAAGAAAGATATGATGCTTCTACGCCTATAAAATTTGGAGATTATTTTCAAATTCTAGTATAAAGTCTTAGTAGCTTTAATAAAGATTTTCTTCCCTAAGACTGTTTTTATTGTAATAATCGAAGTGCTTATTTGTGAATGAAGGGAATTTATATCGTACACTTGGTAAGATTATTTTTTTTGCTCATTTGAAATCTCCAAATGAGCATAATAACAGAATAGGTAGAGCTCCAAATAAGCAAAAAAATAACCTTGGGTGTACCATGCGGGTGCATGATGAATACACTCTTGAATGAGGTCAAATTTTTTTATAATTATAATTTTTACTTATTAAAATATTTTCTAGTTTTAATGAGTAAACTTAATGAGTCAATTAATCTGAAAAAAATCAACAAAATCAATTTGATTAACAATTTACTTTTAGTTAGAAGAATTTGGTATACATACTATTATGTAGGCAATAGAAATTCTCATGATTTTCAAAATTGGGTAGTTGTTTGGTTGACAGGAAATATGAAAAACGGGCAATGAAAATTCCTGAAAAATTGAAATTCCCACAAAATGTGGAAATTTATTCACATAGTCCCCTTTGGTCATTTAAAATTCCCACATCAATTCATGGGAATTACAAATTCCTCGATGTCAACCAAACACATTAGTCAATTTCGTAGGAATTACAAAAGAGAAATTACAACTTTCTAGAAAATGAAACTTCCCTTGATAATTAAATTCTCATATATATTAAACGACCATTTAAACAATTTCAATCAGTTTAAATCAAGCAAAGTTAACTAAATGTAATGATTTTTATCAATTAAAGATGATCAATATCTTAACTAATCTAAACTGTATTATTGATTAGAATTTGCAAATTTTGATTTTTGCTAAAACTAAATTCTTTAACTTGAAAAGAACTGCGTATAACATATCCTTTGAGGGATGGATAAATAAGTCTTGTGCAAGACTGCCTTATCAAGTTATCATAAATACAGTGTAAGTCTACCTTAATAGGAGTAGTTCTCTAAAAGGATCACTTTGCAAGTTAAAAGGGTCACTTTTAGATAATGGGTCACCTCATGTCTTAAATGAGTCACTCCATCACTTGTACCATAAGCGACTCTTTTAAAACAAGTTACATATGTTTTATCAATTAATATAATCATGATAAGACGATCTCATATAAAAATTATTGCATGTAGATTGTAGAATTGCATCATGCAAAGACATATCTCATTTGACAGCCTAAAAAAAGTCGTTACACTTACAGTCCTATATTGATATATGATGTAAAAACATAGCATTATATTTTAGTTGCTCATCAACATTAATTTTTTTACTTTTATTTCTTCATATCAAATTTTGCAAGTTTTTTTTTTTCTAGTATGACAATTTTTTTCTCTCTTACTAGATGTGAAAATGTACAATATGTAACGGCTTGAAGTATCACTCATTCACTTGTGCCACTCATAGTTCTATGACGCACTCACAAGTCTCACTATTAAGAAAATGATTATATACAAGTCTTGAACACGTGACATTTGGTGCAGACTAAAAGTTTAGGCCTATTCTCTCCAATTTATTTTTAGTTCAGTTCAATTCAGTTCAGTACAGTTCAGTCCAGTCCAGTTCAATCCCAGTTCAGTTCAGCTCAGTTCAGCTCCATTCTTTTATAACCATTTTGTTAAATATTATTATTATTGGTCTAATTTATTTTACTAATTACTCTTATTATTATTATTATTATTTATTTTTATATCATTATTAGTAAGTATTATTATTATTATTATTATTATTATTATTATTATTATTATTATTATTATTTCTATATATTATTTTGTTTATTATAACTTTACTCATTATTATAACTATTATTATTAGGAGGAACATGGTTTAGGTCAAAAAGCACAAACAAACCCACGTTTTTTAACCCATAAATCAATCAAATCGCGTCAAAACGATTTATGATGCAATTTTGCATGGTCCGACTCAATCATTATTTTTATTACTAAATATTATTATATTATTAAATATAATTATTAAAATAGTAATATTAATTTACTTCTTAGATATTATTGTTATTACATAATCATCATCAAGTATTGATATATTAATAAAAATAATATAAAATAATTATTATTAATTATCATTATTATCATTAATTATTATTATTATTAATTTATGATTATTAATATTATTTATTTATAACTATCATTTTAAAATATCAAAAATACTATTATTATTCATTATTAATTATTCATTATTATTACTTATCATTAAAATTATTATTTAATATTCATATTAATATTCTTTTAATATTATATTTGTATTTATTACATTTAATTTAATTCAATTCAATTTAATTTAATTCAATTCAATTCAGTTTAATATAATTCAATTCAGTTCAATTCAGTTCAGTTCGGTTCAGTTCCGTTTAGCTGTTTTATGCCAAAGAGAACAAACCCTTAGCCATTATTAAAGAAAATTATTGTACAACTTTATTTTCAAGATAAAAGATTGTGAAACTTATTAAGTATCTTATTTTTAGCCTTCTAATAGTTTTTGACATATCAACACATATAGTATTACTTTATCACAATAACAAGAAATTATTATGATATATTATCTTACCTTATAAATAATTTGTAAATCTAGGCTAATATTTCATTTATTCTATAAGACATAAGAATTACTTTAATGATAAATGCTCCTCAATCACGAATATGCTTACACTCCCTTCTTTTAGAATTAATTGTAACACTTCATTTTGGGGGAGAACTATATAGTAGGAAAGATTTTGGTGAATTAATAACGTGGGTAGGTATATGAGATAAAATAGTATAAAAATTATCAAAAAAAAAAGAAAAAAAAAAGAAAAAAGTGAAAATATGACAATTGAATAAAAGCGATCAAAAAAGATTGCAACAATTAGAAATTCGGCGGAGGTATTTCTTAATCAAAATGAAATATGTTTTTAACAAAACTAGGAAACTGTATGTATGATACATCGTGTATGACACAAGATTAACACTAGTTGTACATCTTCATTAAAATCAACTAAAGGATTTACACTACTAGTACATCTTCAAAGGGAGTCAATCCTAATCAACTAAATTAACTGATATTTAGACGTGTAATACATCTATTTGTACCTCTTGACAAACCTAAAGAACACAAAGATGTAGAAGGACCAGAATCATATGCTTTGATAATTATATGCGGCTACTCTAGTAGAATATAATCCAAAATAAATGATCTCATGGTCTCTCTCAACAATAGCAACTTGCACATCATCATCTCTTTTATGTCTACTTACAATTGAATAGGACTCTCACTACACATCTTAAAAGCATATGCCATTGAATTTGATCTCCCCCTTTTTTTTTTTTTTGTTGTCTTACCTGAAAAGAACCACAAAAATAGTTTCCCCTTTTATAGATTTCGTTATCAATATTTATCCTTTATTATGAAAAATTCCCCAACTTAAGTTGTTAGGTGTTAAATTAGATTATTTGCTTGATGTGATAGTGGATGTTGAACCACATATTATCCCATTACTTCTAACTCTATGACTTTAAATGAATTTAGTGTAGCCACATATATTTTTTTTTAATAAAAGTGGGAAATGTATTGTTTGGAAGATTTTTATTCAATTTTTTAGAATGGTTTTGGAGTGGTTGGTATGTAGAAGTTTAGATCTTATACACAAGAGCGTGATGTGTATCATATTGAAGGTCGTTTATGAATTAGGTAAAAATTGGTTATGAGTAAGGTGGACATAACCGTCTAGTATAATTTAGGAGTCGTATGCTAAATTAATATATAAAAATTGAAAAATTTATGATAAATACAAAGAGACCGAATAGTCATTAATGGGGATTATTCTGGAGTATATAAAAAGACGAAACAAAACACTATATAAAAATTAACCTATTTGAATCTGCATCCAACATTAGACTAGATAAGTTGGAAAGAAACAAGCTGTAATTAGATTTAGTTTTTTTTCCCCTTTGGACGGACAACTAAGAACTAATCCCTTATATTTTGAAGTCCTATGTTGTTGCTCATCCTATAGAATATAGATAGCTTTAGCCGCCTCTTAACGATGGAATAAGGAGTAATAATATTAAAATTAATGACCAAATAATATGGGAACCGTCAATTATGCTCTAAAAACAGAATAAAGTATCAGAGAGTCAACTATAAAACTAGACAATATCCTCAGTTTGAAAGTGCATACTCCATATATACTAATATAATTACCTCTTAGCTTTAAAACAGAATATATAAAATAAATAGTTTTTCAATGAATGTTTCCGATTCTTCTGAAGGATTTGCTACAAAAATATTTGCCTAAATATTCATCTTTGGAAAGTTGAAAGCAAAGTTTGAGCAAGCATACTGAAAACTGAAAAGGACCTTGCGAAGTTACTCTTCTGGAGTTCTGGTTGATCAGAGTGCTTCTTAAGCGGGACATATCAGAGGCAAGGAACTTGCCATCTTAAGCGTGAACTCTATAGTCAAATTTAGGTAAGGTTAATGAGTCAAACCAATTTGAGATTGATTATTGCTCGTTCAACTGACTCCTAACAGTTGCTACTTAAACTCAAGTGAAATCTTGAGCTTTAACTTTTTGAATGACTTGATATAGAATATTATGTTAATAAGGTTTTTACTACTTTTGAGCTTCTGATCAATAGCATCGTGCACCTTCTTAGCATTAATTTTAGGGTTAAATACACTACTTAAAATGAAAATAAGTTGTGAATTTATGGAAATATTTTGCATCAACTGATGTAATAAATGATCAATTAATGCAACTTATTTTCATTTTTAGCTTTTCCCTTAATTTTAAGTTAAATAATAAGATAGAATAGTTATAAGGATTTCAAGCAAGTTCACAAGTTTCTCGGGTTGAACTAATTAGCTTAGCTTGATTTCAAATGGTTCACAAGCCAACTACTAGGTTCATTAGCACACTCAAAATACTAAATCTGCCTACAAATTTATTTCTTAATATAGTAAAAGCTTAACTGCTCCATTTTCTTAAGAAGAACGGGCTAACTAGTTTAAACCACTTGTAAATTAGCTTGATAAGTTTTTAAGCTGAATATTAGATCTAATAACTTTGTTTGAGATTCTGACTATTAATCGTCAAACATGTAATTGCACTATTTTTCATTCTCATGCACATTATACTATTGGCTATAAAGACAACACGTATCCAGAAGCGCCAATTTCAATGTACATGCGTTCACAACTTTATATCCGTATAGGAGGGAATTTTATTTAGCAAATACACAAAAGTGGAAACCTTGATAGTCCATCATTGAAATTCAGAAGAAAAGCTCAAAAGATCAACTATTAAGATAAAATCAAACATGTATCACTTAAAATGAGGAGGAAACATACATAAATATGTAAATAAACATGATTTGACATGGTTCATTATACTGGTGCTGCTTATTCTAGTGACAACTACAACTAGTTGCAGCTACATGCACTAATAGTAATGCAATCGGCGTAGTCCACACATACATATTTTCATATCTCATTTGACAAGGACTTGATGAATATATTATAAAAACAATCCTTAATTTGATTCCATAAATACCATTGACGAAATTTCACCTTACACCTTAGCTTCCATGTTGTGTCTTCTTCACTATTCTCATCACATCATCCATCCCAAATCCCAATTATTGAGAATTAGATTCAACATCCATCCAATGGGACCAACACCACCTCCCAAGGTAGAAAAACAACTACAATAAACACCCAATCATATAACCCTCAAGAAAAAAAGGGCATCCCAATTAAAATCTATCTTGATAGATGTGCCAAGCTAAGGGAATTTCAATATGAATTTTTTATTTGAACAATACAACAGTTACGATCACCTTATATTTATAATATTATCCAATACCCTATGTTCAGATGTACGCAACTTTACCTCTAACTGATGTTCGATTGGAAAATTTGATGAATGACATAAACACTAGTATAGCTAGGGTTGGACCAATAATCTATCATGTGTAGGAGTAGGACATGCAATTTATTCCTACCATGAATACCTTACATGAAGATTTATATATATAAGGAACAAGGGAGGTGATCATGGACAAGATGTATGGTTGGAAAAGAAAGTAAAACAAGAACTAAGAATAATGGAGGAATAACAAAGTTTTGGGAGTGATTATTGAGAAGAAACAAAGGAAGATTAGAGAAATGGTAAGTAGTGTAAATGTGTTACACTTTAGGCTTATTGATGGGCACTAGAAGCTAGTTCTCCAACATGATTTAAAGGGTTAAAAGGTTGAATCTCCAAACATTTGCAAGTTTGCATCATCCTTATAGGAGAAAAGTTATGAGTGTGATTTTGCTCCCACTGATCCATTGAATAGACCGAGGAAGATCGATCATCAACGAACTTCCTTGCGATGACAACAGAATTAATCACCTCATCTGTTGGATGAAACACCGAGAGGACCTCGAACCCGCAAAGATCATCGGGTTCGACAACCGGGTACAAGAAAGCTCGAGCACCATGGGCGCTTCGAACCATTAGGGTTGACCCGGGTGCCATGTTTTTGGCTAAGTGGTGTATCACTTTAACCTTTTCTTCCTTGTTCATACCAACAAGGGCAGCTAAGAATACAACGTCATACTCTTCAACTTCTTCTTTCCCTACACTCATCACATCCTTAGTGTGGAAAACCATCCGACCCGACAAGTCCGGGTCGGGTTCCACCAAACGGGCCGCCATTTCGTTGGCGGACGGGTCGATGTCATAGTTGTCGAAACGGGTGTTTGGGAGATGGTTGAGAGCTAGGACGATCGATGTCAATGGAAGCGGACCCGACCCGACGAAGGCGACCCGTTTTGGTACTTGGGTTGAGTTTTGGGTCAAGATATTGTACTCCAATAAGCTAAGCTTAAGGTAGTTGGAAAAATAAGGGAATATATCAAGGTGATGAAGTGGGTTATCATATGTAGCTAAAATAGTGGAGAAATGTTTTTCAAGAAGTCCCTCAGCCTCACCACATAGTCTAATTAAGTTAGACCTCATTTCTTGGATTTGGTCACATAATATTGTGACATCAATAGGATTAGGAGGCATGCATGTTAAGACAAGTTGTGTGAACAACATGTTCACATCTTCTGATGGTTTCAGACTCTCAAGACTTGAGATTTTCTCATATAATTCAGTGATTTTGTTCACCAATGGTTCTTCTTTGCACACCATGTCGACACTATGTGCAAGAAAGATAGCTATTCTTACAAGAAAACAATTTTTATTTCTCTGTGTGTTTTTTTTCTTGGGAGTCTTTGAACTTGGAGATTTTCAACTATGAGAAGGGCCTTATTTATTGGCAATTGTAGGGTCCACATTAAATAGTTAATCTTTTAGATGCCTGGTCCCCAATACATCTTAGAGTTTACTTGTCCCTCTTTACTTTTTTTCATTTTAATTTGGAATAGCTCATGCCTTGAGCCTTCTAATTATTTGTCCTAACCCTAGCAAGTATAATTGACTAATTAATATCTCTTGAATATGGAGAATTTTATCATATAGCAGAGAGGTAATTCATCATCACAAGGCATCGACTATTGAGATTTGTGCATCGGCATAATCAGTGTTATTTTTCTTTTTAATTACTATACAAAGATGTATGTGAGAGTATATCGTATAAAAAATAAGTACATAATATATAACATGTATATAAATATTTTTTTTGTTTAATTAATGTTATAATATATTATAAGGTTAATATGCATATATGACATACATGCTTACGTGGTATGATGAATCATGCTAATTTATTTTTAAAAGAAGGAATATTCATGTAGTAATTTTTGTTTTCACAGATTTTTTTTTTGTTTTTACATTGTTAACTTACTCACTTAACCAAGTTTTTTCACTAATTTCTTACCTAGTACCTTCTTTCTTTGAAGCAAACCTACTATGTTTTCGGATAATGTGTCTTTGATTAAATAGACATTAGATAAATAAATACTCCCTATTAAATTTGACATTAATTATTTAACCACAGTGGATTTTGTTTTTAATAGTAACTAAATAACCAAATTGAATGAGTATTGACTGGTAAAAAGTCAATCTATCTGGATTTTATAACCTATTTAATGTGAAGTTAAAAAGATTTGCTTTACATCCACATAATATCATAACTAATTAAACTCTTTGATTAACTTGCAATATAATGGAGTATTTCGAAAACATTTTGCAAAACATCACTGGTTAGTGGTTAGTTAGATATTTGTCTAAAAGTATAATGATGGTTAGTAATGGTTCAAGACATGCATGTTTAATTAATAACATGCACATAATAATAAAGAAAATGGTGCAGGATCCCCCACCCAAAGGAAAAAGAGAAGCTTTGTTAAAATGAGCACATACTCCAATTAGTGTGGTTCTGCATTGTGCATGCATAATATCAACCAATAAAGAAGTTCATCTACCAAAGGTAATTAATGTCATCAATCGAACATGCTACAATAGCTGCCCATTACCCTGAATTTGATGGAATATGTGCCCTAACTTCAATGATTGCAGAAACAATATGGATCTTTATCTTTCACCTTTTGTATATATGAATATAATTTGTATTTTGTCCAGGCAATAATAACCAGTTAATATAAACGTTTAGAAGTTTAGTTTAAGAGTTATGAATATTAATTATTGATAGTTCTAAGCTCATATATATATATATATATATATATATATATATATATAATATATATATATATATATATATATATGAGACATGAGAATGAATCTCAACCACACGATTGGATTAGAGTTACAACACTTGTTCATTAGAGTTATACTCACCTAAAAATATTTAGAGCCAAAAAAAAGTTTGAATTTTGAATTGTTTCTAATATACTGTTTTTTGGAGTTACATCACTTTTTCATTAGAGTTACATCACTTATTCATAAGAGTTATAGCGCGTAAATATCATTTTCATTTCTCATGTAAGTATGCATTCTCATATGAACTCACTCATATATATATATATATATATATATAATATATATATATATATATATATATATATATATATATATATATATATATATATATATATATATATACATACATACATATATAGGTAAGATGAAGTCCCTTTGCAAGGAGGGGGAAAATTGGAGATCTTTTTCTTGTTTTTGTAAAGTTTTCTCATTTGAGTGATCTGTATATCGTGAATTATGCAATTCTATTGATTTCAGTTGACTTGTGATTGATTGTTATAATTGTACTTCCGACAGTTCTTTTGAAACCTTGTCTTGGTTGAAATTGGTTTTGTAAGTTAGAAAGGGAAAGAGGGTAAAACAATCTCTTCAAATAAGGACACCGTAGCTCCTCCTTCCCTTATATAATAGAGATTTTAAACTTAATTATGGCTTAAGTATAAGCGTTTAAGTTACAATTAATTGATCACTAGTTCAAATCATCATGTTACATTTTTATGTGTAAATGGCTAATAAGGAGGGAATTCAATACTAGAGGAAATTTAATACAAGAGGATATGTCATGTCGAAATTAACTCATGTGTCATTATGTCAACAACACAGAGGTGTAACGCAATAATAAATATAATATTGGCCACACTTTTGAGTAAAAATAACTCAATAAGAATATTTATTTTGTTCAGAATTAGTTGATATTATTGTAATTCAACCTCATATCTGAAGTCGAAGATTTACCATATCCTCACTAAAATTTCGACTTTTCTCCATCACTACATTCGGGTTCATTTAAAAATCAAATTTGACCAAATTCTTTTCTATGAAATGTAATATTTTTTTTCTAAAGTCCTTATATACTCCCTCTTTTTCTATACAAGGTGTACACAATATTTGATGATGAACTTTGATTGAATGACTTGTTAATTATTCTCAATATATAATAATAAAAATTACAAAAAAAATATTACGGAAATCTATTTTAAGACGAATCTAATAATATATTTTTATGATTTTTATTTGTTATATTACAAAAGATATTTATGTTTTGAAGATGTAAATCATTTTCAAAAGGTTAGTTGTATATTTCTTTCACGCACTTTACTTGCTAGAGATGGCGACTTATTATGACTGCATGGTAGAGTATAAGGAAGGTAGCTAGCTAAGAATCTTTATCATAATAAATTCTGCATGCTTTGGTATTGGCAAAAGTGAAGTATATATATATTGATATAATGATATGTATTTCATTACAATATCGAGGCATACTATGGTCATAATTTGCTCAACTTCATTACACATTTATTCTAGGGTAAAAATGAAGTACTACTGCTTTTATATTGGTCCTTTATACTTGGGTAAAAATGAACGGAAGAATGTTTGAGTAACTCTTAGCATTATCAATTCTTTTAGATATATTAGAACAAAATATTGATATGTATGTAATAAATGAGGAGAGAAGAAATATAAATATAATATTTAAATATATTCTTAATTAATGAAAATTCAATAATAAGAAAGTTGCCAATTCTTAGGATCACTCATGTTTGAGTAACCTTTAGAGTTGTCAATCCTCAAGAAGTAGTACCTTTTCTTTGATCACAAATTCACAATAATTATGTGTATACCCTACATAAATTTTAGCATTACTATGTAGGAGTAATACTTAGGTAATGTTGAAGTTAGACTTTTTCTTTATATGTCATAAAGTTTATTGCTTCTCATGAAAGTGCAGAGGATGTATGTTATTATATTGTAAACTCTATAAAATATTAACATGGGTGTCGACATTATAACTCATTTTTGCTCTCTTTTGGCAGCTTACTAGCTAAAGGTACAGAGGACAAGTAGTAGATCGGATCAATTAGCCAAGAGCATTTTTCAGACTATTTTCTGCATTCTGTGGTGTACCATTACCACGCACTTACCGGCCAGTGTTAATGTCTTACTACTATGTCAATATGGTATTGGAATGTATGTCATATATGAGTTGGATAGTACCTCATTCACTTGGATTAATATATGTACACTATTTTTCTTAAAATATATATATATATATATATATATATATATATATACTACGTACTAATAACACATTATACGCTTTCATAAACTTACCCCAGTTATAACCAATTGTTGACACGCCTTTAAGCTCAGTTGGAGATTGAAGATGTCGTCCACACTATGAAATAGCTCAAAGCATCTAGACCTAATGGATTCCAGGCTCTGCCAAAAAATTTGGAAACTTGTCAAAAATAATGTTTTCAAGGCTGTCCTCCAAACTTTAGAAGGGAAAGGGTTGCTTGAGCACTTAAATGAGACCTTTCTCACTCTTATTCCCAAAATTGATCATCTTTGAAATGGCGACTCAATTTTGTCCTATAGGACTTTCTAACTATAACGTTACTTATAAAGTCATAACTAAAGTCATTACTAATCGCGTCAAGCCACTGCTGCCTCACAAGATCTATAACACTCAAGGAAGTTTTGTTCCAGGTTAACAAATTTCAGATAATATAGTCATAGTTCAGGAGGTGATTCATACAATGAGAAGGAAACAAGGTAATCAGGGTTTTATGGCCATCAAAATTGATTTTGAGAAAGCCTACGATCGATTGAGATGGTCGTTATTCTTGATACCTTGAATCAGATGAACCTACCGATTCTTATGATTGATACAATCATGGAGTGTATTGTGTGAGCACGATCTCTCTTCAAGTGTTATGGAATTGTGAGCTGTCGAAAAGTTTCAACTCTAGTCGTGGTATTCGCCAGGGGACCCGTTATCACCATACTTGTTTCTAATGTGTATGGAAAGGTTGAATAAAACAATGGAAGAATCTATTACTGCAAAAAGGTGGAAACACATTCGGGCAAGTCGGGATGGGCCTCTCCTATCCAATCTGTTTTTCGCAGATGACATGATTGTGTTTGCGGAGGCTAGTTTGTACCAAGCCACTGTCATCAATGATGTCTTGCAGAGGTTCAGTAAAGTATCGGGGTAAAAGGTCAGTTTAGCTAAGTCCCAGGTGTATTTTTCTGGAAATGTGTTAGTTCCTCATCAGTTGCAAATTGGTGATACGTTGGGTATTATGGCTACAGAGGACCTAGGCTTATATCTTGGAATGCCTACTTTTATGAATCGTGTTACCAAAGAAACTTTCAATCATATTTGTGAAAAGCTGGATAGATGCCTTACAAGGTGGAAAACCGAGTTTTTAACTTTGGTGGGAAGGATCATGTTAGCCAAATCCACCACATCCTCTCTTGTGCTAACTACTCTATGCAAACAACAAAAATCGCTAGGTCTATTTGTGATAACATTGATAAAAAATTGTAAAGGTTTGTTTGGAGTGGTGATGAGGATTCTAAGCGGATTCATCTTATCTCATGGAATATGATCCAAAAGCCTCGAAATTAAGGGGGTCTGGACTTTATTCTACGAGCCAAGCTAATGCTACGTTTATGGACAAAATTGGGTGGCGATTGCTTACAGAATCAAATGTGCTTTGGTCTCTTGTTTTCTACTCTAAGTATTGCAAAGGCTGCTGCGATTTTGACATGTTTGAACCAAGGAAAGGGATGTCTAATATATGGAGAGGTTTTTATGAGAATGCCAAAATATTATGTGAGAGGATTAGGGTGGCAGTTGGCAATGGTTTAAAAACTCTTTTTTTGGATCATAGGTGGTTATCCAGGACACCCCTCATTGATTGTGTTGCAACCTCCTCCCCTCGAGATGGTAGGTGCTACAGTCTAGGAGATATGGGAACCGGGTTTGGACTAGAGATGGGACCTCTTTGCTCCCCACTTGGATCAAGCTACCCTGAAACTCATTCAGGCGCATGAGGTGATGGAAGAACCAGATGTGGAAGATTTTCTTTACTGGAATGATGGATCGAAAGGCACGATTTCAATTAAAACGGCTATCAAAATTATTCGAAAAGAAGAAAATGGGATGGAAATGTTTGGAAGGCACCTGTTCAACAACGAGTTCGAGCTTTTCTATGGTTAGTTTGTCATGACAGATTGATGGGGAACGTCAATAGGCTCAAACGTGAGTTAACGATCGATCCTAAATGTTTTATTTGTGGTGATGAGGATGAAACCACGCTACACATCCTTCGTGATTGTCCTGCTGCCAGAAGTGTCTGGAGTCGCTTGGAAGGTCTTGCTAATGAGCTGGATTGTTTCTAGGTGGAGTGCAAGAATGGATGAATAATAATTTAGAGTATGCTGATTTAGAAACTTGACATGCACTCTTTTCAATTACTACTTTGGCGCTGAAGGAATATGTTCGTGTTTGGTAGAGGTAATGAAGTTCCGATGGATGTTGGTACTTTCTTGAAAATCCACTTTGATGAGACCCAACGCTGTTTACGGGATGAACTGGAGAACCTGGAGGCCCTTTTTGTGAGAAAGCATGAAGAATTCATCACTTGGACCAGCCTACCCCAAGGTTGGTATATATGCCCTCAACAGTAATGGAGCAGCTCGTGGGTCTTCTCGAGAGGCAGGGGGCGCTGTGATAAGACCGAAATAGCTGTGGCTCCTTCATCTTGGCGATGACCATGAAGTTTGGACGTTGCTTGGCATTTAGAGCTGAAGCTATGACTCTCCTCAAAGGGATTGGGAAGTGCATCCTGTGATGGTTGTACCCACCTCATTAGAAAATGTGCGTCTTTAATTAATAAAGAGGATTGGACTGTTAATATAATTCATGTGTATATATCGAGAAGGCAATCGAGCAGTGAATTGGTTGGCTAATTGAGGCGTGGATCAACAGAATAGTCTTAGTGTGTTGGAAGTAGCTAGCTCCTGTGGATCTTCATAGATGCTCGTAGGGTTGGTATTCTTCGCATGATTCCTCTGTAATTTGTTTACTTTGTTGTTTTGTTTTTTTTGCTGTGTCTCCTTTTCTTGTTCTTTGGCTTTGCCTCATTTGCATCAAACAGAAAATTGTTTGTTCTTATTAACAACATTATCCTTTTTCTTTGAAGTAATAATAATGTAGTATATCATCATCTAAATTATTAAGTGCATTGAATTGTATTTTATTTTTTTACCATTATATTGATTATTACAATAACTCAATTTTCTTAATCATGCAGGCATGATTTGGGTTAAAACAAGACTTTTTACAAACGTTTTTTCTGATTTATGAGTAATAACAACTATTTTAGGAAATGTTATATCACCTATAAGGATATAACATCACCACGTAAGCATTTTAAAGAGGGAGACGACACGTGACAAACTATAATTTTACTCCACGCAGTCTAACAATATATATAGATTACTATTTATCAATGTAAAGTAATTAACTGTCTATCTCCGGGCTTCGACCAGGATTCAGGCATCTCCAACTCCGATCCCCAAAAGAAGTTTTCCCGTATGTCACTCCAAAGATAGGTGGTGCAAATCGCACATAAAAGGATGAAATAAGAGACATGACAGCCTTAAGGTTATTGACTATGCATAACGCCCTTGGAATTCATATTCATGTTTTGATCCGTAATAATCTCCTTATATTCATCTATAGTAGTTGTAATTTCGAGGTAAAAGTAAATAATGCGGATCAATAATAACAGGGGCAGATTCAGAAAAATTTCATTGGATGGGCCAAATCAAATTTGGTAACATGTATAGGTTTATTTCGGATCATATCAAATTTGGTAACATGAGTGTTCCTTCTACTTATTTGTTTATTAGGTATAATGCTTTATCTTTTGCAGTATCTATGTATCAATCTTGTCTAAAATATCTGACAAAATATATGTAAAATAATTAATATTGATTAAGATTATTTTTGATTTATTTTCACATATATATAAATGGTCAATATCATGTGTTGCAAGTAAGATTCAAAGTGTTATAACTTGAACGATTAAAAGTGTTTCAAATAATTAAAAATAGAGGATGTAAAAGTAAGTTCATGTCTAAATTTAGATAAAAAACATGTTAAGGTCATATTATGTTCAAATTAAGAATTCAACTAATATCGGAAAATAAAAGAATTTATGGTGATGATATATTACTAATTGCACAAAGCTTTTTTTTTGTGTAGTGGGAGTACTACCTTTGTTTCCTAAAGATCTTCCTTGTTACTGTTACTACAGATACCAATGAGAATTAATTTGTGCGAGGTGTGGGGTGGGTAAAGTACGAGAGAGAAAGAGGTTAAGATAAATAAACAAATAAAAAGAGGTTAATGTAGGAGAGAGAAAAGGAGTAAAATAGAATTAATAATGTAATATGGACCATGTGATATGGACATGAGAGGGTAAAAAGGAAAAAAAAAATCCAAATAAGGAATAAAGTAAAAGAAGGAAGATATTTTGGAAACGCACTTAACGGAAAGAGGGAAGATTTTTAGGAAACGGAGGGAGTATTAAACTAACTAAAAGATACAATAAATTAATTGGTGTACCTGAAGATAAATTAAATGAACAAAATGGTAAAAAGAAAAGGGTAATGTTATATGTAGCCCTTAGGGCTACATATAAGCATTAAATACATTTCTTTAAATGGAAACAGTATAGTTTAAGAATTCAAGACACATTTTCACATCAACTGAGGTAATAAATGCTTGATTTCATATTTTATTTCCATTTTAAGCACCTTATACATAGCTCTAAATGAAAGATGAAAAAGCAGTTAAGATTTAGAAGGAAAGTGGTTTTGCATTTTAACAAAGAGTCACGCAGGAGATTCGAACCTTGCACCACAACCGGCAAAAAGCAGTTAAGATTTAGAAGGAAAGTGGTTTTTTTTTAAATAAATCAATCTATAGCTAAATAAATTTGTACACAGATGCGGACACGCAAGCTAAAATTCACAATAATTATTGTTATCCACTAGTTATAAAATGTCAAAAAAATTGTTTGAAAAGTTCTTTCTTCCCTATATTATTGGGTTAACAGTTAACTTCATAGTTTCCCAAGAAATTTAGTAAGGAGTACTTAGTGTGATTTTAGTATGCTACGGAATAAGTATGCTTTGTTAGAATTAAATATAACCTTAATGGCTTTGTTTTCAAAGGAAAACTAGTGAGTGTCCCGGACGATGCTCCGGGTTGTTATTTTTCGTAACATTTTTGTCAAGGTAGGAAAAATTGACGTATTGACCTGATAAGTAATTGTATGATTTTTGAAAAATAAACCCTTTAAAATTTGGGGATGAAAGCAATAACTTAACTTTATACATGGAATTGAGGTAAGAATAATTTATATATGTCTATAATAGTCTTGTTGTTATTATAAAAATCATATAGCTATCTAATTACTTGTGTAAATCTTTTAATGAGATATATTAATAAGCCTTATGATATTTTATTTTGAACTACTAAACAACGGTGTTATGTTGGATTAATGGTTAAGCTTCCACTTTTCATTTCAAAGGTCACATGATCGATTCCTTGCAATTACACACTATTATTTTTTAAATTGAGGGTTTGACTTGAAGTATTTCATTAGAGCCTAGAGGAGAGTGCCACGTGGCACACAAACTTTTTTATGAACGCCTTTTAATATATTAGTATAGATGTTTGAGTAACCTTTAGGGTTGCCAACCCACTTAGACACATTAGAATAAAATATTGATATGTATGTAATAAATGAGGAGAGAAGAGATATAAAAATAATGTTTTAATATAATCCTAACCAATGAAAATTCAATAATAAGAGGGTTGACAACCTTTAGGGTCACTCAATCAATGTCCGTTTTCAAATAGGATTCAATCTGCATATAATCACAGTTGATCAGTTACTAATTAAGAGATCCTGTCAGCAATGTTTATTGAATGGCTCTATCTTTTTTTTTTCTGAAGAGTTTCTGGTTCTTTAGAAGATAAATATTAAAATTACGTTTAATTTAAATGAAAATTTAAATTACATTATTGATGCCCTTCACCATTAGTGTATAATACTTCTGTTTCTTTTCAATCTACACAATTTGACTTTCATGCTTGCGATGCCAACGCAAAACTTTGACCATTAATATCTCTAGTTATCAATGGGTAAAATTGTAAACTGTTTATATTCTAAAATATGTGTTAAGATCAATTTAACAAAATTACACATAATTATGTTTTTCCCTATGCATAATTGACAAACGATAGTTAAATTAAAGAATGTGAATAGATCCAGAGAAACCAATAGACTATAGATCTACCTTAGGTTTCGATCTTTTATTATAATAGTACTTCTTACCAATTTGCAAAAGAGGGTCTCTTCGATGTCACTAAAATCTACACCTCTATAATTATTTTAATTTGTGAATAAAATTTCTATTTGTCACAGGTAGGTATTTGATATCCATCAAGTATTTTATGTAACCAACTAATCATTAATATTCTAATCATAAATTCATAATATATATACAAATACAATTATATATGATGAAAATTTGCTTCCTTGTTCACTTCATTTCATAATTGTATATGACTTAAGAGTATAGATCATCATTATGTAGGATATATTTTCTTGTATACATATTCTTATCTTAGTAGGATTCCTAATACAGTAAGGATTATCATTATTTTGTAACATATAAATGTTGATCAATGGTGTTAACTTCAATTAGAGACTTTCACTAAATCTAATAACAGGTACTATAACTAATTAATTAATTTCCTTAGGTTTACTTGTGATGGTTTAATTTGCTAGGTTTAATGAGGAGAACCAGTTTAATACATTGACCTAGTTATGTTTTGGTTTCGTAGGCGTACGGATGACTTGCATGGTTCATCAAATAATCTTTGCGTGTGGCTAGCGGAAGCCTCACTGTTCACCTATGATTTTGACGTAAACACGGCTGAAATAGTAAACATTTCTGAGAGTAGATGCTATTTGTTCTCACGCTTTCACACCTTGTGAGCCGTTATACAGTTATACTTTTGTATATCATGATTCATACCCTAATATGGAGAAATTTTAAGGCACGACTCATGCATATCTTACACTTCAATTATTGAAAGGGCAACATTTACATATCACATACTATATGAGGAAATAATATACATCTATCCACCGCTTTTAAGAGAGTGTAACGTTTGTTCTCGATCTAGTTGTGTACTCTTGTATATTTTCAGGTAACATGTCATTGTTTGCGGAAGCTTCAGGACCTATTTGGTGGAATTTAGAATGATAGTCTATACATATGGAAAATGTTTGAGCAACTCAATAGGGTTGCCAGGTACCCTATTAGACACATTAAATTAAAATATAATATTAATATGTATGTAATAAATGAAGGGAGAAGTGACATAAAAATAATGCTGGCAACCTTTAGGGTCACTCAATCAATCATATATATATATATATATATATATATTAGAGGTGATCATGGGCCGGGCCGGGTTCGGGCCGGCCGCGGCCAAAAAAAATTTGCCCATTGGCCAGGCCGGGCCGAATTTTTGTGTCCAAAGCCCGCTATTTCGGGCCGGGCTTAGCGGGCTTTTGCGGGCCAAAACGGGCCGGGCCAAAAAATAGACTAAAAAGTCGTTTTTAGCTTGCCCAAAACCCGCCCAAAAAAAAAAAAAAATGACCGGGCCAGGCCGGGCCCGGCCGGCGGGCCGAAAAATTCTGCCCAAAACCCGGCCCAAAAACGGGCCGGGCCGGGCCAAAATGATCACCTCTAATATATATATATATATATATATATATATATATATATATATATATATATATATATATTACCAAAAAGCCAATTATATTGTTGACTATCTGACGTCCTTGATGCTGGCAAATATTGTTAATTGTGCATTGTAATTTGTAATGCAAGTGAAATCGGGAATTAAATATGTCTCACATAGGAGAATTTTTCCAAATGTCCTTTTTACTCTGAATACAAAGTACTTTTTAGGAAGTGCAAAAGTTCGTTGTCCCAAAGTACTTTTATATATATATATATATATATATATAGGGGTTAAGCTAGAGGTTACCAACCTCACATGCGTGGCGCTGCCGCTGGTCACCTGGCCAATTCGTCGCACATGTGTGGTGTGGCTACTTTAATTTTATTGGCTGATACATTTTTGGCAGTCTTATATTTATGGGACTCGTAAAGTTATATTTTGCTCAATCCTTTAAATTATTTTTGCAATTGTTTTTCATATTTTATGCCTTATAACTCGCCTTCCATAACGTGTTTTAATCCTATAGATTAGTTAGGATTATAAAAGTTTTATAAATACGATCTCTTTGAGATACACTTGAAAAAACGTTATCTTTCCAGAGATAGAGTTGTGCTAAATCTTGGAAGGGACGCCATTATATAATTGCACATTTGCACCTATTTCTGGGTGAAGTTGCTCAATTTTATGACGGTGTCTATCACTTTACAACATATTCTATACTGATAGATTACGTAAATATGTTAATATTTAGGTAGGATAGAATTTGTTTAGGAAAGTCAGCATTAGCTCCTTAATTCTAGCCTAGAGTATCTCATTGTAATTGATATATGTAATCAGTTTTGTAAACTCAATGATTCAAGGAATTACATTCTATTATGGTATCAGATTTCTAGGTTGATTTTTCTCTTCCGCTCAACCTACTCTAAACTGCCGCCCCTCTTCTCACGGCAGCTCCGCCCACACTGCCTCCACGCTGCCACCATGACAGGCGGCGCCTCCTCCCCTAAATCTAACACTTCTTCTTCTTCTTCTCCTTTTTCATCTCTTGCGGCTTCTAATGTTAAACATAACATCCCCATCACTCTAGACATGGAAAACATGCAGTACTCGACGTGGGCCGAGTTATTCAAGATTCATGCACGCTCCCATCGAGTCATTCATCATATTCTTCCTCCGGCTAAAGGTAAAGAGAAGATACCTTAACCGATGAAGAAAAAGATGATTGGTCCACCATTGATGCAACAGTGTTGAAGTGGATTTACGCCACTATATCCCCCGACCTTCTCAACACTATTCTTGAACCGGATTCTACGGCTATGGAGGCGTGGAATCGCTTACGGGATATCTTTCAAGACAACAAATCATCCCGTGCGGTCACTTTAGAACAAGAATTCTCTAACACTTCTATGGAGGATTTCCCTAATGCATCTTCTTATTGTCAACGGCTTAAAATGTTGGCGGACCAACTCAAAAATTTTGGGGCTCCGGTCTCTAACAATCGACTCGTTTTACAAATGGTAGCGGGTCTTACCGAAGCATATAGTGGTGTTGGTACTTTGCTTCGTCAAAGTGATCCGCTCCCTCCTTTTTACCAAGCAAGATCCACGCTTGTATTAGAGGAAGCCGGCCTTTCCAAGAAGACTAATGGCGTGGTGATGGTCGCAAATGTCATGGAGTCTTCGTCGGAAAATGGTGGTCCTAACCGTGGGCCAAACGGTGGGAAAAAGGGTCACAAGGGCTCGAAAAATGAGGGTGGCGGTGGTCACCGGAACTCCGGCGGTGGTCACCGGAACAACCGGACCACTACCGGCGGCAGTAACTCAGGCGGTCAGACGGCGGCCCAGCACCAGCAGCCGGCCAGACAGTGGGGTGGTCCTCCGCTTGCTTCTGGACAGCAACCGTGGGCCTCACCTTGGGGGTATACTCCTTGGGCTTTTCCTCCTCCTTGCTCATATCCCTCATATCCTTCACCTTGGGCCAGACCAGTGTATCAACCAAGGCAGCAAGGGGTGCTTGGGCAAAGGCCACAAGCTTATTCAGCTGAAGTTCCATCTGCTCCAACGGATATTGAAGCAGCTATGCACACTCTTGGACTCACCCCACCGGATCCAAATTGGTATGTGGACACGGGCGCCACATCCCACATGACATCCTCCCAAGGTAATCTCTCGTCTTATTTTAATTTGAGTAATCATAATGGTATTGTAGTCGGAAATGGCCATAGTATTCCTATTTGTGGTTACGGTGATACTTCCTTACCTTCCCCTAATCCCCCATTAGCTCTTTAAAAGGTTCTTCATACTCCTAAAATCATTAAAAATTTGGTGTCTGTTCGCAAATTTACAACGGATAATTCTGTCACTGTTGAATTTGATCCTTTTGGGTTTTCTGTGAAGGATTTTCTGACGGGGAGACAATCATGAGGTGTGAGAGTCAGGGTACGTTATATCCTATCACCACCACAAATCAAGCCAACCACCACTCTACTTTTGCTGCTATTGCACCTTCTTTGTGGCATGATCGTCTGGGTCATCCGGGTGCTTCTATTTTGGATTCTCTTGGGCAAAATAAATTGATTCAATGTAATAAACTTAGTACTTCTAGTGTTTGTTACTCTTGTCCTCTTGGAAAACATATTAAATTGCCGTTTGTTGCTTCTACTTCTTCTACTATGATGCCTTTTGACATTATTCATTGTGATCTTTGGACTTCTCCTGTTTTGAGCTCTTTGGGCCATCGTTATTATTTAGTTGTGTTGGATGATATCACGAATTTTGTATGGACTTTTCCTTTAGCTAAAAAGTCCCAAGTATTCTCTACTTTCTTACAATTTCGTTCGTATATCCGCACACAATTTGAAAGGGAAATCAAAAATATACAATGTGATAATGGTAGGGAATTTGACAATGAGCCATTTTGGGATTTTCGCAAAACAAATGGTCTTTCCTTTCGTTTTTCATGTCCTTATACCTCCTCACAAAATGGAAAAGCCGAAAGAAAACTACGTACTATTAATAATGTAGTCCGTACTTTACTTGCTCATGCTTCTCTCCCTCCAAATTTTTGGCATCATGGCCTTCAAATGGCCACTTATCTTCTTAATATTCTTCCACACAAGAATCTTGCCTATATGTCTCCTCTCCACTTTCTCTATCAAAAAGAGCCTTCCTATTCTCATTTACGGGTTTTTGGGTGTTTATGTTTTCCTCTTTTTCCATCCACCACTATAAATAAACTCCAACCCCGTTCTACTCCATGTGTGTTCTTGGGATATCCGGAAAATCATAGGGGATATAAGTGTTATGATTTATCTTCTAATAAAATAATATTGAGTCGCCATGTGATTTTTGATGAGCAAACTTTTCCATTTGCATCATTACATACCCCACGAACCTCATTTAATACTTTTTTAGATGATTTGCCACCTCCCCTAGTCTCCCATCTTCCCACTCCAAACTCACTGCCACTGGGCCTGATCCTCCAAGCCCAAACCAGCCCTCATCTCACACACGCACCACTCCTCTTGTTGCCCAGCGTGTCCCTGCTGCCAGCTCTTCCTCCTTGGGCCCCCAGCCCATGAGCTCCCCTCACTCTCCTTCCCGCCCAGTCGCTACTGCCAGCTCTCACTCCTTGGGCCCCCAGCCCACGAGCTCCCCTCCCTCACATTCCAGCCCTCCCTCTTCGGACCTGCAGCCCCCTAGCTCCCCAAAATCAAATTCAGCCCACCATACTCCCATTCCACCTCCTCTCCCTCACGGAAATCGGCCCATAACCCGCAGCCAACACGACATTCACAAACCCAATCGGAAATATGCTTTTGTCACTCATAGTGATCGCTCACCCCTTCCTTCTAATCCCGTGTTGGCCCTCCGTGACCCAAATTGGAAAATGGCTATGGATGATGAATTTGATGCTCTTATTAAAAATAAGACGTGGGAGTTGGTGCCCCGTCCTTCTAATGTTAATATCATTCGTTCTATGTGGATTTTTGCTCATAAGGTGAAATCTGACAGTTCTTTCGAAAGATATAAAGCTCGTCTTGTAGGTGATGGCAAGACACAGCGGGTTGGCATTGATTGTGTAACACCCCCAAAATCCATACACGTCTAATGCTACGTCGCATCGACTTTGGAAGTGTTACCGCCGCGATAGAACGCAAGGCATAATTAGAAATACGGTAACTCAAATTCATTGTCTCAAAACCAAATTGCAGCGGAATAGAAAATGTAAATACAACTCGGGAAGCACAGATCCCCTCTTTATTCAAACTCAAACCATTTAACAATGTTCTATAAAATTCAGTAATACTTAAACCAAAAGTTTAACTTCAAACTACAGACTAGCCCCCTTATGCTTGATACCATGCAGCAGCACCAGCTCACCTAGTCTGCTCCCCATTGAAGTGTCAATGGTTCATCACAGGTCAACAAAACACATAATAACACACAGAGTCAGCTATGCTGAGTACGTAATGAACCATTGAAACTATATGAACATAAATGATGCACACCTTACAGACTGCTATATGAAACTACAATATCTCACATTCTTTAACCTTTCATTATTTGGCATCGAACGGGCACCGTCATCTTACTAGAATCATACGGGCTACTGAATCCTTAATAGACAACTTGGTCTATTAGATGAAATGCAAATACGGTTTTGTTCCGTCTCACACCCATCACCTTAGTATGCATACCCCCAAGATCGAACGGAACCTTCCGCCTACTTGAGTTATCAAAATATAAGGACACTACTGTCGTCACAGTAGGCCTGCGTAGGAGTGTAGAACAAGTCCCACACTCCCCCCATTGTTCTATACTTGTAGGGAATCCAACTACAAGCTATTGCCATAATCTTCTTTTACTACTAACTATTCTTTTTATAACTTTAAGGAGTCATTTACATGCTCTCTTAATTACCAAACTCAATCTTATCTCTGGTAACACGCTCGTTACTCTATAGATCAGATTAATAATGCTGATGTTACACTACGATAGAACTTCGCATTTCAATGCAACATATCTCAATGCATCATATTGATTTCACGTTATAAACGTCTAACCAAACAATCACAATCAAATGTTCCCTATCATGGTACTAGGTTCCAATAACATGAACTGCAACCTAATCATGATGTTAAGCTTGAAAGTAAACTGGTACGCGTACGTACCTTGTAGCGGAGAATTTTCGCTGACTTAATTGAACGAGCCGCTTATGAAATTGGGACCTAAACCGTTAAAACAAAGCTTTAGTGTTACATCCTTGATAACACTAACAACTACTACGTACTAAGACCATAACGATCTAACAATTCGAATTAAACGATAGTTAAAACCTTGTTCCAGAACTTTCATTATAATTCTAATCTAGTGGATTTAACGTCTTTCAGAAGTCAAAGTTAGTGAGTAACTAAGTTAGTTAGTAACATTAGTCCACTATTTTACCAATCCAAAAGGGTCATAAGTCCAACCTGTCTTATGTCCGGAAGTTAAGTCATATGTCCAAAAGTAAGTCATGTGTCCAAAAGTAAGTCATATGTCCATAAGATAAGTTCCATGTCCAAAAGGTAAGTTCCATGTCCAAAAAGGTAAGTCATATGTCCCAAAGTCAGGTTCCATGAAACAGGTCACTCATGAAACGATAATAACTTTAACTAATAATAGAACACACTTTTCCTACTTTCAACTTATTCCAATTACAAACCTAACCAGAATTTTGACTTAAAACAGAACAATAACTTAACTAGTTAAACAATCTAATAATTTACTAAACACTCTAATTACTAATTATTAATTACAAACCTTACGTAATTATGAAAACTGTAAATATAAACCTAACAAATAAACTGTCATACTAGTTAAGTACAAAAATTATACCGCTAGAACTTGCCGGCGAACGAATTCCGGCGACCGAAACCACACCGCACACGCGCACACACCGAGAACGGTCTCCGTCGCCCAAACACCCTTGCGCGACCCAGATCTGTCGCACAACCCTCGAACAAACCTTCGAACACCCTCGTGCTCGACGGAACTCGCACAAACCACGGACAACTTGGCACCAACACTCTCGAACCTCTTCGCACCCACACTCTCGAACCGCACAACCACTCACAGCAATTCGCACCAACACTCGCGCGAAACCCTTGCAGCCTTCGTCGGAACCCTTTGCACCAACACCACCCACGCACAGCACCGGCGACGTGAAGGAGCGGAGCGAAGTTAAAGAGGAAGAGCAGCGAGAGAAACTCCGAGAGAGAGAAAAAAAAAAAATCTGAGAGAGAAGAAGAGAAGAATCGGCTAGGAGAGAGAGAGAGGAGAAAAGTCGGCTGAGGAGAGGGAGAAGAAAGGGTTTAGGGTTTTCTGAAATTCCTCTCCTTTTCTTTTTATACTCCCTTCAAAAGGTAGTAACCCTAGGTCAAGTGAAGATTAGGTTACTCTTTTAAAACTCCGAAATTCCTAAATTCTATTAACAATAATTTATTCCTATTAATTTGTAAATAAATTAAAATACCTTTTTATTAATTCTTTATATTTTCTTAATTATACGAAATTATATAAAAATACGGAGTATTACAGGCTTCCCCCTTAAAAGAAGTTTCGTCCCGAAACTTTGAGGTAGCCCGTCTTAACGACGATCTTTTGCACTTCTAAGTCCCAAATTTCACAAGCGTTTTCTAACGTTCACACAATAGATAAGCATTTTACCATAACTAGCATATAACTAACATAAATTAACATACTTTAGGGTGAAAGCGCGAAATTCTATCGCATTCTTCCCCCTTAAAAGAAAAGTTACGTCCCCGTAACTCACGTACCTCTTGGAAAAGCTCAGGGTACTTCAGACGCATTGCATCTTCGGCTTCCCATGTGGCTTCCTCGGTAGTTTGATTTCTCCACAACACTTGACAATTCTGACGTCCTTATTCCTCGTACTCGCACTTTGCGGTCTAGGATCTGGACAGGTTTCTCCTCATAGGACAAAGTTTCGTCTATCTCACGTTTTCAGGTTCAAGGACATGTGACGCATCAGGTACGTATCTCGGAGTTGGGATACGTGAAACACGTTATGGACCCTTTCTAAGTCGTTGGGAAATCCAGGCGATAAGCAACTTTCCCTACCCTCGCCAGTATCTCATAGGGTCCTATGAACTTAGGGCTTAGCTTCCCCTTTTTCCCGAATCGCATCACTCCTTTCATTGGGGACACCTTAAGCAACACTTTTTCCCCAACTTCGAAATTTTCATCCCTTCGCTTCTGGTCCGCATAGGATTTTTGCCTGTCCTGTGCAGCTTAATCTTTTCTTGAATGACTCGCACTTGATCCATCGTCTCGAATCATCTCAGGTCCTAACACACAGTCTCACTGATGTCGTTCCAACACAAAGGGCTACGACACTTTCTCCCGTACCATCAAATGGTGCCATCTTAATACTAGCATGGTAGCTGTTGTTGTATGAGAATTCTATGAGGTCCAAATGGTCTTCCCATGACCCTTGGTATTCTAAAGCACATGCTCGCAACATGTCCTCTAAGGTCTGAATAGTTCGTTCCGTTTGACCATCGGTAGCTGGGTGAAAGGCTGTACTCATTAATAGCTCACTACCAAATGCTTCCTGGACCTTTTTCCAGAAATTCGACAGGAATCGAGAGTCTCGATCTGATACTATACTTGTGGGTACTCCATGCAATCGAATGACATTTTTCACATAAGCCTTGGCTAAGGCTTCCATACTCCACGTATCTTTCATAGGTATGAACCTTGCTGTCTTGGTTAGTCTATCCACTATCACCCAAATGGTATTATTGCCTCCCCGACTCCTAGGTAAGGCGACAACGAAGTCCATGGATATCGAGTCCCATTTCCATGTCGGAATGTCTAAGGGTTTAATCTTTCCCTGAGGTCTCTTGTGTTCACTTTTGACTTTCTGGCATGTTAAGCATTTGGAAACAAACTCAGCTACTGCTCTCTTCATACCAGGCCACCAAAACATCTTCTTGAGGTCCTTATACAACTTATCTCCCCCTGGGTGGACAGAATACGTCGTGTTATGACCCTCGCTCATTATCTTTGTTTCAGCTCTTCACACTTTTGTGGCACGCACCACCTACCCTTATATCGTATGCTTCCATCCTCATGGATCGCAAACCCCTCTGCTTTGCCCTCCTTAAGCTTTGCCTTGACTCGCTCAAGTTTCACATCCCCAGGTTGACTCGCCTTATCTCTCTAGGAAGTTAGGTTCGATGGTTAGGGCACTCAGCAATCTTTCTACCTCCCCTTCATGAACAACTTCTATCTGAAGTCTAGAGAATTCCTCACAAATAGCTATGTACAGGCTCTAAACTAGCATCAGCAACAACGTTGGCTTTACCCTCATGGTATTGGATGTCTAAGTCATAGTCCTTGATGAGCTCTAACCATCTGCGCTGCTCATGTTGAGGTCTTTCTGGGTGAAGATATATTTAAGGCTTTTGTGATCGGTGAAGATACGGCAGGTTACCCCTAGAGGTAGTGTCTCCAGATTTTGAGTGCAAATACTATGGCGGCCAATTCTAGGTCATGTGTTGGGTAATTGACTTCATATGGCTTCAACTGTCGGGACGCATAAGCTATAACTTTCCCGTTTTGCATCAGAACACAACCCAACCCATTTTTGGATGCATCACTATACACATCATATCCTTCGTTCCCTTAGGCAAGGTTAGGACAGGGGCTGAGGTTAACCTGTCTTTGAGCGTTTGGAAGGCCTTCTCACTGTCCTCATTCCAGGTAAACCTACAATCCTTCTTCATCAGGTTTGTCATAGGTTTTGCTATTTTGGAGAAGTCTTTCACAAATCTCCTATAGTAACCGGCTAAACCCAAGAAACTTCGTATATCCGTGACATTCTTTGGGGTAGGCCATTCATTCACGGCTTTGCAGGATCTACTGATACACCCTCCTTAGAGATAAAATGACCCAAAAATGACACCCTTTCCAACCAAAATTCACATTTCGAAAACTTTGCAATAGATTGGTTGTCCCTAAGTGTCTGCAAAATGACTCTCAAATGATCCTCATGTTCCTCCTTGTTCTTAGAATAGATCAGGATATCGTCTATGAATACCACGACGAATTTGTCTAGGTAGGGTCGGAAAATTCTATTCATAAGGTCCATGAAAACTGCAGGTGCATTGGTTAACCCAAAAGGCATAACCGTAAACTCATAGTGGCCATATCTGGTTCGAAAGGCAGTCTTAGGTATATCATGATCAACAATCCTCAACTGATGGTAACCAGACCTTAAGTCATTTTGGAGAACATCCCCGCACCCTGAAGTTGGTCGAACAAATCATCAATCCTAGGTAATGGATACTTGTTTTTCACAGTGACATTGTTCAACTCCGGTATCTATACATAACCTCAAGCTACCATCCTTCTTTTTCAAACAAAAGACGGGTGCTCCCCATGGCGACATGCTAGGTCTAATATACCCTTTGTCTAGTAGTTCCTCTAACTGGTTCTTAACTCATTCATTTCTGCCGGAGCCATCCGATATGGGGCTTTCGAAATGGGTCCAGTCCCAGGTACTAGGTCAACGGTGAACTCTACATCTCTCCTTGGAGGCATACCAGGTATTTCCTCAGGAAACATCCTGGAATCTCGGACTATGGGCACATCTTCAGGCCTTAACGGATCATCCTCAACTCTTCTCACTGAACACATAAATAGGGGCCAACCCTTGTCTACGTAGTTCTTAAGTTGTAACGCATTGATAACTTTAATTCCGGTTCTCGAGGTATTCTCCTATATGACACTCTTTTCCCCGAAGGGTCCTTTAGTTCCACTTTTTGCGCATCGCAATCTATCTTAGCCATGTACTTCCCAAGCCAATCCATCCCCAGAATGATATCTAGGTTCGATAAGTTAAACTCTATCAGATCAGAGGGAAAGTATCCCTCACCTATCTTTAATGGCACTTTTAGAATCTTTTAGAACAGTTAACAGTCTCCCCAGATGGAATGACTATAGGCATAGAAATCGACTCAGACTCGACCAATGTTAAATTTCTAACAGTTGCATGGGCAATAAATGACAAGGATGCTCCAGAATCAAATAAAACTTTAACAGGAGTGGAGTTGATAGAAAATGTACCCGTGACAACATCTCTACGAGCCTCTTCTTCTCTAGCCGTCATCATGTACAGCTTCCCTTTGCCCTTATCTTGGGAACTAGTTGCATTGTTCACATTAGAGACTTGGTTGCTGGTGTTGGTCGCGGGCTTGGAATAGTTAGAATTCCCATTGTAATTACTCCCCGTTACCATTCCCGTTCCATTTCCGTTTCGGGGCTTGTCCCCATATTCCCCTTCCTTTGGCCATTGGGGTTTAGCTTGTTTCTTCGAATAGCATTCATAGGCTCTATGTCCCATCTTCCCACATTCCGCATTCAACCTTGTTACCCTCACATCCTTACCAGGATGGTTGTTAGGGCACTTTCTACACCATATACACGCTCAGGTCTGCGGTTATTGGTGTTGTTATTCGGTTGTGTTGTTGTTTTGGGATTAGGGTTATTATTGGGTCCCTTACCAAAATTCTCTGAGGGTTTTGATTTCTGGTTCCCGTTGTGCTTTTTCTCAAACTTTGGCCCTCAGGGTTTGGGTTATCCTTACGTTTCTCGCCAAGCTTACCCCCTTCCTCTCTTCCTGATGGCATAAAGGTGGGCAGCTTTGCCAAACACATGGTCCAGAGAGGTGAATGTATCTCCCCCAGTCTACCCTGCAGGTCAAGGGTAAGTCCCAATTCAAAACGTGAGGCTTTAGCCTCCTCAGTAGGGGCAATCTCGGGGCAAACCTCATTAGTTCAATAATTTTCGGTAATACTCCTCACAGACATGGTCCCTTGCTCCAGCATCATAACTCTCTGGGCTTTTTGTTTCTTAAGATAGGAGGGTAGTACTTGTCTCTTAGGGCCTTTTTGAAAGTCTCCCACCCGAAACCCGGTTGCTAGAAGGTTGTCCTTAGCCTGGGTCCACCAGAAATGGGCATCCCCTGCAGATAGTACTAGCTAAGGGCACGTTTTCTCACAGGCAGGATAGGGTGAAGAAAAGCTTATCAAATTCCCCAACCCAGTTCTCCAACTCTTCAGGTCCCCTTTTCCATTTAGTACAGGTGGGTTCCTACGGGCCACTTTTTCAGATAGGTCCCATCCCGGTTGTGACCTTGGGCTAAGTTGGCAGTAATTGTACTAGGTCACGTATCGATTGCTCGATATTAGAGAGGTTCAGGGGCGCTCCCGATCGAACCATTCTGCGCTGAAATTAACATAGTAGCTATTTCAGTGACTTACACATAATTTTGTTTTAACTTATTCAACGAATACACATTTAAATATAAACATATATTGCGAACACTTTAAGTCTGTACTGACTTGCATTACAATCATCCAAAATAAGATGCCACAATTAACAATAAAAGATAACACTATGTACTATTATTGAAAATGGGAATGTAATGTTTGTAAAGAAATATCATATGTATATATATATAAATCAAATAATGCTACTCCCTAATCGGCATGCAAGCCTTATGATCACTAACATAACAACTGAAAAAAAAAAATGACCAAAATAAAACAAAAGTCCTAATCCTACATATATGATCAAAAGAACTATGGGCTAAGGCGGCGAGCTTCATCCTCTGATCCAGAATCCTCTATCCCCCCATCAAGGTCAATCTCTTCTGCATCAGGCTCGTCGTCCTCAAAGAATATATCCTCTAGTATGGGTCCTTGGTCTTCCTCGGGGTCTTCTTCTTCGATGGGATCCTCCTCCTCAATGGGATCCTCCTCCTCAATGGGATCCTCCTCCTCAATGGGATCCTCTTCCTGAACAGGATTCTCATCCTCAACAGGGTCTTCATTCTCAGCAGGGTCCTCTTCCTCAACTGGTATATCCTCTAGTGGGGGTGGCTCGTCATCATCATCCTCCCCATGTAACCCTGGTACAACCTGGACCCCACCCAACACTATAATGAAGGTCCTATTGTTTCTCTCATCGTCCGAGACATAAGTGATTGTCCTAAGATTTTGAAAGTCATCGGCTATTAACTCATCCTCAAATGGTTGGTATCTTGGCCTCTTTGCCACAGGTGCTGATGGTGGTTCAGGTATGACCCCTGGGTTCTCAGAATTCCCATCTACGGTCCTATTGCCCGAACTTTCCCTTTCAGATGAAGTAGAAGGGTTTTGACCCCTGGTTTCACGAACCCTCCACTCATTCTCGCAGTATTTAAGGTCAGTGAGGAAGTGCTTTTCAGAAGGAAGGTTCTGGTATCCGTAGGTATGCTTATTCCTATTGAAATACCCCTCTGTAGTCCACATATCTCCATACCTACGATGAACGAACCTATATGGCTCTATGTCTGGAACATAACGAAGCATGAAGTGTATCCTAGAGCCCTCAGATCGTAACCACTGCTCCCCTTGCATAATTCTGTAATCCATAGCAGACTTCATCTTAAAGAACCAAACATCCCAGTCCTCCCTACTTGTTTCATCAAATAGTCCTTACAACCTATGTCGTGAACCATCTGCGAAAGTAAACACAAAATAGAATAGTCTAAGTTTTTGTAAATAGTAGGGTTCAAAACATATGTTATAGGAATACATGTTCAAGAGGTAAATGCTCATTTTAACTTTGAAATCCACAAGTGAGATCAAGCTCATTTCGATCAATAAAATAGTTTTATACTAAAATAAGTTTTGAGTCTAACATCAATTTAGACCTATCTTTGTACACTCTCTTAATCTAGTCACATTTGAAGATTTCAAGAATCTTTCACCATTTCAATTACACAAAGAGCACATACAAGTTCAAGATACGAACAGAATTGCAATGAAGTCATTCCTATAACTTAATGCACATGACATGATCTATATGCTCCTATCCCATACTACCCGTTTTGAAATCGTTTTGAAAACGTCTTTGAAAATAGGAGTTTCTAGCTCTGATACCAGTTTTGTAACACCCCCAAAATCCATACACGTCTAATGCTACGTCGCATCGACTTTGGAAGTGTTACCGCCGCGATGGAACGCAAGGCATAATTAGAAATACGGTAACTCAAATTCATTGTCTCAAAACCAAATTGCAGCAGAATAGAAAATGTAAATACAACTCGGGAATCACAGATGACCCCTCTTTATTCAAACTCAAACCATTTAACAATGTTCTATAAAATTCAGTAATACTTAAACCAAAAGTTTAACTTCAAACTACAGACTAGCCCCCTTATGCTTGATACCATGCAGCAGCACCAGCTCACCTAGTCTGCTCCCCATTGAAGTGTCAATGGTTCATCACAGGTCAACAAACACATAATAACACACAGAGTCAGCTATGCTGAGTACGTAATGAACCATTGAAACTATATGAACATAAATGATGCACACCTTACAGACTGCTATATGAAACTACAATATCTCACATTCTTTAACCTTTCATTATTTGGCATCGAACGGGCACCGTCATCTTACTAGAATCATACGGGCTACTGAATCCTTAATAGACAACTTGGTCTATTAGATGAAATGCAAATACGGTTTTGTTCCGTCTCACACCCATCACCTTAGTATGCATACCCCCAAGATCGAACGGAACCTTCCGCCTACTTGAGTTATCAAAATATAAGGACACTACTGTCGTCACAGTAGGCCTGCGTAGGAGTGTAGAACAAGTCCCACACTCCCCCCATTGTTCTATACTTGTAGGGAATCCAACTACAAGCTATTGCCATAATCTTCTTTTACTACTAACTATTCTTTTTATAACTTTAAGGAGTCATTTACATGCTCTCTTAATTACCAAACTCAATCTTATCTCTGGTAACACTCTCGTTACTCTATAGATCAGATTAATAATGCTGATGTTACACTACGATAGAACTTCGCATTTCAATGCAACATATCTCAATGCATCATATTGATTTCACGTTATAAACGTCTAACCAAACAATTGATGTGTTTTAAAATATACCGCAAGTGCACGGTGTCTGTTTGGCAGAAACTGGCAAATACGGGTCGATCCACAGGGAGAGGAGTTCTACAGATTTATGTTCAATTATCTAACTACTTCCAGAGAGGAAAAATAATTGAGGAATTAATAACTAAACTAAAATAAACTAGAACGCAGAAAAATGAGAATTTATCAAATAATTAAAAGCCTAGGGCAATCGATCGGTCCACCATGCTTATACCAGTTTAATCAATATAATATAGTTCAACAACACTTGGATTAAGGTTCGAATAAATGAAGTATTTCGCTAATCCTTGGTCAGGCATTAACAACTCCTAGATTAACATATGCCAGTACGGTCGCTCAACATAATCAAATCTACCTATTGTAACAAGCCTCTAATGAATATGATCTTTCGATTCTAATTCTTATTAGCTAAACATAACTCATGATATTGCGCAATTACATGAATTAAACAAGTATAACAAATCAATAGGAATTATTCTAATTCAATCCAATTATTGAAGAACATCAAACCACAATCAAAAAGGTATAAACATGGCTTCCCTCTCTAAACCCTAGAAAATAAACTACTCACTCATGATGATATTGAAAGCAATAAACATAATCAAAGTAAAAGAATTCATGAAATTAAACTAAGTAGAGAAGAATACCAAATGATTGAAGAACGATGGAAAAGGAAATCGACGATCTATATAATCTTCCAATGTAAAAGTTCAACAAAACTAGAGAGAATAATCTAAGTGTTTTTGCTCTAATAACATAGAAAATAAAGTAGGTTTTACGAAAATACTAAAAACCTATTTATACTGAATACAAAACCGGCTAAAAAAACCCGAAAAATCGCGTCCTGAGAGTCCGCCCGGTCGACCGGGCGAAATCCGCCCGGTCGGGCGACGGTGATCGCAAACTTACGACGAAGGAAAAATTCCGCCCGGTCAACCGGGCGAAATCCGCCCGGTCGGGCGCGTAAGCGTTTTTCTTCGTCTGATCGCCCGGTTGACCGGGCGAAATAAAAGATGCAAAATCCCAAGTATTGAAGTTCACCCAATTCTATAAATCACCAAATTTGCAATGAACTCATTCTAGAAACAGCGTGATTGAAATTTTTTCTTTGCAAGCACTGGGAAAAGAAAGAATTTTTGATCTTTTTTTTTTTTTTTTTTTTTCGTTTCTTCTTTTCAATCTTTCTTTTTTTTCTTGATTTTTTCAATCCCATAATCACATGTATTTCATTTTGCTCATTCTTTTCTTTTTCTCAATTTTTGTACCTTAAGACGATCGTTTCCATCCAAAGTAACTCATAAAAACTATCTCAGATGCTAACTCAACCATATGCTCCCCCAAGCTAGGCTTGGGTTAGTATCAAAACAGAGGTCATGGGCATGTAATGAGGTTAAGTAACATGAAACAGTCATTAGGCTCAGCAGGGCTAAGGAGGATAAAAGTATATCATGAAAATCACTTTAAGGCTCAAAAAGCAGACAAAAGAACGCCTCTATCACAGCAATTGCCACAAGTCATCAGATCTCAATGCGTACGATGTCAAAGTCAAGATCAGTCAGCTAATGAGGAACTAACACACAAGAAAACAGAATGGATATAGAAATGAATCCATTGGCAAAAATGAATCCTCACAGTCTAACCAGATCAAGTATGCAGTCAAGATAAGCGCTTTATTATCAAAACTCATTGAGGGTCATGGCCTTTAGAGTTCACATTCCAGCATCACAATCACAAGTACCCAACTATCCAGATAAAGAGCCCAAATACATTTTCAAAGAATATCATGGGGCACAGGGAAGCGATCATATCAATCCAGTCAATTCGTATTTTTGGTATTTTTTTCAGCAATATATGTTTTTTTTTTTTTTTTTTTTTTAAAGCAATGAAATAAACTATAACAAACACACTAACTAAACTGACTACACTAAAAAGCAATAAAAAGAGAGGGTGTACTTACAACAAATCTCCCCCCAAGCTGAACTCGGCAATGACCTCATTGCAGCAAGAGGGAAGAAGAGAGGACTCATGTCTCATCGTCAGACATATCAGCAGTAAAACCGCCTCCAGAAGTACCTGCAGCACCAAAAACAGCATTGCCAAAGGCATCCTCCCCATATGGTCAGTGGGGTCAGGACGTGTGGCGTATACCAAGACGGATGGGTATGGTCATGGGCGATAAGCCCCTGGTGGTAATAGTCATGGTAGATGGGGTAGAGGGCATGGTGCATGTCGGACTCCACGGTGGTCAACCGTGTGTCCAAGGAGGTCAGGTGGGTCTGGATGGTGGCCTGACCCAACTCAAGACGGCCCATCTGTGAGGTAAGGGACTGCTGTCCCTGCTCGATGCGAGTAAGGGCGGCCATCATAGGGTCTTCAGGAGCGGAGGAAGAGGCTTCCCCCGCGACTGCCTATGGTAGGTCCTCAAGGGTCGTCGAGCAATGGGCTCCTGACCCCGCAAAGGAAGTAGGTAGGAACCTACTCCAGGCTCAAGGTGGGTCTGGGCGCGGTCAGGAAGAAGGATGGACTCCTTCTTGGCAATGTACCACCTAAACTTGTTGGCCGACTGGGCAGTGATCCACTTGGCATTGATCATGTAATCGATGCCAATTTCTGCAGGGCCAACTACTGCATTGTTAACGTCAGGCACAAAACCAAAGTGAACAGCAATAGCAGTTATAAGTCCACCTACAACAATAGGTTGTCCCCTGACACTACCATCCTCAAATTGGGCAGGCAAGCTAGTGGCGGTCCGTTTGAGCTGGGAGACAAACAAATATGGCAGGCACAAAGCATAGTCAAGCTCGGGAAACAAATAGCTCCCCATCAGAAAAATCTCCTGTTTTTGACAGGAGTGGGGCTCAGCTCGCCCAAAAAGTGTACATCCCAGAAATCGCTGCAAGTAGCGAAGACTGGGAAAGTGCAAATGATCGGCAGACATATGTTGGGTGTTGACCTCATCTTCACCCGTAAAGGCCGTCCAAAGTGTGTTTATGCGAAGTTCTGGGGGGTGACGATGTTCCCCAGTTAGGGGTAGGCCAAAGATAGCAGCTAGTTGGCTCAATGTTAATTCCCTATCCTCATTCATGAGGCGAAAATGAAGCACCTGATTTTTATTCCCTACTTCTAGGGAACTCAGAAATTCGAGGGTTAGGTGCCTATAGGTCCAGAAAAACATGCCAAACATAGTACCCAAACCCAATTTCTCAAACAAAGTCTTTGTATCATTAAATATTCCCAATGTATGTAGAGATTGTGAATCAACAAATCTAGTAGGAACAATATTTCTATGTTTCAATTTCTGAAATTTTTCTTTTTGTTCTAGAGATTTGAAGATTACCTCGGGAAAGTTGGAATCCGGTGGGATGCGAGTGCTTGATTCCCCTGTTGAATTTTGATTTCTTGCTTGCATCTTGAATTTGATGGAATGAATGAAGTGAGAGAGAGAAAAGATGGAGATTTTTGAATTTTTCTTTTGTTTTTGTGAGAAAGATGAAGAAAAGTGAAGAAAATTTGAAGGAAGGGATGAGATTGGTGAGAGAAGAGAGGTAGGAGAAGGTATGGAGATGGAGGTAGTGAGGAGAGAGAAAACAAGGGTTTGGAGAAGATGAAGTTGTGAGAGAAGGAAAAAGAAAGAATGAAAAAGGAAGGTGAATTCGAGGGTTAGAAAAGCTGTCGGGGATTTCGCCCGGTCGGGCCGACCCGCCGGTCGACCGGGCGAAAAGTTTTCTCGGTTTTTCATTTTTTTTTTCACGAAACTGGCGTGTGCGAAAGAAGAAATTCCGCCCGGTCGGGCGATTTCCAGATTTTAACTTTCGTTTCGCCCGGTTGACCGGCAATGGAATCCCAAAACACGCTTGCGCGCCCGGTCGGGCGGCTTCGCCCGGTCGACCGGGCGAAAACTACGTTACTTTTTTCTCTCGTTTTCCTCACTCTGCTGAAAAAGTGGTTGCGCGCCCGGTCGGGCGAGCTCGCCCGGTTGACCGGGCGATTTCAATTTTTCGCGTTTTCCGTCAAAATTTTCCCAAGTCCGTAAATTTGCCTCCTGCACACACTAGACTCGTCCAAATATCAGTACACTCTCCCTCACCACACTAAGAAAGTAAACTAAAAAAAAATCAAAAGAAAACAAAAATCGAAACTAATAAAGAAGAAAAGAAAAGACGGGTTGCCTCCCGCAAAGCGCTGGTTTAGATGGTCCCGCACGACCTTAGTACCTCTTCTCAAAATCAGGGAGTGTCTAGGTACATGACCTCTACTTGGCCGATGAAGGCGCCCTCATGGTACAGTTTCAGACGCTGCCCATTCACTTTGAACTTCGTTCCAGCTGCATTGGCCACTTCAATAGCTCCATGTGTTTTACGTCAGTGACGACAAAAGGTCCAGACCATTTTGACTTAAGCTTTCCAGGAAAAAGCCTCAGTCTAGAGTTGTATAATAGGACTTTGTCACCAACATGAAACTCCCGCTTTACAATCATCTTGTCATGAAATCGTTTGGTTTGCTCCTTGTAGAGTTTGTGGTTTTCATATGCTTCCAGTCGAAGCTCATCTAACTCATTCAGTTGAAGAAGTCTTGCTTCCCCTGCAGCCTCCAAATCCAAATTAATTTCTTTAACTGCCCAAGCTGAGAGATACTCCATTTCAACTGGTAAATGACAAGCTTTGCCATAGACTAATCGATATGGGGTGGTTCCTAGAGGTGTCTTAAAAGCAGTTCTCAGAGCCCACAGAGTATCATCCAATTTTTGTGACCAATCCTTCCTTGACCTGTTGACTACCTTCTCCAAAATGCGCTTGATCTGACGATTGGAGACTTCAACTTGACCACTAGTCTGAGGATGATAGGCTAAACCAACTTTGTGAGTGACTCCATATCTCTTCAGTAAAGCTTTGAAAGTGCGCTGGTGAAAGTGAGATCCCCCATCACTGATCAAGACTCTCGGGACTCCGAATCGAGGGAAAATGACCTTCTTGAAGAGCTTCATGACTACCTTAGAATCATTGGTAATGGAAGCCACAGCTTCAACCCACTTAGTCACATAGTCCACAGCAACCAAGATATACCTGTTCCCACAAGAAGAAGGGAAAGGTCCCATGAAATCAATACCCCATACATCAAAGGGTTCAATCTCCAAAATACCCATCTGGGGCATCTCCTGCCTCTTTGAAATATTACCCGTTCGTTGACATTCATCACAAGAGAGACAAAAAAACGAGCATCTTTAAAAATGGTAGGCCAATAAAAACCACTCTGGAGAACTCTATAAGCGGTGGCTTGTGAGCCCAGATGTCCACTGCAAGGCATACTATGACAATGTTGGAGAATGCCAACTATCTCCCAATCAGCTATACATCGTCGGAACAAGCCATCTGAACACTTCTTGTATAAGAGGGGGTCATCCCAAAAATAATGCTTGGCATCGTGATAGAACTTCTTGCGCTGTTGGTATGTCAAATCAGGAGGATGAGAACCACTAACACAATAATTAGCAAAATCAGCATACCATGGAGATTGAGTAGACACAGCGAAAAGATGGTCATCTGGAAAAGCATCATCTATGGGACCGTCAGCACTTGACTCAAACCTCAACCGGGAGAGATGATCTGCAACTACATTCTCAGCACCCTTCTTGTCACGGATCTCCAGATCAAACTCTTGTAGTAACAATATCCATCGTATAAGTCGTGGTTTGGCCTCCTTCTTGGCCAAGAGATACTTTAGCGCAGCATGGTCAGTATGAACAATCACTTTCGAACCTATGAGGTAGGTCCGAAACTTGTCAAGAGCATACACAATGGCTAACAATTCTTTCTCTGTCGTAGCATAGTTGACCTGGGCTCATCTAAGGTCTTGCTGGCATAGTAGATGGCATGGAGGACTTTGTTTTTCCGTTGACCAAGCACAGCACCAACCGCATAATCGCTAGCATCACACATGATCTCGAAAGGAAGACTCCAGTCTGGAGGTTGTATGATAGGGGCAGTGATCAATGCTTCCTTAATCCTGTCAAAAGACTCCACACACGCATCAGTAAAATCAAAGGTGGCATCCTTGAGCAACAATTGAGTAAGGGGTTTCGCAATTTTTGAAAAGTCTTTTATAAATCTGCGATAGAAACCCGCGTGACCCAGAAAACTCTCACTCCCTTGACATTCACAGGAGGAGGAAGTTTCTCAATCACCTCAATTTTTGCTCTGTCCACCTGGATGCCACGCTCAGATATGAGATGTCCAAGTACCACTCCATCATTCACCATAAAGTGGCACTTTTCCCAATTAAGAACCAGATTAACCTCAGAACAACGTTTCAGAATTTGAGAGAGATTATGCAAACACACATCAAAGTCAGAACCATAAACACTAAAATCATCCATAAATACCTCCATGATATTTTCAATGAAATCAGAAAAAATGGCCATCATACATCTCTGAAATGTGGCAGGGGCGTTGCACAAACCAAATGGCATTCTGCGATATGCAAAAGTGCCATAGGGGCAAGTGAACGTCGTCTTCTCCTGATCAGCTGGGTGAATGGGAATCTGAAAGAAACCTGAATATCCATCCAAATAACAGAAAAAGTTATGTTTTGCTAATCTTTCTAACATCTGATCAATAAAAGGGAGAGGGAAATGATCTTTCAGAGTGGCAAGTTTAATCTGCGATAGTCAATACACATCCGCCAACCTGTAACAGTACGAGTAGGAATTAGTTCATCCTTATCATTCTTAACAACAGTAGTCCCCCCTTTTTAGGAACAACTTGAACCGGGCTCACCCACTTAGAATCTGAGATGGGGTAGATGATGCCCGCGTCAAGTAGTTTCATAATTTCCTTTTTCACCACCTCTTGCATATTAGGATTCAAACGTCTTTGAGGTTGTATGCAAGGGCGGTGATTTTCTTCCAAATTAATTCTATGCATGCAGAAATCAGGACTAATGCCCTTTAGATCATCAATACTATACCCAATAGCCTTCTTGTGCATGCGAAGCACTGTAAGAAGTTGTGAAAGCTGGCTATCTGTGAGTTTAGTACTGACAATCACAGGACATTCCTCAGCATCATCAAGAAATGCATATTTGAGATGAGAAGGTAAAGGTTTAAGTTCTAACTTCTTTACCTGTGGTTCGGAAGTAGAGCAAATAGTCTCCATTACCTTACAATCTGCTACCGTATCAATGTCAAGATCATCAGTGAGATCAAGACTTGTCTCCAATAATTCATCAGACAGAAATTGTGAAAAACTAACTCCAGAGATCTCATCGAGTATGTCAATCCTGCAACATGTGTGCTCAAGCATAGGGGACTTAATAGCATTGGTTAACTTAAAAGTAATAGTATCATCACCAACACTCAAAGTCAGAGAGCCAGATTTTACATCAATAACAGCACCAGCAGTACATAGAAAAGGTCTACCCAAAATAATGGGAATTTGACTATCTTCTTCCATATCAAGTACTACAAAGTCCACAGGAATATAAAATTTTCCAACTCTAACAGGGACATCCTCTAAAATACCCAAAGGATACTTCACAGATCGATCAGCCATCTGTAAAGTAATCTGTGTGCACTTTAAAGCACCCAAGTTCAGTTTATTACAGACAGATAAAGGCATAACAGATACACTAGCACCTAGATCACACAAAGCCTTATCTATAAACAGAGCACCCACATGACAGGGATGGAAAAACTACCAGGATCTTTTAATTTGGGTGGAATTTTATTTTGCAGAACAGCACTGCATTCTTCAGTTAAAGCAACCCTATCTATCCCACCAAAATCTTTCTTTTTAGTTATCATATCTTTCAGAAACTTGGCATACACAGGTACTTGAGAAATTAAATCAGTGAAAGGAACTGTTACCTCAAGATTTTTGACCATAGACATAAATTTACCAAGTTGTTGATCGACCTTTGATTTTTGCATCCTATGGGGGAAAGGTAGTGGTGGAGTAGGAGAATCAGTAACCTTCTCCTTGCGTTTCTCTGCGTCATCCACTTTCCCGCGCTCAACTTCAGTTCTGGAGCTATCCTCACCTTCATTGTCATCCACAGCATCATTCTGAACTGGAGGTATTGAATCATCAGTAGGCATAGGTGGGGCATCATATTGTGTACCGCTTCGAAGAGTGACAGCATTAGCGGTTTCTTTAGGAATTGGTTGCCCCGGCAGATGACCTGGTTGCCTTTGTGCATTGTTTCCAGCCACCTGAGCAAGTTGAGTCTCCAAATGCTTGGTGGTGTTCTTCAGCTCCTTGATGCTCTCCTCATGATTTTTCTGCATAGAAACCATCATTTTCATTAGATCAGACATAGTAGGCTCTTGAGAGCTGTTATTATGAGGAGCTTGCTGCTGATAGCCTTGGGGTGAAGGCCTATTGAAACCAGGAGGGGGTTCTGAGGAGCCCCTTGATAATATGGTGGTCTAGCAGCATGTTGTGGTGGGTTTTGATGTGGTGGTTGGTAGGAAGATTGTGGTGGAGGTTGAGGATTTTGGACATTGTTGCTCTTATAGGAGAAATTGGGGTGATCTCTCCAACCTGGGTTGTAAGTGTTAGAATAGGGGTTGTGTGGTCTCTGCTGAAAAGCATTGGCATGCTCCATCTGATTCGGATCAGGTTGACTGTAGGAACAATCATGACCAAAGTGGCCTTGAATACCACACACTTCACAAAAGGAGGAAGTAATAGGAGCCATGGAGGACATCGCATTAATACTCATGGGAGGAGTAGTGGACTGCGAAGATTTCAATGAGTCCATCTTCATGCTCAACTGTGCTACTTGTGAGGACAACAAAGCATATGCATCAGCATCCAACTTCTTCTTTGTAGTGTCCTGGAGGAATATGATCATTTGCTGCTAAGTTGGCCAGAAAATCTATCCTTCATCTACCCCCTTATCTAGGAAGACACCCCCTGCAGATGAATCAATCGTGCTCTTGATATGAGGTTGTAGACCATTGTAGAATGCTTGGGTGATGAACCACTTATCCAGATTGTGGTGTGGGCATTCTCTCTGCAGATCCTTAAATCTATTCCATGCTTCCTTCAATGTTTCATCAGGTTCTTGTTGGAAGGTGGCAAGCTTGTGTCTTATTTCTGCAGTTTTGGTGGGAGGGTAGTACTCTTTCAGGAATGCTTCAGATATAGCACTCCACTCAGTTTCATTAACATCATTCAGCCACTTCTGTGCCTTGTCCTTTAGTGAAAATTCAAAGACCATACCTTCAACTGATCAGGAGTGACCCCTTGGTGCTTAACGGTACGACAAAGCTGTTGAAACCGTTGTAAATGATTTGCAGGGTCTTCAGATGGATGGCCACCAAATTGATTCTGCTGGATCATGTTGATGAGGCCAGGCTTGATTTCGAAGTTGACTGCTTGGATATCAGGCATAGTAGGGCCTGTGGGAACATTGCCCGGAGAAGGTACCCCATAAGATTTCAGCGACTTAGGAGGCATAATTGGTTCAGTTGGTTCTTCCGTGGTTTTTTTCTGATTAGCAGACTGCTTTTTCTTCTGTTGTGTCTTCTTGAGCTGCCGGATGGTTTTCTCAAGATCAGGATCAGTCTGAACTGGAGAACCTGTTCTTTTAGACCTGGGCATAAAAGAAACAAAGAAAAATGTGCAGTGATATGGCCTCAATTGGAACTTGAAGTTCCAATGAGACAGCAGAAATAGTCAAATAATTAATCAGAAAGCTATAGAAACTAGCCGTCTCCCCGGCAACGGCGCCAAAAACTTGATGTGTTTTAAAATATACCGCAAGTGCACGGTGTCTGTTTGGCAGAAACTGGCAAATACGGGTCGATCCACAGGGAGAGGAGTTCTACAGATTTATGTTCAATTATCTAACTACTTCCAGAGAGGAAAAATAATTGAGGAATTAATAACTAAACTAAAATAAACTAGAACGCAGAAAAATGAGAATTTATCAAATAATTAAAAGCCTAGGGCAATCGATCGGTCCACCATGCTTATACCAGTTTAATCAATATAATATAGTTCAACAACACTTGGATTAAGGTTCGAATAAATGAAGTATTTCGCTAATCCTTGGTCAGGCATTAACAACTCCTAGATTAACATATGCCAGTACGGTCGCTCAACATAATCAAATCTACCTATTGTAACAAGCCTCTAATGAATAATGATCTTTCGATTCTAATTCTTATTAGCTAAACATAACTCATGATATTGCGCAATTACATGAATTAAACAAGTATAACAAATCAATAGGAATTATTCTAATTCAATCCAATTATTGAAGAACATCAAACCACAATCAAAAAGGTATAAACATGGCTTCCCTCTCTAAACCCTAGAAAATAAACTACTCACTCATGATGATATTGAAAGCAATAAACATAATCAAAGTAAAAGAATTCATGAAATTAAACTAAGTAGAGAAGAATACCAAATGATTGAAGAACGATGGAAAAGGAAATCGACGATCTATATAATCTTCCAATGTAAAAGTTCAACAAAATAGAGAGAATAACTAATGTTTTGCCTCTAAAAACTAGAAAATAAGTAGGTTTTACGAAAATACTAAAAACCTATTTATACTAATACAAAACCGGCTAAAAAAACCCGAAAAATCGCGTCCTGAGAGTCCGCCCGGTCGACCGGGCGAAATCCGCCCGGTCGGGCGACGGTGATCGCAAACTTACGACGAAGGAAAAATTCCGCCCGGTCAACCGGGCGAAATCCGCCCGGTCGGGCGCGTAAGCGTTTTTCTTCGTCTGATCGCCCGGTTGACCGGGCGAAATAAAAGATGAAAAATCCCAAGTATTGAAGTTCGCCCGGTCGACCGGGCGAATCCGCCCGGTCGGGCGCGTGAGTGATTTCTTCTTCGAACGCTGCTGTGGCTAAGTATGAAATTTCGCCCGGTCGGGCCACTCCGCCCGGTCGACCGGGCGAAGGTATTTACTTGTCTTTTTCTTCGTGGAATCCAACCAAAATGCTCATGCGGTCTTCCGGATACGCCTTGGACCTTGTGTGACTGCTAGACTTCCGTGTTGCGACTCCGATAAAGGTACAGAGTACCAAATCCGCATCAAAACCTGCAAAACACGACAAGAACTCCAAACACATCAAATCCACAAGAAAAGAGCTCGAAAGAGCCCAAATCGACTATCAAAACTAAGGGGATTAGAGTAAATAATCGATGAATAATGAACACATCAACAATCACAATCAAATGTTCCCTATCATGGTACTAGGTTCCAATAACATGAACTGCAACCTAATCATGATGCTAAGCTTGAAAGTAAACTGGTACGCGTACGTACCTTGTAGCGGAGAATTTTCGCTGACTTAATTGAACGAGCCGCTTATGAAATTGGGACCTAAACCGTTAAAACAAAGCTTTAGTGTTACATCCTTGATAACACTAACAACTACTACGTACTAAGACCATAACGATCTAACGATTCGAATTAAACAATAGTTAAAACCTTGTTCCAAATTATCTTTCGTCCCAAGAAACCTCTCTAGGCGCATGATAAGGTAACCTGCTATTGTGCACCCGGTGGGCAAATGGGCCGGAAAAAGAAGAGCTCCGGTGCTAGTGAGCTGGCATTGGGATCCGGAAGTCAAGGGAAAGCTAATACAAGTAACCAGTCGCAAGTAGTTGGGGCTGAATACACAGAAGGCAATGGAACAGTAACCCACAATGTTGAGGTGGAATCGATGGTAACGGTGGTGCCTGAGAATACGATTCAGGTGGATGGTGGAAAGAAAAATGCTGAGGAACTCGGTGAGGAGGCCCGGAACAGCTGGAAAAGCTTCACCCAGAGTAGGATATCAGATAAAGGTATGAATCTTAGTTTTATAGCTCCGATGGTGGTTAATGGTGAATCAGTGGCTAAGCTAACTAAGAAAGATATTGATTCTATGAGTGAAAAATGGGAAAATGCCTTGATTGTCTATGTTATTGGCCAGAACCCTAGTATGATGGCTATAACTAACTACTGTAAATCACAATGGGCACCCAAAAATGAGTTTAAAGTTTATAAGCATGATGAAGGGTATTATGTAATAAAGCTTGATACAAGAGAGGATAGGGATTCAATTCTGTATTCTGGGCCTCATTTGTTTTTTGGGAAAGCCATGATAGTGAAACAATGGACTGCAAATTTCAATTTCCATAATGAAGTGTTAAGGGTAGTTCCTATTTGGATTAAACTTCCAAATCTACCACTTAATTGCTGGAGTCCAGAGTCTTTGAGTAGAATTGGTAGTGCTGTGGGAGTTCCTATCTATGCGGATGAATGTACCACTAAGCAGTTGAGGATTTCATTTGCTAGAATTTTAGTGGAAATGGATGTAACTGTTGCGGTACCTTATGAAATCAATATTGCTGATTCAGAAGGGGTTACATTTAAGCAAAAAGTGGTGTATGATTGGTTGCCACAATTCTGCCAGAAATGTCAAAAAGTTGGGCATTCCTGTGAAAGGCAGGTTGGTCTAACTGCAGGGAAAAAGGTGACACAAAAATGGGTTGAAAAAAGGAACAATGTAATGCAGGAGAAGGATGTAGTGACTACTGCTAATGAATTACCTCCCAGGGATAATGCTTTAGAGGGTGCTATTGGGGAGGAAGTGAGTAATGGGCTCTCTAAGGAGAGACCAATAACTCCTTCACCTGACAATGTAACTCCAGTAGTTACGCCAGTAGCACATTCTCAGAGGCAGGACTCAGGAGAGGAAGGTATGTGGAAAGTAGTCACTAGGAAATCAAAAGATAAAGGTAAGCAGGTGGCATTTCAGCAGGCTAGGGTTGCAGTGAATTATGAATTACCAGGTGGAAGCTCAGCTGGGGCTGGGGGTGCTAAGGGACCAAACCCTTATTTATCATAATGATTTGCACAGCATGGAATGTGAGAGGGATTAATGATCCCTTCAAGATAAAAGAGGTAAAAACCTTTTTATATTCTAATAGAGTTGCTTTGTGTGCTTTGCTTGAAACTAGAGTTAGATGTCATAATGTGGGGAAAGTTCAGAGAAATTTTGGGAAAGATTGGTCATGGTTTTGCAATTACAGTCACTCTCCTAGGGGAAGGATTTGGATTGGGTGGCAACATGCTGTGGCTACAGTTCACCTAATTGATGTGCAGGAGCAATTTATAGTGTGTAATGTCATAAGTGGTAGACACAAGTTTAAACTTGTGGTTGTGTATGGCCTACATACTATAGTGGACAGAAGGAGCCTATGGAGTGGTGTGCAAGGGCATATAACTGGTCAATTACCAATAATGGTAATTGGGGACTTCAATGCAGTTTGTAACTCTGATGATAGGAAAAATGGGGCTCTAATAACAGAGGCAGAGACTATTGATTTTGAAGAATTTTTGCTGAATACAAGTCTCATGGAGGCTAGAAGTACTGGAATGTATTATTCTTGGTCAAATAGTAGCCTGGGAGAAGATAGGATTGTAAGCAGAATAGACAAAGCATTTGTGAATCAAGTGTGGATGGGGGAATATGCAGAGGTGGTGGTGCACTACTTGGCTCCTGGAGCGTCTGATCATTCTCCTCTGAAATTTGATATGGAGGTTGAAAGGAGAGAAGGGGGCAGACCCTTCAAGTTTCTAAATGTTATGGCTGATCATAAAGACTTTGAAAAAATTGTACAAGAGGCCTGGGACACTGATGGAGGAAGGTATAGGCTTCAGCAGGTGTGGAGCAAATTAAAAGCTGTAAAACAAGAGCTGAAAAAGTTGCATGCTCAGCAGTTTGGTAAAGCTCATGAAAAGGTTAAGCAACTTAGAGTTCAAATTGATGATATTCACTGTCTTGCTGATTTTGATAGGAATAGGGAGGCTCAGGTAAATGAGAAAGAGTACCTAGCTGAATTGAGACATTGGTCAAAAGTTGAAGATGCAATTCTAAGACAGAAATCTAGGATTAACTGGCTCAAGCAGGGTGATGCTAGCACTAAGTTCTTTTTTACAGCAACTAAAGCCAGATATGGTAAGAACAGAATTCAACTTTTAATTGATGATGCTGGAAACACCATTACTGATACACAGGAGATGAGAGAAGAAATCTTAAAGTTCTATAAGATGCTTCTGGGTACCAAAGCTAACACTCTTCCTAGTATTGATCTAAATGTGGTTAGAAAGGGGAACATGTTGTCAGCTCAGGCAGGTAATGACTTGATAAGGGCTGTTACAAGTGAAGAAATAGAGTTAGCTCTACATGGAATTGGTGATGATAAAGCCCCAGGGCTTGATGGCATGAATGCAGTGTTTTTTAAGAAGAGCTGGAGCATTATCAAGGAAGATGTATGTGATGCAGTGCAGGAATTTTTTTCAAATTCCTTTATGCACATACCTATTAACTGTACAGCAGTTACTCTTATACCTAAAATCCCTAATGCTTGCAAGGTGAAAGATTTTAGGCCTATAGCCTGTTGCTCTGTACTGTACAAGATTGTCTCTAAAATCTTGACAAATAGGTTGCAAGCTGTTATTGGTGAAGTAGTTTGTGAAGCTCAGTCTGGCTTCATACCTGATAGACACATTGCTGATAACATATTATTAGCTACTGAGCTAATTAAGGGATACTCTAGAGCTCATATGTCTCCAAGATGTCTAATGAAAGTAGACATTAGAAAAGCCTATGATTCTGTAGAGTGGGACTATTTGGAGAAATTGATGCATGAGCTAGGTTTCCCTGGAAAGTTCATAAGGTGGATCATGGCCTGTGTTAGAACTGTGTCTTATGCTATTCTTATCAATGGGGTTCCTTCTAAACCATTTCATGCAAAGAAGGGGTTAAGGCAAGGGGATCCTTTGTCCCCTTTCCTGTTTGCACTAAGCATGGAATATCTCAGTAGATGCTTAGATGAGTTGCAAATGAATCCTAACTTTAATTACCATCCCAAATGTGAGAAAATGAAGCTCACTCACCTTATGTTTGCTGATGATCTGCTAATGTTCTGTAGAGCTGATGTTAGCTCAATTGCTTTGATGTTTGAAGCTTTCTCTAAGTTTTCTGAAGCTTCTGGGTTAACAGCAAGTGTAGAGAAAAGCAACTTGTATGTGAGTGGTGTTACTGCAGAGATCACTCAAGAGCTAGCAGCAATTGTTCATATGCCAATAGGGCACCTACCTTTCAAGTATTTAGGTGTTCCTTTATCAGCTAAGAAGTTGACATATGCTGAAAGTAAACCCCTAGTGGAGAAGATCACTCAGAGGGCTCAAACATGGATGGCTCAAATGCTGTCATATGCAGGGAGATTGCAACTTGTGAAGTCAGTCCTAAGTAGCATGCAGAATTACTGGGCTCATATCTTTCCATTATCTAAGAAGATAATCAAGGCTGTTGAGAGTGTTTGTAGAAGATTTCTATGGACAGGGGCAACTGGAGAGACAAAAAAAGCTCCTGTAGCCTGGAGTACTCTTCAAATGCCTAGGAGTGCTGGAGGGTGGAATATCATCAACATGGAAATATGGAATAAAGCAGCCTTGCTCAAGCTTCTGTGGGCAATTGCTTTCAAAAGGGACAAGCTTTGGGTTAAATGGGTTCATGCTTATTATATCAAGAGAGCATCATATGATACAGTAAGAGTTAGTACTCAGTGGTCCTGGATACTGAGGAAAATAATTGACACCAGGGAATGGCTGCAGGATATTGGAGGCTGGCAAGCTCTGAGTACTGGTAACAAGTTTTCAATCAGGAAAACTTATATGCTTTTAAGAGGAGAATTTGACAGGGTGCACTGGAGAAGGTTAATTTGTAACAATGAAGCATCTCCTAAGAGCAAATTTATATTATGGCTGGGGTTACAAAATAGGCTTGCAACAACTGACAGGTTAAGGCTTTGGGGTGTTAATTGTAATACCTTATGCAGCTTGTGTAGAAGGGAGGATGAATCTGTGCCTCACCTCTTCTTCTTATGTAATTATGCAAATGATGTGTGGCAAGGGGTTTGTAATAGCTTGAGGTTTGCTAGAATAAGTAGCAACCTTCATGACATTACTGAAGCAGCAAAAAGGCAAGCAAGAAAGAAAAATGGGAAGCTCTTTGTGATGGCTGTTACTGAGTGCTTTTATGCAATATGGAGGCAACGTAACAGTCAAATTTTTGTTAATACTTCTCTTCCTACTCCTACTGTAATTCGAGATGTGTTATTTAGAATTGCTGTTAGAAGTTCTGAGGAGATGAGAAGAAACATGATTGTGTAAAGGCTTGTATTAGTTCTTTGTAGCATGCTTGCTAGTGTGATTAGCTTTTGTAATCACCTCTTTTTTGGTAATATATCTCTTCATTTGCCAAAAAAAAAAAACCTTGTTCCAGAACTTTCATTATAATTCTAATCTAGTGGATTTAACGTCTTTTAGAAGTCAAAGTTAGTGAGTAACTAAGTTAGTTAGTAACATTAGTCCACTATTTTACCAATCCAAAAGGGTCATAAGTCCAACCTGTCTTATGTCCGGAAGTTAAGTCATATGTCCAAAAGTAAGTCATGTGTCCAAAAGTAAGTCATATGTCCAAAAGATAAGTTCCATGCCAAAATTAAGTCCATGTCCAAAAAGGTAAGTCATATGTCCCAAAGTCAGGTTCCATGAAACAGGTCACTCATGAAACGATAATAACTTTAACTAATAATAGAACGCACTTTTCCTACTTTCAACTTATTCCAATTACAAACCTAACCAGAATTTTAACTTAAAACAGAACAATAACTTAACTAGTTAAACAATCTAATAATTTACTAAACACTCTAATTACTAATTATTAATTACAAACCTTACGTAATTATGAAAACTGTAAATATAAACCTAACAAATAAACTGTCATACTAAGTTAAGTACAAAAATTATACCGCTAGAACTTGCCGGCGAACGAATTCCGACGACCGAAACCACACCGCACACGCGCACACACGAGAACGGTCTCCGTCGCCCAAACACCCTTGCGCGACCCAGATCTGTCGCGCCACCACACTCGCACGACGCGGAACCACGCTCGCACGACTCGAACACCACTCGAACCCCCTCGAACACGAGCCAACACCACCGCTCGCAACAAAACTCTCGACCCACTTTTCGCACAACCCTCGAACAAACCTTCGAACACCCTCGTGCTCGACGGAACTCGCACAAACCACGGACAACTTGGCACCAACACTCTCGAACCTCTTCGCACCCACACTCTCGAACCGCACAACCACTCGCAGCAATTCGCACCAACACTCGCGCGAAACCCTTGCAGCCTTCGTCGGAACCCTTTGCACCAACACCACCCACGCACAGCACCGGCGACGTGAAGGAGCGGAGCGAAGTTAAAGTGGAAGAGCAGCGAGAGAAACTCCGAGAGAGAGAAAGAAAAATATGAGAGAGAAAGAAAGAGAGAGAGATCGGCTAAGGAGAGAGAGAGGGAGAAAAAAGTCGGCTGAGGAGAGGGAGAAGAAAGGGTTTAGGGTTTTCTGAAATTTCCTCTCCTTTTCTTTTTATACTCCCTTCAAAAGGTAGTAACCCTAGGTCAAGTGAAGATTAGGTTACTCTTTTAAAACTCCGAAAATGCCTAACAATTTCCTATTAACAATAATTTATTCCTATTAATTTGTAAATAAACTAAAATACCTTTTTATTAATTCTTTATATTTTCTTAATTAATACGAAATTACTACTAAAAATACGGAGTATTACAGATTGTGGCGAGACTTTTAGTCCGGTTGTGAAACCGGCCACCATTCAGACTGTTCTCAGCATTGCTTTATCAAAAGCTTGGCCTCTTCACCAGCTTGATGTAAAGAATGCTTTTCTTCATGGTGAGCTTCAGGAGACTGTTTATATGCATCAGCCCTTGGGGTACCGGGATTCCACTCATCCAGATTATGTATGTCTCCTAAAGAAATCATTATATCGCCTTAAGCAAGCTCCTCGGGCGTGGTATCGCAGATTTGCAGACTTTGTTACTAAAATTGGCTTTTCTAATAGCAAATCGGATAATTCACTATTCATCTATCGTCGAGGTACTGACACTGCGTATCTTCTTCTTTATGTTGATGATATTATCCTCACTGCCTCTTCTACCACTTTGCGGACATCCATTATGACTCTTCTTGGTTCCGAGTTTGCTATGAAAGATCTAGGTCCTTTGAGCTATTTTTTGGGTATTGCTGTCACTCGTCATGCATATGGTCTTTTCCTCTCACAATGTAAGTATGCTGAGGAAATTATTGAACGTGCTGGCATGTCCGCCTGTAAGCCTTCTCCTACTCCTGTTGATACTAAGCAAAAGCTTAGTGGGCACTCTACGGTGCCATGTTCGGACCCTTCTCTCTATCGGAGTTTGGCCGGGGCTTTACAATACCTTACGTTTACTCGTCCGGACAAATCTTATGCAGTCCAACAGATTTGCCTATTTATGCATTAGCCTATGGATGAACACATGAGTGCACTTAAGCGCATTGTTCGATATGTCAAGGGTACACTCACTCATGGTCTTCATCTCTACCCTTCGTCCATTTCGTCTCTCATTTCTTACACTGATGCTGATTGGGGTGGTTGTCCCGATACTCGACGGTCTACTTCTGGTTACTGTGTGTTTCTTGGTGACAATCTTCTTTCCTGGTCGTCTAAGCGGCAAGCTACATTGTCCCGCTCTAGTGCTGAATCGGAATACAGGGGGATCGCTAATGTAGTCTCGGAATCGTGTTGGCTCCGCAATCTACTTCTTGAGCTTCATTGCCCTATTCATACAGCGACTTTGGTTTATTGTGATAATGTCAGTGCGATATACTTATCTGGCAATCCGGTTCAACATCAACGGACAAAGCATATTGAGATGGATATCCATTTTGTCCGTGAGAAAGTGGCTCGTGGTGAAGTACGGGTCTTACATGTTTCTTCTCGTCATCAAATTGCGGATATCTTTACGAAAGGCCTACCCTTAATTTTATTTGAGGATTTTAGGGACAGTCTCAGCGTCCACCCTCCTCCCGCTTCGACTGAGGGGGCGTGATAGATTACGTAAATATGTTAATATTTAGGTAGGATAGAATTTGTTTAGGAAAGTCAGCATTAGCTCCTTAATTCTAGCCTAGAGTATCTCATTGTAATTGATATATGTAATCAGTTTTGTAAACTCAATGATTCAAGGAATTACATTCTATTATATACTTCAGTGTCTAATTTCCTACACTTACATTCTACTTCGACACACATGATATCAACCTCCACTTAGATTACAAAATTAATTTCTTGAATTACATCAATCAACACATAATGTTAAAAGAAGACTTCTCTAATGATGTGTTTTGTGCGTCTGGTGCTACTTAACTTATATGGTTATACCACCTTTTATTTTGTCCTAAATTGGACGACCTTGGTGTTTCATGGGGCGGCTATTATGTTAGTTAACAAGTGAATTGAAGTGGCAAAAAATTAATCAAGTTTGAATATCTCCTGATATCTTACGTACCTCATGAGAACATGCCAAATTGCCAATTCACAATAGCCTGACTAAACAGTATTTAAAAGTATCCATATCTAAATAATTCATTAACTAAAAATATTACATGCAGCGAAGCGATTGCGTACAGTTTTTGTTGTGCAATAGATGATAACTCGTATGAAAAGTCAAGCAGCTTATATTACACGTCTAATGTAAGATACTCCGGTACTCCCTCTTCCAAAGACGGGTCTTCTAGGGGATATTTTAATTTGTTAGAGCTAGTAACTACATACTTCCTCCGTTCTGTTTTAAATGAAACGTAGGATCTATTTATGCTAAATTTTGCCTTAGTGACAAAACTAAAGTTAGGGACCACGACAACCAGATATGCTTATGATCGTTATGAAAATGAATGCAAATGGGGATCTTCAAGGGAATAACATAGATAGATGGTGAAGCGGAAAACCCCAATGAAGGTGGGTAAAAACCACGGGTGGAAATTAGTCCACCAATCCACTATCAGCAATTGTCGTCCAAAGTGAACAAATAACAATCGATACAGTCTTAGTTGTTTGATCTAAGTACAAGTAATAAGTAAAAACAAGAGTATTGAATGCCTTCTTATGTATTTTTCTCTTGGTGTTCAGATAGTATTTCTTTGGTTTTTTCTCTACTTAAATACTACTGCTGAAGCTCGACTTGGTTCCAGCGGATCTCTGCCAAAATCTTAGGAACTTCCCGCAAAAAGCTCACTCGACTCCAACTACCTCCTTTCCCTTTGGAACCTCCGAGCCCCTTTATTCCCGTTGGCGAAGTATATTGATAGTGATTAGCTCAATTCCTTTAATCTCGGACAATCAGTTTGGATTCCATTGACTCAGTCGTCACTGATCTTGTGTCCCTGCGTCGAAGTCCTTATATCATTGTGTCAATAATGTTAACCTGAAATTTCAGCCATAACAGGATCTTGATACAGGGATTTAGGAGAGCCAAGAGATAAAAAGAAAGAAAAAGAGGGACCCACACTAGGGGAAAAAAAGGAAGGGTTGCGGAGGAAGGGCTACGCTTATGATAAAAGCGCAGCCCTACTAGTGAAGGGCTGCGCTTTTGTACAAAAGCGTAACCCTACATAACAGAAGGGATGCGCTTGTAGAAAAAGCGCAGCCCTTCTTACTTCAGAAGGGCTGCGCTTTTTCTACAAGCGCAACCCTACTAAGTGAAGGGCTGCGCTTTTATAAAAAGCGCAGCCCTTCTGACTAAGTAGGGCTGCGCTTTTGAAGAAAAGCGCAACCCTTCTTAAAAAAATTTGAAATAAAAAAATCGCGGGCTTTCAAATATTGAGCGGGCTTCAAATATATTATCCCTCCTTCTCTCTCCTCTCTCCTCTCTCACGTCCCTCATCCATTTTCCTCCTTCTCTCTCCTCTCTCACGACTCTCCTCCCTTTCCTCCTTCTCTCTCGTCCTCTCTTCTCTCTTAAAAACTCCCAGAAATGCGACAAATGCGACAAAAAGCCTGAAATGATTTGCACGAATCATGCCGACGGAGTCCGATTGCCTATTGTGATACCTTTTCGGAAGCGGAACGGGCCAACGAATCAAACTCACCGCTATGCCGTGACGTTTAGGCTTTTTAAGCCATCCGAGTTTGTTTAAGGCTCCAAATAGGCATTTTAAGTATTTCTAATTTTTTTTTCCTTAATTAAGTATTAGGGTTTTGTTTTATGTATTTAAACATTATTAGGTTAATGTTTGGAGGTAGTTCTTGTATTTTCAGATCTATAATTTCTTAATCTTTGTTTTGATTAATGTTCTTGTATACTTCTCTTTGTTTTGATTAATGTTCTTGTATACTTCTCTTTGTTTTGATTAATGTTCTTGTATTTTCATCTTCGTTTTGTTTAATGTTCTTGTATTTTCATCTTTGTTTTGATTAATGTTCTTGTATTTTCAGATCTATAATTTCTTCTCTTCTGTATATTAGTTTTTGTTCCTTTTTTTCATTTTCGTTTCGTTCTTTTTTTTTTTTTGTTTTGAGTATTTTCATTTTCGTTTCGTTTCTCTTCTCTTCTGTATAATTTCAGAAAATGTGAGATTATGAGTAAAAAAATGTCAAAAATTTTTTTTTATTTATTTTTACCTAAAAAGCGCAGCCCTTCGTTGTGAAGGGCTGCGCTAGAAAAGCGCAGCCCTACTTAAAAAGTGAAGGGCTACTATTGAAAGGGCTGCTGTCAAAAAGCGCAGCCCTACAGGCCTTTTTCAGCGCAGCCCTTCTTCATTTTTCCACTAGTGCCATGCGATGAGGAGGGAAATAGAAAGAAACGGATACCAAATAAAATAATATTTCATTTGTTTTAAAACGGCCTAAAATGGTAATTGTTTCGTTTATGAACTATAAAAGATTGCGGTAAAAATGTTCATTAAATGAATTGGTATTATCAGAATTTTCAACACGATAATTTAATTACAACACCAAAATACTGACATTTTTGGCACAAGCTAAAGGTAAGAGCGAATTGTGTTGTCTATGTTAGTGGTTTACACAATCGGCTACGTATTGTGTTGGTTGCTTCAGTGAGATTTTGCTAATATTAATGGAAGTGTTAATTCAATGTCTCGTTAGCTATTTTAGGCAATGCTTGTGGGTGAAGCACAATTATTGTCTGGCGCGGCATATTTTTCGAATTTATCTAGAATTGTAGTTTATGTATGGCACCTTTAATGTTGGTTTCCTAATATGAGTTAGATTAGGAGTTAAGTTTGCTACTATATATATATATATATGATATATTAACTTTCGTTTCTAAATAAGTGTAATATATAGTTTGACTTTTACGCTTATAAACACACAACTTTAACCATTAATATTTTTAATTATGTATTTTGTAAATATTAAAAGTTAATATTATATGGAAATATTGATTGTAACAAATACAACAACATTTTATATGATCAATTTTGTTTTTATATATTAGTGAAAAAAATACGGTTAAAGTGAGGTATATGTATAATGCAAAAGTCAAAATGTTGCACTTAAAAAGAAACAGATGGAGAATGTCACAAGGTGAAAATATCCATATTGTTGTGCGTAAATTATTGCCTTCAGTTTCAGAGAGATCATATATATAAGATTATTTTAGAGTTGAAAGAGTATTAGTTGTTTGCTATTCGTTAGCTTTTTTATGTGTGAGAAAGTGATTATAGTTCTCTTATAAAGTAGTTGCATTCTCTATCTTTATTAGTGGATTTGTTCTTTGTCGTCCGTCATTTTTGTGTATGTTTGTTGTCCTATATTATTGTTTTGCTTTATTCTCAATATTTATATATTGGGTGTTGTCTAATTTGCGATCAACTCTTGGAAATAAGAAAGAATAATATTCCTAACAAGGGTGCAATTGAGACCAAAAAGCTTGCGAGTTACTTGAGATCGTATCGGTCAAACTCAACTCAAGTGAGTTCGAAATGAACGCAAGCTCAAATCGAGATTTTGACGAGTCGAGCTGAGTAACTTGTGACAACTTTTGAGAAACTCAATTACCCAATTATCAAGTACTATCAAATACTGATTGCCTAAATCAAATATATTATCTACCTTAATGGTGCAAATAAGGCGAGACACTTGCAACGTATTTAGAGATTTACTCAATCAAAATTCAACTCGAATGAGCTTGATACAACTCGAAATCCTAACGGGTCGAGTCGAGTTACCCCAAACTCAAACTCGACTCACATTATTTACACCCCTAAAGGTATAATTTTACTTACGTCATGGTCTGCCAAATGACGCATAGCTAAATATATAGGCTGGGGATGGCAATCCAGTCCGAATCTGACCCTAGTCCTCTCCGATCCGAAGGAAAAAATCCGAGTTGACTCCGACAAAAAAGTAATCCGACTCCGACTCCATTTAAAAAATCCAACTCTGAGTCGGAGGAGGGTTGGAATCGGATCTCATAAAATAATCCGACATCCGAATCCGAATCCGAATCCGAATCCGACTTTGAGTCAATCAATCCTTTTTTCTTATTTATGTAATGTATTATTATTTACGTATAATTTGACTTCGACTTTCAGCCAATTGTATTATATAGGATTTTCCCATAGAAAAAATGATTGTTAAAAATAATAGTAATAATTAGATTATTTGTACCATATAAGATTTCCATATGATGATTAGAATAAATTGTAATGATTAAATTATTGTATTATAGAAGACTATTCTATTATAAAAAATTGGAAGAAAAATAAGTCGGATCAGGCTCGGAATCGGATGCTCGGATTTTAAGTCGGATGTCCGGATTTTAAGTCGGGTCGGATCTCGGAGTCAGATGTTCGGATTTTAAGTCGGGTTGGATTCGGATTTCCAAAGTCGGAGTCGGAGTCGAATTCAGATTTAAAATCCGACTTTCTATAGGGTCGGAGTCGGATTATGCATAATCTGGTCCAAGTCCGACCCGTTGCCATTCCTAATATAGGCTTTATATATATTACTGTTTTTTTAACACACACTTTCTTTACTTGTTACAAATTTACAATACGTATTCTTTCTGCGTTTGCATAGTTTATTGTGAGACTGATAAAATCAACGACTTAAAACATAAGCTCACTTATTTAGGAAATAAAACTTCATTCTGGTAGGATATCTTACATTTGTTTCGCAGTCGCATTCCGCTACTTGAGTTACTCTATTTATTCTTTGGTGCTAACTTGAGTTACTCTGTATATACCTATAATAATATATATAGCAATTGTTTATTTTTTTCTTCTTCTATGGCCACATCTTATTCTGTGCTTTTTTTTTTCAACTCATGATCCTCCTCTTTTAGTGATCGCGATTGTTGTTGTGTGGCTACTTACCTCTTCACCTGTTGCAAAAGTATATTATAATTGCGAATATATCAATCTTATTACTAAAAACAATTGAAATTACTCCCGCCACGTCCGTTGCCAGCCTCACGATTTCTTCTTTTTTTTTTTTTGCAAGGAAGCCTCATGATTTCTTTCGCTGATGTATAGTATAACCGTATAAGTACAACTTTTGGAAATTAAACTAGTATTTTAGCTCGTGCGATGTCTCGAATTAGTTACAATAAACAAACATATGATTATTATTGATAGAGTATAAATATATTTTTGGGGCCTCAACCATCAGCTTAAGCTTTTGGTTGAGTTGGTCCTTTGACAATTATTAAATTTTATAATTTATTTTGTTATTTATACTATTTTTTTGTCTACTAATGAATTGAAAAAAATTTACGTCATGACGTGATAAGTAAAAAAATCTAAAAGGTTTCGGTTTGAAAAGGAATTGTGGTAAGCAAATATGACTTCAATAGTCTCTTGTCAGTTACGTAATAAGAGTTATAGAAATGTATATATATACTTGTTTAAGTCTTTTTAATTATGTAAAATCATTATAAACTTTATCATATCATATGAAACATTAGACAATAACAAAGTCATAGTGTATTGATGGTTAAACTCTTCCTTTTCATTTCAAAGGTCATGTATGTTTGATAACTTGCGGTTACACGTTATTTATATTTTTAAAATTGAGGAGTAAGTATGGACATAAAGCATTTAGAAGTTTGAGGAGAGTGCCACGTGAAATATAGGCGTCATTAGGCACGCCTTTTAATAGATTACTAGTGAGTGTCTAGCTCGAGCAATGTCTCGGGTTGTTTCTTTTGGTAAATTTTTGTCTTGTGAGGAGCAAAAAGAGGCAAAATATCCCAAGCGGGCATAATGGCTTTGTCAATCAGGTGAGATTATTTTGTCACAATTTTCACATTACTCGATTTATGAATTTGTCGTAGTATAAATATCTTATTAGGTCGTTTAATGCTATTATTTGAAAGAGAATACTATTCTTAGATTTAGAGAGTAGAGAGTCCTATAGAGGGAGGTTGAAGAGTCTAAAGAGATTAAGAATTCTCCATGTAGAACAGTTCGTGATCTTTATCTTGAATCTCGGTTTGTGACGTAAATCGGTGAGATTCAACAAACGACCTACTTCTGAGTGTAAGTGTTGTCCCACATTGAATATGAAGAGAGAAATAAACAACCTAATAAGCTTGAATAACTCCTATTTCCAATTGATTTTTGGATAGTATCTTGCATTGTTTGGAATTGTAAGTTATCATCTCATGTAAACCTTGTGCTCTTTGTTGCTTATTCTATCTATTTCGTCTTCTGTTAATTTTGGCATAATATACTTCAATTACACAATTTTTTAGTGCCTACAATATTTATACGAAACAGTTGGAGTCCTAAATACCCTTTTCTTAATAATCTTAGAGATTGCTAGTTTTCAGTTCTTCGATCGTGTCATAATATTAGACGAGCAAAACAAATTTGATGATCTACAATCTCGATTCTCGACAATATATATGTAGAAGTGATTTCACATCAGAAAAGAGAATGAATTTTACGTGTTGTAACTTTTATGAATTAGTGATGTAGCTCTAATGAAAAAGTGATGTAACTCCAAAAAAAAAAAATATTAGAAAGAAAAAAATTCAAAAATATTTTTTTTTTGGGCTCAAAATTTTTTAGGAGGTATAACTTTGATGAACAAGTGTTGTAACTCTAATCCAATCGTGTGGTTGAGATTTATTCTCATTCCTCATGTGATCTGACTATAAGGGGTCCACCACTGGAGACCCCTAAGGACCCTACTGGACCAACACTCACTCAGGTCAGCTAGCCAGGTGCACAGGTCAACACTTGAGAGTAGGGGGATATAAGGGAATCCCTACTCCGAAACACAAGTAGGTAGTGGGGTTCGAACTTGTAACCTCCAAGTCACAAAGTGAGTTCCCTACTTCCCCACCATCTCCACCAAGCAAACTTGTATATATGTATTATGTATATATGTATTTTTTTTGGGCCCCCTTTCGAGAACACATGATAAGATGAATTTCCTCTGGGCTGCCCTCGCACAAGACCGCTCAGTGAAAGGTCCAAACCTATATAACATCTATTGGGTGTACACTAATTAGTGTGCACCGGGTTCATACGAGTTTTTTTTATATTTGTATATAGTGTTTACTATTCACATTTTACACTTTCATTGTATTCAATGATTTATATTTTAGGAAAAATATAGTCATACGAGATTTTGTTAGATTTGTCTCAATATATATTTTTTTTAAATATCAACTTTTTAGATAATTTAATTATTGATAATTAAAGATATTAATGTTTAAAATCATCAACTGACAAATGTAAAAACATAAAATGGTGCAACTATTTCTAAACGGGATAAGTATATGATAATATGAGCTTATAAATTACTTGTAGGTCCAAAATATTACATAAGATAGGGTGTGGGGGCTCCCTTGTTCTATTACTCTTTTTTCAGGCACCTCACAGTTTGTGATTTGGTACCTTTTCTAAAATCTCTCCAATTAATTAATAAATCTTGCTTCTATTCCAATACATGTATGAACAGTTTTTTTTTCTCCGTAGCATCTGGCTTTTGCCTTTTACATGAAGTGGAAGGCCAAGTTGGTTTCCTAGGGTTAGAAAGGGAAGGGGGGTAGAGAGATTGAGATCGAATAGAGCTTTCAAGAAAGGTATAAACAGTGATGTTCGTTAGGTTTATCGCTAATTGTGTTATATTTCCTAGAGATTCAATTTTACATATATATTATTCCTCTCATTTCTTATAGTTCTTCTCTTTGGAGATAAAAAAAGTTGTTTAGAGACAAGGGTATATTTTAATGAACTCATATGATACGGTGGGGTAAAGATTAAAAAGATTGATTATACTTATTAAATACGCCTAAAGTAGACTACATATGCTATTTTTTTAATTATAAAGGAATTATCATTAATAACACACAAAACGACACCGACAATAACAATCTACCTCGATATATAGATGTTTAATTTAAAAATACCAATGAAACTCTTAACTCCTAATCCACAAATGACTTTTCTTCAACCCAACTCCGATCCCACACTACATTACCATCTTAGCTTGACCGTGATTTGTCTAAGATTCGATGACAATGTAGCTTTTTGGTGAATATCCACATAATTGGTATAACGAAGTAGGAGAGTAAAATTTGATCAAACTAATAAACCCAATCTTCTATCTTGTAAATACACAAAACTATGTAGTAGAGTCTAAACAAATTACTAGACTTATAAAAAAAAATTGCTAGACTTATAAAAAAAATTGGGGCTTATAATTAGCAAAAATCAATAGTGCGCCGCCCTTGAAGCCAAGAACATTTGGAGTTGTCTAGGGTTTTTGCAACGAAGAAGGACAGAGGCAGAAAGTAGTACAATGATCCACACAATAATGTAGATCGATAAACGAAAGAGTACCATTGAGATGATTGAATTATTGGAAGAATTTATTTTAATAGAAGATATATTACTATAAATACTTATTATAATACTAGTACTATTGTTGGACATAGAAACTACTCTATTAGGGTTATTGCGGATATAACTTCAGTTTTATAATTAAAGACATTCATTAAGTTGACCAACTAATCTACTTTATTTTGATTTTGTGATGAATTTAACAAAATCCACAAAAAAATTGTCCATTGTTCATTATCTTTGTTAAGTAGATTGCACTAGCTTTAATTCATTAATGACTTAATTGGTAATCGACTATGAACCGTATAATTATATATAAAACATTTTTATTGCAAATTTTTGAAAGAATTCTCATGTCAATATTGATGGTAATGCTATTTTACCATTTAAATATCTATTTTGTCTTAAAATTTCATTATCATTTATTAATACTTAGATATGGTGCATGTGGTAATATAAATTTAGGACGAAAAAACATATTTCTGAGTATTTGAGGATGTAATTTCGTTATTATAGATATTATATTTAATTCATTATCAATATAGTCATCTATTACCATCTATTGCAAAAGGATTGTATATTTTGGATGGTAAGCTTGCCACTGGCTGGCTGTGTGTGACTAAGCTTATTTTTTCTTCCATTCACACGGCTCATTTGTTGATGGGTTTGCTCACATGGTGATGGATGACAAAACATGTCATTTGGTGATGGGTTTTCTTTCACCATTGGGAAACATGTTTTTTTTGTTCAGCCCAAATTTGCTGATTTTGGTGATGAGTTATGTCACCATTGGGAGTGCTCTAATACATATCATATATTTGTAGGTATAGTGCTATTCATCCACTTGACACCTATTCAATTTTGGAGATATGAGAATTATTTCACACTTTGAACAAATACTAATGTAACACTGTTGGTCTGCTGGATATATTCTCAAGATAATGAAGCTTGACTATAGCTTTTTGTTCGTCCATCCAATTTGCTACCTTTTTATCCCTTTTTTTTTCGTTACATTTACTGTTGATTACCTCAAATTTCGTCCTCTCGCGCGCGCATCTGAAGACTTTGTTTTGACATAGCACTCGGTCTATATAGTTGTTGGATCACTGGATGGCAGGGGGGTGTCGATTTTATGCTCTATTCGCCTCATCCCCGCCCCACCCTATCCCTACCCGCCCCGTTCCATCATTGTTTGTCGGCTTCTCCTTCATCTCATACCCTATTCTTACTAAATACATATTATATATTAAAATATTTATTATTAAAATTCAATTTATATACTTATATTATTGATAATTTTATTTTGTAAATGTAATACTCGCAAATTGTTTGATATTATTAGGAGCATAATTACGAGTATAAAGTGGGTACGACGTGGTTACAGAATGAAGACGGGTACCCATGTTGTGCAGGTGGTAGATAGGGCGGGGATGAGTTTAAGTACATACCTGCTGGGGCGGGGATGAGTATGTAATTTCCCCCCACAATGGGTGGTGAGGCGAAGATAGGGACGAGAATTTTTGCGGGTGTGGGTGTGGAGGGACCATCCTCCATATCCGCCCCGCCCAGTTGCCATCCCTACTTCTATACTAATTAATTTATGATTATTAGTTGACGTTATTTAGCATAATAGATAAATTAACCTACTTAGTTTTGGAACCGACCCTCATCTATATTGACATCATTATTCATTAGCTTTATGGTTCCAAAAGGTCATGTGTGAAACCGTCTGAGTCCAAGACATGACTTAGGTGATAATGTGTTTAAACCTATCATCTATCAATTTAAACCAAATATCTATAAATTAATACTTTATGCCAATAAACCGTATGCTATGCCTATAAACTTATAATAAGACCTCGTTTAAGTCATTCTAATATGTTGAGACGCGTCTTACAAAAGACGCTTTGATTTGTCATGACCTTTTTGGACAAGAAAACGGAAAAATTAGGCATATAAATTTGATATAGAAAAGTGGGGTAGTGGTGTTGAACACTGCCCGAATTTTTTAATGAAAATTTTATAATACCCCCCTTATTTGCTGTACACTCTCTCGCCTACCACTTTCTTCTTTCACAAACATACTGATAGAGTATAAATCTATTTCTGGGGCCTCAACCATCAGCTTAAGCTTTTGGTTGAGTTGGTCCTTTGACATGGTATCAAGAGCCAGCGTGACAAAAAGGTCACGGGTTCGAATCTCCTCCACCCCTCCTTTCTCAGTGGAATGTTATTTAGCGCCAGATATGAGGGAGACCTTTGATGCACCACACTTCAAGCCCAAAGGGCTCTTGCGTGAGGGGGCGTGTATTCCTGGGACCTCAACCATCAGCTTAAGCTTTTGGTTGAGGCCCCAGAAATAGATTTATACTCTATCACATACCATCCCTTGGCAGCACCACTAGCCCACTGCAAAATGGCGGTCTTGGCGGAACCTAAAGTGCTAAATGACTCCCTGTAATATTTTGTCCATAAATGGTTATGTTTGGTGCAACAGTTTGAAGGTGCGTGGTAGTTCTTTGGTAGGCTAGTGGTGGTGCTAAGGGGTAGTGTGGTTGTAAGGAAGAAGAATGATGGTAGGAGAGGGGTTTTTTTAATGGTATGGAGAAGGACTCTGTCTAAACCTGTCCATACGGTGTTTTTGGACTGACATTTGCAGGTTAGACACTTGAGAGTAGGGAGAAATATAAAGGGAATCCCTACCCCTAAAGTACTATAGTATGGAGAATTCAACCTTGTTACAACATAAATCCCCAACCAACTACACAAAATAAGCTTGTGATTGTAGGTGGAAAGGTAGGTTTAAGTTGAGAAGTATAAACACTTCATTACAAAAATATATGCATTAATTGTAAATAGATAGGACGTTGTTTATACGCAATATTATCTTGGTGATTGTAATTGGAAAATTTTGGACATAAACTTTTACTATTTGGATTCACAAAAGACTTGAGAAAGCTGAAATTCTCTCTATAACTTATAGAAGTCAAAAAGAATAGGGAACTCAAGCCCTTCAAATTTGCCAACCTACAAAGACTCGTTGATATTGAATTTATTAGAAAGCGATTGCCAAGCTTCAACTTGATCTAAAAAGAATAAGTTAAGAACATTTTCATTGAACTTTGATAATATTCTTTTCGTGGCTTATTTACAACCTTCGTTATCTTTGTCACGACAATATTAGCTTACTCATTTACAACCATAGATGGTAAGTTGTTTTCAGAATCTAGGAGTGTGTCTTCCACTCGTCTTAGATCAAACTCGTCTTATTCTTGATTTTGATATGAGTATCTAGCGTTAATACGATGCCACTTTTCCTTCAAATTAGAAAAGGTGACAAATTTGGAAATGTCCTAAACTTAATGTTCTCAATGAGAAGTACTTATCATGTTTAATGCTTCATGTAGTGGTCCTTTGTTTCTCGATCCATAATTATGTTAATTTGAGGCATATGACAATGAATCACCATACTTAATTTTCAACATGATCGAGAATGTCTAAAGATTGTAATCAACTAACAAAAAGAAAGGATATAAAGATTATATTCACTTGTTTGTAATTTTATATGAGTTGTAATGAAAGTGAAAGTTAGGGGGGATATTCCCAATGGCCATACTTACCCCCATCTTTTGTTATCAGATACACCTCTATATATATATATATATATATATATATATATATATATATATGGTAAGAAGAAAATTTGTCAAGTTGTGGGAGTACATCTATATATACAAAAAGAGAGCTATATTTATTATATATGGAGTCATTTGATATAATAATATTAGTTATTTTTTATAAAATATGAAAATATGTATTTTTTTCCTTTCAAAAATTACCATTTAAATATCCTATTAATATAAAGAGTTTATTCAAGATTGTATAGCCAATGTAGGTTATCGAGTAGAGTCCACTTTTTTTTATTGAAGATTGTAATAATTCGACTCTTAATTCCTCTTTGTAAATGATATTTTAGGGGTTCCTCTCATGCAGGGTCTCTTAAAATTCTTTTCTTCTTGCCTTATAAAAAAAGAGTTTTTACGAATTATAATACCACAAACTTGATCATGGAAACTAGTACAAAAAACATCAAATGCTCTGGTTAAAAACCCATCAAATGCTCCGTATTTAACGCGTAGCAAAAGTCATACGAGCAATTGGACAATTGACAAATGCTCTGGTTGTAAGAAAAATCGGAGCATTTGTGGTTTTTTTGTCTTCAAAATTCGTCAAATGCTCCGGTTGTTTGGCTGATAACCGGAGCATTTGAGTATCAAGGGCTCCGTTTTTTTAGCTTAACCGAAGCATTTGTTCTTTTATTTATTTTTTAAAAAAATCAGCACCGTTTACAATATTATTTCTAAAGCTGTTACAAATATATTACGCACAACAGCTCTGTGACAATGCTCCACCTCGTGCCCTCCTCATTGCTATACAAAATTCATCCAAAGTATATCCAACAAATTGCACACAAAAATTCAATAATCCAACAAATTAACTTTCAAATTAAAATTATATTATATGAAGTGTAGAATTGAATTACAAAATACTACTCTAAATTCAAAGTATGTGTTTACATCATAAGTAACTAAATATCAAAATCAAAGACAACTATCAGTAAGGAAGGAAGCAAACTTGTCTCGAACTTCATTGATTTCCTCAATAGTGAACGACTCCTCCTTTGGCGTGTTGTAAATCTAATAAGAACAAAGACAATAATATATATGTCAAAATTTATCCGTTATTAGGTCGTTTTGCCATTAATTATATCTTTTTCATACCATATCAGTATTTTTAGCTTACAATCTATTCTAATAAGTTGTTTTGGGATTATTACGATGATTACAAGTCAAAGTTGATCGTTCAAGTCAATTTTGAGCAAGTAAATCCCTTTACAAGGTCTTTTTAGCCCGTTTTGGGTCCAGTGCATCCATTTCATACCACAACATGTAAGTTTAGCTTATAATCTACTCTAATATGTTGTTTTAAGATTACTAGGATAACCATAAGTCAAAGTTGATCGTTCTAATCAATTTTGTTCAAGTAAAGGTCATTTCAAGTTCGTTTTAGATCATTTTGGGTCCAATTCATTCATTTATATACCTTAACATGTAATTTTTGCTTATAATCTACTCTAACATGTTGTTTTAGGATTACTACGATGATTACAAGTCAAAGATGTTCGTTCTAGTTAATTTGTGCAAGTAAAGGCCTTTCAAGGTCGTTTTAGCCCATTTTGGGTCCGATTCATCCATTTCAACTCTAATAGCATGTAAGTTTAGCTTATATTATAATCAATTCTAATATGTTGTTTTAGGATTAATAGGAGGATTACAAGTCAAAATTGATTGTTCTAGTCAATTTTATGCAAAAAAAGAGACCATTTTCAAGGTCGTTTTAGGTTCAATTCATCCATTTCATACCATAAAATATAATTTTTGCTTACAATCTACTCTAATATGTTGTTTTAGGATTACTAGGATGATTACAAGTCGTATTTAACTTGCGGAGTCAATGTTGTGCAAGTAAATGCCAATTTATGGTACAAGTTGTTTAAAGACTAATTAGGAGAAAACCAAGTCATATAGTTTGTAAGGGGGATGAAATGTTACAAACCTTCTCTAGATCATCAAATTCCGTGCAAGAAGAAATTATATCGTACATAAACCTCATCACATAATAGCCGCAAGCAATCCCTTCATGTTGTTGTGCACACTAAATTCAAAAACATATATATATATTATAACCCGGTTTAACGATTTAAGTCTAAGACTGTGTACATCCATCAATAGTTATATTGTCGTTTGTCCGTTTTCTTTTTTCTAAGCATCAACTGATAATGAATTATTTTATTTGTAGAAACATTTGAAGTTATTATTCTTAAGATGATGATAATATAACATTATAGCCAGATAAGGAATTTAACCAAAAGAAAAAAAAAACTCGCGCCTAACGATTCAAGTGCTCCGTTGATCAACCGGAGCATTTGTGATACAAATGCTTGGGTTGATTAATCAACCGGAGCATTTGATAAGTAGCAAAAGCTCTTTTTTACACTAGTGAATTCAAGCTAGCAAGAACTATGAATTCGGTCAATCGACTTTGATATTTATCTTGTAATAAACTAATGAAAACACCCATTGGTAACCTTCAGTTTTTGGGTTTTTCCATTAGTAACTCTCGATTTTTTGTAATCCCATTAGTAACCCTCAATTATTGCACTAAACTTCAACCGTGAGATTATGAAGTAAAAAACATTGATTGCCGTTCAACGTTGAAAAATTCCATTAAAAATTAACGACACATAAACCAAGATGTTCTCAATTAGTTTTACAACACTCGAAACGAGATACTTAAGGTCATTTTTTTTAATTCCGACTTCAAATTTGACCCTTAAAAGCCAAAACGACTCCATAAACCTTAACCAAGTGACATGCAAACTAATGTGGAAAGCGAGGTATATATATCTGGGTTTTTTTGCAAAATTCGACCACAAATTTGATCCAAAAGGGCCAAATCGAGCAATTTTTTTGGCACGCAAACAATGTGATAATTGGGAAGCAAAATTGAAACATTAACCTTAACGGAAAGTTAATAGAATTAACAGTTTTTAGTTTAAAATATTAAGGTTGAAATTTATGCAATAATTATTGAGGGTTACCAATAAAATTAAAAAAATTTGAAGATTGCCAATATAATGGAAAAACCTTAAAATTGAGGGTTACCAAGGCAAATTTCTCATAAACTAATTACCACATTCCACAAGACTACAAGAGCGTTGGCTCCATTCCATATTTCCACCAGCAGATGTGGTACACAATATTTAAGGGACCGTTCTCCCAACTTATTTTCAGTTCAGTTCAACTTCATTTTTTTATAACCATTTTGTTGAATATTATTATGTTGGTCTAATTTATTTTACTAATTACTCTTATTATTATTATTTATTTTTATATCATTATTATTAAGTATTATTATTATTATTTTTATATATTATTTTTTTTATTATAGCATTATTATTACTATTATTATTAGAAGGAACATGGTTTAGGTCAAAAGCACAAATAAACCCACATTTTTTAGCCCATAAACCAATCAAATCGCGTCAAAATGGTTTATGATGCAATTTTGCGATGTCCGACCCAATCATTAGTTTTATTATTAAATATTATTATATTATTAAATCTAATTATTAAAATAGTAATATTAATTTACTTCTTATAAATTATTGTTACTATATAATCATCATCAATTATTAATATATTAATACAAATAATATAAAATAATTATTATTAATTATCATTATTATCATTAATTATTATTATTATTAAATTATGATCAATAATATTTATTCATAACTATCATTTAAAAATATCCAAAATACTATTATTATTATTCATTATTATTACTTATCATTATATTTAATATTTATATTATTATTTTTTAAATATTATTTATATATTTATTTAATTAAATTTAATTTCATTCAATTCAATTCAATTCAGTTCAGCTGTTTTATACCGAAGAGAACATACCCTAAATATTTGTAAGGGTATCATATGCTTGGCCCTTGGCCCAAGTTCCTCAAATTAGGGTATATGTTTTAAAGGGTTTACTATTTAGCGCTTGTAATTTTATACGTTTTTTTATTCATTTATTTTACTTTTTACCTCAATAATATAAAAAGTTTATAATATTTTAGCAAGAACCCAACTAATTTTTTGTCTACCAAAAAAACCCAATTGTGGTGGAACCGAAAAAATTATTCGGTTCCAAAAACATTAAAAAAAATTATTTTGAAATTCTTAAGCAGTGTAAGAGGAAGGGAAGAAGAAGGGATGGGGTTGCAAGGGGGAGCGTCGGGGGAAGTGCGGGGGGTGTTTGTGCATTGTGGGGGGCTGGGAGGGTGGGCGGCGGTGGCGGGGCAGAGACGAAAGGAAAGGAGAGGGAGGATGGGCAAGGGGGAAGGGGAAAGGAGGAGTGATGACGGGGCGGCAGGGTGGATGAGGGTGGTGGTCATGGTGACTAGGTGGTGGTGGTGGTTATGGAGGAAGAAGAAGTAGAGGAGATAAAAAGAATAAAAAATATCATATGTATACGGGTGGTATACGGTATATACAGCCGCAAATAACATGGAGGATTTTCCATCACAACCTGACAATTTGTGAAAAGTAATCAACTGAACTAGAGAATTAATATGATATTAGCTTAGTGTGAGCTCAGAACTACATATAAAGCGTAAATAAGGTGTGTTTATTGCTCAAGTAAATTTCAACCATGAGAATATATTATAAAGACAAAAATTGTGCAATATATTATAACTTTTAAATTATTACTTATAGGTACAAAGTATTAGGCTATAATGGTAACTAGTTAGTTACCACCTTTGGAAAAAAAAAAAAAAACAGATGAAGTATATTTCAAAGAAAAACATAATTGTTATTTATCTAGTGGAGTATTTTAAACCACCATGTACCAATATAAGGCTATAATGGTATAATCTCTGAAAAAGAAAGTTGTATTAACACCAAGAAGTGTTTAATTGGCACTAGAATTATTCAAGGTTAGATGAACTCTTCATATGAAAAGGCTAGGTCCAGTATGATACCTATTAGGTTTAAGTTTGAGAAATTATGCATAGATCATGGTATCTTTGTCTCTTATAAGCAATACATTACGGATCTTCTGTATTATTAATGGAGTACATGCACTTTGTGATTAGAGATGGCAATGGATCTTGGACCCGTCCCAGATCCGTGGATCCAAATCCATTTTGAAGGATCTGGATCTTAGCATTTTGGACCCTGCGGATCTGGGTCGGATCCGGATCCTACACAAAAAAAAGGATTTGGATATGGATCTTATGGAGAGGATCCAGATCCAATCCGTTTTTTATAATTTGAATATTTTAATTTTTAATTAGTAACTTAAGGCTATTTTTTTATCTCATTCTCATACAAGATTGAATATTTTAAATGTTGGGATGTTGCTATATTATAGTTTGGTGAATGTTATAATAATTATATCATTTAGCGAGTTCAAGTTGCAAGGAAATGGTGTAGTGAGGAGTATCCCAATGGGTAAATGGGTTTCCCTACTTCAATATTTAAGGAGTTCATGAGTTTCTTTGTTACTTTGTTTTGACCTTGTTGCCTTAGTTTGGTTTTTTCAGTCAGTAAGTTTAGGTGTTGTTTCTAGGTTTCTCAATTTGGAAGTTGTTGATACTCTAGCTTGGTCTAGTGGTTTCTTGTTGTTTTGGAGTAGTTTTGGTGCTTATGGTGTTCGTTTTATCGCTCAAGGTGGTGTAGTTTGGTACTTCAATGTATGCCTTGAACTCTTTTATGAGTATTAATGAAATGAGTTAAATTATCAAAAAAAAATTATATCATTTAGCGATAAAATATTGGCAATTATTTGTACAAATTTTGAGGAAACAGTCAGATCCAAATCCGTAAAACCGTGGATCTAGTGGATTCAGATCTGGGTATTGTCTTTTGAAATCTGTAAGATCCGATCCGAATCTAGGCTCAGAAAACGGATTCGGATCTGGTACCACCAAGAACCGGTCCAGATCCGACTCGTTGCCATCCCTACTTGTAATTAAATGGGTCAACCATCTACAAAATTAAGATGTAATATTCTACTTTGAATCGATAAAATAAAACTTAATGTCAATTCGACATTAAGATTTAATAGATGGTATATATCCCAATTAGTATCAAGATTAGGATCACAATTTTGTAATATCCTAGGATGATGGTTGAGATTATTATTTCTTCCTTCTCACAACACCTTTTCAGTTTCCAAGCCTTATTTTGAAACTTCCTCCGTTTTTTAGAATAATACTTATTTTTCACTCTAGACAAAGTAATTTTTTTACCATTAGCATATTGATATTGATCAACTTAATTTATAATCACTTGATTTTTTTTCTTAAATATAAGTTGATATTAATTCAATACTCCCTCCATAACATACTAATCGCTAATGTTTAACTAACGTACATGTCAATGAACAACTTTGACAATTAATATATATAGTTATCTATTAACAAAATAATGTTAAAAACATACATTGAGATAAATCTTTTACCTCTTACATACTAACATTTGTTTGATTTACTATTTACAAATTTTGGGAAAAGTGCGACACATAGATAATATAAAAGTCAAATCAATGCAATTAATATAGGATGAAAGTAGTACTCCCTCCATCCCAAAATATAGTTTTCATTTCCCTTTTTTTTTTTACGGTAATTTATGCAAGTAGAATCTAAGAGAGATAGTAAAGATTTTTTGTTTATTTAAATAAATATTGTATGGGAAAAGATGATTTTAGGAGAGAGAATGAAGAATAATTGGTGAAAGAGCATTAATTGTAACATTTTGGTTGAATAAACAAAAGAAAAAATAAAATTCAAGAAGCAAATAAATGATGGAGCACGATTTTTCTAGACAAATTATGGAAAAATGTGGAACTAAATATGAAAATGGGAACTATATTTTGGGACACCCAAAATGGAAATGGAAACTATATTTTGGGACGGAGGGAGTAGTATTTTACATAAGTATCCGTCGAAATGTGATATTAGTGTTTGAAGAGTACAAAAGTCACAATATTATTAGCAAGTCTTGTATAAGAACCTTTATCATAAAATTAGCGTAAATTCACATTGCTTTTCGCCATTAAAAGACCACTTTTTAAGTTAACAAGGTCACCTTTCAAGTTTAAAAAATCATTTCAAATAAAGAGTCACTTCTCACCTTAAAAGAGTCACTTCTATTTTAAATGATTCCTTTAAGGCAAAAAATTACCGCCTATCTTACCATAAACTATAGTCAAACAATTTTATATGAAACTTAATATAATATTATAAGTATTTTAAAACAGAGTAGCCAGTTGGTATATCAACCGTATATGATTATATGTATGGCCGTATGGGATATGAATTATTGTGGCATTAACTTGACAAAAGCACCACTTTTTAGATGTTACCAAGTCAAGCAAATAGACGTCCCTATAAAAAATGATGGTGACATGGTGTGTTATAATAAAATTATTTTCCTAATTTCACCATGTCATTTTGCAAAAATTGCATTCTATACTGACAAATCATGTAATGCTGCTTGTTAGAAGAGTTATTAAGAGAGTTAGATGATTGGGTGAACATATCACATATGGACATATGGTTATCTTCCCAAATTAAGTTGGCAACGCCAAAATGCAATCGGACAATTTGGTCACTTTCTGGTGCGACTACTCGACTATGTCTATGCCCCCAATTGATTTAGACATTTCACTTTAATTTGACTTGACGGCTCTTATTATTTTCAAAAAGGGTAGAAAACAATGGAGCCAAAAGTTCAATACCATGTCGATTATGTTCCATCGCCGAGACTGTTTTCATGCTTTTATAGCCCACAGGTGAGGCCACAAATGAACAGATGAATAAATAGTAGTCTTGACTCTTGAGGTACATCTGAAGCTGATCCGAGCGGCATTTTCAAAAGTGCAATTTAGAGTATTCCCTCCAGTCTTTATTAGTTTATCCGTTTATTTTACACAAAGTTTTAGGAGAAATAACGAGTATTTGAGTCCGGACGTTGCTCCGGGTTGTTATCGTGTTTTCGACTTGATATCCATTTTTTTTTTCCACTCCCACTAAATATATTAAGGAAAACTCAACATTTAAAAGGTCAAATATAATAATGTGGTCACTTAAAGCATGATTAAATGTTGGTTGAGATGGTAATTGCGTCATGTATAATAGCAAAAGGTCAAGGGTTCAAATCTTATTGCAAGCTAATTTCATTTTTGTTAATTGACATAACTTATGTAGACATTGGACAATTCTAGTGGAGTAACAGAGGGGTCACGTGGCGTATATACATTGTTACGCACGTCTTTTAATATATTTGTCTAGATGTTGTGGGACATATAAGGAAAGAAAAACTATTATTCTATGTTAAAGTTGAATGTTATGTGTGATAGAAAGTTAATAGTCCCATTCCGAAAATCAGAAGGATAGATGAGGGTGTGCAAGGAGCCCAACGCACAGGGCCCCCAAAATTATAAAAGCCCCAAAATATATTATTTTGAAATTTTTACTTCATATTTAAAGAAATCACCCTTGTTTCCCTCCCTTAATAAATTTGTTAATGATTTATCTTTAGATTTTCAACTTTTCATCTTTAGAACTCCAACCTTTTATTTTATTTTCTATAAATCTAGACGCCCCATTTTCATGTTAGAACCGGGGCCCCAAAATCTTCAAGACGGCCCTGCCGAAAATAGAAACAAAAGAAATGGGTAAACTAATAAGGAACATTCCAAAAAGAAATACGGGTAAACTAATAAAGACCGGAGGTAGTATTTTGTATTTTTCCTAGTTAAATCGGGATACATTTACCCTGATACACATCTATATTCAGAATACAAGTTAGATTGTTAATCAGGAACACTTATTTAGTTCAGTTATTACATTAAGAATGACTTTTGAACAATTAAAGTAGCTTGAAGTAGATGATATCAATCTAGTATTTTGTAACAACGTAGAATTACCAATCCCCCAAAAAATGGTAAGATTTTCTTGCACCAAATACATACAAAATCTGATGTCGAGAAAAAAGCATACAAAAGAAGCAAGATCTTTAACTCAAGTAAAGTGAAAGTAATAGAATAAGAATGAATATTAGCTAAATCTTTGTCTCATGAATCTAATGAGGACACACCTCCGTAACTTAAGGGCTTTGCTAAACAACGTCCTAATATTTCTTAGTAACGCCCTAATACAGTATTTTTATACCGTATTTATATACTTGTATTTCTTTTTCTCTCCTCCCCTTGACTCACCCTAATTTTTTCAGATATTTTCTGCCATGTTTATAAATCTGCCATGTTTATAAAACAATTAAAAAAGAAAGTTTAAAAAAACAAGTTCATAAATCTGCCATCATCCTAATTTCTTTCTCTCTCTCATACCACTTTCTTCCACTCACCAATTAATAAAAACAATTAAAAAAACTTGCAAAACAATTAAAAAAACAATTTGATAATGTAAGAGTTACAGAAACTTGCAAAGCAATTTGACAATTTGATAACTTTTTTTTTACAGAAAGGCACGACACCAGTCCATCACTTCCTACAAAAACTCACCACCACCACCGCCGGAACACCACTGCACCACCACCACCGCCGGAACACCACTGCACCACCACCACCGCACTACTATCCCGACACACCACCACCGCATATCCCCACCATCACCCCCCTCTCTGTTTTTTTTTTCAATTTACAGTAAAAAAATTTTAAAAAAAATTAAGGGGGCGTCCACCATGGACGCCCCACCACCGGTGGAGGCGCCCATGACAGGCGCTCCACCACATGGTGAGGCGCCTGCCATGGGCGCCTCCACCGGTGGTGAGGCGTCCATGGTGGACGCCTCCCATAATTTTTTTTTAAAAAAATTCAAAAAAAAAAAGGCGTCCACCATGGACGCCCCACCACCGGTGGAGGCGCCCATGGCAGGCGCCTCACCATGTGGTGGAGCGCCTGCCATGGGCGCCTCCACCGGTGGTGGGGCGTCCATGGTGGACGCCTCCTTAAAAAAAATTCAAAAAAAATTTAGAAAAAACCGGAGCCTGAAATGCTTGCCGCGAAACTCGCTGCCGCCACCCCCCGGATGTTCGCGAAGGTTTTGCCGGAGGTCGAAAATGCGCCGCCGTGTCGCCGGAGAACTTGATTGATACTCTTTCTTGATGACAGAGATGGAGTAAGAGAGTTAAAAGAGAGTGGAGATAGAGAGAGAGTGTGAGAAGTGAAAGGTTTATTTTTCCAGAAGAGAAGAAGGGAAGACAAAGAGAGGAGAGAGAAAGAGAGTGAAAGTATTAAAATACAACTTATGTATTTTTGTACTAAAATACAGGGCGTTAGTAGGAAAATTCAGGGCGACGTTTAGCAAACCGTTAACTTAATGCTATATAGGGCCCATAACACCTATATTTAAATAATAATAGTAGAATTTTTCTTGTAAAATGTATCCTGAAAGACCTATGCTTGAAACTTTTGGTAGGCTGGACTTAATCATATGGATTGTGAGCAACTAATGGGTTAATACAGGATCAAGGAGATAGTGGATAAGAGTAAAAATTTAACCATACAAAATTCTTTTATAACCATATTTTGTTTAAACTTATTGGCCTAAAAATTAAGTCATATATGAACCTTATTCAATAAAAACCCAGACTTACTAAAGACTAGATTCAATAAAACCCAATCCTGACCAGCTCTCAAACAGTCAAACCAATTGGACTATCCTGTCCTCAACCAAGACTAGCGCCAAGCTAGTACTATATCATCTCTTGCAAATGAGACCAAGTAGTTGTAGACTTGTAGCCAAGCCATTCAACTAATAGCATCTATTTTTGCTTAGCTCCGATTATTTTGTTACTTTGCTCCATCCCACATTTAGCCAACCAATTAATCTATAGCTCCGGATGGACCTCCTGATAGCAATGTTCAACAGTTCAAGCACAACTTTACCAATCTTCCGTCCTCGAAAGGGCAAATTGCTCTGGTTTCATGCATGTACATGCTGCAAAGTGGTTTGAGAATGCAGAAAATATATTGGAAGATTACCCCTTATAATACCTTCCTCTACCGCTATGAACCTAAGATTCTTTATTTTACCTCAAGTACCCGAATCAGATCCTTAATTCCAACCCGCATATAGACATTTCGACACTTCATATTGGACCTAAATCACAGACATAATTTCATTATTTAGCCACGTCGACACTTAGACACATACCGTGTCAAACACAGGTGTGAGTCACACAGACATGGATAACCTCTCACTGCATCATCTGTATTAAAAACCTCCATTCGTAGGGACAGGCTGATCATCTTCACATAAAATCCGGACTTCCGCATCAACGAGTTCTTCTCCACTAAGTTTTCTCAACCATCATCACTATAATACAGTTACTCAAGATGAACATCATGCGATCATGCAGAAGACACTTCATACCAGTTACGAAAACAATCCAATTTTCGATCTCTTACAAATTACGATGAATATACCACACAATGGTTTATTTACAATTAAGATTTAAGATTACACATCGACATTGTTCTTAAATCATGAAAAGGAACAAAATGTGTTCTTCTATTCATCTTACAGAGAAAAAGATCATAAGCAAGGGGGGAGTCAAGCACACCATGTGATCATGACATAAGATTTGAACTGAGTTACACAGATGGTTTTTAGAGTTCTAGTTGGTGTGCATCAAATGGTTTATATAGTGCATATGTATACTCTTTAAGCTTCAAGGATCACACGAAAGTTATACGAGAAACTCCAAATTGTTCCACTTATCTTATCACTAATGAAATGTAAAATCCATTGGGTCTATAATATTACTCTCCGTAAGGGATATCCTGTATTCATATCTATCTATTGACTATTATCAACACCAAATGGAACCAAAAGAAACATATTACTCAAGTTCGAACGGACGGCCAAAAAGAAGAAAAAACGTAAATCCTACAGTTCTTCAGATTCAATAACTTCTTGAGATTCAAAAACTTCTTGAGATTCATAAATTTCACTTACCTCGCTCTGACCAAACTGAAGCAAGTAGTGGACACCATTCACCACATCGTAGACCATTAATCCTACTCTTCCTCCAACCCAACTTCCCACTTGGCTTCCCACGAGGTAACCAAACCTCCCAAACCTCTGTTCCCCAAGAAATCCAACAGCGTAGGTGCCAACTAATGTCCCGCCTCCTCTAAGAAAGCCTTCAGTCATTGAACCTCCGAAGTAAATGGCTTCGAAAAAGTCCCACCCAGATGATATGATTGGTCCTGTAATCCGCCTAGCCTGTCGAGATGCTAGTTTTGCAGCTTTCTTTGCTTCTTTAGCAGCTTGTTTGGCTGCATCTTTAGCCGGCAATCCCTGTGACATTGCATCGTTCAGTGTATTCTCCATTGCTCGACTCCTGGCTAGCTCGACATGGGCAGACTGGAAGGTGTTTACGTACAGCTTCACACCCTCCTTAGCTGAGCACGCTAATGAACCCGAACCCATATCAAAGCAGTTTAGGAAAGTAAATTGGCCACTCTTTGATGCTGCTTCTTCTCCCACCAACTGCCTGCTTTTTTCAGCTGCGATGCGCAAAAGTGATTTAAGATTCCCTTGACTAAACATATAAATGAAATAGAAAAATGATTCATATTAAAAAATAAAAATCTAGTTGTCACTACAGGGATATTAGCCTTCTAAATGAGAAAATACCAACCAAATAAATTAGCAATGAGAAAAAGATGCATCCCAGTTATTGTGACTCAATTTCAGTGATAACAGATATAAATTTGCTAAACCACATGGCTTACGAAGATGTGGCAGAAAGCACAAGCAGGAGAATTATAGAGCAAAATGATTTTACAATGCAAGCAAATCAACATACTTTTCAAAAAGAAAACCATCTGTTAGACTGTTACACTTCTTAGGGGGAATTTGGTTCAATAACTGAAATGAAAAAGTATGAGAATCAGAACCCTATGGATATTGATAGGAAATCTATTACTTTCATTAATTGATTGATTCACTCAAAGTATGGATTTCAATCCATACGGTGTGGTAGGTATGAGATTTATGGGGGTTAGGTAGGGCTGAGAAACCGAAGGGTGTGAGGTTCCATATCAAAAACACCTTAACCAAACAATTTTTTATTTTTAATAGTATCACATCCATTCATATGATTACAAAACCTTTCAAACAAACACCCCCTTAGGCCTTAGTATTACTCCAGATATTTAACAGTATAAGAATAGCAGTTTCATACGAGTCTAATTTTAGTAATGCTAGCAAAAGGACCTAGCTACAAACACTAATAGATTATAAATACATTTGTTGCAAGGCTGCTATAATCTCCCACAAATTTTGATTTGCTACACTCCAAAGGTTTCCCCATATATTAATCAGCTTCTGATTTTAAGAAATCAATGAGATATCCTGAGTGTCAATTAAGACTATGTTTCTTTCCTTTCTCAAACTCCTACAAGTTATTGTCCTCGACTATGACGGTCAGCTCGCCTTTTCAGTCATCATTGCCATTCTCTTTTTCCAATGTACAAGCAATGGAGTCAGAAGATATGGTACTCAAAGTATTGTTCATCCCAGCAAAACATTTAATGGGACTGGTCAAACATTTACCAACCTAAATAACATGAACCAGGTAATGGGCATTCTGCCTAAAGATGCATTCTTGACAACCTTACAGGACCCTCGCACTCATACCTCATTCTGCTAAGTGCTACCACAAGGTCCCGAACTGGCAACAGTAACCAATCTATGAAAGAGTGTCATTTTAACGTCTTAACTCTTAATGACTGAGCCAACTGGAAACAGCTGATAAGAAAGTTCGAATTAGACCAATTTAGAACTTGTTCTTGCTCCTTAGGTTGGATTGCACTCTGCTATTACCCAAAGTAGTAGCATCACCTCAGTTTGGTACACAAAACTGCTTTTTAATAATGTCATGGCTGTGCAGAAATCTGTAAACACACAAGCTCAATATGTGTTTCCAGTGTCACTAATTTTCAGGTTGTTTTCATACTTAGAAACAGCACCAATAATGTTCGAGCCGCCAACTCATAGCAATGCAGATATCCCCCTTCTCTCGTTTCCCCACTTATTTGGAGCCAGGGCCACAGCTGATTTGTGCTCCTCCATCCTCTTCTCCCTTCTTTCTCCTGTCATTCTTAACCCCCCCCCCCTCCTTCTTGCACCTTCTCTGTCCCTTCACATACATACATCGCTTTTCCTTACCTACCATCCCTCTTCTTCTCTGTCTTCCTCCCCCTTTTTTATTAAACTTTCATATATATGAGCAAATGCATACAACATAATTATATATACACACCTGCATCCACCACCAACAGCCAGGCCACCCTTTCATCTCTCTACACCAAGATTGGTCTCAAAGGAACTCAACTGAAACCAAATCCGAAACCATCACAAGCAATAAAAGAAAGTGAACAGTTTGAGGCTTCAAACACAAGCTCTCCTGAGCCTCTTTTGGTTCCTTTATTTTTATAGATGAACCAGAGTCAAATGCATTCTACAACCCTTGTATATGAGCTTGAACATGAACATATGAGTACTCATCCGTGTATTTATAAATATTGACCAACTCATTTACATTTTTGAACAAATCATTTACATTCATGAATTATGAGTTGATATAACGCTCACTTATGTTCACATACCATACCATTGTCTTGTTGACAGTTTGAACAAACTGTTTAAATTTTACAAAAGAAATAGTTAATACTCAGGCTTTTCTATTTTCATTTGTAACTTTGCATCTAAACATTGTCAAACTAATAAAAAAGATTGAGCATAGACAAGCTCAAGCAATTAAACAAGTTATAAAAGAACAAAACTTGCTTATGGTCGTTATGGACTTAACTCTATTGATGATCAAATGAGAAAATGAGCTGATTTCGAACAGGCTTCAGAGCTCAATTTAGAAGCCAAACTCATCCTCAAACTCACTAAGTCGTAAGCTTAAAGACAAATAGGGTAATACTCAACTGGGGTGAAACCATTCACACCCCTCATATGTAACTGAAGCCTTCCTTTGCAATCATCAACATTCTTATCATCACAAGCAACTCCCCGTAAATTATCTAAGAACAATCATAAACATCCTTCAATCAACTAACACTACAACAACCTACTTCCTCTTTTCCTTAACCCCTAAACCATCAACTTAATTTCATGGCTATTCAAATTAAAGCTCTTTCCCATAAGATCATCATAAGCTAATCAACAATCATCGTTCCTCTACGCTCATCACAAGAACCAGCCCCATATAACAACCATTCAGTCAACCTAAACTACATCTCCTCCAATCTTAAAGTCCTAACACATTAACCTCACCAAAATCTTAGGTGTAAATCACCATTCCATATTCCAATCATCAATATAACCTTCCAAACAACCCGAATCGCCAAATGATCCGCTTAACACAAAATCGAACACCAATTTAAAACCCTTCAATTCTGCAAACTCTCAAATTCTTTCCAAGTCTTCACTCTTCTTCAATCATAACAACGTAAAGCTGGTAAACATATAGTGTAACCCCAAAAATCAAAGAGTTGACTTACAAATTTGACAATAATCTATAGAACTCCATTGATCACATTATAACAATAATTTAAGAAAAACTCAAAGAATATATATATAGGAAATAATTTTACCGATAATGCTGAGTGCAATTACTCCAATAATGAAGACGAGAAGATGAATTCTCTTCATCTCCAAATCAAAATCCATGGATGAAAACCTTGATCGTTTGATTTTTTTTGTATTTTTTTGGGAAAAAGAAGTTTGATCGTTTCTACTCCAAATTTAATTGGAAAAAGGGGATGAAATTAAGTGAATAAACTTGGAATGAAAGGCAAGATTTATGCTCATGGGAAGAGAAAGAGTGGGGAGTGAACAAAGGTTGATTATTCTGTGTTATAATTTGTAAAACGAAGTTTCTAAATCAGTAGAATGTGCTTGATTGACCACAGACCAGTTGTTTGTTATCTTCCTGATTCCTCTCTGCATTTACAACTTGTCATGTAATAGTAATATTGACTCAGTATAGTTTATGGTAAATGGAGGTATCTACATGTATAAATTCTCATATAATGTTAACTCACTATCATTTAGGGGCGTTTGGTTCATATTATGGTATGGATTTGGAATCAGGAATGAAACCAAGGTGATATGGGTTTGGAACTTGATACTTGATACTTTGTATTTGATTTTATTTAGGAATGAAAAATCTTCTTTTATTTGATACTTAGAAGTAGGGATGGCAGGTGGGTATAATTTGGCAGGTAGTGGGTATGATTTTGGTGGGTAGTGGGTGGGTATGGATACAAAAAGTCAAATCCGCCATGGGTGGTGGGTAGGTGGTGGATATGAGATCACATCCGCCCCAAATCCACTCGCCCCTCCCCAAATCCTCCCGCCCTGCCCCAAATCCGCCCGCCCCGCCCCATATCCGCCCGCCCCGTATAATATTTACTAATTTACCCTTTATAAAATAAAGAATTATGTTCATAAATCTAAAAAATTGTAAAAAATAATTAAGAAATATGAATACTAAGAATGTGTACTTTTTTTCTTTGAAATGGGTGTTTCTAATAATTAATTTATATAATAGGTTATATATAGAAAATAAATCAGGTGGGCGGGTGGAAAATCCACCTAGGTGATGGGCGGGTATAGGTGGGTAATGGATATCCACTTGGGTGGTGGAGCGGATGTAGGTATAACCTTATACCCGCGTGGGCGGAGGTGGGTATGGAAACTTGTACCCGCCATGGTTGGCGGGTAGGTGGTGGGTGTGAAAACTTTAGGTGGAGGTGGGTGTGGATTTAGGGGTATCCGCATCCGTCCCGCCCATTTGCCATCCCTACTTAGAAGTAAGGTATGAGCCATACCCACCTCCCTTGAGTTTCTAAATCCCATACCTTATGGGTTTGAGATATGGGTTTAAAATTTAGAAATAAGTTAAACAAATACTAGGTATGGGTTTTATTCATTCCAAACCCATACCTCATACGTAAAACTAGTGAACCAAACATCCCCTCATGGAGGTTCAGAGTAGAGGAAGTATTGTCCCATACCGGGTATTGGGCGGTAGTTGCCCCTACCAGGGGTAAAACTTGTAATTTCGTTTAAAAAGCAAGGACAAAAACATAATTTCTCGAAAAAGAACAGGTGTTAGAAGACTCAGCCTTATTTTTCCGTTGGAAGAAAACAGAGAAGAAGCAAAAGAACTCAGGAAATTAGAATTAAATTAGCTAAAAAAAAAATCTACAGTGGACATGGAAATAAAATTCAAGTTCAATAATTCACCACCAACAAATGATCTACCCACAAAAAATTTTGATTTTTTTTTTTTTGTGAATTTATGAGTGAAATGCCATGGCTATGTAGTATGTACAGCCAAATTTAGGCCTTTAGGGGACATGGTCGGCAAGGAGGAGAAAGATGAAGGTTGTCTTTGGGGTAACAATGGGTAAGACACAAGCTCCAAGCTTATTGTAGAAGAAAGGAGAGAGGGAGATGATCGGCGGTGGTGTTAGTTGTTGGGTTTGCCGTGGAAACTTGAGGGAATTTGCCTTCTTTTTTTTTTGTATTTCTTTGTAATTGTTAACTAATTCATCACTAATCATAGTAATTCATACGTTTTAGTTTAGTTTCTTGTCAAAAAAGTTTCTCTTAAATATAAAGGCCCCATTCTTTTGGACCGAGAGAAATTGAATTGAACTAAATTAAACTAAACTAAAGTAGACTAAACTGAAATCAAATGAAGTGAGCTGAACTGGACTAAGAGAAATTGAATTGAACTGAATATAAGTCCAAAAGAACAGGCCCAATTATTATTGAACAAAATTTTAAGCCAAGTTTAAATTTTCAAGATATTACATTACCACTAACCAAACGAGCCGTTAAAACATGTTATTTGGTTTAAGTCATGGAATTGGAAGAGTATGAAATCTAATTCAAGGTATACGATGCATGATCTACAAACCAAGCCAACAGTCAGGATAATTCGCTTGAAATGCACTATGAAACTACGAAGACTTGTGGTCTTATGGGCGTCTATGGAGGAGTAGTGATTTTCCAGAAAGATATAACTTTTAAACAAATACTTTTTAGAACTTTTTTTTCTATGTAATAAGACATGTTATGTTGAATTTTTTTTGTCATTTATTGAAATATATTCAATCATAAAAACAGTATAGGGCCTATTTTTCACGCTTTGCCTAGGGCCCATAAAATATCAAGAACGGCGCTGGTAATATTTCGTATGAGGTTTGTATTCCTTATAGTGATATTGTATGACATCCATTTTGAGCAAGTTTTTGGATTATATGTGAATTCGAACTATTCCCTTGTATTTTTGACAAAAAACCATACTAGATGCTAGTACACTAATCAAGCTAAGCTTGGTCCAAAAAAAAAAAAAAAAAAGCTAAACTTGGCCTAGTGGTAAGAAAAAAACCTTACAACTTCAAGGTTGGGACTTGAGGGTTTGATTTCCACTAGGGGTATTTGGGAGAGGGTTTCCCCTTACCATCCCCCACTCTCAAAGTGTCTGCCCGCAACCTAGGCCGGTTTTCTTGCGAGAGGTTGTAAAGTGGCAGGACCCTTCATCTTACCATGGAATCTCCAGTGGAGGCCAAAGAAAAAGATGCTATAGTATACCAACGTAAAAGAATGATTAGTCACCAGCTTTGAACTCAAGTATCATGAATTGAAGCTTACAAGTTACAACAAAACAATACTAATCATCTAGGAAGCGAAATTTGAATATCCCTAGATAGATTGATATGTAAACTCTGTCATTCCTCTTACCACCTTCCTTTGACGAACAATTGAAAGTGGGATCATCCATCAGATTCAAGTGGACTGCTTTATTGCTTGAGGATGACACAAAGGATGTTTTAATGTTTATCTTCAGTAAGAGTTCTCAGGGAATGTCAAACCATATCTTTCACTGTAGTCGTCTACAAGATGGACGTCTACACCTTCTTTCAAATTAGGACTAACCTCATCAAAGTCCTTTCGGTTTGCACTGCAACCATTTTCTTCTCATCCGAATGACTGATCACCCCTGTATTAAATTTGAACTGATGAACGTTATTTGAACCTATTAGACCTTTCTTGAACTTACCACACCTTATCCTAAACTTATTAGACTCGAATCTGTTTTTTTAGAGTGGAAAGAACAGAGCTAACAATGTTGACGAAAAAGCCATCACCCTAATGTCAAGGCATTTTGCTGTGTTAAGCACACATCATTTCCTCCACCACTACTGCAGTCAAAAACCCAAAAACCTTTCTTAATAAAGCAGATTCCTGGCTTTCAATACCAAAAAAAGGCCTATGTTTCCCACCACTTTCTCAATCAACTTCCGTGCTTCAGCTTTGTTAACTTCAGCTTTATCTTACCAGATAAAATAACAAAAGTTACACATAAGTTTACAGACGATCTCTTTTTATTAGTAATTGCTTCTGTCACTTCAACTGGCTGTCCGAATTTTTCTCTATTAATCTGAAGGAAAGCGTCTTCTTTAGCAGGTGCATTAAAAAGTCTATCCAGTTTAAGAGTCTACGCTTTATAGCCAGCATCCTGCAAGAATAGAGAAGCCACATTAGTCAAGGGTCCAGATTCACACGATTAAGCCACACATTGAATTAATTATTGATACAAAACTCAGCTGCACCTTATAATGGAAGATACTGAGTTAGATGACATCTACCTGACTGCGCCTTCGATGGAAATTAAACATCCATATCATCAGAGCAGACGTAAATGAACAAGATGGCAAGACCCATGTTATACTAGTTTGGGGTGATGAAGCTGGCTTCTTTGGTAATATTGGTGTACATTGAAAAACAGTTGAACCAGAAACCTTCTACGAATAAAGGATCAAACTTCCACTATTGGAAACTTTTCCATTATCAGAGTATTCAGCCTGTACTTTTAATAGTACTGGAACATTTTTTTCCATTTTTTGTGGATAATTCTTTCCACTTGGCAATTGATGTCTGCTTTCAAAGTTCCAAAAGTTCAAAAATCACAAATATTGCTACTCTTACCTATTTGAGATAAAAACAGTAGAAGTTCAGTGTTCAGGACTGTTATAACTATAACTGGGGACCTGTACAATTCAATGACAGAAGGTTTAGTTACTGGATTATTCTGTTATTAACTCTAACTGATTTAGTGATTTTGTAGATGTTTTGTTATTGATCCTGTTGACTGTTATTATTGTAACTAGTTTGCCTATAAATAGTTACTGATTAGTTTGTAAATTTTTCATCAAAGAGATTAACAAACCTCTCTTCTCTATCTTATTCTCTCATTATTCTGAATTGTCTCTGTTCTGTTCTTCTCTACTCTCCTCTACATTCTGTTTTCTTTCTGTTTTCTCTCTATGGTTCATAACTTGAACTAATATCTGGCGGTTGAGCTTAGCTCCTGCAACATTCACCGTCATTTTCGGTAGAGCAGAGAATTACTCCATAGAACTTACGGTGCAACCTCCATAATCATGGCTAGACATGTAAAAAAAACACTGACCTGTCTGAAATTTAACACTGATCTCCAAAAAGGTAAAAAAGGATTTCAAGCAGAAAGAAGAGCAAACTAATTATAATCACCCAAGTGTGGACTCTGTCATAGTAGAGGTAGGAAATAGTACTTGCAACTGAACATCAGTCTTGTAAACTAAGTTTCTCAAACCTGATAATTGGAACACTACCTATCTTTAGTTACCACATATGCCAAATCCTGAAAAATCTTTTGTTTTTACTACAGAGGTGATGTTCCAATTTGTTGCAGTTACCACATATGTCAAACTAGTTGGAGCACTACCTATCTCTAGTTACTACATATTTTTGCAATACCAGTGTACCAACATATGTCGAACATAACATTTTTTTACTAAATATTAGTAAAAAGAATATGGTCGGGTGGGGGCTTATATGCATAGTGCGGAAGTCAAAGCGAAATGATACAACAACTGCCTCAAAGGTTTACATTCGTGATTCGTTGATCTTCACTTCCCACACAATACATAAATAGATTGAAAGCTTTTCCTTCCTAATTAGATGTAACTTTGAGTGCTGCACCAAGATAGTTTTTCTCAAAAAAAAAAATATCGAATTCAGAAAAAAAGCATTTGGGTAACAATAACAGAATATTATGGAAAAAAATTAGTCTGTTTGAAAAAAATAAATATCAAACACACTGAAGATGGTTATCTAATCTCTAGTGCTGATATAAACTACAGATCAACTATAAAAGTACCTGAATCTAGTTGTTCAATATTCATTTCGACTTCATAACAAATTCTATGAGCTTGCATATACCCTAATAGTCAATTGAACAAATCTTTTGTGTGCCATACATACAAGATGATAATCAAATAAGAAATAATAACAAAGACGTCAGGTAGTCTGCTCAACCGACACAGCTCTTCTGTGAGAAATTACACATATAACAATATAAGCACCTACGGATAACAGAAATCTTATAAGATAATACGAAGAAAATGTTTATAAATTCATCATGTAAATGACATTTGGTAAGACAAAAGCGAGAATTAGTCAGTTCCCATTGTTACTAAAAGGGTACCAAGATAACAGTCCTAAAGAAAGAGCTCTACTTGACATGAAAAACAAAGAAACTAAAAGATCAGCAAGATACTCATCCAATGTAGTACTAGATTCCATTAGGCCACCAATACGAGTATTACAGTAATAACTTAGCTTATATTAATTGATGAATTTCCGCACTTGGTCCTTTGATGAGTCACTTAAGTTAGCAGAAGACAAGAGGCGAATAAATAACGAGAAAGTGTCAGCATCACCTTTGAATCCCTTGCTAACCATAAGATCACAATAGTAAAATGCATTTGATAAGTCATTGTTGAGAATATATCCTCTGATAATTGTATTATAAGTACGATCATTAGGGGAGCAATTGTGTTCCTCCATTTTCCTCGACAATAGGATAGCTTCATCCATGAGCCCTTTCTTGCATAAACCTTTAATCATTATAGTATATGTTATCACATCAGGTTGTAGGCCCTTCAATACAAGATCTGAGAAGAATTTTGCTGCATCTACAAGTTTCCCAGCCTCACAGAAACTGTCCATTAGGATATTGTATATGACAACAGTAGGCTTGACACCATTATTCTCCATTTCTTCAAGTAATGCCACTGCCTCATCAAGTAAAGCATTTTTGCACAAGCTATCAAGCAATGAAGCATATGTGACAACATTAGGAGTAATTCCATGACCTTGCATATCCTTGAACACCTGGCGTGCAAGGGAGAGTCTATTGGCTTTGCATAGTCCATCAATAAAAGTGTTATAGGTAACATAATTAGGTGTCACCCCATTCTGAAGTATACGTTGGAATGAGTTGAGGGCCTGTCATGTTTCTGGCCTTGCAATATCCATTAATGATAGTATTAAAACTTACAATATTAGGCTCACAACCATTTTGGGCCATAAGATCAAGTAGCTTTTCCTCGCATCCTCCTCTGACCACGCAAACAATAACCATCAAGTAAAGCATTGTAAGTAATGACATTTGGAACCTCACCTCTCTCAATCATGTAGTCTAGAATAGATTGTGCTTCATCAACATTCCCATCTTTGCAAAACATGCAAAACATGTCAACAAGCATGTTGAAGGTGGTAACATCTGGCGCTATGTCACACTCCATCATCTGAGCTAGCATATCTTTAGCCTCGACCTTGGAGCCGGAGTTGTAGAGACCTCTAATTAAGGAGCCGGCGCTATGCAAAACATTTGGAACGTCAGGTATAATGCCCTCACTTTTCATGGCGGTGAACAGGTCGAGGGCCTCTTTCAACAGCCTATCCTTACAAAGACTATCAAAAATGGTGTTATATATAACAAGGTTGGTTTGCAACAACCAGAATGCATCCTCTTAAGCAAGTGAAGGGCAGCAGCATTGTCACCAATCCGACAAAGACCTTTGAAAATAGCACCATAGGTAACAATGTCGGGTTGGAAACCTAGCTTAACAATTTGATCTAGCAATTGAAGAGCTTGAGGAAACTTATCACAGTGGATATAGCCATTGATTAAGGTAGTAAAAATAACACAATCACGATCAAAGGGGTAACCAAGCTTAAGTCTTTTGGCGAGAAGAGAGAAGCCGAAATCGACACGGCCCAAATGGCAGTAACAATTGGTGAGAATACCAATAGAGTGCCTATCGGGTCGAATACCTGACAATTCAAGGTTTCTGATGAGAGAGATAATGATGGAGTGAGGTTGAAGGTGTTTCAATTTGGACATGGCAGTGAAGAGCTGATTGAAATCGATTATAGAAGGAAGAGGGCGAAAAGAGAGCATTTGATGGAAGAGAGAAAGGTGGAAATTGAGATTTGAAAACCCTAATTTGCAGTGTTCTCTAACTGATTGAAGAAACAAGTTACGATCTTGAATAACAGCATGAGTTACAATGGAGTAATAATTGCGTGAATGAAAATGAAAATGAAAAGCAGAAATAAAAGGGGAAAGGGGATAATAAGAAGAAGAAGAAGAGAGACAGCAAGGAAGAAAGGTAGTACCAATTAATGGACGACTCAACCTCATTATCGTCTTCGCCAGAAATGAAATGCAATATAATCTTCACTTCTTTTCCAGCAACTGCAGATTAAGATGAAGATGAAGATGAAGATCAATTATTTGTGGTTTCGAATATGAAAAGATTGCAGTACTGAAGAATGAGAGTAGAGAAGTGGAGTCTGAATATGGTCAAAGAGAGAATACATATGATGTGGGGCCCACAACAAATACATGGTGCGTGGCTCAACCTCCTCAGAAAATATCAACATACGATCTTCATGAGTTGCAATGGAGTTATAATTGCGTGAATGAAATTGAAATTGAAATTGAAAAGCAGAAAAGAAAGGGAAAAGGGGATAAGAAGAAGAGAGACAACAAGGGAAAAGGGGAGACTAGGAGAGATGATAAAATAGATGGGTTAGATATAAGTTTTCGTGTAGCAACTATCGTTTGTGTATGTAAATATATTATATGTGTTTTTTTCCCCTTATTTGTTGTATAAAATACGAATAATACTTTTGCATATACAAATGATATTTTTTGTATATACATAAACAATATTTGTTATACGAAAACTTGTGTTAGATACATCTATCAAACCTCAGAGAGAAAATAATGTACTTTATATCCAAAAAAGTAATGTTGTGTTACTCAAAAAAGAGAAAATTACAAATATTTCTCAATAATTTAAAGAGATAGAGAGGGAAAATAAAGAGAAAGAGGGAGAAAATTTTAAAGAGAGGAAATAATGTGCTTTATCTGTTAAAAAGCAGTGTGGTAATACTCAAGATAGAGAAGATTATGACAAAAATACAGAGAAAGAGGTTTTTTTTTTTTGGAGAGGGGGGATAGTAGGAAAAAATACAATGAAAAAAAAAATAGGATTGTTGGACAATAGTAATCAATGAAGTCGAGAAATCGGGTCTTTCAAATTTTCAAAGGTTTGTTTAGGAGAAGTTTAATAGGATTACAAACTAGAATTTCCATTATTGTTTGTTGTTATTGAATTGTGGATGATACTAGCTCTTGCCTCTTTGTTGTCTTCGTTCATATACCAATTTTTTTTCTCTCTTATCTCTTTCCTCTACTCTTCAAGTTTTTCCTTTTTTCTCTCTCTAAAATAAAGCTTCCATTTTGATGTTTAGGCGGTAATCTTATTTAAACATTCATCTGATCTTCTTCATTTTCTAAAAGTTTTATGATTTAACTTTTTTTGTAATTAGCTAGAATCCTTTAGCTGTAACTTTCTTACACTTCCTTTGTTCTGTTTCAAATGAACCATTGGGTGAAATGACACTATTTATTAATCAATTTTTACTCGAATTTTTTGCCATTATATAAAAACATAGTCAAGTGGAATCTTGTTAGATTCGTCTCGATGCATACTATCCAATTATGACTTTTTTATATTTTTTTACGTATTCACAACTAAATATATTAATGATTAAAGAAGTGCATTGGGTTGCGTGAAAAAAAGCAAACATTTCATTTAAAACAGCACGGAGGAAGTATAATTTTTTATTAGATCTAGATCATTGTTTGTAACTTGTGTAATGGACAAACTTTTAGATGAATTCAAATTTTTCACATTAATTTTGATTTGATTATTTGTGATTATTGTACCAATTTTCGTTGAGCTTTCAGTCATGGAAAAATATACAAAAGTTATAACGTCGAGATCAATGTTACTCAAAAGTGGTTTCATCAAATAATATATGGATATTTGATACTACATGGTAATTATTCAAATTACCCTAAATTGGTGCCAAGCACAAGTGAATTTGGTACCAAATGCGTGATAATAATGATGAGATTGGTAATAATTGCTCATAAGTATGGTACTAATAGAATATTGGATTGGTGTCAAATGATTTATCTTATTTTATCGAGAGGTCGATAACAATGCAACTTAGTAACAATATGCAATGGTACCAATTAGTCTTCAGGGTGAAGAAGGAACATACAGTGTACTCTTTAGGGTGATTAAGAAGTTTGGCGTTAACTTTGCAACAACACCAAGCTGATCCGTGGGTGAAACATGAAGTCTGTCCACTTTCAACTCTTAGCTTTAGAAGGACAGCGCACCACCTCCCAATCTTTCCTTGAAGGACCAGGGCAGTGGCTTCACTACCAGTGTCTCCCGTTTATTGATGCTTTCAAATAATAAGATAGATAAGTTATGAAATTGCTGTCAATTCTATCTAAATGTCAACTATTTTTCGTGCTCCACCACTCGTTTAAGTTTCTAAATTTGCCTCTGCTTGAGTCCAAGAACTCCTTATTTATTCACAATTCACATTGTATTTTCATCACCTTTTTGGAAACATACATATCCATTACATTGTAAATCTAGCAACAAGCACTACTACATCAAATAATTGAAGCATTATAACACTACTAGGTCTTGCTTAAATCTTCTGTGAAATTAAAATTTGAAAAGATAATACAAACTAGAATAAAAACAAAATAAGAGAGGCGTATATGGTGGTCTTCAAATAGAACTTATATACTATGATATCTTAACTCTGTATTTTTTGGGTATCAACAAAGGACCATCATAATAAGGTAGTCTGGCCAGAAATAACCAGAATCTCAGACTTACACCATATGGACTATCGTACATTGCACCCTCCAAACCCATATTCTGCAACTCCAACAAGCGACGATTTACCTTTAAGATCACACATTATAATTTAATGCGCACATATATAATTTCACACCGTCGAGATTCAAGGAAATCATCTACTGTCCAGAGGAGTATAGTTGCTTAAAGCAATGGAGATGATTTCAAGTTCCGTCAACTTCTGTCTTTCAGATTTTCAAGGCAACTAAGAGGAATACCGAATATCCCACCAGGAGTATGGAAACTGACATTAGAACAAATCATTAGGTGGCTTACAATAAGTATGTACACATAGAAAGTACGTACACATAGAAAGTACGTACACATAGAAAGTATTACTATAAGTATGTTCATTCAATAATGTTATATTATACTGATAGAATTTTTTGTTACTTACAGTAAGAATGACGGCTTTAACAGTACATTTGACTGTATATAATACAAATTGTAAATAACAGTATTCGAGTAGTTTTAAGTACTAAAGCAACAAAGGAGAAACAGAAGAACCAATCCATGGAATTACTGTATGATAGCGATTAGGATAATCGCTAAATTGGATAAATTGAGCTTCTTGAATCTTGACTATGTAAGTCCAGACAACGAAACTTCTCTCGACGACTCCCTGCTGGCGCTACAAGAATTTCCCTTCTGTCCCGTGAATAAGTATAAAGGTTTAGAGAAGTAATTATCTATTCTCATTGACTATAGCAAGTATATATAGAGAATCTTTAGAGTAAACCTGGGTGTACCATGAGCATGGTACACCCAAGGCTATTTTCGCCAAATGAGCAAAATGGGCAAATGAGCAAAATGAGCAAATAAGCAAATGAGCAAATTAAGCAAATGATCAAATGAGCAAATGAGTAAAATGAGCAGATGAGCAAGTATTTCTACTCATTTAAGAAAATGAGCAAACTTGGTGCAAATGAGCAGTTACGAAAACGAACTAATTACAGGTGAGCAAAAAAGAAAATGAAGAAAGAGATTAAGTGAATAGAAAAAAAAAACTAGAGCAAGTATAAGAGTTAACTAAGCAGCAATAATCATCCAACATAAATTATGTAAATGAGCACATAATCTTCAATCGTTCTAAATAAGCATAGATGCTTGACTCATTTGAACATTAGAATTCAAAATTATTGCAGAATACATTTGCTCATTCCTACAATGATAATTCAAAATCAGCACCCATAATTTTGTTCATGTCCTAATCATATTAAACAACCAAAAACATCTGGTTTATGCAAAACGAATAACTGAGGGGAAATGAGAAAAAAGACAACAACAAACCAAATGAGCAAAAACATAATCAGATCTGGGTCGTGGGTCTTCATCATCGTCGTGGATGGGTTGTGGGTCTCTTCAGTCGCCTCATCATCATCATCTCGAGTCCGCGTCATCATCATCTCATCATTCATCTCGCGAATTTCAGATCTCCATTGTTGTGTTTGGAAGAATTGGAAGGAGGAGAGAGAAAAGAATTGAAAATCAGATTTTTCTGGTGAGCAAAAATTGAGAGAAATGAGCAAGAAAGAAGAATGGGATTCAGATTTTCGCTTTTTGTCATTTATTGCCCCAAAATTACCAGCGTGCCCCTCAACTTGCAATTAATTACAGAAATGCCCCTGGGTGTACCATGAGCATGGTACACCCGGGTGTACCATGAGTGGACTCAGTATATATAGGAAATTACAAGCTAGTGTTTACAGCTAGTTACAACTATATATATAAACAACTATAATTAAGGCTAGAATAATGTAGAAGATAATTGACACAATATTGACAGAATAAGATCCATAATCTTTGCTGTATAATTATGGTTAGTTGACTAAGATCAAATCATTCCTTATTATGCCCCCTCAAAATGGGCGACCAACATGAAAGACCGATTTTGCCAACCAATGTAGTAAAAGACGCTCGTGGTAACGGCTTGGTGAGAGCATCCGCGAGCTGATCGTTTATGGAGATGTAAGCAACTCTTAGCTTACCGGCTTGAACATGTTCACGGACAAAATGATAATCCAAGCCTAGATGCTTCATCTTCGAGTGGAAAACGGGGTTAGCACTAACATACGTCACCCCCATATTGTCACAATATATAACAGGAGTTGTAGTGGTTGATAAGCCAAGCTCTTGGAACAAGTTTCGAACCCATAGAACTTCTGCTGTAGCATTTGCCACAGCCCGATACTCAGCTTCGGTGGATGACCGTGCTCGTGTTCTTTGCTTTTTAGTTGTCCATGAGATCGGATTCTTACCAAGATAAACTATGTATGCCGTAGTTGAGATGTAATCGTCTTTATCCCTAGCCCAATCCGCATCGGAGTAGGCATGTAGATGTAAAGGTGAATCTTTGTGCAATATTAACCCCATATGTGAAGTACCACTGAGATAGCGAAGTAACCGACGGAGGGCTTGCATATGATCTTCAGTAGGACGTTGCATATATTGAGCAAGTTTATTCACGGTAAAAGCAACATCGGGCCGAGTTAGGCTCAAGTATTGTAAGCTACCAATGAGACCACGATACTCGGTAGGATCTGAAAGTAATTTTCCATGTAGAGTCAAAGGCAGATGAGTTGACAAAGGGGTTGCAACAGGCTTGGCTTCTTCCATATTAGCTTTACATAAAATGTCTGCTATATACTTCTTTTGACTTAGAAAAAGTCCACTTGGATGAGGCATTACCTCCACTCCCAAGAAATAGGATAAATCACCTAAATCCTTGAGAGAAAACCGTGTAGCAAGCTTGGTGATAAATTCATCTAAAAATTTTGGAGCATTACTTGTTACAATGATATCATCTACGAGACCAACAAATATATTGTTGACCCATTTGTGTGTAAGGTAAATAAGGAGGAGTCAGATATGGTGCTTTTGAACCCCAAGAGAATCAAATGTCGTCGTAACTCTTTGTACCAAGCTCTTGGAGCTTGTTTGAGGCCATAAAGAGCCTTGTTTAACTTGCAAACATGGGTAGGTAAATTAGGATCCACATAACCGGGGGGTTGGACAGTGTATACTTCATCAGTTAAAATCCCTTGTAAGAAGGCATTGTTAATGTCGAGTTGACGAAGAGGCCAACCTTGACAAACTGCAAGAGACAAGACAAGGCAAACGGTAGCGGGTTTAACCACGGGGCTAAATGTTTCTTGGTAATCAATGCCTGGTCTTTGATTGAAACCTTTTGCAACATATCTAGCCTTGTATTGGATAATCTTACCATATTTATCCCTTTTAATTCTAAAAACCCATTTACAACCCACCACATTTTGTGAAGTATCAGATGATACAAGATCCCAAGTTTTGTTTTTAGTCAACGCCGAGATTTCATCGTCCATTGCCTTTCGCCAAACTGGACTTTTAAGGGCATGAGCAATTGTTTTGGGTTCAGTCTCTTTAACTTCAGCATTGAGGTTAAGTTTAGTAATGGGTTTTCTAATGCCATGTTGTAATCTGGTAGTCATGGTATGAGATGGGTGGTCCAAGGTAGAGGGAAGAATAGGAATTACATTTTGTGGGTCATTTTCGGTGGATGAAGTAGAAAAGGTGGGTGAATTTTCTTGAGAGTGAGCAGCGGAAGTGGGTTCTGTAGTAGGAATAGCAGAAGGGGAGGTTGGTTCCATTGGTGTAGGAAGAGGAATAGTGAAAGGACACCATTCCTCAAGGAGACTTGATATAGAGGGTGATGGTTGGTTAAGATTAGCAAACGGGAATTGTGAGTCGACAAAGTGAACATGGCGGGAAGTATATATACGACTCGTCTTAGGATCAAAGCAATAATAAGCACTTTGAGTCGGAGAGTAACCTACAAAAATACAAGGAATAGATTTTGGGTCTAATTTATGTTTAGCATAAGGTTTGAGCCATGGAAAACATAAACAACCAAAACTCCTTAATTTATGATAATTAGGTGCCTTTCCAAATAACTTAGAAAAAGGAGACTCATTTTTGAGAGTTGAGGTTGGAAGTCGATTTATCAAATATGCAGCAGTAGAGCATGCATGGGACCAAAATTCAAGAGGCATATTTGCATGAGTGAGGAGAGATAGAAATGTTTCAACTATATGCCTATGCCGTCTTTCGGAGTAGCCATTATGTTGAGGTGTATGAGGAGGAGTAGTGAGTCTAGAGATACCATCAATGGCTAAATAATCGGTTAAGGATTCATACTCTCCTCCATTATCTGAATATAAGGTGATGATAGGTAGTTGAAAATATTTTTCAACTAAAGCTTTATATCTAATAAAGACATTTTTTGTATCAGATTTTTGTTTAAGAGGATATAGCCAAATATATTTAGTGTGATGATCCACAAAAATCACGTAATATTTATAACCATCATGGGAATAAATGGGAGAAGTCCAGAGATCTGTATAAATGTATTGAAGCGGAGCAGTAGATGTAATGGTAGTAATAGAGAAAGGAAGTTGATGACTTTTATTGCAAGCACAAGAAGTACAATCTAAAGTAGAAATGCTAGGAACATGTAATTTATTTAGTGAAATAATTTGTCTGAAAACCCTATGAGAAGGGTGTCCTAGACGATGATGCCAATCAAGGGAAGATGCCTTTGTGCTTGAGAAGACTTGAGGAGGAATGGATTGAACTTCATAAATTCCCGATTTAACCGGACCCTGGAATAGAGATGCCCCCGTTTTGAGATCCTTCACAATAAAAGAGTTTGGTAAGAATTCAACGGAAGCATTATTGTCAATACAAAGCTGAGAAATAGAAATTATGTTTCGTGACATAGCAGGAACACAGAGAACATTATTTAATTTTATGGTGGAAGATAAGAAAGAGAAAGATAGAGTGCCAATATGAGAGATTTTAAGACTCGTACCATCACCAATGATGAGTTCTTCGGTTCCATCATATGGAGCATGAAGAGATAGATTTTCTAAGTCCATGGTAACATGGTGCGAGGCACCATTGTCAAGAAGCCACGGCGAGGTAGGGGCTGTCACAGTAGCCGAATGAGCCTGAGGTTTAGGTAGGTTTAAGCCTGGTTTAGCATTTTTGTAAGAAGTTGGATTTGGTGGTGCAACATTAGGAAACTGTTTGTGGAAGGAGGGACATTGGGAGACAACATGACCTTGTTCACGACACCATTGACATTTACCCAAAAAGGGACGAGGCTTGTGTGCGGTATTGACAGGAGATGGAAGAATACCTGGAGAAGGAGCAACACTATTTCGGCCATAATTACGGACTTGATATGAATGGTGTCGAGTAGTAGCAGCAAAGGCTGTAGCAGGAAGGGAGGGATCAGACCGGTTTTGGTTGATGGAGAGCTCCTTGTTGATGAGCTTTTCATGAAGTTCCTCAAACGAGATGGGAGTATCTCGTGCATTCAAAGACTCAATCACAGAACTATATGTTTCATCAAGGCCAAGAAGCACTCGATCAATCAAGTCCTCATGCTCAATTTTCTTACCCAAGGCAGCAAGTTGATCCGCACAAGCTTTAATAGCTTGCATAAATTCAGTGATTGATTTGTTTCCCTTAGTGGTCCGATTGAGTTGGTCCTTCACCTGCTTGATATGACCGCGGCTAGGTAAAGCGTAAGTTTTAGCCAAAATTTCCCACAGATCTTTGGAGGTCTTAGCCTCAGAAACGAGAGGAACAAGAGTTTGTGAAAGTGTGCCGACGAGCGCACCGAATAACAATTTATCTTGCCTGATCCAGAATATGAAATCAGGATTAGAACTTTCAACATCACTGGTTGTAGTGACAGGAGATGGACAAGCCAAAGAACCATCCACAAACTTGTATAGGTCATGGCCTATTAGGATGGCTTCAACTTGCATTTTCCATGATAAATAGTTGGTGGGGGTGAGCTTGATGGTGTTATTAATGTTGATGAAGGTAAAAGGCTTGGAAGGGTCTGTACCATTAGGAATCTGGTAAGAGGGAATAGAGTTGACCATTGTCGAGAGAGAGAGAAAAAGATAAGAAAAGATAATTTTGATAGGATCAAAGCTCTGATACCATATAAAGGTTTAGAGAAGTAATTATCTATTCTCATTGACTATAGCAAGTATATATAGGAAATTACAAGCTAGTGTTTACAGCTAGTTACAACTATATATATAAACAACTATAATTAAGGCTAGAATAATGTAGAAGATAATTGACACAATATTGACAGAATAAGATCCATAATCTTTGCTGTATAATTATGGTTAGTTGACTAAGATCAAATCATTCCTTATTAATAAGCACAGGGCATCATTTGGATATTCTTATAGTGAAACAATAATATAGTCCATGATTGTTTTACACCGAATTCTTTCATAACCCATATCTCTCCCGTATATGTTATCAAATGCAAACATCCCCTTAAATCAATTAACTTCAATCCATATAACTCATATAGTGCAACTTCATGATTGAAACTTTTCGCTTCCAAGATCAAACACTATTATAGAATTTGACCTAGTTATCCAATTCAATGCATTATTAGAATGAATCATAGTAAATTTTTCAGTTAGTGGATGAGGATAATCACGCTCACACACGTTGCTAATTGTTAGTTTCCATGAATTGCTCTTCAAGCTGTAAAGTCTTATGGAAGCCTCTTCAGGTAACAAGCATAAAATCTTATATAATCATGACTCGTGCTATCATCGTCCATTATCATATTTTGTAAGCTTTTCTATAATTCTTCCATGGTAGAGTAGAGACTAGCTAAAAGTTGTTATAGTTTTACACATTGGTATTATGGTTTTCTCTTTATAGTCGTTTTCACTTCTTTCTTCTTGTATGTATATTTATGCAACTACCTCCGTTTGCAAGTGGGATTTGGATATGAGTAGCAGGTGATAGCCTAGTGGTATTGGCATCACCTCCGATCCCAGAAGTCAAGGGATCAAGTCTCACCCTTGCAAGGAGGGATCCTCAATTTCCCCCATTCCTTGCAAGGGACTTCATCTTACCTTTTAAAAAAAAGTGGGATTTGAATATGTTATGTATATCTAAAACCGAATTTGAATAAGAGTATAATTTGTTGAGATAATGAGAGGTAGATATTATGACCTATGGCTCAATTATTAGATAGCTTTATTGAAAATAAAACTCTGTTTTTGTTTATCCTAAACTCTATTTATTTTTTATTACTATTTGTAATATTATATATTTTTAATTTAAACATAATTTATAACATGATCCACTTAGTGGTAATAATCTTTAAATCTAATAATAATAATTTATACTAATATATTAAAAGTCATCCCACAACAAGATTATATGTATTCCACATGTAATAAAAAAAATTGTAAATGATTTGATCGCATGACTTCAAGTCATGGTATTAAAGTCTTAATTAACTACTAAACCAAATAATATTTGGTGTTATAGTTTTGAAATAAAATACTTCCTCCGTTTTTTATTAGATGTTACACTTTTCAAATCACGGACTCCTAGGTAATTTTTGGAGAGGAGAGAGATAGAGAGAATGAAAAACAAAAGGGTCCCATGTGAACATGTGATAGGAGAGAGATAGAGAGAAGTTATTACCCAAAATAAAAGTGTAACATCTAATTTAAAACTTTCTAAAATAGAAAGTGTAACATCTAAAAAAAACAGAGGAAGTATTAATATATGAAAATTATCGTTATCCGAGGCATTGCCCATGCCTAAAAACTAGTTCGATACTCAAAAAATGCATTTTTTGTGTCTGTATCACAATTCAAATTAATTATATTCAGAAATTATAGTTATGACTATTGTAAAGAGAAACTCACAATTATAACACTTATGAATAGGATTATGGAAGAACTTTAATACTTTATGCTCGATGCCAGATGGTTGTTTTTATTTACTTATTTATTTCAATTGGTTTGTTTTCGTTGTCAATCAACTCCCTAGTTGTGGTTACACTGCCATATTATATCGTTAATCAATGAGTTCTAATAACATGTATTCATATAATCATAATAATTGAAGCTTTAAATAACTAATCCGATAACATAATCATAACAAGTCAACGACACAATATATTTCTTGTTTAAATTGTTCAAATCAGTAACAAATTCTTCATTAATTTGAATTCTGACCAATAAAGACTATCAATTATTGCATAATTTGACGTATCAATTCTAACCAAACTCCAGTATAATCTGGTCCAAATTAGTTCGGTTGAAGCAATAGATAAAGTTTAGCTCGGATTAGATTTGGACTCCAACTCCCAAAAACCAAATTCTTTTCAACTTGACTTCAACTCAACCTTTTGGACTCTAAAATTTCAGTTTGAAGTCTAATAGGATGAGGTATTTGTGCGGCGCTTTTGGGGGTGCTACTTTGTAAAGTTGACATTGATACTTGAAAATTTCGAACAAAATCCTTAAAAAAGCACATAAAATATCACTTTTCGACGATTATACGCTATTTCTATAGGAGTCATCTTTCGATTATATATATAAATATATTTGTTCAATATTTTAATGCCATTATTCAAATTCCGTGTCAATATTTCTTTACCTTAGTCCATGTCATTTTGAAGTCCCAGTGTACGTACTATTTTAAACTTCAATACCATTTTTTAATGTGTTATGTTCTCAAGCATTTTGTACCATTTTTTTTAGAAGTTTAGTCACTAATACCATTAGGTATTTACATTTTCCCATATATTCTGACTTCAGTACACTAGTATCACAGACTCACAGTTCAGTTACTAAACAAGATCCTCATTGTTCAACATACTGGAGAGTAAAACGTTAAAGCTGATCACAAACTCATAGGGTTGCTCTGTAGGAGTGCAACTACACTCAATTACATATTTTGTTACAGAATTTTATCATAGTTTTGGCACCTTAATGGATAGCAAAATCATATTTTCGTTAATACACATATAGTCACACACTTTAATCTACCATAAAGAACTAGATTGGTGATCATGAGCCCTTTTTGCATTATTGGCTCGTGAGCTGTTCGAGCTTGACTTGTAATTTTATGAGCCAAAGAGATTAACTTGAGAGGCTCGTGAGCAAGCTTATATTTTTTTTAAAATAATGGTTATGGTCGTTTTAACTTTTAACATATTATAACATCGAACTACATAGTATAAATAGTATAGATTTTATATAAAAATAATCTAAACAGTAAAATATTAGCAAAGACTTTAGAACTAGGAACATCATAACCTACAAAGAATAACTCAAACAATGCTAAAGAACACAAAATAGAGAAAATCCAATTATGCGTCGATCTAAATCGGGTATCTATTTGACAAAACGACTTTTTTTTTTGGTGAACAATGGTAACTAGATAGATTAGCAAGTCATGGCAAAAAGCCTATTACAATCATCCGAAATAATATCCTGGCAATAATTAGGGGGGTGGGAAAAATACCTAATTATATTCAAGGTAAGGCGACTTTTTAGTTTCTACATAAACACTGACGGCCTGTTTGGTAGTTGGTCATAAATGGTGGTAATGGGAATGAATTTGTGTGTAAATTTGTGAAAAATATCATTGTTCATTACCATGGTAATGCTAATTTATCCTAAAGTGTCCACTTTTCTTCTTGAATTTTCATTCCCATCCAATACCACCTTGTAGGGTGGTAATGATTGGTAATGAAAATTGCTTCCCCTTGGAGACAAAAACACAAGTTTAGGGGTGAGATTGCTTAGCTTGTCCATGGAGAAAAAATGTCTTTCCATGGAGATTTTAAGGGTGTTTTCCTAATAAAATTACACTTAAAATTCATTCTCATTACCGCAATTTATTAACGACTACCAAACGGGCCGTGATGTGTTAAATAAATGGTACTTGTAGTATACTTCTTCTTGGACGTACTGTTGGCTTGTTATCCAAGTAAAGTTGAATATGATGTTGAGACTCAAGTTGATTATCTCTTTTGAATTTATCCAACAATCCAGAGAAATTCATGGTTCATTTAAATCGATAGCCTCTCGAGTTTGATTATCATTCGGTTCCATGTACTATTTAAAAGATGTGGTAATTAAGCTTTGATCATTATTATCAATGCTAACCATGCTGTAAATTATAATTAGAATGGAATTTTGGCACAAAGTAATTAATTAAAAGATGTGGTAAAAAGCTATCTTAATAGAAAAAGATGTACAAAACTACTTAATAAAACGTTTTGAGTCCTTTCAAAAAAAAAAAAAAAAAAAAAACCTTTTGAGTTGTGAAGTACTCTGTACTATGTACTCCTTCCATTTCATACTATTAGGCATGCAAGTATTCAAGGTGGAATTTTGACGGTTAATTAATCTCAGTTCATGTCAATATAAATTTTACTTGCCATATCTAGATATTTATGGTTAAAGTAAATTTTGTATAAAAGTCTTATATATTAATACGAAGGGAGTATTACCTTAGATGGAATATGAAGGTTGACCAATTTTCTACTGTTGATACTCCCACCGTCCCATATGTGTGTCACATGCACCTCTTTTCCCCTCATTTCCATTCGATTATACTGAATTCTTCTTCCATGCAGTAGGCTAGGGGAGTTGATGTAGGGATATTAATGAGGGGTTCAAGAAATACAACGAAGAAAAGAAAGAGAGAAAGAGTTTCAGCAAAATGGGATGGAAAGAGGGGATACAATTACCGCGAGCAAACATAAAAGATATTAATGACATGATGAGGAACACATTTTTGATATGCTAATAATACTTGTACTTACTATGCTATTCTACCCAAGGAAAAATATGGGTTGTCCAAGTTAGTGGAACAAATATGCAGGGGCCACATCATAAAAATAGTCAGCCCCCACATTTTAATATAAGATAGTGTTCTGCAAACCTTAAACGTTATACTTTGTAGTTTTTTAGAACATTTTATAACCACATAGTTTTTTCATGAAAAGTCGATTTTATTAGCTAGTTTCACAAAACTCCCCAATTAGAAAGATAGGAGAGTAAAATTTAATTATTAGTGACCCTTTCTGGAGCATTTGGTTTTGAGAATCCCTCTATATCACCTTACATGACATGATCTTATTTCTTAGCCACTCTTTTAGCAATAGAGAGAAAGGTAACAATGACATGATAATATTCTCGGCTATGTTGTTTTACAATAGTATTAATTCATTCTTTATATAGAGGAGTCAAATTTTGGGAGGGAAAAAGCTGAGAGATGATGCAAGTGCGCTCCATTAAGTTCTGACTTCTGATGTTTCGTCAATCACTAATGTTACTAAATAAGAGCTTGTTGTTTTTAAAATTTTATTAGGTTGCATTTGAATATCCATATTTTTAATTCAAATAGTTCAATTCAAATTCAGAATTTCAATTTTCGGAATTCAATTTCAAATCGAGTGTTTGGGAACTTAATAATTTCAAATTGGAATTTCAAATTCTAACAAGATGTTTGAGAATACATAAAATTTCAAATATTGAATTTAGGACAAAAACCAATTTGAAATCCAATCTAAAAATACTAACTTGAACAAACTACTAACTACTAGTTAGTAATATCAATCAAGAATTCTACCAAACTTATTAAATCAAAACATCAACAATTATTATCAAGAATGAATGAAAGAAAAAATTGATAAACAAGTAGTGCAAAAAATCTTATTCTATGAATCAACAAGAGACTTTGAATTTGTAAATTAAAAACCCTAATTACAAGAAAAACTCATTTTGAGTTATAAACGAAAATTCTGCAAATTATAAACCCAAGTCCCTAATAACCACAAAAAAATTGCATTCTAATCATAAAAAGTATTAGTAAATGATTAGAAACAAATATATCTCTATTATATAAGGCAACACATGGAGGACACCAAAAAATTGAAAAAGGAATAAAAGAAAAAAAAATAGGGGGATAATTAACTAATTAATTTGAATGAAAAAAGGGGGGAAAGTTAGATATTTAAATTGTACATCAGTTTTTTGAGAAAACAAAATTGTATAGACAGTTTTCTATCCAATTAAATTTATTTTCTACTTCATATATTATCACACGTTATCGCACGCATTGCGTGCAGTGCAGGTAAGGCTAGTCTCTATTCTATATGGGAAGAGGGGTAGGACACCAAAATATTAGAAATCCCATTTTACCCTCATTACATTTCTATTCTAACTACTTACTTTAATTAAAAAAATAAAAAATTTAAACATAAAAAAAAACTACCTAACTAATTTAAAAAATAAAAAAGACATTACAAAAAAAAAACATCAACCATTCAAATATCCATAATTTATTCGATATAATTAACAGTTAATTTAATTTTCTATATTTCCTAAAAAAAATTAATTTTCTACGTATTTCGCACGCATCGCGTGCATATAAAAACTAGTATATATCATGAAAATGAATCCATCCGTGAAAAATAGCACAGAAATATATAGCAAAAAATGAAAATTAAACAGAAAAAACAAAAAAAATATCAAAGAGAGAAATTGGAAGAATCAAAGTGAAAAAGAAAAGCATAATTCCAATTTTATCGTCAGAGGAGAGGGAGAACCTAAGAGAGATTGAGCTATAATGTGTCAACAAGGGAGAAATTGACAAGAGAGAGAGATTTGCGAATGTTTTGAGCTTTTAGTTGGTATTTGGAAACTCCAATAATGAACTAGTTTTATTAAGACATGAAATTGGGCCAAATTCAAATGTTTTGAATTTCCAAACAGGTAAATTGGGTCAAATCCATCATTTTGAAATCCAATTATCATTTCCAAACTGAGCATTAGATCTATTTTCATAAAGCGCGACAAATAGCAAGTAGTAGTTGTTCATAATATCATCAGGCATCTAAAATATTGATAGTTACTCTTTTTTTTTTTAAGAGGAATATTGATAATTTACTTCATACTAAAAAAAAACCCTACAAAAGTTCTTCGCAGTCATAAGATTCTCAGAAATTGCATTCCGATGTCCAAAATTTTTGGCTGAGAGAACTTTTTATTATTTGAGAAAACTCTTTGAGTAAAATTTTGTAAAGAGCTACAAGCCAAATCTCTATTATATAAGCCAAGGGAGGAGGTGTGGTGTCCTCTTTTGAAGTGACTAAAATACCCTTAATGATCTAATTAATGGAATGAAAAGAATTACAAAAGCAAATCATTTAAAAATTCTCATTCCAACTTGCCATTTAAAACAAGTTTAAAATGGTATATGCATCAAATACTTCAATCCAAAATTAAATGAACAAAATATTTATACCTTATAAAAAAAATGGCATACATAACGTGCACATGAAAAGTCTGATACTCTTTAATTAAGTTAAACCAACTCATTATTTTTTTTCTGTTCAATAGTCATTCACAAAAAATTAATGTTAACAATCACTCACAACCTTTTTATTTTTTTACATTAGCGAATTAATATATCTAAATTCATCTAACTGTTGAGTTTTTCACATTTAAGTTTAATCATAAATAAAGTACGAATGGAATATCTAATAGAATAACAAATTTTGAAATTAACGCACGCATCGCGTGCATATAAAGGCTAGTATATAAAGAGCTAGGAGAGTAGTACACTGCGTCTAAATACATAGGTATGTAACTAATTAAACAGAATCCAACTATTTATAAACTTTTTTCGTCTTTTTTTAGTTGTTACATTTACTTTAGTACACAGATAATAAAACATGTGGGAATCATTAAAAAGTAGAGTAATAAAGCATAAAGTAGCTGTCTTTTTATGTAATGATGACAAAAATAAGGGTGTAAAAGTAAATAAAATATAATACCACATATTAAAAGTAGAAATATTTGGCAAATGTGGCAACTAAAAAGAGAATTATCTAAATAGTAAGATGTAACAACTAAAAAAAGACGGAGGGAGTAACAAACTAACTAAAAATCATCTGAAGAAAAGAATTGTGATATGGTATCTCCAATATAAGATACTAACATTTTCTTAGGGGAAGTTATTGTTCCAGGCAGAACTGCAGAAGTAATGCTTTTCATGGGAAACAGCACAAGTAATTCTAGTTTCAAAGAATCCAGATTATATTTTGATTCAGGTCAGAATTGCTGCATCAGGTAAATCCATAGTCTTGCTTAAGAGGAATTTCATTTAAGAACAATACCAGCACTGTACTTAATAACAAGAAATTGATAAAATCGATAAGTAATAACTAATACTAAGGGAGGATGGAGGATAAATTTACAGGATCAGGTGCAAGCTTCAGACGGATAGTTCACCGGTCAGATAGATCATCAATTCCGCATTCGAATTGGTCACGTCAATCAACAGACTTTGAAGCAAGTTAACTTTTAAGCCAAATCAGGTTTGGCAAATTAATGAAGAATCTCAAGTTTCTAGACCAGCCATGTCCCAGCAGCAGTTCAGCAATTATGAAGAGCCAGAACAAGACAGACCCAAGAAATGAAAAACAAAGAAGAAATACACGATAAAAGCAAATAAATATTCTCATTCCCTCTGTGCCCCATCTTTTGCGTGCGAAACCGTGAATAAACTCATAAAGTTTTCATAAAAAAATTTCATGCAATTTACAACATCGAACTCCTCAGACTTTCATCAATCACCAAGCTAGGAGCAAAGGCATAAAATACAACTTACCACTGTTATTGACTGGTCTTAACAACTAAAGAACCAAAAGCTCGTAAGTGGTAAGACAACTTTAATAAACGGTATTTGTTTAAAGGAAGTGATCTCAAGTACATATAACAGGGCATACTATGATTGTTTCTTCAGTAGGGTTTTGTTCTTGCAGCAGACGAAGATCATTTAATATGTCATGACTGGTCTCAGTTTTTTGCTTGACAGCCACTAGAATCCCTCCTAGCTCCCTCGGTATCTTTTCAAGTTGAAGTTATTTCAGCTTTTCTAAGTCAGGAACTACAACTATTAAGCAATCAAATAATGGACAAATACGTATAAGATGTATGCATGCATGAAAGGTTGCCTATATGGAAGCGAAATTTAAGCATCCACAGACCACAGCAACTGATTGTCGTGCTGTAATTCACTTCACAGTTTTCTTCTTCCGATCTTTGTTCTCTTCAACAGTAACAGGCTGCGATTGGATATTTCTCCCAAAGCAATTTAAATAGCAATTGCGTATAGCCTACTTCTTCAATTCAAAACTGATGATAGATTATAAGCAAAGATACTGGGGAGCATCAGAAGACCAAATGAAGCTACAACAACTTTGGTTTTGATTTCTACTCAGGTCAGACAAAGCATGCATAATGAACTATAGATAGTTTAGCTTGTCAATAATCAGCTGACATGGGGGCTTTTTTTTTTTTAACATCATCCAATAAGAAACTAACTGACCAATTCATTAGCCACTTATAACTTTGCCTTAATGGTAAGGATCTCCGATCTTCCACTGCCACATCTTGCATTACTTAGCATATTTTCATTTGTCTTCTTCTTTTATTATTATTATTTCTTTACCACTAATAATATTAGGAATTTTGGGAGTTTATCCCAACATTTCAAAATGGAAATCAACTTTAAATAACATTAAACACTTTTTAGAAGCTCATATGCTGAAATAGCTTGATAAAAACAATAAGAACCAGTAGAAAAGGTAAACAAATCAGATCCCAGTAAGATGACAACTAGAACTATGGAAAAGACTAAAGAGACCCAGAATTATGATAAAAACTGAAGCATAGCCTACTCGAATGATTTCAGAATAACTAATCACAATGGAGGAACATCTCAACAATAATGAAATTGCAACATTCTCGATTTTATCATACCTCCAAAACTTAGTCATAATTATCCTGTTCTGTTTTTATTCAAGTCATTTGATGAATTTTCTTATCTGGTCCTTTGCCGAGTCACTTAAATTATCAGAAGACAAGAGGCCAATAAATAACGACAAAGTATCAGCTTCAGCTTCATATCCCTTGCTAACCATAAGGTCAGAGTAGTAGAATGCATTTGATAAGTCATTGTTGACAATATATCCTCTGATAATTGTATTATAGGTACGATCATCAGGATAACAACCATTTTCCTCCATCATTGTCAACAATTGGCTAGCTTCATCCATGAGCCCTTTCATGCAGAAGCCTTTGGTCATAATAGTGTATGTTTTAACATTAGGCTGCAAACCCTTCAATACAAGATCCGAGAAGAAATTGACTGCATTCTCAAGTTGCCCAGCTTCACACAAACTGTCCATTAGGCTATTGTAGATGACAATATCAGGCTTAACACCATTATATTCCATATCTTCAAGTAATTCTATTGCCTCATCAAGTAGCGCATTTTTGCATAAGCTGTCAAGCAATGAAGCATATGTAACAATATCAGGAGAGATTCCATGACCTTGCATAACCTTGAACAATTTACGGACAAGTGGGAGTCTATCAACTTTGCATAGTCCATCAATGAGAGTGTTATAGGTAACAACATCAGGTGTCATTATTCCTTTTTGAAGTATTTCTTGGAATAAATTGAGTGCCTTGTCAATGGTTCTAGCCTTGCAGTATCCATTAATCATAGTGTTGAAACTTACAATATTGGGCTCACAACCATTCTTCGCCATCAAATCAAGTAGTTTTTCCGCATCCTCCATCTGACCACGCAAACAATAACCATCAAGTAAAGCACTGTAAGTTATGACATTTGGAATCTCACCTCTCTCAATCATGTAGTCTAGAATAGCTTGTGCTTCATCAACATTCCCGTCTTTGCAAAACATGTCAACCAGCATGCTGAAGGTGGGAACATCTGGTGCTACATTACACTCCAACATCTCAGCCAGCATATATCTAGCCTCGACCTTGGAGCCGGAGTTGTAGAGACCTCTAATTAAGGAGGTATAAGTGATAACGTTAGGTATAATGCCCTCACTTTTCATGGCGGTGAACAGGTCGAGGCCCTCTTTCAACAGCCTATCCTTACAAAGACTATCAATGATGGTGCTATATATAACAAGGTTAGGTTTGCAACAACCAGAATGCATCCTCTTAAGCAAGTGAAGGGCAGCAGCATTGTCACCAATCTGACAAAGGCCTTTGAAAATAGCACCATAGGTAACAATGTTGGGTTGGAAACCTAGCTTAAAAATTTGATCGAGCAATTGAAGAGCTTGAGGAAGCTTATCACAGTGGATATAGCCATTAATTAAGGTAGTAAAGATAACACAATCACCCTCAAAGGGGTAACCAAGCTTAAGGCTTTTGGCGAGAAGAGAGAAGCCGAAATCAAAGCGGCCCAAATGGCAGTAACAATTGGTGAGAATACCCAATGTATGCATATCGGGTCGAATACCAGATAACTCTAGCTCTCTGAGGAGAGAGATGAGGGTGGAGTGAGGTTGAAGGCGTTTCAATTTAGACATAGCAGTAAACAGTTGAGTGAAAACAATGATAGAAGGAAGGGGACGCAAAGAGATCAATTGATGGAAGAGAGAAAGGGGATAATTGAGATTTGAAAACCCTAATTTACAATGCTCTCTAACTGATTTGAGAAACAACTGACGATCTTCTTTAACAGCATCTCGTGCATTGGAGAAATGAGAGTAATTTCGAAAATGAAATTGAAAAGGGGAAAAGAAAGTACCTTTTCCGCCATGAAAGATTGCAAAGGAAGAAGCAGCTCTGCAACAGAAATTCATAACTGTTGAGTGTTGAGTTTTGAGTCTTCTTCTTCTCACTGAGTCTGAGTGTGTCTTCTTCCAAAATTTTAGTTGTGTGAAAAAGCGTGATTTTGTGAAGGCACCTTCAATTTGGGTAAATGGTTAAAATAACGAGTAAATTTCAAGTTCAATGGAAAGCTAAGTTCGATCCAGAAATATCAGAATCAGACATGTTCTAAATATTTTCTTCTCGCCGTACTTTTCGGTAGTATATTCAGCAAAAAATAATAAGATAATTATTACACAAATTAGAATAATTATTACACAAATTAGTATAATTATAAAAGAAAATGTAGTATATAATCATTTTTCGTGTTTGGATCCTAGAGTTGTAAAATAACTCTACAAGGTAGAGTTTGAGCAATATCAACCATTGATAAAAAAATCAATAGCTCATATATTCTCTTTCCAAAATTCTCCCTATTTTAATAATTTTATCTCATCAAAATCTACCCCTAAATCTTTTCATTCCATCAATATGAGCCCTTGATTTTAAAATGTATGGCTCATATACAACTCTACCTTGTAGAGTTTCACGAAAACTCTGGAGGATCCGAACTCTTCATTTTCTCTCTCTCCAAGTTCTTATTTTGTTTTTCAGTTTTTGTGATATAACTAATATTTGAGTTCGGACATTGCTCCGAATTGGTACTGTTTTCTAAATTTGATATATGCATTTTTTTTCCATTTCTATTAAAATATATTAAGGAAAACTCAACATTTAAAAGGTACAAATATAATAATATGGACACTTAAATCATGATTAAAAGTTGGATGGAGATGGTAATTACGTCATGTATAATAACAAGAGGTCACATGTTCAAATTTTGTTACAAGCTAATTTTACTTTTGTTAATTGACATGACTTACATTGTCACGCACGCCTTTTAATATATTTGTATAGAACAGATAAGCCGACGTTAATAGCAGGTCTAATTCCGCGATAAAAGAGCTCTGTTTCCAATTAACTAATATCCTAAAGCCCCGAGGGCGAGGGCTGCCCCTCCCTCAGATTCACCTCCGGCATCTCATAACCGTATGAAGCAAAAAACGTTGAATTGAAGCGTGGTATGGACCCCGACGCTTCCTTAGCCGAGGTTCATTGTTATATTCGTTGGCTTTGTCGTGCTTTCTCTTGATATAAGCAGATCAAGATGGCCGAAGAAGACCGAGAGAAAACAGCGTTTATCACCAGATTTATTATCCAGTTGAACTTGTTATAGAATATTAGGATAATATTGTCAGTTTCGATATAGTGTGTTTATATGTGGTATATTGTATTTCTCTGTGTTATAGTGTTTTTTTTTTTTTTTGCAAGAGTTATAGTGTTCCTTTGTGATAGTGTTTCTATGTGTTAAAGTGTATTTTTTTTGAGGGGAATGTGTTATATTGTACTTGTTTGTGATATAGTGTACTTCTCTCTTATATAATGTATATATTTGTGACATGCATAGTGGGTTTCTATATATTATAGTAGTGTGGATCCCGATTCATGTGCGTGAACCGGATGCACACTAATTATACTGTGAACCAGGTCCGCACAAGTCGACAATGATGTTCTTTTTCTAATATACTACTTTTAAATTAAACTAAGTGTACCACATTTTTTTTTACTATATGTATACTTTTTTTTTACAAGATACACTAAGCACCTTTTAAATATTTGAACAAAAAATGTATGATTGTGAATTGGGTAAAATCAAGTATGATGATTAAGGTCATGTCCTTTTGCGCTGAATTAAACTAATATGAAGTGAATTGAAGTAAAAATGAGAGAGAAAAATAGTTGAACTGAAATTAAATTAACTAACTGAACTAAAATTAATTGAATTGAACTCAACTGAACTGTAACTTGTCCAAAGAAATAGGGCCTAATGGAGTAGTTTTATAAAATTGAAGTGGAAGCTCAAGCTTTGGCATACACAATTTGTTTCAGCCATGATAAAATCTATTATGCACAAAATGTTTGTTTCAGTCACGAGAAAACATATAGGTAATTTGAGAATTTCATGTGGTGAGAAATACATATGACCATGGAAATCTAGTTGTTCCCGTATGATTTTAGGTTTTAAAGGGCCAGTCAAGGAAACATTGTAAAACCATTAGATTTTCATGATCATATTCATTATGACTACAATAGAAATGTCGTTGATATTTCGATGCTAATTGTTTCACCTTAATGAACCCCTATAGGGATGGTCTCTCCACACCCCCGCCCCCTCAAAAATCTCACCCACATCCCTAATTGTTTTATACCTGCTCCCACTATCCTCTAAAATTCAAGAGTGCATATATTATTCCACCCAAACATACACTTACTACTCTTTGCAAAAAAAAAAAAAGGTTCATAATAATACAATTTTGATTTATTTATAATAAAACTTACTAATATATCCAATAGAGAATGATAGAATAATAGAATAATAGCTCTCGCGAGAGGAATAGAGATAATGAGGTAGAGCATAATAAATGTAATAAATTTGAAGACGCTTTTTCTCTCTGAAATTTGATTTTATTTATCTCTATTTTCTGAGTCGAAAACCCTTAAAATCACCCATACATTCTCCATATCGATTAAAAGTTACACATCCAACCAAATTGATATCAGATCCTCGATAATTTTGATCACAGCTATAGACCAACCATCAGACAATTCCAACCAAATAGTCCCAATATCAAGACTGTAAAGGTGACATGATAAGGAGGAAAACTATCGTTAGAGAAGTGAATCGACAACGAGGGAGAGAAAAATAGCAACCACTGAACGGACGCTTCATTAAGCACAAGTCAGTAGTCACCTAACGCCTAACTCATATCATTGTAGGCATTACAAATCAAACTGGAGAAACATCTCAACAATACTGTGATCATCACAATACATAAAGCGGGATTCTCGATTTACAAGATCTCCATGTCTAGCCATAATTACTTCTTTTCCTATTCAAGTCATTCTTGATGAACTCCAGTAGATGTTTTTGATAAGTCACTTAAGCTATCCAAAGACAAAAGGCAAACAAACAAAGAGAAGTTTGAGCATTAGCTTCAAATCTTTCTAACCATAAATCACCATTATAGAATTATGATATGTCATTGTTGAGAATATATCCACAATATCAGTAAAACAAGTAAATGAATCCCGTCAAAACAATACTTGCACTAAAACAATCAAATCACTAGAAGTAAATTGTAGATTTTTTTTGGTTTGGGGTCCAAAATAGTTATTGTTGCTCAAACTCTATCTAGTGTCCTCCTTAGAGACAACAAAACCTTTGCTCTTTGTTTGTCAACTTCTCGACAATCCTTGATCAGATTAGATAAAGGAAACTATATAAGTTTCTTTTTATGGAAGTAGTGCTTCAGATGCCAGACTTGTAAGAGTGAAGCCACAATACCCACAAGGGACATAATACTTAAACAGCAACTCTAGTGTTTGTTTTTCGTCTTCCTCATTCCTGCTTCTCTGCAAAAATCCAACAAAGCTATCTGTTAACTTCATATGGCAAAACTGTTGTGTCAATTTTCTCATAGTAACGCCCTCTATATTTGGGCAATGCAGCTGATATTCTACAATCCGGAAAAATAAAAAACAAGGCTTAGCACATTAGACAAAGTAGGTGAACAATTAGTTCAAACAGTGCGCGATTATAATATGGCAACACATCTCCAGGCTAACACAAATGATCCACCCTAAAGGTTTTTTGGAGAATGTATCATCCGGTCATTGTATAATGCAAATGAAAAAAGATCAGACTCATCGAATAGAATTTATGAAATTCAGTAAACCAGTTTATCTCCTTTCTTGTGTTGCAACTTGCAAGCATCATCTAAGTACTTGAATATCAAAGGCATAAAGGTGCAGGAGGCATCCTGAATAAGAAGTATGAATGTGTACCAGATATGCATTTACATACCTTCAAAACTATGGAAAAGACTAGAGAGACCGAGAATTATGACAGAAACTAAAGCATAGCCTACTCGTACCATTTCAGAATAACTAATCACAATGGAGGAACATCTCAACAATAATGAAATTGCAAAATTCTCGGTTTTTCCATACCTTCAAAACTTAGTCATAATTAAATTCATAATTATCCTGTTTTGTTTTTATTCAAGTCATTTGATGAATTTCCTTATCTGGTCCTTTGCCGAGTCATTTAAATTATCAGAAGACAAGAGGCCAATAAATAACGAGAAAGTATCAGCTTCAGCTTCATATCCCTTGCTCACCATAAGTTCAGAGTAGTAGAATGCATTTGATAGGTCATTGTTGACAATATATCCTCTGATAATTGTATTATAGGTACGATCATTAGGGAAACAACCATTTTCCTCCATTTTTGTCAACAATTGGATAGCTTCATCCATGAGCCCTTTCATGCAGAAGCCTTTGATCATAATAGTGTATGTTTTAACATTAGGCTACAGACCCTTCAATACAAGATCTTAATATGTACTACCTCTGTTTTTTTAATTGTTACACTTTAACATTTTACACTATTCATAAATTTCACTTTGACCATCGTTTATGATTTATACATAAATAAAAATATAGTCATGTGGGATATTGTTAGATAATCTTAACATGTATTTTATTGATATGTATTTATTTTTTTAATTTTTACAAAAACAAAACTAAAACTATATGTCGTCAAAGTCATGCATTGACATGCGTGAAAAGTGCAAGTGTAACAATTGAAAAGAAACGGAGGAATTAGTTTTCTAGTGAGCTAATGTGGTAACTTGGACTTTCAATTTTGATTTACCCTGCAGCATTGGGAGCCTAGGAATCCATAATTCCAGAGCATGTGTATCCAACATCACAGTTACCAACTGTCTGATCAAGCACTCAGACAATGGGGTCCGAATCAAGACATGGCAAGGCGGATCTGGATCAGTATCCGTTGTGACCTTCGAAGCGATCCATATGGACACGGTCAGAAACCCGATTATCATAGACCAATACTATTGCCTCTCCTCGAACTGCTCTAGCCAAAACTCAGCTATTTCCATCAACACAATTTCATATTCTAATATCAAGGGCACTTATGAGTTATGACCCACGGACACCACCCGTTCGCTTGGCATGCAGCGACTCGGTCGCCTGCACCAACATCACCCTCTCGGGTTTGGAGCTCCTACCTGCATTGTCCACGAGTCCGGTAACAAGTCAGAAGCATAAATTGCAGCCCTTCTGTTGGAATGCTTATGGGAGTAGCTTAGGAGATATGACTACTCCCCCTGTCTATTGTTTGTTGGAGGGTTTGCCATATTTAGATGTATCAGGCAGTGATATTGGACAGTGCTAGGCTCATGGATTAGTAACCAAATTGTACAGAAAGTGAAGTTGTCTTAAAAAAATGGATGTTTAAAGTATGCACATTCCTTTTCTTGAAGCAACATGGAAAAGGTATAACGAAAGTGATTCAACTATATATTACTGTATTAGTAGGATCTAGCCAACTCTACTAGAAATCTAAATTCAAGAATGTCTTTGTAATCAAGTACTAGGTGAGAAAGCTTTGTGCTCCCTTTATGCAAATGATGTGAGGACATATTACTACTATATAATAATAAAATGAAATCATCTTCTACCATTTATATTCTAGGAAATATAAGAAATATTTTCTAACATTCCATATGTGAACACATTTTAGATTCGTGCAGCAATTCATAGGTAGGATAATTCCATCTACCTACTAATCAAATCAACAGAATGTACTATATACTACACACTACCAGTCTAATTACATCGAAAGAATGGATGGGTAGGATAATTCCATCTACCAACTGCTGAAAACGAAGGCGTTCTCTTCAGATGATGTAAGCTAGGGCGGGGTAAGCGCATCGAGGGGAAAAACATAACCTTCTGTAAAGAGCCAAAGGAGATCATCAGGAGCCACAGGCCTAAGGGGAGTGCTATGAATCCTGTTGCATCCATATCCATAAGTAGGAAAATTTCCTACATATGTTTTGCCTCTAGCTTCCAATCATCACATATCACATTTTGACTTCAGTATCACCTATTTTTTTTGGGCATAATCCTATAACTAAGAGATCACTTGGAAACCATTGTTTCAAAGCTAAGGGTGCCATTTGAGTAAGACATGAATCTAAACATATGATTCAATGAGAACTAAGCAGTAGATTAAAGAAATTAAACATCAATCTAATATAATACTTAGTTTTTACAGTGAGCCATGAGGTAGATCTACAGCTCAACTACTTCAATATTCAGAAAACTGGCCCAAAACTTTCCAGAGACATAATTTTAACTCCATGTCAAGTGATCAACTCACACAAACTATCCATTAGGATATTGTAGATGACAGTTGAGTGAAAACAATGGTAGAAGGAAGGGGACGTAAAGAGATCAATTGATGGAACATGGGAACCCAAAATCAAGACGTGTGTACTTAATGCATTCGGACTCTGTTTTGATAATGTTCACCAACGAACAACACAGAAGGAAAACGAAACAACCTAAAAGCCGTGGGTTATTGACATTGCTTCATAAGATGTCATCTGGCACAAAAAGTTTGATTCGAAATTTTCACTATTTCTAATATATCCACAAATATGGTAAAGATATCTTCAACTGCCTCACATTGCAACTTACACAATTCACTAACAACAATGCAGGAAGGAGTTACAGTAAAATTAAGATGAGCCAAATTTTGACCTGCTGCTCACCAAATTCATCGGTGGCCATATTGCAGTGTTCTCCAAGACTAAAGATAGAATCATAAGAGATACGACACTCGACACATCATCTTCCCCGTCACCTGTTCTCGTCAATGATCTGTTCAGATGATTCTACTTCTTTGTTACACTTAAGGCGTGTACCATTAACCATGACTCCGCTTTTCTAAAGATTATCACAGGTTGGAACCTGGAAGAGTCACATGCTTTTCGTAATTTTTCCAATCACCAGATCAAACAGTAACTGACCGGTTGTCAACAAAATGATCAGCTTCTTAAACAAAAAATTAACAGCAACAATATAAATTAATAGCTACACCAGGAAGTGACAGACCAAAGATTAGTTGCTTCGAACCAGGGCGCTGCAAACTGATGAGTTAAAAGAGGTGATCAATCCGAAATTCAATGTAATATGGGTGTGTTCTCAATTAGGAGATAGGATATCATATCATTGTGGATAGAGCCATTGATTAAGGATTTAAGGTTGTAAACATGACACAATGAGGGAATAGCCAACTTGGATTTTGTCAAGAAGAGAGAAACTTAAATCGACAATAACACAGTGAAAGGACGCTTCATCAGCTTCTTCTATGATAGAAACATAACACAATATATTATCAGCAGACATCCAACTTAATACACTGAAGAAACAAACAGCACAAGGACCGGAAATACAGGTCATGAAATAAGATGGTCATGAAGTAGACAAAGCAACTAAAAGCTTAATCTCAAGCCACAGCACAAGTATTCTAACGCCTGACTCGTATCGTTTTAGACATTACAAACAACAAGGAGGTACGTCTCAACTATACTGAGATCTCCCATATCTCCAAAATTTAGTCATAATTACCCTCTATTGTTTTTATTCAATTCATTTGGTGACCTTCCTTAGCCGGTCCTTCTGCTGTTTGTTTCTTCAAGAGGCCAATAAACAACGAGAAATTAGCTTCAACTTCATATCCCTTGCTAACTATAAGGTCACAATAGTACATTGCATTTGATAAGTCATTGTTGACAACATATCCTCCGTGCTTCCGTACTAACTATAAGGTCACAATAGTACATTGCATTTGATAAGGCCTATGTTTCCCACCACTTTCTCAATCAACTTCCGTGCTTCAGCTTTGTCAACTTCAGTTTTATCTTACCAGATAAAATAACAAAAGTTACACATAAGGTTACAGACGGTCTCTTTTTATTAGTAATTGCTTCTGCCACTCAACTGGCTGTCCGAATTTTCCTCTATTAATCTGAAGGAAAGCATCTTCTTTAGCAGGTGCATTAAAAAGCCTATCAAGGTTAAGAGTCTACGCTTTATAGCCAGCATACTCCAAGAATAGAGAAGCCACATTAGTCCAGGGTCCAGATTCACACGATTAGACCACACATTGAATCAATTATTGATACAAAACCTAGCAGCACCTGATAATGGAAGATACTGAGTTAGATGACATCTACGTGACTGCGCCTTCGATGGAAATTAAACATCCATATCATCAGAGCAGACGTAAATGAACAAGATGGCAAGACCCATGTTATACTAGTTTGGGGTGATGAAGCTGGCTTCTTTGGTAATATTGGTGTACATTGAAAAAAAATTGAACCAGAAACCTTCTACGAATCAAGGATCAAACTTCCACTATTGAGAACTTTTCCATTATCAGAGTATTCAACCTGTACTTTTAATAGTACTGGAACATTTTTATCCATTATTTGTGGATAACTTCTTCAACTTGGCAATTGATGTCTGCTTTCAAAGTTCCAAAAGTTCAAAAATCACAAATATTGCTACTCTTACCTGTTTGAGATAAAAACGGTAAAATTTTAGTGGTCAGGACTCAGGACTGTCATAACTATAACTGGGGCCCTGTACAATAATAATGACAGAAGGTTTAGTTACTGGATTATTCTGTTATTAACTCTAACTGATTTAGTGATTTTGTTGATGTTTTGTTATTGATCCTGTTGACTGTTATTCTTGTAACTAGTTTGCCTATAAATAGTTACTGATTAGTTTGTAAATGATTCATCAAAGAGATTAATCAATAACAAATCTCTCTTCTCTATCTTATTCTCTCATTATTCTGAATTGTCTCTCTTCTGTTATTCTCTCATAACTTGAACTAATATCTGGCAGTTGAGCTTAGCTCCTGCAACATTCACCGTCATTTTCAGTAGAGGAGAGAATTACTCCATAGAACTTACGCTGCAACCTCCGTATCCCCATGACTCAACTCAATGCTAAGAATCTAAGCCCATCTATCTAACATATAAGGACAAGTCCATACATGATACATCTAATAATTTTGCCAATAAAGTAACAGCTTTAGGACATTTCATTTCTCATAGGAGGGGAAGCCACAAGGGTGAACATGAAGATGCATAAACATGTCCCCGGGACTCGGGAGGCCGGGACAAAAAAGAAAAAGAAAACATACCAATTTGATTCTTAGAGATGGTCAGTCTGATAGAACGAGAAACATGAAGCCGTGATTAGTCATTAATCACGGCTAGACATGTAAAAAAAACACTGACCTGTCTGAAATTTAACACTGATCTCCAAAAAGGTAAAAAAAGGATTTCAAGCAGAAAGAAAAGCAAACTAATTATAATCACCCAAGTGTGGACTCTGTCATAGACTCATAGTAGACGGAGGAAATAGTACTTGCAACTGAACATCAGTCTTGTAAACTAAGTTTCTCAAACCTGGTAATTGGAACACTAGCTATCTTTAGTTACCACATATGCCAAATGCTGGAAAATCCTTTGTTTTTACTACAGAGGTAATGTTCCAATTTGTTGCAGTTACCACATATGTCAAACTAGTTGGAGCACTACCTATCTCTAGTTACTACATATTTTTGCAATACCAGTGTACCAACATATGTCGAACATAACATTCTTTTACTAAATATTAGTAAAAAGTATATGGTCGGGTGGGGGCTTATATGCATAGTGCGGAAGTCAAAGAGAAATGATACACCAATTGCTTCAAAGGTTTACATTCGTGATTCGCTAATCGTCACTTCCCACACAATACATAAATAGATTGAAAGCTTTTCCTTCCTAATTAGATGTAACTTTGAGTGCTGCACCAAGATAGTTTTTCTCAACAAAAAAAAATATCGAATTCAGAAAAAAAGCATTTCGGTAACAATAACAGAATATTATGGAAAATAATTAGTCTGTTTGAAAAAAATAAATATCAAACACACTGAAGATGGTTATCTAATCTCTAGTGCTGATATACAACTACAGATCAACTATAAAAGTACCTGAATCTAGTTGTTCAATATTCATTTCGACTTCATAACAAATTCTATGAGCTTGCATATACCCTAATAGTCAATTGAACAAATCATTTAGTGTGCCATACATACAAGATGACTAATCAAATAAGAAATAATAACAAAGACGTCAGGTAGTCTGCTCAACCGAGACACAGCTCTTCTGTGAGAAATTACACATATAACAATATAAGCACCTACGGATAACAGAAATCTTATAAGATAATACGAAGAAAATGTTTATAAATCCATCATGTAAATGACATTTGGTAAGACAAAAGCGAGAATTAGTCAGTTCCCATTGTTACTAAAAGGGTACCAAGATGACTGTCCTAAAGAATGAGCTCTACTTGACATGAAAAACGAAGAAACTAAAAGATACAGCAAGATACTCATCCAATGTAGTACTAGATTCCATTAGGCCACCAATACGAGTATTACAGGTAATAACTTAGCTTATATTAATTGATGAATTTCCGCACTTGGTCCTTTGATGAGTCACTTAAGTTATCAGAAGACAAGAGGCGAATAAATAACGAGAAAGTGTCAGCATCACCTTTGAATCCCTTGCTAACCATAAGATCACAATAGTGAAATGCGTTCGATAAGTCATTGTTGAGAATATATCCTCTGATAATTGTATTATAAGTACGATCATTAGGGGAGCAATTGTGTTCCTCCATTTTCCTCGACAATAGGATAGCCTCATCCATGAGCCCTTTCTTGCATAAACCTTTAATCATTGTATTATATGTTATCACATCAGGTTGTAGGCCCTTCAATACAAGATCTGAGAAGAATTTTAATGCATCTACGAGTTTCCCAGCCTCACACAAACTGTCCATTAGGATATTATATATGACAACAGTAGGCTTAACACCATTATCCTCCATTTCTTCAAGTAACGCCACTGCCTCATCAAGCAGCATATGTTTGCATAGGCCATCAAGCATTGAAGCATATGTGACAGCATCTGGAATAACTCCTTGAACTCCCATTTCCTTGAACATCTGGCGTGCAAGGGAAAGTCTATTGGCTTTGCACAATGCATCAATGAGAGTGGTATAGGTTACAACATCAGGTTTCATCCCTTTCTGAAGTATTTCTTGAAACAAGTTGAGGGCCTTGTCCATGTTTCTAGCCTTGCAATATCCATTAATGATAGTGCTAAAACTTACAATATCAGGCTCACAACCATTTTGGGCCATAAGATCAAGTAGCTTTTCGGCATCCTCCATCTGACCACGCAAACAATAACCATCAAGTAAAGCACTGTAAGTTATGACATTTGGAATCTCATCTTTCTCAATCATGTAGTCTAGAATAGCTTGTGCTTCATTAACATTCCCATCTTTGCAAAACATGTCAACAAGCATGTTGAAGGTGATAACATCTGGTGCTATGTTACACTCCAACATCTGAGCTAGCATATCTTTAGCCTCGACCTCGAAGCCGGAGTTGTAGAGACCTCTAATTAAGGAGGTATAAGTGATAACGTCAGGTATAATGCCCTCACTTTTCATGGCGGTGAACAGGTCGAGGGCCTCTTTCAACAGCCTATCCTTACAGAGACTATCAATGATGGTGCTATATATGACAAGACCAGGCTGACAAGGACTAGACTGCATCTTCCTGAGCAAGTGGAGGGCAGCAGCATTGTCACCAATCCTACAAAGGCCTTTGAAAATAGCACCATAGGTAACAATGTTGGGTTGGAAACCTAGCTTAACAATTTGATCTAGCAATTGAAGAGCTTGAGGAAGCTTATCACAGTGGATAAAGCCATTGATTAAAGTAGTAAAGATAACACAATCACGATCAAAGGGGTAACCAAGCTTAAGTCTTTTGGCGAGAAGAGAGAAGCCGAAATCAACACGGCCCAAATGGCAGTAACAATTGGTGAGAATACCCAATGAATACCAATTGGGTCGAACACCAGAGAATTCAAGGTCTCTGATGAGAGAGATAATGGTGGAGTGAGGGTGAAGACGCTTCAATTTAGACATGGCAGTGAAGAGTTGAGTGAAAACGATGATAGAAGGAAGAGGGCGCAAAGAGAGCATTTGATGGAAGAGAGAAAGGGGGAAATTGAGATTTGAAAACCCTAATTTGCAGTGTTCTCTAACTGATTGAAGAAATAACCTATGATCTTGAATAATAGCATCAGTTACAATGGAGTAATTGCGTGAATGAAAATAAAAAGATAAAGAAGGAAAAGGAGTAATACCAGTAGTACCACCATGAAAGAAGGCAGCAAAAGCTTTAGGAGTAAGCTTCATCGTAGTGGTGTTAGACCATTAATCTCAACCCAAAATTGAGATACAAATCTTTATTTTGTAATTGACTTTTTGCACTCTTTTGTTTGTTATACCAATTTCAAAGAGCATTTGGTGTCAATTTGATGTGTTCGATACAATTTCGCATTCTATAGCCTCAGGCGATGTTTTTTGGTCCTATAGATCAAGAAATATTGAGTTCTTTCCTTATTTATATTTAAAAGATGATTTTTTTTTTCTTTTACCATTATTTTGTTGTTGATTTTGAGTTTTGCCACTTTTTAGAACTATTTTTGAATTTTACCATCATTTATGTTAGAGATTTGCGAAAGTTACCATCAGATAACAAATTTTGTCCAGATTTTCGTTTAAGTGGGCCCTATTAAAAGGTTTTTTTTATATAATATCTCTTTTCCACCTTTTGTTCTTCGATTTCCTAATTACAAATTTAATAATTGCTCAAATTTGAGGCCTAAATCCTAATTCTACAAATAAAATCAAAATTAGGCAAGAGATCTCTTGTATGGGCTAAAATTTCTCTATTAGCAATAATCCAAACAAAAGAAATCTACTAAAGAGAGAGCAAAACGACTTAAATGGATCTGGTAGTGTGGACCGGGGGAAAAAGGGAGAAATGATATATTTGGCACGTCACATGTATGAACAAGATTTCATACGCCCTACTACCTTCTTCGATATTGGTAACCATTCTTCTCGCTTGAAATATTTTCTTTTTTTGAACCTATTATTCTCTCCAGACCAACTTTTCATCTTCTTCGACCAAAAACTTATGTTTCGGAACTATGATGAGAATGAGAAATGGTTAACCATTTTCGGATAGCAAGGATTTGTAGAAATTCATTGAGTTATTTTTTAATATCGAGAACTAAAATTCAAGCATATTTGATATTCTTTGTATATTATGCCTTTGATTGTTTTTCAGGTTGTGTTCAATGTGATGTTTATGCATTAAAATTAAATTTTAAGGATTTGATTGATTTTGCTATTTTATGCCTTTGCATGAATATACTTCATGATTATACAATATATACCCCCAAAAAACTCAAAAGAAAGACAAATGTTTATAATGGCATATTAGCACAAGGAGCACTCAGATTCAGTAAGATCCACATCAATGCCAGTAATAAAAATGGTCCTATTTTCTCGATTTGCGTCGACATTGCAGAAAAAGCTTTTATAGGGTCTTGTAGAGAACAACATGATATTATATACAAACGACTTAGTCACTTTTTTTTAGATGCAACATATGATTATTTTAGTTAACTCACCAAAAAGGCAAATGTTACAATAAAAACTGAGGTAATATGTCATATTGTCATCCTAGTAAAAGTCATCAAGTCATCACTCATCACTTAGCTAAGTTGACTTCTAAAGTGATTTGGGGTAATATCTATGAAATTGGGATGACGGAGCCCATTAGATACATAAACTTCCATTGGCACACAAGATTTACAAAAGCTTTCATACTACATACCGATTACCAACTCATTGGCTAAAAACCAAACATTGAAATTTGAGAATCCAGGTTCAGAAATATTACTACACCTCAAACCTCCATCTTTTAGAAGCTATATTTCTATCCTCGCTTGGACAAATGGCCTACCATGAACTGACTTGAGAATATCTGAATTAGGAAGTTAGAAAACAAACATTACCATAAAAGCAGAGGGAGTTTCAGCGACAAAACATCAGATGCTTTGAGAACAGGTGTCCCAAAGCTCTCTATACTCAAGTTGTAGCCATGGATCATATGGAAAACCTCGCAAGCGCTCTTCCATAGAAAGAATACAGCAAATGACATCTACAACATGCCCTTTCTTGTTCCTCTTTGCCAGGACACAGGACATCTCCAGTACCTACTTTAGAAACATCTGGAACAGATTACAGAACTACGAGACACTACATGAACAGCCTCTTCCATCCTGACTCCGTATTTAGATCCTGTATAGTAGGAAAACTAGATTTTGCTGACCTCTTCAAGATAAACTTCAACTGTCTCCTTGGTCTTAGGGACATCTACAATTACTTTACTAGAGGGCAAAAGGATTTCCTCAACAGCTCTAACAACTGAAAAAGCTGGCAGAACAAAGCTGTAGCTCTTCATATAACCATCTCTAGATTGCCCTTGCAAAACATCCTAGCTTTTAAAATATAACTACCTTTTCTCGCAAAAAGAACCTTTTTTCTTCCTGTTCAGAAGCTGTATTGCTCCTCCCAGATGTCCCCTACTCCCTTTGGCAGCTATATTGGACACAGGTCTATGAGATTTTTGAATCATACGATTCTCTTGTAAGACTTCACCAGATCCTTCAGCGCTAGTAAGATGTTTCGCCTCTGCACAAGGTTTGGCAGTATCTGAACCAAATAAGTCATCAGATTAGGAAAATCAGAGTCTAAATGACCAGAATATCCTGAGATGATGAATCTCTTGTTTTGATTCCATCATGTACTACATCCTTCAACCTACAATTCTCATAGATCCATATCACTTTTTGGTGGATGCAAGTCAGTCATGGAGTCCAATGTCGAAATATTGAACTTAAGATTGAACAATACAGAACAATAAATTATCGCAATAGAAGAATAACCACACCAAGGTCATCTTGGTGGTAACAAGTCAACATAAAGCATCAGCATCAGAGGAATCTGACCACAGAGTTCAGTAACATATCAATATGAGTCTATGTTTCAGGCAAAGATCTCTCTTCCCCTCCCATCTCTCTCAGTAGAAACAGTGGGACAACATGAAGCAAAGACACATGGACAAAGACACAATGGAATCATTTTCACATGGGACAATAAACTTCAAGTCTTTAGACAAATGCACTTCGTACAGAAAAAATTTGAACCTGTTCCCAATGCAACCATCCAAAAATCTATAAGAGAGAACTGGGATTTCAACCGGCAAACAATTGCCATATACCCTGTTGATTTAATCCAAGACATCTCAAAAAGTGAGAAGGTCAGCGAATGACATGTCGTATCCCTTCAAAATAAATATTCATACGCCTGCAGCTAAGAACTCTTATGAGTGAGATACGAATACTTCTGCAGTGAAACACAAAGATGCAGAACTTGCTAAAAAAGAGAATACTACATCCTGAAAGTATGAAAAGAAAAATGTCTATACATAGAGAAGGAAGATTCAAATTTCAACGGAAAAGGTTAACAGAAAACCAAAAGTTGAGACCTCTATTTCTGCAGCATATAGAGAGTAGAAGACAAGCAGACTTGCGCAGGTCCCCAAAAAGTAAAGTTTAGTACAACTTTTTCTAGTCCCAACCAGTGTTACCTAATTCGCTAATACCTCCGCGAATTGTGAATTGAGACAAGCGAATCATGGTCGGTTTTGGTTTATTTTGGCTCATTTTGGGTGAATTGCGAATTCAAAAGGCGAATTGGATAGCGTATTAGGTAACACTGGTCCCAACTTCCTTCCATCTTCTTACAATTTCCCAGTCTTTGTCCGGAAAGTATTAAAGACAAGAACCATGAACTTAGGAAGACTTAAGTCTTAAATTAAACGAGTCCAAACATCAGGTCCATGGTCCACCCTCTTCCTCGAGAGAATTCCACTGGCAGCAATAAAGTAATATTTTCTACGCCATATTTCAAACATATAAAGCCACCTAGTCTTATAAAAGTACAATCTTGAAACCATGTGTCTTATAAAAGGTCACATCTGCTCTATGTTCAAGGCAGCGATGCAGACACATTATAAGTGTATTCATACACAAAAAGGATGTCTTCCATTTTCTATAAGTCTCCAAGGTATCATTGCCTTTCCTACAAGCTATGAGGCACTTAATAGTATATTAGTTTTTCTAGAGCATGGAGCTTCAAGCTAGGCGCCTAGGCTAAAGTTCCTAAAACTAGAGGGGAAAACTTCAGAAGAAAAAAAGAAGGAACTGGTACCTTTTAGACTCTCTCCTTTTGAGATAGAGGAATACATTAAATGCTGCCAATCCACCATTCCATTTATGTTCTTGTAATGTTGTCCACGAAAAAGGTACATATCAAATTGGATGAGAAAAGAGCTTCTCAGTTTCCTCCTGCTTTTATAACTACAAGCTACGAGCTGCCTAAGGTCCCCATTCCATAACAAAGGCATTCAAAATGCACTTGTCTAGCTGATCAGCAGAGATAACAAAGCTTGCTTTTGCAGATGGCGTCTCATGCTCAACATTGATAGACATTACTTCGAAAAAAATTATCTAAGAAAGACCATTTCTTATGTAAAGAAGCTCATCTTTTTTCATTCAGCTTCACCCTGGTAGTAGAGATAGTCAGATAGTAACAGATCCAAATAATTTGCTTGTCAGCTTATATCCACCCCAGTAAGTGGTAATTTTGTAGTAAATCAATTACTTACACAGAACTCCCAAGTCAGGCCATATAGATTCATAATTAATCTAACCCGAGGGAAAAGAACGTACAACATATATAGATATTTCACATTTAAACTAAACATAATTTTATGGAGGGGCTTACACCAAAAGGTAGCCGATCATTGATTACAAGCCCCACAAATAAGTGTAGCCAAACAGTGACATAATCCTCGGTCAAATACAGGATGGTGCAGCCATGTAATCTACTTCTGAATATTCTTCTTCCAGTTCTCTATCAATGGGTGGAATATCTTCAAGAAGGGAAATTCAGAAGTCCAGAAGCAGCAAGAAGCATCTAACATCATCAACTGTCAACAAAACAGTGATATAAAAGCATTCAGGCAATTAGCTCTGAGCTAGATTAAGACGTAGAAGATTGGTTATAAAGATGTCCATCGATATCAGGAACAAATCCTTTCTCCATCATTTCCTCCTTAATTATATCATAGGTGATCCTGTTAGGAACTAAACCTTTCTCCAGCATTTCATTTAGAAGCTTGTTTGCTTCTAGCAGCTTGCCTTTGTTACAAAGACCCTTTAATAGCACATTATATGTGACAACATTTGCTCGCTTACCATCTTTCTCCATTCTCATTCTCATATTCATGGCATCCCTGAGATTTCCTTTTGTACAGTAGCCATCAATTAAGGTATTATAGGTCACATGAGTTGGAGTTACACCCATCTGAAGCATTTGATCCAGTAGCTTAACTGCTTTTCTTGTGTTGCCTTTCTGGCAAAGAGCACCTATCCTTATGTTATATGTCACAGTATCAGCTTCGAGCCCAACAACCTTCATTTCTTTTAAGATATCACCAGCCGCCTGAAAATCGTCATTTTTATAAAAGCCCCCAATCAAGCAATTATACGTTGAGACATCTGGGGAAATGTTTCTATCAAACATTAACTTTTGCAATGCAACAGCTTCATCCATCATGCCAGCCTTGCAATGAGCATCAATCAAAGTATTGAAGGTTATAACACTAGGAATTAAACCATTTTTGTCAGCATCTTCTAGCAGCTCTGTAGCTTCTTTGACCAATCCCTTTTTAGAGAAGCCGTTGATGAGGATATTATATGTCATAATATTCGGCTTCAAACCTAGAAGAGACATGTCATTCTTAAACTCTAAAGCTTCGTCAATTTTCCCATCATCACAAAACCCCCTGATCAGTAGGTTATAAGTAATAAGACCAGGCTTCAATCCTTGGATATGCATCTCTTTATAAACCTTCAAAGCAGCCAGCAAGTTTTGATCCTTACAGAACCCATCAATAAGAGTATTGTAGGTGATCTCATCCGGACTAATGTTCATTGACACCATTTCTTTCAAAAGAGCATCCGCTTTATACATCTTTCCAACCCTCGCCCCCTTGCAACACCCGTCAATAAGAGTATTATAAGTGACAACCGATGGAGATAAACCCCATAATTTCATATCCTCCAAAAGATCACTCGCCCGTTGCAACTGACCAACTTTACAAAACCCATTAATTACCGTGTTAAACGTTACAAGATTAGGATGTACTCTCCTCCTAATCATCTCCTTATACACATGTTCCATAATCTTTATCTTCCCTTCATCAACCAAAGCACTTAACAACGGATTACACGACAAAAGTGATAGCCTGAACCCATATTGCCAAGCTCGCCTAACCGCTTCAACTGCCAAACCAACCTTCAAACTCCTAACATATGTCTGAATCAACATATCAACCAACATCGAATCAACCCCAGCAGAGTCACCAAACCTCGACAGAGCATGAAAAATCTCGGAATTCGAGTACTTCCCATTCCTCACAAACACATTCAACAACTTCCTAATTTCTCCATATAATTTCTCACTAGCTAACAAATAAAAAAGCTTAATATACACCTCAATGTCATGCGACAAACCATATGTTCCCTCCAACCATTTAAAATACTGAATAATCACACGTGGGTTAGACTTAGAATCAAACAATTGTTGCAAAATATTATTAGGGTTCGTTTCTTTCAAAATTTCTCTCAATTCTTTCCAATGCTGTTTAGCTATGATCTCAGAAATCGCTGAAATTGGACTTGATGTTTCTGGGATTTCACTAATTTGGGTTGAATTTGAAGTACTAAACAAGTTAACAAATTTATTAAGAGATATGATGGGATAAACAGGGGTATTATAGTGGTGATTAACTGATTTAAGACACCGACGTAGTTGGGAAAAGGCATACATTTCAGCATTCAACTACCGGAATTTAACTTGAGATAGAGAAAATTTACCGGTGATAGGTGGAATGGGTTGGGCAGTGAGAATCGGCTGCAAATTGTTTCGTTTTTCCGGTGTGTGAGTTGCCCACGTTGCCAAACTGCATGTATTTCAGTATTTGTGAATTTTGGAGAAATGATTTTGGCGTTTGTGGCCTCAAGGCTAGGGAAGTCGGATCTTGGGAATATTTTTGTAACGATGGTTAGAGGTGGGAGAATAAGTTATACTTCCTAGGTCTAGAATAGTTGCAACAAAGGGATATTGACGTATCGTGATTCGTGAGACATAAAAAATTTCTTTGTTGCAACTTGTAGTTAGGCTCGTTTCTGAGCCTCTGCAAGAGGGGTGTCCGTCCAAGGCTCAGGAACAAAAAGACCAATTGTTGGTTTGTAATTTGTTATAAATTTAACCTGTATGCATTACACTTACTAAGTAGTATATGGTTAGCTCTTTGGTTAACTGATTGACATAATTATGCCATTGTATCTCCACATCCCTTGTTCGACCCCATTACGTCTTTCTTTTCAACTTTTCTCTTTTTTGGTTTTTATTTTATTTTCTTTTGGATTTTTTCCTTCTTATATAGTGTATTAACTATGTTCCTCTTGCTATTTCATACCCCTTCGATATTGTATAATTCACTTTTATGTTTACATTGTTCATTTACTCTACTTCGCCAATAATATTAATAATTAATAAGAACAAATTTTAACATGAAATGCTATAAAAATTATCTTGATGTGTACATTCAAAATATTATATTTTACAATAATTGTAATCACTAAAGTAATATAGTTAAAGATATTAGATGTTGATAAACTAATACGTTGGTAAAAATGCAAATGTTAAAGTGAAACTGTTTAAAAAAAGGAGGAGCTGCATTGTTGCCTCTTCTTTTTCACAATTCAAACCCAGAAAAATATTAAGTAGTCTAAAGGGATAAAGCGCCAATTTCATAATCCAAATCTCATACTCGAAATGACAACTCGGTGTAAAGGATCACATGATAAATTTAAGAAGCAAGATATGACTCAATTTAGGAAGACAAGTCATAAAAATATATAACCATCAATTTAGTGGGTATCTTATAGAAAATGTAAATCAAATGAATTTAGATTTTATGAGCTAAAAAACATATTCGAACTTTGACCATTATTATCTTTAAATCAATATATGTCAAGAATAGAAGTTGATAATTAATGGCCCATATTTCTTAGTTCGCCCCAAGGCCTCCAATATGTTAGGAACGGGCCTGTTCGCAGCTAAATGAAAATGAAGGAAGTAGTTTATAATTACAACAATCTGCCAAAAACTATCGGATTCTTGCTCATTTGGGGACAGAAGTCAGGAACAGTAGTTTGCATCGAAAATCAACGCCATGTTGTTTTGGGCATAGTTTCGTTCACTTCAACTACTTTGTTTTCATAATTCTAGTTCAATTCATTTTATTGCATAAGAACATAGCCTAATAGTCTAATGACTTTATAAAAGTTTGAACATAGTTTCAGAAGACACTAAATTTTCATTAATTAAAGGCAATACGACATCTACAATAGATAAACATTAACAACGAAATCAAATATAAAAAACTATACAAAAATCTTTTGAAAGGGCTAAGAACCCCAAAATATAAGTTTGACGACTCAACATATTTCTAATTCATTGTCTTTGTACAACTTTTCACTAGTGAATTTGGTGTCCCGCAATTTTGTGATGAAATTTGTAATATTGACTTAGTCGATTGCATACAAATAAAATGATAGTCTTATAGAACCGCACAACAAGCATGTGTATATAATTAACATACATACATTGAATAATCAAATTTCTTCTACAAAATAAGAGAAGTCCACCAATAGATGAGACAAACGACTCTCATAAAGATTAGTTAAACATATGTTGGATAATAAACAGGAAATTGGGACTATCATCACCTAAGCAAGGGAACGACATACCAAAATCGCCCTTATGACTTTGTAAATTCAGTATGTACAATATGATTCCATAATAAGGGGAAAAACATTTGTACAAAATCTGGTAAATAATAGCAAAGTAAATGTAAACCTATTGAAAAAAGTGGTAATACACTATTATCTTGATATTTCACGAAATAAGATGTGAGTAGGAATGTCAATTGGATGAATTTCGTATTCTCGGTCAATTAATTTTGTAAAACTCATGTACAATATATTTATTAATTTACCCTTTTTTTGGCATTTGAAAGGAAGTCTCTAACAAAGTTGGTATGTGATAGAGCAGGTGTAACGAGTGATGAGGCATGTATATATGAGTGGGTGCGCGAAGATGGTTTCTATATATACTGTACCCGTTAGGGAGGGATGAATTTTGATATTTCTATTACCGTAGGTGGTGGGAGGAGGGATGAAGATGAGATTTATTGGCTAGTATGGGCATGGAGGTCTGTACCATCCTTTATAACTACCCCAACTCCATCAACATCGTTAACTCTAAAGGAAAAACAAGAAAATGGTGTGGGTTTTACTTATGTCATAGAATAAAAAAAAAAAGGCATACCTAGTTCCACTATTAGGCTCTGTGAACATAGAATCATTAATTATGTATTCGTAGAATGTAGTTTGTAGTGGTAGATCTAACATTGTTGCAACCATATGAGGTCAATAAAATTTAACTTCACAAAAAAAAAACAATTAAGAAACGTTATAACTTTCACTAAAAAAAAAAGAGATTTGAACTTGCATCTATTGATTTATGGAATTTCAGCCAATGTGGCAGCAACATCATAGGTGATGCCATAAAAACACATTTATACTTAAAGAAATTCAAGTAGGTCCATTGAAACTAGTGCTCATAACGTGGCTTTGTCACTGAGGAAATACGTAGTGGGTATAGTAAAAGTAGAAGAGATAACGAAGTGAACGAACTTTGCTATTTCCCATTGGGACAATAGAAGAAGGTTGGGGCTAAGTGTTGGGACTAGTTAGTGGAAATAAGGAACAAGAAAATCTAGTGGAGGTGAAGAACTCCCACACTCCCGCCATTGTACCAAAACCTATGTCGCACATTTAAATTTTTGGTGTACTGAACTATCAAGAGTCAAGACTATGTTTTGCTCAACTATATCTTACTAATTTGAAACTGTATTTACTCATTTGAAGAGTTTCAAATTGAGAATGAGCAAAACTATATCTTTAAATATACCTAAATACGTAGACTCAACCGATCTGTGGATACTAAACACTTTAGTTCTAGATGTCCATCTTTCAAATAATTCAACAGTACAATTTAGGAAATATGTTATAATTTTCGCATTAATTTACCGTGTATATTTTAGACTTTTATCGTCTCAACGAAGTCCAAAATATTTACTTCATCCCACTATAGATGAAACGGATACATTTGCGATAAGTGCTGCCAGTTGAAATGGGAAACTGAATTGCTTTTGAGTTTGCTGCATGACTCGAGTCTTGGAATTATCTTTGAATGAAATTTTGGCTTATTGTGGAATGAAGGAGGGTGCATTTTTGAACATGCTTGGAGGATGTAATTGATGAAGATGCTAATTTGGACATTTCTTCATTTGTTTTTTGTAGTAATTGCAACTTTCACACTCCCGCCATTGTACTAAAACCTATGTCGCACATTTAAACTTTGGTGTACCGAACTATCAAGACTATATTCTGCTCAACTATATCTCATTTGAAACTGTATTTCCTCATTTAGGGAGTTTCAAATCAGCAACGAGTAAAACTATATCTTTAAATATACAATACGCCTAAATACTTCCTTCATTTTCTTAAATGACTTGTAATGACTTTGGACACTTTTTCACCATTTTTCAAGTACATTTTATGGTGAATGGAGCAGTAGAGCACCCTTGTCAAGTTTTATTTTCCATATCACTTGAGTTGATTTCTCCCCCAAGACAAGGGCATTTCAGGAAACTAAACACTGAACCAGAACCTCCGACAAACAAGGGTTTATGGAGGGGTTTTGAGACAAAACAATTCCACTCCACCACCTCCTTACTTCTTCCGTCTCCTCTCCCACACTTCCTCAAACACAATGTTTATATGTTTCTCATGAGATAACAACATCACACATTTCACTCAACTAATCATTCAAAACCCTAATTTTAAAAAATTCTCACCATTGATTTTCTCATCTTCAAATGTTGAAGGTTCTCTCATACTCATGTCGATTCCAGAATGTTCTCGCTTCTCATTCTCGAGCTTCCGCCATAACTCGGAATTCCACCGAGTCAACTACGCCATTGCTCCGAGTTCTCAACTCGCTTCGAGGTTCTAATCACTTTAACTCTTGTGTTTATCGCCGTGCTTTCTTCTGCTCAGATTCGTCTTCCTCGGATGGCTCTGACTCGGTTGTTGATGGTGGACCTGTGGCTAAGTCCGCCACTGGGGAAGCTGAGGATGCCGATTCGAAGTCTTCGAATTCGATTCTACCTAGCGTGTTTCGCCCTGAAGAGTGTTTCACGGTTCTTTCTCCTTTTCTTATCATTTTCATTTTTTGTAGTATGCTAATTGTCAATTGCATTGATGCCAATGGTTTTAGGAAGGTTGAAATTAGTTTAGTTGATCATTGAGCAATCATGGTTTTGTGTTTCTTGCTGACTGAGTGTTTCACGGTTCTTTCTCCTTTCCTTACCATTTTTATTTTTTGTAGTACGCTAATTGTCCATTGAATTGATGCCAATGGTTTTAAGAAGCTTGAAATTAGTTTAGTTGATCATTGAACAATCATGCTTTTGTGTTTCGTGCTGACAAATGGTGCATGGTTCTTTCTCTTTTTTTCTTGTCATTGCTCTTTGCTAATTTGTCAATTGAATTGATGCCAATGGTTTTAGGAAGCTAAAATAGTTTAGTTGATCATTTAGCAATCATGTTTTAGGAAGCTTGAAATGAGTTTAGTTGATCATTGAGCAATCATGGTTATGCGTATGTGAAGTGAAGAGTGACGTAAACTTGGTTTGGTTATGAAAGTAAGGGAACATGTCTTAGATAAATAAACTATGGTGCTCAACAAAGAGAATGAATGTATCTATAACCTTGAATTTGAATTGCCCTTTAATATCATACTACCTTTATAAAAAAAATTAGTTGAACGTTTTACTTTTGCACTATTCATATACTAATCTTCACTGAAATTCTTTGACTAATACTGTATGTAAATTTGCCTCAAAATATAGCTGATTGAGGTGAATGAGAGGTTTGAATATCTTTATCCAGTAACCTACTGTTTGGTTATGAGTGCCTCTTATAAGATGATTCATCCAAAATTGCATAAATTTTTGTTGCATTTACCAACGTTTTGAAATAGCGGATCGAGATATGGTGTGTATTAGCCAACTACTCCTTAAAAATGACAAATTTACATACCCTGCCTCCAAAGCGAATACCAAAACACAACTCGTTCTCTTTGGAGAAAAAATCATTCATGGACAAATTCTTTTTTTCCTTCTTTGGTCAAGATCTTTGTCCCATCAAATTTCTACAAGAAAACTTGTTGATGCATGTCTTTGGAGTTAATCTCCATTCGCAAATAGTGTATTAGATCACATTAGAGCTGTAAAAAATGACCTGATGTGACGACCCGACCTCATCCTGTAAGACCTGACTTGCACCTGAAATTTGGGTAAAACAAGTCACCTGAAACCCGACCTGATAATAAACGATACCCGATCTTCACCGACCTGACTTGCACCTGAAATTTGGGTAAAACATCTGACCTGGTAATAACCGATACTTGATCTTGACCCAACAATCTATGACCTACCTGACCAAAAAAAGACCAATAACTAAAGTGATTAGAACTCACAACGATCTGAACCCGACTTCACACCCGATTCGATTAGGACCTGAAACCGATTTACAAGACATGTTGCGTCTTGGTACATGGTTTTACCCGACTTGTTACTACATGTTACCTGACTTGTTAATTTTTGATAACTCGACTTGTCATTTATTTCACCACATATTAACATAAATTATAAACTAACACTATTACAAAAAGGCATATAACTAGATAACTATTCAAGCATTGATTTTCAATGAAGTATTAAATAATGAAAAAATTTGAAGCTGTGACACACAAGTTTCATGACCCGTCCCATACTCGAAGCGATCCCAAACCAAGTATGGCACAACTCAATTATAACACATCTCGATAACTAACGACCTGAACTTAACTCGAACCTGAACGAAACCGTTATTCTCTTGATAAGATAAGTATCCTACCCACGCATGTCCTGAATCTGAAAGCATCCGATACAAACTTGCAATTAACCCGACCCGACACCACATGATCACGAAAGATGACCTGTTCCGAAATTGACCGTGCCGAACCGACCGAACCTGAAAGAAGAAACAAACCGAGGCAAACCTCACCGAATTACGACCGTTCCCGACCTGTTTCATTTATTGACCTGACACGACTTGACCGAACATGACCTGAAATCTGAGATGAACCCAACCTGAAATCTGAGAAAGGGGAGATCTTTATTCTTTGGTGGCAGTAGGCAAATGAAATATCCTAGAACTCTTAAATTGAGAGAGCAATTTCAGTTCAATGATCGTTCATAAGAGATGGAGGATATTTCGTGATTTCTTGATATGTGATGGGAAGAATATAATGTATTTGGTATGGCAACTTGGAAGAAAGAAAATATGATTGTACTTTGCCTCATGAGTGTTTTAGAAGGGTACTTAATAGGGATGTCAAATGGGGCATGGCATATGCAAATGATGGTCTTCCATTCCCATCTCCACTTAAAATTCGTTTCCTATCCCGCCCATCACCCATGGCGGGTACAAACTCCAAAACCATCCTCCCCCCCCATGGGTTAAAAAAACCATCTATTATACCCACATCATATCTGTCTTATCAACCTCATGACCCGCCTCAAAATAATGTTTGACTAAGTTTGAACATGTCTTTGTTATATTATTTCAAATAAAACAAATTTAAAATCAATACATCAAGATATTAGAATACAAATCCATATGCGAACATCAGTCTCAAATATGTACAGTGTCTTGAAATGGTGGATCAAAATATTTCATAGGAGAAACATTGTGCGAGTGTGGGGACGACACAAGAGCGAAGCCAAGCTTGGTTGTGGATGGGGGCTAGTTTAACAAAGAATTCTAAACATGGTTGTAGAGGGGGACCGGTTTACCAATAAAATACTCCCTCCGTCCCATAATATAGTGCTTGCATTCCTCTTTGGGTGTCCCAAAATGTTTTGCCTATTTCTTTTTTATGAATATGTTTGGACTAAATTATCCTTCATTTCTACATAACACTTTCCAAAATACCCCTACTTTCTTTTAAAATATGTGCCCCTATTTATTGTTTTACACCATTCCAAGGTATATTATTGCTCTTTCATTTTATTTTAAAGGAAAAAGAAGAAAAAAACTAGTTCCAAGACAAAATACCCAATAAACATTTACTTAAATATATATTTTTGTGAAATCCTAAAACTTTTTTCATTTTCCTTAATTCTTGTGAAAAATGAGAAGTGAGCACTATATTATGGGACGGAGGGAGTAACTTTTATTTTCACTTTCTTAATCTTCTTAGCGTATGCCCTTGGGACGACATAAGTGGAGCGGGAACAATCTAAAATCCACACGCACCCCGTCATCCATGGTGGCTTCAGTTTACATCCCCCTCCCACCTAGCTAAAGTAATTTTTGTGAGCTAATTCTTATATTAAACTAGGATAAATTAATGAAACAATACTGTAATTTTTTTATGTAATTTTCGATCGTTATGAGCTAACAACTCCTAGTAACAACTAACTTTTTAAATCCTTCATATGAACTACTGATGCAATCAACTAGTCAAATTGACTAAAGTGACCAGCTTATCATAGCAACTAATATAATCTGCTAACAGTATTCGCCAAACAAGGCCACTGCCTTTTCCATGGGTATACCTGACTACATGAAGAAATTTTGGAAATGCATCCTTCTATTGTTTTTTAATTCTAGAATCCTAAGGAAGATGCAGCCTTTTAAATTGATTAATTGAAGACTTCGTCATTCTGGCCTATATGTTCTTGTGCCTAGTTCTTCTTTTGTACATGGATAAGAGGGGAGACCCCTTGGACTCTCTCTACTGCTTTTCCTTACTACTATTAAAAAAATGGTAGCTGATTTTGTAGGGGAATTGTGATTGAAATGATACCGCGATGTTCGTCTATTTTGTTATCCAAAGTGTTTTCATGTTTTCTCGATTGTTTAGCTGTATCTCTTTTTTTTTTTTTTGGGTTAAATAAAATGGGGTTTATCTTCTGGCAGGTTTTGGCATTGCCACTTCCTCACCGACCGCTATTTCCTGGGTTCTACATGCCAGTCTATGTAAAGGTAGGTAGAGCATTTTTTAGTGTGGTTATTATGACGTTATCTTTCATTATCAGGTGTGGCATTTCAGACACACTCCCTTCCCTAAATAAAGTTGGCATTTCTTTTGGGCACAAGTATTAAGGAGAAATCATAAGTGGGACTTAGTTGTAATAAATCCGAATAAAAAATTGAAGTTGGTACACTATTCATGAATTATTTATTGAGGAGAGAGAGTGTCTGCCACTTTACAAAGTCATATTGTTTATGGGGAGGTGGGTAATATAATAAAAAGTGAAAGCTAAATAATATTTTAATTGGTGAACCATTCCAAATAAGGAAATGGGAAATCTATTTGGGACATATATAAATGGAAAATGGGAACTCTATTTAGGAACGGAGGGAGTAAATCTAAAAATGCTATAAGTATATTGGTAAAGATGAGTAGAATTTCTTGGTGTAGTTCTTAGTTTGAAGTTTGAACAGATGATGGCAATGGAGTCAAGTACTCTACTAACTCAAGTTTGGTTGTCATGATAATCAATTACTCCTCAGGAAACTAATGTTTGCTAGACTTCTGCACTATTTCAGAAGTTTCAACTTTCAATAATCTTTTTCTCAACCTTGGAATTTGTCTTCCTATTTGTTGAATACCCCCCCCCCCCCCCTTTTTTTTTTTTTGTGGGGGGGGGGGGTTGGTCCTTGCCAGACCATGATATATAGAGTTTAGTCTTTAGTCCAGTGTATTCTAATTTCACGTATGTATGGCCTGAATGTTATACTTTCCCAGGATCCCAAATTGTTAGCAGCTCTGGCAGAAAGTCAAAGAAGGCAAGCCCCCTATGCTGGTGCCTTCCTTGTTAAAGATGAGGCCGATTCTGACACAGAGAAGAATATTAATGATCTTAAAGGACAAGAACTTTTAAATCGGCTGCATGAGGTTGGGACGTTGGCCCAGGTACCCATGTCCGAATTATAATTTTCTTTCAGATGAGCAATCTTAATGGAGTACTGATCTTTCGTTTTTGATATATTTGTATTTTTGTATGTCCACAAAGATTACAAGCATCCAGGGAGAGCAGGTTGTTCTTATCGGTCACCGGAGACTTCGGATAACGGAGTTGGTAAGCTTGTCGAAGTTAGAGTTGCTCATGAAATCATGTACTTCTGATTTATCTACTGCTTGTTCTGATGTTGATCTGCTGCTATTTGCATGCTTCACTTGCGTGCTGCTTGGTTTCTAGTATACATTTTTTAGTTGTAATACTTATTCTAGTTCTTCAATGCAATGCCTTATGATTATTGCCATGGTGTTGTTTCCAGGTGAATGAGGATCCTCTCACTGTCAAAGTTGATCATCTGAAGGCAAGGCATTGAATGTTTTCTTTTTCGCAATTTTTTCTTTAAACTGTTTTCTTGTAAGTTGTAATTGCTTGTTTGGATTGATGCCGAGCTGATCTAGGCCACTCTTCTTGGTGTAGGATTTACCATATGACAAAGACGATGATGTCATAAAAGCAACCTCATTTGAGGTTATATCTACTGTAAGGGATGTATTGCAAAGAAGTTCACTCTGGAGAGATCATGTTCAAACATATACAAAGGTGAGGTTGAACATCAAGCTCTTGAGTTGCCTAATCTTTTAATTAACATAGTTGCATTCTCTGTGGTAGTAGGACAAGTTAACTTGACAGGACTGTTTAGCAAATTACTACCTCCGGTCTTTATTAGTTTACCCGTATTCCTTTTTGGGATGTCTCTTATTAGTTTACCCATTTCTTTTGTTTCTATTTTTGGAATGGGACCATTAACTTTCCATCACACATACATTTAACTTTAACATAAAATAATAGTTCCTCTTTCTTTTTATGTCCCACAACATTGTTTCTCCTAAAACTTTGTGCAAAAGAAACGGGTAACTAATAAAGACCGGAGGGAATATATGTTAATATTGGGTACAGTGAGTGTTCATGTGATCCTGGAGGTCTTGTTTTCCTTTTTGCATCAAGTTTGGGGTTCCGTGTAAATTTATGCAAATAATAACATATATGCTATACTACTTCTTGTGTTCTTTAATAATTAATACATTTCCTTTTAATGGGAGTTTAATACTAAGCACTGCATACCCATTTTTAGTAACTTTCATCCTTTAGGGTTTTGGTGGTCACTAGCAAGCATGCGACGCCATTTTATCCCTTTTTTCCTCGCCCTCATCTTTAACCGACTTTTATGATGGAAGCAAAGCTTAGCGATCTTCGTTCATGGCTGACCTTAAGAGATGTATGTAACTCATCCAACCTGAGAACTGACTTAGAAATAATGGGTCTCAAACAAGATTTTTATTGTCTCTACTTTCCTTAGGGTTTCATTAGTGTCATTGTAATATTTGCCAAGTCGGCGGGCAAGCCTGCCATGCCCCCCTTCCTTTCCTCCACCTTTTCTTTCTCCAAATTTTATTATTGGAGCAAAGTTTAGAGATCAATGTCTGAATCTTATCCAATCTGAAAACTGACCTAGAAAGAACAAAGATTTATATTCTCACTTGGATCCTTAAAATGATCAAAAACTAAATTGTGTGGGTCAAATTTGACCTTTTGGATTGATCCATTTGGTCTATTACAAAGGTTTTCAAATCTACCGAACCGATACTACCCGCATCGTAAAGGTGTAAAAAAAAAAAGCATTTTAGCTGGTTCAAGGGATATCTCATGGTCTGAGCCGATATTTGGCGGTACAACAACCGCATCATCCTCGTTCCCGCATCACCATGACCTTTACCACGACCGTGACCGAAACCACATTTTCGAACTATGCTCTGTACTTCTGCAGATTTAGACTTGTAGTGCACTAAAAGTTAATTATATAAGCCTTTCCAATTTAAAAGAAACTCACAGTTCAGCACTAAAAAAAAGCATAATACTTCAAGTCCTTCCTATTATGAATCACTTAAAACAATACACTTTGGTATTTGCATATAATTCTAATCTTATGTAATCAGGAGTCAGGACTTGAGAGTACTCTTGTGTCTGAATTTAACTTCTTTCTTCTGGTATATTTGCTCCTCGACCTATGAAATATGATGCACACCTATTCTATTTGTACAGTTCTCCCTTATTTTTCTCTCTATATCCTCAACACTTTCATAATATTTAGTTGGTAAATTACTTTATAGTAATTTACCACTTGTAATTGAAGAAATATGGGCATTGTTGTCAGGTCAACCCATCACAATTGTATTATTCAATTGTGGTGCATAATCAATTAGATACGTTCTCAGGAGTGACACACTCAAGTTTCACTCCTTTGTAGAGCTATATTTTTTATGCTGTTGAAGCAGAAAGATTCTTAAGCCTTAAAATCAGCTTTCCTGATGTGTCGTAGTGATGTTTACACTGCCTAATTTTATTTCCAGCATATTGGTGATTTTAATTATCCAAGACTAGCAGATTTTGGAGCAGCTATATCTGGTGCAAACAAGCTGCAATGTCAGCAAGTGCTTGAGGAGCTAGAAGTAAGTTGCATCAGAATTAAAATCATATAACATCATAGGTGCAACATGAATCATGTCTTGCTTGACACAAGGGATGTATATAGTACATAGTTTCACTTAAATGGAATGTTCGTTCCTAACTTGATTGCTCCAGGTGCTCAAGCGCTTACAGTTAACCCTGGAATTAGTGAAGAAAGAAATGGAAATCAGTAAGATTCAGGTATTGGCATCACATGTTTATGTTAGAACTTTTTTTTTTATACTTCTATTCTTTCTTGAGGTTTACATATCTCTTTTATTTTTGTGAAGGAAACTATAGCAAAAGCTATTGAAGAGAAAATCAGTGGTGAGCAACGCCGTTATCTTCTGAATGAGCAGCTTAAGGCCATAAAAAAGGTTTGCAATCTCATCCTGTGTCGTAGAGTAGTCTTTAAATTTTGGCAGCTTGCTCACATGGTGTGGTATCTTTGCTACATCCTTTCCTTCCTTCCCCCTCGAATTAGACAAACAAAGAAGGGGGAGGTCCCATTCAATTCTTTTTTTAATTATCAGAAATTTTTTCGTATAAATGAAAAAAGGATTTAGCCATCACAGTGGTTGTGGAAGCTATGTACAACTGAAGTACAATTACTCCATTCTGTTACTTTATAAGTAGCTATGTAATACTAGTCTAAATGCTCAACTTTTGCCTTCTCTTTTTACAGGAGTTGGGGCTTGAAACAGATGACAAAACAGCACTTACTGGTAAGTGCTGCGAGTAAATTATTTCTCACAGCATTATATGTTGGAAAAATTGACAAGAATAATCCAAACTATCACGGTTTCTCTCAAAATAATCCCAACTATGGGTTATTCTAGAATAATCTAAACTATGAGGAGTACGTTCTCAAAATAATCCAAACTTTTAATTATCCTATATATAGTAGACCCAAAAGGGATCATTGAAGGCAAGAAAAATAAAAGTTTGGATTATTTTGAGAAGGTACCCTAAATAGTTTGGATTATTCTAGAATAACCCAAAGTTCGGATTATTTTGAGCGGACCGGTCATAGTTAGGATTATTTCTGTCAATTTTTCCTTATATGTTCTTGTAGACTAATTTGATGCATAACTGAGTCTAGGTTTGCACTTGATATGTAAGAAAATTTGATGCCATAGGCAATGGCTGTCTGAGGTAGCTCTGTGTGGTGCATATCTTTACTGAGGTTGCCAAGGCTGCCATTTCTCTAAACGGTTTCTGATTGAAAAAGTTCTATATGTTTCTGTGCATGAGTACTGTTGTTTGATATCTGTTCCCTAAGCTTTTTTTTTTTCTGCAGCAAAGTTTAGGGAAAGGATTGAACCAAACAAAGATAAAATTCCACAGAATGTTTTGCAAGTCATAGAAGAAGAACTTACGAAGCTCCAACTGCTGGAGGCCAGCTCAAGTGAATTCAATGTTACCCGCAACTATCTTGATTGGTTGACAGCATTGCCTTGGGGAAACTACAGGTTAGAAGTACTCAGTGATCAGAGTTCTTTTCAAAAGTTATTATCTTCTTCAAAATTTGTATATTAGAATGCCTTTTTTCATTTGATATATCTCTGTCTCCTAATCCTATAGGTCTCAGTTATCTACATGAAAGCATTATATTGTTGTTGGGTTTGGAATTCAATCCTCAACTAGTCTAGTCCTAGTACCTGAGAATGAAAACCATAGAGGTGTTGTAGAGAATCGCTTTGGGAATAAAGATGATGTCTTTATATTGGTTTTGTTTGTTGATTGCCATGGTGTAGTGTCGGATTCTCGCGAGCTCCCAAAATTTGATTGAATATGTTTTTGGCATGCAAACTTCATTGCAGAGAATCCCTAAGAGTAAATATTGATTTTATAGCATGTAAACTATAAATCCTGAGTGCAAAAACCATGCATTAATAATGCATATTACTTTATGTTATTAAGACTCTTCATCTTAGAATCAACTTGATAAATCAGGCCCTTTTGATCCACATTTTGTCAAGTGTTAAACTTTTGTGGTTATAAGCCATGTTTATGTTCAGCATTTAACTATCACTACCTTTTGATTATTGTGGAATATTTACTTCATTTTGTTAAGTGTTTAACTTGTGTGGTTGTAAGCCATCTTTATCTTCAGCATGTATCACCACCTTTTTGATTATTCTGCAATATTTACTATCATTTGAGTTGGTGTGGGGAATGAAGAAATCACCCTTTGTTATTCTCCTGGGACATCAAATATATAACATCTCTTGAAAATCTAGTTGTTCATCACAACTGCAATTGCATGGAGTGAGTAGTTGGGCAGCTTGATCTACAGTGTAATAAAAACAATTAGGAACCTGTGTTATGTATCAAGCACGGAATGAAAGATTGATAACTTCTGTAAGCAGTCATCTTCCGACCTCTGTGAATGAAATAGCTCATTTATTGGGCTTATGCATATGTCATTAGTGGGCTCAATATCTATAAGGTTCTACAAGATTCGTGGCCCTTTAGACTGTGAGACCATGATCATTATCATGTACTTCTAACCTGTCAACCTGAGCCGGTACTATTTCTTATTGTATACTCTATATAGATTGTGATCTCATGGAATGCTTGGATTAGGCTATGTTTAGTTCACCTGAAATTTTCTGATCTGAACTTATCTGATCTGAACTTATTTTTTCTGATCTGATCTGAACTTATTTTTTCTGATTACAAGATCTTATCTTTTACATTTTTCTCAATATATAAGAAAAATATAGTCATGTGGGGTCTTGTTTGATTCGTCTCAATGAGTACTTTATTAATATTCAATTATTATAATTTTTACTAATATGTAATGAAAGATATAATGATTTTTAAATATAAACATAATCTGAACTGATCTGATCTGAACTTATTTTTTCTGATCTGATCTGATCTGATCTGATTAGATCTGAAATAAGCAAAAATAAGGTGAACTGAACATAGCCTTAATATATTCATTTGGTGTATAGCAGTCACTTCTATTGCCAACATTTTTTTAGAGGCATTGGCTCCCATCAAGGCTTTAAGTTCTTTTTTAGTTGGAATGCTTGGATTAATATATTCCTTAGGTGTATAGCAGTCACTTCTATTGCCAACATTTTTGTAGAGGCATTGGTTCCCATCAAGTTTTCAAGTTTTGTATATCTAGAGCCAATCTGACTTCCAAGCGGTGTTGGGTGTCCTTAATATTTGTTGATAAATTACCCCATGATGGTTCGAGGGGATGAATTTTTTGTCACTTGACCCCTTTTGTCAGTGACACCCGCTCGGTTTCTTTCTAACATATCTCTGTATGACCTATAAAACATAAGTGATTGTGCTCCTTTCTGTTCTTTTTTATGTCTTGAAATAATTGTTAAATTTATTGATACTATGCCTTTAATGCACTGCTGTACTAAAATGCATTCTTGTTTCTATTCACTTCCCTGTGTCTTTGAGAAAGTCAGCAAGGTTCAGTGACATGTGATTGAATGTTCTAGATATCGTCATTTAAATTTATTGATGGAGAGGAGATAGGGGATACGGATGTCAGTGAGGGTCCTTAGTGTGACCTTGCCAAATATTTGATTTTGTGGGATGGACAAATGGATAATGTTGCTATAATTTTTTGATGGATACTATCTACTTATGGTAATTTTTTGTTCTCGTCCTTTTGTGTTGATGCAGTGATGAAAATTTTGATGTTGCTCATGCACAAAAAATACTTGATGAAGACCACTATGGCTTGTCTGATGTCAAGGAGAGGATATTGGAATTTATTGCTGTTGGAAAGTTGCGGGGAACATCTCAAGGTTACCGCTCACCCGAGATCTATGCTTTCACCTGTTGCTTCTTGTCTTCATTCTTAGTGCAGGCCGGATGTTTATAAAATCTTAATAGACCCTTTTGTGCCAACTGCCAAAGAGGAAAAGTTTTCTTGCTACTACTTTCTGGGATGTTGATATGATGTTGTTGTACTTGCTGCGTAAGGTTATCTGATATCTCTAGTCTCTACCTTCTACAATGGCTATATAGATCCTATTCAAACTATCATTTTGGTTATTTGTGCTCTCCTGCTTGTCTTAACAAATTATAACCAATTGCCATTTATACAAAGAACACTATAATTACCACTTAGCAGTTCATAATGATTGAGTAGATGTGGAAATGATATCTTCCCAAAATAGAGTTCTTCATGAGAGGGTGATTTGGAAAGACTTTTATGATATTTATGATGCATCCTCTTATTCCTTTTCTGATATTGCTATAGCTTATCTGCATAAATAAATGGCATGTCAAACTGACCCCTTGATCCTAATGTGGTTTCCCCTTTTTTTTTGTTTTAAAGTCAAAACTATGATGTAGAATTATTCTCGAGACTTGAGAGATTCATTTAGAGATTGCTTTGCAGTTCTAAATAATCTATATCTTTATGTGGTGATTTGTGATTGGATAAAAGTACATCTCTTGAATTGCTGGTGTATTTGTGTCAGGAAAAATTGTTTGTCTCTCTGGCCCACCTGGTGTGGGAAAAACTAGCATTGGCCGTTCCATAGCACGTGCGTTGAATAGAAAGTTCTATCGTTTTTCTGTTGGGGGACTATCTGATGTTGCTGAGATTAAGGTACACTTAAGGTCATGCTGTAATGAAAATATTTTTTTTAACTCCACCCTTAAAAAAAAGAAGAAAGAAAGAGAAAGGAACAGAAAAAAACTAAATTACTATGTAACTGTGTGCAGGGTCATCGTCGGACTTATATTGGGGCTATGCCTGGGAAAATGGTGCAGTGTCTAAAAAGTGTGGGAACTGCTAACCCTCTTGTGTTAATAGATGAAATCGACAAGGTATATTGACTTCATATGAGTGCTGTTACTCTCCTTATTCTACATTACTTGTGTTGCTGGGTTCCTCCATGCCTATATGGAATATGCAAGTAAAGGACCAGATTTCTTATTTAGTCTCAGTTTTCATGTCGCTTTCTATTGTTCTATTCCTTTCTTAGGAAATTGGTTTTAGTCAAGTTCTTTCAATTTGCTTTCTAATATTCCTAAAAACTTGTATTTTATGTTCATGTGTTAGTTTTTTCTCCACAAATAAGTGTATTGGTTACAGTAAGAGTGTGACAAGGAATTCTTCACTGAAGGATGGATCACTTGTACTCTTCTGCTTCATGAGATCTATATTCATCCATGTGAAATTGGATTTACATATTTATGCTTCATGAGATGCTCAATGGCTCTTCTTGTTCATTGCAGTTGGGTAAAGGACATGCTGGTGATCCAGCAAGTGCTATGCTGGAGCTTCTTGACCCTGAACAAAATGCAAATTTTCTGGATCACTATCTTGATGTCCCCATTGATTTATCAAAGGTTAGTTCCTTAGGCATTTAGTTCTGTCACGTCGGTTGTGCTGGAAATATTTTTGACAAAATTTCGTTAACCACCCTCCTTTTTTTCCGTATGCATGTGTGTTCTGACATATCTTGGGCGAGCTTGTCTCAGAACTTGCTTCATGTTGGAAAATTGAAACTTTTGAATGCCTCTATTTAAGAACCACCCCGCAATATACATCTAGCAATAGATTTAACAAGGTTGACTTTTATCTTCTTTTGGGAGTTAGATATTACCATATTCTGGTTTGGCCTTTGAGTTTTCTGGAGTGTCTCCTTAGCAACTGATGATTATTTTTCTGCTAATATGCTTCTCCATTCTCATTGAATTTTAGAACTTCTAGGTGACTTTCTAGTGCGTTTTTTGTTCTGATTTTTGAACTTTTCGGGGTGCCTTTGCCCTACTTTCCTGCTGATGTATGGGAAAATCATGGAGCAAAACCTCTGAAGGTGTTTCTTGATAACCATGTTTAGGCCATAATGCTCTATGATCTTCAGCAGGATTCCAGTTACTTCTTTATATATGGTTAGGGTGCCATTCCGAGTAATTTGGCCCAAAATTTGTGGTATCTCGGACTTTTATGCCTGATCAGTCTAGCATTTTTTTAACCTTGTTCAATGACCGTTGGTTCACTATCTCTAAAATCTATATCACAATCTTTCTTTTTGAGATCGTCTACACATTAACATCAACATTACTGAAATATTTCTGAAAATGGCTCATGTCCAGAGCAAAGTAAGGGGGTCAAATTTATGCAGACTTGCCTGCTGACCTAACAACATAAGAGCTTTAATTAGTTATTTTATTTAGTCCATCATATTTCTAATTTCAGATTCATTCGTTATTTTATTCAGTCCATTAAATTTCGAATTTCAAATTCATTAGCTGTTTTATTTGATCCATTATATTTCAAATACAAACAGTAATCTTTTGGCTCCAAGAAATGAAGATAAGATGAACTCATAGTCAGTTCTCCGTGGTGCAACTCTTTTCTTTCATAACGCATATGCTTAAGTATATGTGAAATGCCCTATGTAGTCGGACATCGGAAATGTGGCCACTGTACTGGTGTTGATACCCCTTGACACTAAGTATGGCATATGGGCTGCATGATGCAACCTGCACTAATTTGGCTAGATCAGGAAAGGGAGAGATTAACGAGGACTCGGGGGGGGGGGGGGGGGGGAAGAGGGTCCACACCCCATTGTTTTTCTAGTTGCAGGTGTTATCTACAAAAATATTCTTCATAGGTAAGGGGTCTACCTAATTTGCAATGGCGTAAATTTTGCCATTGCCATAAATCATCTCGTCGGCTACCTTTCCAGCAACAATGGAGGAGAGAGTTAAATGGAAAATATATATTTATATTGAATCTGGGCCAGTGGATTCAGAAAGGGAAGGGGTGAAAAAAGAAAACCCACGTGAATACAGGCTACTGCTGCATGGCTCTTTCTTTCCCTGCTTCTTTTCTGATAATCTGAAAGACTGAAACTACATGGGAGGGGGCAGCTTAATTATTGCCTTTTCTTCTCATATCTAATTATCTAAAGCTTTGGATTTTCCCATTCCTATTTTGGTATTTTGAAATTAGAGAGGGATATAGTATATACCAATTAATGTTTTAATGAATTTGTTCTTTTTTTTGTATGGAAATTTTAGATGATACTTCCTCTACTTCCTTTTAAGTGCAACCATTTGATTTTTGCACTATTCACATACATCACTTTAACCATATATTTTTACTAATATATCGAAGTAAAAGTTAGCATATATAATGCTTTTAGGGTTGTCTTAATGAATATTTTCATAATATCAACTTTTATTTTTTTCTAATACATAGTTATACTAATGGTCAAAGTTTACCTTGGCAAGCGTGAAAGTCAAAACATAGCACTTATTTAGAAACAGAGAAAATATTTAGTTTTAAAATGCCATGGCTCCATACTAATGTTCACATTTAGGACGGTGTCCTCATATCCAAAAGTTTCACGAACTACTGAATTAGACAATAGGATCTGCACCCGTGTTCAATGCTTGTATCCAAGTCCTTGTAACTTAGGAAAAAGGCAAAAAGCGTATGGCGGCTGGAAAGAAAATTTCATTGCCTCACCTTCTCGTAGATGGTGTCAGTGAGAGCAATTTGAGTATCTTCCGTTGACCTTATACCAACAATTCGTAATTCTTGACCCCAATGCAGATTGCCTTGTAGTTTAAGTGTTAATAAATTGCATGTTTTTCTTCTTTGCCTGGCCTGAACCAGAAGAAGATTCGATTCTTCACCATTCACTGGCTTTCTGCTCTTTAAAGTTTTTTGGTGTGGTTGTTTGTACCCCCAGGTAGAGTGATTTAGTTATCTTCACCATCTTCGTCAGTCTCATATACACTCCATTATGTTGTCATTTGCTTTTTAACTCGTTATGGAAATGAACAGTACTGATTCTCCGTTTATTTTTTCTTTGCTTGTACCTTTATGAAAACTTCTGTAGGTTTTATTTGTCTGCACAGCTAATGTCGTGGAAATGATTCCCAACCCTCTTTTGGACCGAATGGAAGTGATCTCAATTGCAGGCTATATCACTGATGAGAAAATGCGCATTGCTCGTGACTATTTGGAAAAGACCACCCGTGAAGCATGTGGCATCAAGCCTGAGCAGGTAGCAAACTAATGAAACTATGTTATGCGTGTCAATTTTCCTTCTTCATCTCTTTTCTTATCTGCAAATAGAAAAATACCGCTTCTGTCAGGAAATAATTGTCACTCTGTTTTCACTTTTATGTTTTCTAGAAAAAGTTGTCACTTCTCTTAAGTAGTAATGGTTTATTATTGGACTTTCCAACAATGCTCTACATGAACTGATGGTGGGGAGGATGTGGAAATGACTCAATTTTTGTGAAGGGTTAGTGAACTCATGTGATGTTATTAGGGTTTGGATAATTTGACAAGTATATTTGAACTGAGGGAGATCTTCCTTATTCTGCCCTATCTGTTCTAACCCTAATTAATAGAACACAGATTTTTATTGGAAACTGACACCTTTGTTACAGGTTGAACTCACCGATGCATCCTTACTTGCTCTAATTGAAAATTATTGTCGGGAAGCTGGGGTCCGCAACCTTCAGAAACAAATTGAAAAAATTTATCGCAAGGTAAGACATCAGTTGACGTTCTCAACTTCATGTCTACATCACATCACATATTTTGCACTTATAAGCACTTTAAATTGTTTTCAGATTGCTCTACAACTTGTGAGGCTAGGTGCTGCGAATGAGTCATCTCTTGCTTCTGATGCTAAAGCTGATTGCCTTGTTAACTCAAGTGGAAACATGATTCAGGAAGAAAGCGAAATTAAAGATGAAACTGAAGAGAAAAGAAATGAAGAGAAGTGTGATGAGACCAGTTCAGATGATACAGATTCTGAACAGAAGCACCCCCAAAGATCTAATGATAAACTTGATGGCTCAAAGGTACTTTGTGATCTTTGCTATTTGGACTACTTGTCATGGAATGTATATCTTTTCTTCAAGTCCCCTTTCCACAAAAAATACAAGATCGTGTCTCTCGTAGAACCTCATGTTTACTGGGGACTTCCTCTTTCTTTCTAATGCTTCTTTGATGGAGTATCTTGTTCTGTTTCCCATTCTCCATTTTCTCTTTGTTAGGGTTCCCCATGTAGAAGAAGGGTAACATAAAAAAGTACCATCCCATCGTCCTTGTGTAGAGAATCTCTCAACTCTTCTGTTTTTTTTAGGTTCAATTCTCTTAGCCCGTCAAAATGGCACCAAATGCATTATCTGCCACTAGTCTACTACCGACTGGCACGGCTCTTAGGTGGAGCAACCTGTGCGACGTACTCGGAACTACTTGGGCCTCAATTTGGACAAGTATAGTTTTTTATGTAGGAAAAATCAGTACTTGAATGTTTGGCAAATTGGTGTAGCGTTTATGTTGAAAGTTGGTTGGGTCTGTTGTTCGAACCTTTAAAGAGGTTTTCTTCCCTTATCAAATTCCGCAAAGAGTATTGAATTTTCCTTAGTCCAATTTTCCCCTGTTATGACATCCTCTAAATAAAATCTAGAAGTTAAATGGTGTTTACCTTCTCCATGAATAAGCCTACCTTCTTTTGTTTCCTTATTTGCCAATTACATAAGCACTATTCCCAAATCCAATCAATTCTCATCACCAAGTCCAAGATTCAAGTTCCAATCTTTATCACTAACCTAATCTCTCATGTTAGTAAAAAAGGGTTAGTAATACATATTCATTACTAACCTAATTTCTCATGCCCGAAAAAAGGGGTTAATGTACAAACTTCATGTCAAATTTATGGTGTTTGCTTAATTTTTACCACTTCATCAACAGTTCTGCAGAATGCAAAGTGCAATTCATCTGCTAGGCTTAATTTGCAAATGCTAAGGCCTGAGGCCTAAAAAAAATTGGAGTTGGTTTTGTGCTGCATTAAAATGGAAATTCTTCATACATTTCTCTCTATCCGATCATTTGATTTAATATGTTGCTCTGTGCATTTTGGTGTTTGTTGGTGTATTTCATTTTTGGTTTAATAAGGATTTCACAATGCTGAACGGGACATGAAAAACTTTAATGGCAACTGGAGATGATAATTGAAGTTGATTTCAAAAGTGATAGGCTTCGAAAAGAGAAACACTTGCAGGAAGAATGACTTTCTGATGTAGATGTGCTACACAGCGAAGTAGAGTTCAAGTGTTGTTTTAGTTCTCTTTTAAATTTTAAAAAGGGGCTGAGGTGCTCAGTGCTTGCTTTCCTTAATTGACTCTTTGTGTGGCCTAATTTTGTGAATCTTTGGCCTAATGTGGCTTCTCCAGTATGGACGATACTGGCTAAATATTCTCATGTTTACTAAAAATCCTTTAGACTCTTAAGCTGGATAGGCTTTTTAAAGCACCTGCTAATCAACATGCTTTCCTTTAGATTGATAAGATATTTGGGTCAGCCAGTTGAAGTGGCAGAAGCAATTACTAGAAGAAGTAAGGGATCCTCTGTAAGCTCATGTCGCTAATTTGTGTTATTTTATCTGGTAGGATACAACTGAAGTTGACGAAGCTGAAGAAGCGAATGTGATTGAGAAAGTGGTGGTCGACCAATCGAATCTGTCTGATTTTGTTGGGAAACCTGTTTTTCATGCCGACCGTATTTATGATCGGACCCCTGCTGGAGTCGTGATGGGTCTAGCTTGGACTGCTATGGGAGGATCAACTCTCTACATTGAGACGACCCATGTTGAGCAAGGAGAAGGAAAAGGGGCCCTTAATTTAACTGGGCAACTTGGAGATGTCATGAAGGAAAGTGCACAAATAGCCCTCACAGTTGCCCGCGGAATACTACTAGAGAAGGACCCAGACAACAACTTCTTTGCCAATTCCAAGGTTCATCTCCATGTTCCTGCTGGAGCCACACCAAAGGATGGGCCAAGTGCCGGTTGCACTATGATTACTTCACTGCTCTCTCTTGCGATGAAGAAACCTGTTAAAAAGGACTTGGCAATGACTGGGGAGGTGACGCTCACTGGGAAGATACTTCCAATTGGCGGGGTAAGTATTAACAGCCATCAATCTGCTCATTAAAATAGGTTTCTTGGTTTTTTTTTTCGTAGGTGGAGAACATATCGCTTTTATGTTTTTCTTAACTCTTAGAAACTTGATGACCTTAAGAAGGCAGACTTTAAATGACAGCTGTGTGCTGAACACAGCTAAATGCTTTTGGACATTAGGGGAATAGGTTTTTTCATTAACTTTAGGAAGCTCTGTTCTTTTCACCTTAAAAAACAGGTTCAAGTCTAAATTGGAATAAAGTGTAATAAGTTCAAATAAAGTCTAATTAGTTCTGATGAGTTTAAAAAGATTAATTATTTCAGACAATGTAATAAGTTGAGATAATCAGTTCAAATTTAAGTGTAGGGGAGCTCTGATGAAAAGAAAATTTTAGTAAGAGAGGTTCGGACCCATAATTGGCATTCAGGATCCATAATTCTTGCTCGTTTGCAGTTTACTGGAATTTATTAGTTTGCTTTGCTGCTGCCGTCTTTTAATCTTGTGTTCCTTCTCTTCTTCTTTCTTGAAGTTTCATAATCATCAGCTATCCAAAGTGCTAAGTTTGTTGGTCATGTAAAACCAGGTAAAGGAAAAGACCATAGCAGCTAAGAGGAGTGGCGTGAAGACCATAATCTTTCCCGCTGCAAACCGAAGGGACTTTGACGAGCTTAGCCCTAATGTGAAAGAAGGCTTAGATGTCCACTTTGTAGAGGACTACAGTGAAATATATGGTTTGGCATTTACAGAGGACTCCGACTAAAGATAAAACATTAGAACATTCTTTTTTGTGTCATCCTCAAGCAATAAAGCAGTCCACTTGAATCTTATGGATGATCCCATATTCAGGGAGTTTTCATATGTGGATGAGGGGTTAATAGAAGGTGGAAAGAGGAATGGCAGAATTTACATATGAATCTATCTTAGGGATATTCAAACTTCGCTTCCTAGTATCGTTTGTTGTAAGCTTCGTGATACTACAGTTCAAGGCTAGTGACTAGTCATCATTCTTATTCTTTTACGTTGGTATACTAAAGCATCTGTAAGAACATGATTTTTTGACAAAAATATAACGGAACAGTTCGAACAAGTCTTGGATTATTGTGGACCCAAATTGGTTATACACAAAAATTGACTTATATATTGGTTATACACAAAAATTGACTGTACTAGAGCAAATCGTCTAGGTGTCTTTATCATTTAAATTTTAACTATGTAATAAAAACTGATTATATTTTACGAAAACTGACTATATAAAAGATGATTATATTATGCAAAATCGACTATTGCCATTGGATCCATTCAAGTTCTTTTAAAATTTCTGTGCAAAATCTTGCCATATTAAAAAGAAATTGCTTACGCCTAATGTAACATTGGATCATGCTCCATCCAATTTACACTCCTTATTTAATTATTTTCAATATGTTTTGACTTTCGAATTTCTCATTACACAACTTTAACAATTAGTATCTTTTGATTGTGTATTAGTGAAAATGGTGGAAAATTGATATTTTGTGCATTAACACAATGATAAATCAAACAAAGCTAGCAAAGATGTGGAAATGACACGTACAATCGAGCCAAGTTTTTTAAAAAAATAATAATGAAAATGAAAACACTATAGGTTCAGCTGTACATAGCATGTTATCTGATGCAATAAGCTTATATTCACCAAAAAAGAAAAACTAACTTAGACTAGTCTTACTTCATGGTAAGACTGCAACATATAGAAGAAAGTGAAAGGTGTTCATCCCAGTTTCTTGCATTCCCTGTTTCGTCATACTTTAACTGGTCATAGATCGGAAATGTAAAAAGTTACGATACACGATACACAATCATTTAAACGAACTTGTCATAAGGTTACCATCTTTAGTCGTAACTCGAACAACCAACAATATATTATGTATGCATACCAAAGATGTCTTAACCTAATGGTTAAGATTGAGGTATAAAAAAAACAATATGTTATGCATGAAGTAACAGAAGAAATATACTGAAATCTTGTAATGCCACAAAATTGCATATTTCTTTTATATTCTAATTACGAGAAATATGCGTATGATCTTTGATGTCGCTTTACTCTTTGGAAAGGCTAAAAAACTGTCACTTCTCTGATGCCCAGTTGCCACTACTCAACGCTGATTTAGATCTTCTAGTTATTCAGTTAATATATATAGGCTCAGTTTTTGATGCATGTACTTCCTCCGTTTCGTTTTAAATGCAACAATAAATATTTTATATCTCACAAATAATACCCATTTGTTGCATTTAAAACGAAACGGAGGAAGTATATGGTTCCTCAAGGTTTATTTTCCACAATAACTCTAGAAGATCTAAAGACTTAAAGCAGAAAAAGGTCACAACTTTCAGAGGTTGAAGCGTATATATATATAGGAAAGAAACTCAAAGGTACTCAAAGGTATTCACGCAGGACTGCAAGACGTGCTTTTTCATATTGCAATTTCACTTCTCCAGCTAGTCCTAATACAACAGCCAGAAAAGACAAAGAAACTTACAAAAATAGAAAACAACAAAACCATTTAAGGACAACTGTTATAGGTCATCATCATAATTCAATCAAACAACAATTATATCAACTATTGCCATGGCCGAATTAATTGCATTTATGACAAAGCCAAGATCCTTCCAAGTAGTCTATTTCTTGAAAAAACAATCCCTAGCCAAATTCTAACAAGGGGTTGACTTTCAACATCAATTAATACACATAGGTTAACATATCTTTTGCCTTCATATTTTAGGGTACTATTGTCAATCTTGACAAATTCTCCTAGTTTATTCCCTACTTGGACTAAGATGTCATGATAGAAGAGTTCAAGCCAATATCCTTCCCTCTCTCTCTCTTTCTCTCTCTTCCATTTCTCCTTTTCGAGTTTTTCAGTTTTTTCTTTACTACTGTTGTTATATTAAACTAATTTAGCCTTGTTAGTTTCAGATTTTAACATAACAATTTGAGTATCACTTGTGAAATTAACCAATTTCAAACTTTGATTTGGAGCCTTATTTTCATTACTTCAGTTAGAGCTAAATTTTATTCTTGAGAAGGATTTTGATAATGGTAACTCATTAAGAATCCATGATTTTCTAATTTTGAGTTAGTTGTTTAGTTTTCTTGATGATGAAGTGTTAAGTTAAGTTTCTTTATTTAAATGGAGAGAATAATTATTAATAGTGAGTGTATTTTCAATAAGATGAAGGGGGCTAAATGTGGAGCTCACGTGCCATTTGGAGATTTATGGATTCAAATATTGTTGGAAGGTTAAAGTGGATTATGTGAGATATGGAAATTGAATCTCGTTTGAGGTAACATTTATGTTCAGTAAAATGTATTTATATGTCCGTGTGTATACTGTATTTTTAATATTATATATCTTTTATAGTAATGGCCATGATTATAGATGTATGAGTATGTATTGAGTTGTGAAATTATATTGATTGATCATAAAAGTATGTTTTGTTTTGTTATTAAAATTGTTTGGAAATACTTATGTTTTCTTAAAAAAATATGATTTTAGTATGACAATGAGAAAGGAGTTTCGAATTTGTTTTAGCTGGCCGAGCTTATAAACTAGGCAAGGTATTGGTGTAAGAAAATGATTCAGATATGAGTTAATACCATATAAAGTCACATATTATGTTATGTTATATTCTGTAAAGTTTCTACATGTACTTGCTAACGATTTTTGCTAAGTGATTGAGCTATGCCAGTTATATAATTTGAAGGATGAAATCTTTTTTCAAAAAATTACCAATTTTGTTAGTAATATGAAAAATGTTTGCGAACTAAAACCGTTTTGACGGTTGAAGTAAAGTTACTGAGTTTTTCGCTCATTTTAGTGTTGTTTTAGTTTTGTATTTTCTTTTGTTATTTGCAGGTTTATCTTGGAAGCTCATAGTGATGCTTAAGCGAGTGTTTGAGTATGAAATTGTAATTTGATTAGTAATTCGGAATTTGTATTTATTTGAGAAAATATTTTTTGTCTCGGAATCAAGTAAAGTATTCTATAGTATGATTATGATATTTGGTTTTGAGGTGGTTGTGTTATGGGCCTTGACCCACAGGTCTAGGATCGATTTGTTTATGTTTCCGAGGCTAACCAAATGAATTACTTACAAATATACATAAAAATTCGACAAACTAAATCTAAAAGCATACAAAAAGAAAAAGATATGAATTGTTCAATGTAAAAAATTCTATAAAAGGATACGTATAATAACTTTTTAAGGGTTTTAGGGGAGTAATAACTTTTAAAAAGGCTTATGCTATAATAACTACCCTGATTTTAGCAAATAAAACATTAATGACAGTATAACACAAAGCACACTTTCTTCCATTAATTGGTACTAGCTTTTTTCCTTGTTCTTGTTGTCTCAGTTCTTCTTCTTCTTATCCCCTTTCCCCTTTCTTTTCTGTTTCTGCTTTTCATTTTCAATTTCATTATTACTCCATTGCAACTCATGAACATCGTATGTTGTTTTTTTCTGAGGAGGTTGAGCCACGCACCATGTATTTGTTGTGGGCCCCACATGGCCAGATTGGCCACATCATATGTATTCTCCCTTTGACCATATTCAGACTCCACTTCTCTACTCTCATTCTTCAGTACTCCAATCTTTTCATATTCGAAACCACAACAAAATTCATCTTCATCTTCATCTTAATCTGCAGTTGCTGGAAAAGAAGTGAAGATTATATTGCATTTCATTTCTGGCGAAGACGATAATGAGGTTGAGTCGTCCATTAATTGGTACTACCTTTCTTCCTTGCTGTCTCTCTTCTTCTTCTTCTTATTATCCCCTTTCCCCTTTCTTTTCTGCTTTTCATTTTCAATTTCATTCACGCAATTATTACTCCATTGTAACTCATGCTGTTATTCAAGATCGTAACTTGTTTCTTCAATCAGTTAGAGAACACTGCAAATTAGGGTTTTCCAATCTCAATTTTCCCCTTTCTCTCTTCCATCAAATGCTCTCTTTGCGCCCTCTTCCTTCTATCATCGTTTTCACTCAACTCTTCACTGCCATGTCCAAATTGAAACACCTTCAACCTCACTCCACCATTATCTCTCTCATCAGAGACCTTGAATCTCTGGTGTTCGACCCAATTGGTATTCATTGGGTATTCTCACCAATTGTTACTGCCATTTGGGCCGTGTTGATTTCGGCTTCTCTCTTCTCGCCAAAAGACTTAAGCTTGGTTACCCTTTGATGGTGATTGTTTATCTTTAACACCTTAATCAATGGCTTTATCCACTGTGATAAGCTTCCTCAAGCTCTTCAATTGCTAGATCAAATTGTTAAGCTAGGTTTCCAACCCAACATTATTACCTATGGTGCTATTTTCAAAGGCCTTTGTCAGATTGGTGACAATGCTGCTGCCCTTCACTTGCTTAAGAAGATGCAATGTGGTATTTGTAAGCCTAATCTTGTCATCTATAGCACCATTATTGATAGTCTTTGTAAGGATAGGCTGTTGAAAGAGGGCCTCGACCTGTTCACCGCCATGAAAAGTGAGGGCATTATACCTGATGTTGTCACTTATACCTCCTTGATTAGAGGTCTCTACAACTCCGGCTTCAAGGTCGAGGCTAAAGATATGCTAGCTCAGATGTTGGAGTGTAACATAGCACCAAGTGTTATCACCTTCAGCATGCTCGTTGACATGTTTTGCAAAGATGGTAATGTTGATGAAGCACAAGCTATTCTAGACTACATGATTGAGAGAGGTGAGGTGCCAAATGTCATAACTTACAATGCTTTACTTGATGGTTATTGCTTGCGTGGTCAGATGGAGGATGCCGAAAAGCTACTTGATCTTATGGCCCAAAATGGTTGTGAGCCTAATATTGTAAGTTTTAATACTATCATTAATGGATATTGCAAGGCCAGAAACATTGACAGGCCCCTCAACTCATTCCAACGTATACTTCAGAAAGGGGTGACACCTGATGTTGTTACCTATACCACTCTCATCGATGGACTATGCAAAGTTAATAGACTCCCAATTGCCCGTAAATTGTTCAAGGATATGCAAGGTCATGGAATTACTCCTGATGTTGTCACATATGCTTCATTGCTTGATAGCTTATGCAAAAATGCTTTACTTGATGAGGCAGTGGCATTACTTGAAGAAATGGAGAATAATGGTGTTAAGCCTACTGTTGTCATATACGGTATCCTAATGGACAGCTTGTGTGAGGCTGGGAAACCTGAAGATGCTGCAAAATTCTTCTTGGATCTTGTATCGAGAAGGATAGAACCTGATGTTAAAATCTACACAATTTTGATGAAAGGCTTCTCCAAGGAAGGCCTTATGGATGAAGCTATTCAACTGTTGAGGAAAATGGAGGATGATGGTTGCTCCCCTGATGAATTCACATATAATACAATCATTAGAGGATATATTCTCAACAATGACTTATCAAATGCATGTTATTATCGTGATCTTATGGTTAGCAAGGGATTCAAAGGCGACGCTGACACTTTCTCGTTACTGGCTGGCCTATTGTCGTCTGGTAACTTGAGTGATTCATCTAAGGATCTTCTTAGGAAGTTCTTGAAATGACTTGAGTAACATGATTGCAAATTGCAACTATTGTTGACACAGTTTCAATACTGGTTGACCTATTGCCATCTGCTTCAAGTATTCAAGTAAGCATTCTATTTGAGGAGGTAGGCATCAAACATTGCTGCCAAATCCTATAGACTCCTACCGCAAGCAAGCTATTCTAGGATATATGCAAGCTCATAGAATTTGTTATGAAGTCGAAATGAATATTTAACACTACATTCATGTATTTTATAGTTGATATGCAGTTCTATATCAATTCTAGAGAGAAATTACCATCTTCATATTGTTTGATGTTTATATTTTCGAACAAACTGTAGTTCTTTTTCCACAATATTCCGTTATTTATTTTTACCCAAACGCTTATGTGTGTTCTGAATTCAATAACACTATGTTGGTGCATCACTGAAAGTTGATCTAATCAGGTAGGAAAAGCTCTCAATCTATTTATGTATTTTTGAATTATCTTAAGAGTATTACTCCCTTCTTTATTTATTTATAGTTATTCCGCTTTAACTTTTGCACTATCCATATTTCTCTCTCCCGAGTCCTGACCATATTCTTTTTACTAATATTTGATAAAAATATTATGTTTGAATATGTGGTATTGCAGAATATGATGGTGAACCATGAATCAAGGTCCCATATTTTTTTTGAATCATACAGGTCTCCAGTTATAGTTGTGATAGCCTCGACCATTGAAATCCTACTGTTTTATTTCAAATGGTTAAGAGTAGCAAATTTTTGTGATTTTGGTACATCAAACTTTCTGTCATTTACAGTTTCATGTAACAATTTTTTCCAGCTCCCTGGTAGAAAGATTTTGAACTTTTGGAACGACATTAATTGCCAAGCGGAAGGAATTCCAGCACTATTAAAAGTACAGGCTGAAGACTGTGATAATGGAAAAGTTTCCAATAATGGAAGTTTGATCCTTTATTTGTAGAAGGTTTCTGATTAATTTTCTTTTTGATGTACACCAACATTACTAAAGAAGCCAGCTTCATCATCCCAAACTAGTTTGTCGTGGTCTTGCCATCTTGTGCAATTACCTCTGATCTGATGATATGAATGTTTCCATCGAGGGTTCAGAGATGTCATCTAATTCAGTATCTTTCACTATCAGGTGCTTGCCTGCTCGGTTTTTGCTGGGCTTTGTATCAAAAATCTTGTGAATCTCTGGACTCTTGACTAGTGTGGAATATTCTTATGTTTACTAACAATTTAAAGCGTAAATGTTATTGTATTTTATTGGCAAGTTATCTTTCATTACAAAAGGAAAAAAGAATCAGACCCTCCAGGCCTAACCAATGTATGCATAAAGCATAAAGGTCAAGTGCATAACCAATGTATGCAGTCTTAGAATCTACTTGAAGCTGTCTTTAGTGTTGTAGATGCTTAGAGTTTAGCAATAGTCTACCTCGAAATTATACAACATTTATTGATTCGTGAAATTTGTTTCTCATACATAACGGATTAATAAAGATAAGAGATTTGGAATTCTCCATATTATCACAATATGACAATGAAAATTTAAAGTTAAAAAAAGCATGTGAGATAATATATAATAAAGATTGAAAAAATAAAAGCAAATATTGTACTCAGTACTACTCAAAATTAACAGAATATTTAGCAATTAAATCTATCAACGTATTTACGGTATATAGATGCATGAGCAATAGGCTAAATGCTTTTTAGGACAATGCATTAATTATAGAATCCAAATCAATTAATCATTGATAACTATCGTTCAATTGTACTACCAACCATTATGACTGTATGTAAAAGAAGGTGAATGAAGAAACAAAGGAATTTTAAATCAGAAAATTACAAATAAAGAGGCATAAAAGAATGAGATGTGTCACATGCTACACAAAATATCCATTTCATATGAATTAACGAGATATAATTGATTTAGGTATTTCTTTTTATATACTGGTGCTTTCTATATAACAATAATTTATTTCTACAATTGAGTTTAACATGATTTTTTAGACAAGATTTGCTAATTTAAGGCCTTTGATTAAGAGTTAGGATGAGAGGGCAAATGGGAAAGGAAAACAACCTCAACCACCACCACCATCAATCAACCGCCTTACCATCACCAAGACACAAACCATCAATGCCACCACAAAGCCCATCTACACCACATCAACACCACTTAACCAATTAATACCACCCCTAAAATTGAGCCATCCTCCCAAATTAAGCCATTCCCAAAATCCACCTCCTAAAAATCGACTATCCACTCCCTAAATTGGTTGACCACCACCCCCAAAATTCAAGCCTCCTCGAAAATTCACATTGAACTAACCTACCTTGAAGTTGAATCTCTATCTCGAAATTGAATCACCACCTAAAATTAAACCAAACAAGTGAACCTAGACAGAAAATGCGAGTTACGATGGCTAGGGTGTGTTGCTTATTAAAATATAGGTTTTTTTTTATCAAGAGCACCTTTTTTATTCTATTTATTATAATTGAAGAAGTATATCAAGAACATATCATTGATTCGACAAATTGAATTAAAGTAAAACCCCTAATGTCTATGGAAAAAATAACAGCCTAATGTTTATCATCTATGCACTATCACTGGTCAAATCGTATACTTTGAACTATTATGCAGATAGCACAACGTTGCAAAATATTTTCCAAAAACATTAAAAAGTTAATATTTTATATTTTGCTTTTTATATATTTCCAAACAATTAGTTGAAAATACTTTGCATTACAATTTATATACATGCATACAATATGCAAGCATATTATGAAATGTGATTTGAATTTTAACAATCACACAAATTTGGTTTGGTAAATGCTAAAACATATGATTAAACACATCTCGTACGTTAAAAAGATCTAGAAAACATAATGTGGATCTAAAATTACAAAACCCAAAGAATAAACAACATGAGCTAATTATCATTTTTCTGATAATAAATTATTAATTTTGTGGCTTCCTGTACATCGACTGACTCATCCATCCACAACAAGAATTCATGAAAATCGATCATAATATACCAAATGTATGGGAATATTAATGACTCCACCTAAAGCGGTCTTTATTCCCTATTACCTTAATAATAACATATAGGCCCAATACGAGTATATTCATTCCTCTATTGGAAATAACTCGTTATATGGCCCGTAGGCCTTAAGAGGCTTATTTACTCTATTTTAACCTAATAAGTCACTATTATAAATAGGTGAGTAACGGTCAAGGTAAAGGGATATCTCCCTCTCTATAAATCACACTACTTTCTCTATGATATTGATCCATCTTTGGGTACTGACTTGAGCGTCGGAGGCTCCGCCACGGGGACCCACCCCGTGCGTGGAGTTCATCTTGCAGGCACATCCTACTGGCGAGGTTTAAGGATTATTATACATGGTGGCCTCGTAATATCAGGTATCCTCTTGTTCAATATCGAAACAATTGGCGCTAGAAGGAGGGGCAATAATTAACTATTGCCCTAGAACCTCACGGGGGAAGAACAGTGTAGAGTGGAGAGATCACTGGATGAACGAACTTGTTAGATGTTAATCTACGGCAGAACTAGTGATTAATTATCGGGTTTACCACTCAAAATTAGCTAGTCTCAAAGATTGAAAAATCATGAACGATCTATTATCATCTGCATATTGGTGAAAATCTCTAGTTTTTATGGCGGCAAGCCTCAGAAATATGCATCAGGTATTGCGTTGATTCTTTTATCAAAATTCCCAATTAACAATTGGTGCTACAATTAAAACTATAGAGATCCATGGGAAATATCAAACGTTGACAAAGGTGGAGCTTTTCACCTACTACACAAACAAATGAGTATCACTGCTACTTCATCAGGATTTCAAGATGGGTCATGATGTAATCAAAATACCCGATGATTTATACATGGTGTCAAGGTGATTTATTGCTTCAAATAAAAAAAAAAAGGGAAGAGAGGGATAGCAACAGCACACTTCGTTTGAGTAGTATGACTCCGATATTTTCTGCCATGACCTTCGCAAGTTGTGCCGGATATGTTGAGATAAAGAATCACAATCTTCTCAAACAGAAAGCAAGTAACAGAACCTTCACAAACAGAGGGCACAAATTTAATGAAAAGATAAGTTTTTCTATCTTTCCCCTTATTGTTGATATATATGAATATATCTAGGAAACTGAAATTGTGTACAATGACTTATTGGTCTGCTATGGTGAGATCATTGTATGTCTAAATCAAATAAATATACCTTATCAATCTAGGGTGAAATTTATCATTCAATGTGATATAGGAAAGGACACCTTAATAACGCTCACAAAGTGTCCGACAATATGCGTCAATAAAATCAGAACATTATATGCTCTTTCTATCTTCTATATGCTAGTGATTATGCGTGCTAATGTACGATAGGATGATTTGAGAAATCAAGTTCATCTACTATACTATAGAATAACCATTGTATTTGATAATTTTGGGCAAGACAGTTAAAGATGCATCCATCCAACATATGAACAGAGGTAGAACCACCCCTTTTGATCGGCCAAATGTGGACCATCTCTAATTCTCCTTTTAAGCAAAAAGCTACTGCAAGTTCAAGCAAGGATAATGGTGGTTCAAAAGTCTCCACTAGCATAAGACCAATTTCAGGAATAAGATGTGAAGAAGCATCAAACTGATTCCTAAGAAGCATCAAACCAATCCCTAAGAAGCACCATCGAGCTTTATATTGTCCCACTCTCTCTTAGACAAACTTATTGCTAAAAGTTATAAGAAATAGAGGAGAAAGCTGATTACGGCAGTGGGAAGCAAATAAGTACAGCTGAGGTTGCCGTCACAAAATGAAAGCAACTCAGTGTCGCCAAACATCTCGTCATCTTCAACAATAAGCTAAGTATTTTCTTATCCCTACAAGTCAACAAATTATCACATTCTATCTATGTGCCTGAAATTATTGGGTGCTACCGTAAATTGATAAATATTGTCTATTATATGCTTTGGTTGTAATCATCATCTAAGCTTGGGCTTAAGTTTACCAATGTGATGTACAGAAGACGTATTAGTAATGCACTCAAAGTATTTGACAAAATGCCTTATTAAAGTCATAATGTTGTATGCTCCTTTTTTCCTCTTATTGAGCTAATGTTCACTCTGACTGCTTTACAGACTGTTTAATTGAGTTTTTACAGCTGTACAATGCTATCATTCTGTGATCATAAGTGGTGTACTCTCACAAGCAAATACACACTTTCGTATTACTCTTGCTGAGGCGGAAACCTTGATTAATTGGGTCATCTACACAACTTCTCTCTAAATGAAACCTTGTGTGTGGACAAGAATCAAGGGGATGAAAGTATTTTCATACTATGGTTTGCATACCTTATTGCCGACAACAATTAAAGAGCTGACTCACGGATATACTTAGTAGAGTTACTAATGACAACTCCGTCATCAAATATGCCTCACTATTGGTATAGAAACTCTAGCTCACATGCTATAATGCTCTTTATTTGGGCAAATCATGCTGAAGTGAGTATATTATCGGGGACATCCATCAACAGAGTCGACGTTGCAAGATCAAGAGTTATTCACCAACAAGGCTGAACTTGGAAGCTTCCTTTTGCACACTCATGAAGCTCTTTATTTGAGCAGACCTATATATCATCGAGTGATCATCATTATTTGAGATATATCTACACGTTTACATAATAAAGGCAAACATGCATATTTCATGAATCTGGAGATCTCTTACATCAAGGTCATAGGGGACCAAATATGATTTTCTCACCCTATGAAATGAAAAATAAGTTGCTGACAACACTCTCATCGAATATGAGCAACTTTACTATTGGTACATATACTCCAGCTCATATACTATAATGCTCTTTATTTGGGCATGAACTAAATATATTGGGGACATCTAACAACAGAGTCATCGTTGCAAGATCAAGAGTTAGTCATTGGACAAGGAGGTTGGACTTAAAGCTTCCATTTTTCAAACAAGTAAGCTCTTTATTTGAGCAGATGTATCATCAAGCAATCGAGTCATGTCTCCACACTACTCTGAATGAAGAATGAGGCCTCAAAATTGACTATCTTTATTAGCGGTCTACGACCTAAGTGGATCTGCCGCTAAAAAAGAAGCAAGTCTCAAATTGACTATCTCTCTATCGGTCTACGACCTAAGTGGATCTGCCGTTAGAGAGAAGCAAACTTCAAAATTGACTATCTTTCTATCGGTCTACGACCTAAGTGGATCTGCCGTTAGAGAGAAGCAAACTTCAAAATTGACTATCTTTATTAGCGGTCTACGACCTAAGTGGATTGCCGCTAAAAAAGAAGAAAACCTCAAATTGACTATCTCTATTAGCGATCAACGACCTAAGTGGATCTGCCGTTAGAGAGAAGCATCCTCAAATTGACTATCTCTATTAGCGGTCAACGACCTAAGTGGATCTGCCGCTAAAGAGAAGCAAAATTCAAATTGACTATCTTTGTTAACAGTCTACGACCTTAGTGGATCTGCTGTTAAGGAGAAGCAAAACCTAGCGGTCAGTGATATATTAATCCGCCGTTGAGTGAGAAGCATAATATACAATTGTTGCTCCTAAAATTCCACAGACATTCACAGAGGATGGTGCACGCAAACCTTAGCCGAGCACACTTGTCTTCTATATATGCAGACCTCCGAATGCAGAAGAGGAGATATGATAAGCTCATGATTTCTTGAAGTTGTGCTCTTTATTTGAGCTTGAGTATGGTCTATATATTTCAATAAGGCAGGTCACAGACTCAACTTCTCCCATTAGAGGAGCAGAGCTAAGTATTTCTTCCTATATCATCTTTGTGATCGTAAATTATGTCTCATTATGAAATTGCATACATTTCTCAATATGTGTCCTATAAACTAATGTTCTCTGCATTAAAGTGGCCAAATCTAAATTGAGTATAAGTAGAGGTCTGAACTGACACAAACTACTCAATAAACATGATATGCTCACTTGCAAGAACATACCACAAGAGTGTGACTAAGTCCACCTCACAACAAGTGTTTATTAGCTTTGTTTCAATTATGCTTATGTGAAGAATAATGACTACGCCATAGCATATCTTTATGGTGCAAATAAAGGAGCGTACGTACTCATATTCATAGCATACGTTGTAAATATTATTAGACTATATACTCTTAAGCCGACTCCAACTCAACTTAAGAGTGGGGGGCTAGTAAGTATATCATAATAGCTGGATAAAGTCATACAAATGTTACCTCATGAAAAAAAAAAAAAAAATATTGATGTCACTCTTAACCTGACACAACTCAAGAGTGGGGCTAACTAGTACAAATCGTCAGAAAGACGTTTGAGTATTAATTGCTCAAAATGATCATAGAAATGTAAAGTTAACAAAGTGACTTTATTGTTAATTGCTAAACTACATTCTTTTCATTCAAGCTAAAAGGAACCTAGCAACTTCCGACAAGGATCCATGTATTGTCAGCTGACTGATTAGCAACTTGTTATTTAAAAAGTAGCAAGTGCAACGGTACAAGCTCGACACCATGTACTGTCAATTGACCGATTAGCAACTTGTGGCTCGAAAAGGAACCAAGTGCAACGGTATGGTACAAACTCATATTATCTTTATAACACTGACCACAAAGATGGTAATATATTATAAAGCCTCAAGTCACATTCCATAGCTAAATTATAAAGTGTCCAGCTCAAGTTCCATCTTCAATTGAACTTAGACCTGGGGGCTAGTTGTATGGGAATATTAATGACTCCACCTAAAGCGGTCTTTATTCCCTATTACCTTAATAATAACATATAGGCCCAATACGAGTATATTCATTCCTCTATTGGAAATAACTCGTTATATGGCCCGTAGGCCTTAAGAGGCTTATTTACTCTATTTTAACCTAATAAGTCACTATTATAAATAGGTGAGTAACGGTCAAGGTAAAGGGATATCTCCCCTCTCTATAAATCACACTACTTTCTCTATGATATTGATCCATCTTTGGGTACTGACTTGAGCGTCGGAGGCTCCGCCACGGGGACCCACCCCGTGCGTGGAGTTCATCTTGCAGGCACATCCTACTGGCGAGGTTTAAGGATTATTATACATGGTGGCCTCGTAATATCAGGTATCCTCTTGTTCAATATCGAAACACCAAACATTGCTAAAGAAATCTCATGAGACATAGTTCTACTCAAATGCATAAATTTTAAAAGTTAATGCAAAAATAAACCTATTATTGACGTAACTAAAGAAGAAAACCTTGAAAAGTAATTCCTAATTATTAAACGATTTATGTATTCGCCGTATGTGCAAGCGATTCCGCAATCATACATCTTTACTCTATTGTTAGAGATTCTACGGTTGACAAATAGGTTTTGGAAATAATTCAACAAAGATTCTGAAAATGCTTTGGATAGTTTGGAAATTTTTGTGTGAAATTCTTGGTAATTTTGCTTAGGGTGGAACTACTACAAATATAGGCAAAGAAACTGGTTAAAAATGGGTAAAGAAATCGGTTAAGAACCGGTTTATCCTTGGGAGGTCTCTAGGGTAAGGAAGCGGAGTTGATTTTTTTAAAAGGATGTAAGAGACTGGTTATACAAAATAACCGGTTTCTTTGACCTATCATAAAATATTAAAATAAAAGAGATAAGATACCGGTTACTCCCTATGTTTCAATTTAGTTGCTACATTTGCTTTATCACAGTTTACGAGATACAACTTCAAATACCAATATCTTGAGTTACATATATGAAAAAATTATAAAAATTATATATTTGGAAAATACAAATTGGGACGAATAAAACAAGATCCAACATCACTATGTTTTTTCTTATGTAAAAAATAGTCAAAGTTATGACGTGAATAGTGCCTACGGTCAAAATGTAGCAACTAAATTGGGACGGAGGGAGTACTTGTTTAGTGCGATCTCTTTGGCCAGGAAAAGATGCCATGTTTTGTTAGAACCAGTCTTTTTGATCTTAATACAGCGGGTTTCAAACCGTGTTTGGGCTAACATCTCCCATGACCCAATTTGGTTGAGCCTTCCAAAGCTTCCCATTGAATTATAACACCTCCCACCTCAAGCGTTTGAGGTTCTTCCAAAGTACAAATGGAAACAGAAGAGCGCTTGAGGTAGGCGCGCGGGCAGGAATGTGTGGGTACCTCGCCGCTTCAGTGATTAGCACTCCCACGCGAAGCCCTTCACAGGGTGGGAGCCTCGTTGGGTGTCGGGGGAAGTGACCTCCGTGATCTAGGGAAAATCCCAGCACCTTAAGGGAGCATCTAATGCGGGTCTTCATTTTTCGACATTGATCAAGTATTTTTCGATGTTGACTTCATCGGCATATGAAGGGAAATCGATGTGAAACATAAGAAATGTTAGTCACGTGTCTTGCCATGTTTGATTTTAGTGGGTCGAAGCCACAAAATACTTGATCAATGCCCAGAAAATGGGTCAAGGTTGTTCCTCGCAAAAAAATATTTTTAAGGTCATATTTTGCCAGATTTTTTTAAAAGGTTATTTCTTGCTATTTAAAAGGTTGTTTCTGATAAAATTTTCTTTTAATAGTAAATATTCTAATATATAATATGTTTTTTTAATAGAGAGCAGAGTATGAGATAAAAGAGGAGCGGCGGGTGGGGATGGGATTGGCGCATAGAGATAGTGTGGGGATAGCATAAAAACCACACCCGCTCCACCGCCCAATGGGTTACGATTTTTATCCTCATCCCTTCCCTATCCCCGCCAATCTTAGACCCATCCCTACCCAGTTAAAGGGAGATGGGAGATGGGAGTTGGGACAGGTCTTCTATTTGACCCATCCCACTGTTACTCACCCGTACCGTTTAAAAAAAAGTAAGAAAACATAAACATCAATAACACGGTTAAACTTCACAATTAAATTCTAGAAAATGACAAAACTATAAGATTTCCTTCAAAAATAATTGCAGGATTTATCGAATTTTTTCCTTGAATAATGTAAAAGTGGGTTTTAATTCCCAAAATATGCCCAAAAAAATAAAAATTCCCTGCATACCGTCCACGTAGGACGGCACGCGAGAAACTGTTTTTTTTGTTTTATCCCAGGTAAACCGCTAATCAGAGTAGCGATTTATTTTATTTATAAACCGCTACTCTGAGTAGCGGTTTACTTGGGCCAAATGTTCCAAGCACATATCAAACTCAACTTGATTAATGAACCGCTACTTGAAGTAGCGGTTTACACAACATTTTTTTTTTTTGCAAACCGCTACTTCAAGTAGCGGTTTTACTAAAGTTGAAAAAAAAAAAATTCTCGTCACTTGTAAACCGCTACTTCAAGTAGCAGGTTTTACTTAAGTTGGAAAAAAAAAATTCTCGCGTGCTGTCTTACGTGGACGGTATGCAGGGAATTTTTATTTTTTTGGACATATTTTGAGAATTAAAACCCATTTTTGCATTATCTAAGAAAAAAAAATTCAGATTTATCAGCACCAAGAAGATGAAATCAATGCTATTACAACCAAATATCAATCCTGAAATGAAAAAGAAAAAAGATTTTTCAAAGCAAAACAAGCATGATTTTTGCGGCACCCTTAAAAAAAAAACCTAACCCATTTTAACAAACCATAATCAGATTAAAGAAAACCAACAAACACAAAACTTTACCCAGAATATCAAAGGAAAACAATCAAAATTGAAGCCATAATTCACATTAAAAAAAGAAAAGAGATGAGTATACGCATTGACTTATTAAGTTGAATTGCTGCATAAGGAGTTGATCAGAACTTGAAGATTTGGTTAAAGAATCACTGAGATGTTGAAAATCAAGAGGAGCAAAATTAGATAACAAAATTTATGTTAATTTCTATATATATAAAACAGCATCTGACTAGTATAATACTAGCAAAGTAACTAATTAAATTCTGACATCAAAACCCCAAAGGCTCGAAAATCACCATTTCTGTATTTTGTAAATTGTGATGCTCAATTGCCGCAGCTCATCTTCTCTTACACTGAGTTAGAATGTACCCATCTATGCTATCTTATAATATAATTGGTTTATCAGGGTATTGCCTAGGCCAACAACTAAATCGAGTCCTGTAAGATTAATATCTTCAAAAATTCGAGTCCCATATAGGCATATATACTTATGAATTACTACCTCTGTTTCCTAAAGATCTTCCTTGTTAATGTTCTTACATATATCAAGGAGGATCCACTTGCGTGGGGTATGGAGTGGGTAAAATAGGAGAGAGAAAGGGGTTAAGATAAATAAACAAATAAGAACGGGTTAAAGTAAAAGAGAGAAAGGGAGTAAAATTCCAAATAAGGAATAAAGTAAAAGATGAAAGATCTTTTGAAAATGCACTTAAACGAAAAGAGAGAAGATCTTTAAAAAATGGAGGTAGTATGATGATAAGATGACTTATTTCTTTTGTTTTGAACAATATCTTTCCATATTAGATGTTACTACTAGAGATACCTTAACAACTAAACCATAACACACAATAGTACTCAGGGCTCTCACCCAACAAGCACTTTTATTGACTTCCAAAAGTTAAAAAAGTCACACACAATATGATAGAATTAAATATACCCCTTAACATGAACTCATGAAGGATTTATTCATCCATATATGCATGATTATGAAGTATATAGTACATCATAATTAAGTCTAGACCATGGCTAAAACATCAAAAGCTTTCTGGAACACAACAGGAAGAGGGATCTCATTAGTGATACCCAAAAGCCCATCTTTCTCAAAGAAACCAACATCTGATTCCCCAGCAAATCTTATTTTATACACATTATTATTACCCTCAATCTGCTGAATATTGAAACTCTCAGTGGGATTAAATCCAAAGCCATTACCACCTGTTGCGACGTACGACTGACCTGTTTTTTCATCCGCAACCACCTGCCATCCTAATGGCTGCATACAAACGTTGGGAGTGTTAGTGAAAACTATGCCTATCGGTATAGATGATGTGATGATTGCTATTCTGTAAGGGGAAGCAATAGTAACAGGGATGCCACGAGACGTTTCGACTTTATCTCGGGTTATATAGAGTGGGCATGGTGAGTTCTCGGCTTTTGATTTTAAGGTGAGGCCGCCCTGAAAGCCTGCGCTAACTGGGATGATGTAGTATTGTCCACCATTTCTCAGTGCATCGCCGTCTGTGTCTTGGATAACAACGGCTGTGGCAATACAAAGTGTAGAGAAAATTAGGAGGAGCACAGTGGTGGTTGATTTCAGGAAAATGGAAGCCATGTTGTTTTTGTTTGGTGTGTATGTTACTGATAGTTGTTTGAGGGATGTTGGGGATGAGAGTTAGTAGCTGAAGAATGCTAGTATTTATAGAAGGTTTGTATGCTGGTTTTAAAATCATGCAAGCTAGTGGAGGAAATTAAATCGTACATAAATTAAGCATATGGGCACTTGGGCCCTTTTCGTTTTCAATAATTGATTAGCAATTTAGCATACAATCATCGTGCGAATTTAATTATATAAGAGTTTTATATTGCTCATCATCAACATACTTCCTCCGTTTCATTTTAAATGTAACAAATAGATATTATTTATGAGGTATAAAATATTCATTTGTTGCGTATAAAACATGACCTAGGATGAGTTGTTGGTTGGCAATCAACTAATATTTTTATGATTTTTTGTGCTACCTATTGTTTTTGTATTTTATGAAATTTTATGTTGCATCCGACATTTTTGAATTTTATAGATCGTTCCCCTAAACTTTCGACACATCACACAAAATACCCCTATTAATAGAAATTCCTACTCCAAACCTCACTTAGCATTTATTTTCTCAAGTTATATCTCAAACCTCAGTCAACTAACAAGGCTCAGAAATCCTACTCTACGTCTACAGGGTAAGAAAGTCTCAAAGTTCACTGTTTCATATCGTGTATAGAGATATTTTGCAACGTTTAAAAGGTTAGAGTACAACATGGAAATTTTAGATAAATCTAATACAATATAAAATTTTGTAAAATCTATCGACGATACGTAGAAAAATGCTATTTTTATTACTTCCTTTCTTTCATAGTACTCGTAACATTTTTCATTGTGAGAAGTTTCACATTACTTACTACACTTCCTCTTTGGATAATAAATTTTTTCTATCTTTCTTCTCTCATATAGATGCTTAATCTCTTCTCTTTACCTCCTTTTTTTTTCTAAAAATTGCTTAAAAATTGAAAAGTGTTGTGACTTGTGAGTAACCCGAAACGGAAGAAGTAAAAGGTTATGGCCATGTTTGGCACTAGCGTTTGAGGTAGCGGTTAGCGGTTGGACAAGATTTAAACGCTACTTAAGAAAATTATGAGTGTTTGGTAAGGTAGTGGTTGTAGTAGCGGGTAGTAGTTGGAGTAGATTATGAGTAGCGGTTGTGGAACGTTACTACAAGTAACGTTTGAGGTTTAGAGGTAGCGGTCTACCAAATAAACCCTATATAATAGCATAAGGTAGAATTATTAACCAATGTTTATTTTATCTTTTACAATTCCAACAGCTACTTTTACCAAACGCTTCTAATTAAACAAGTAATTTAATCGCTGACCGTTGACAACTACTAGTAGACAGCTAGCAGCTACCCCCAATAGCTACATCTACCAGAACTGCTAACAGCTATTAGAGCCGCTAGTTTGCCAAACATGGCCTATAAGTGAGCGGAATGATCGTACTGATTACTAAAGAAAAGTGAGTCCGTGAGTAGCTGAGCTTGTCTTGGCAACCAACCGTTTGAGTCTCTTAGGGGACTCAAACGGGGGTAATTTGGTCATTTTAAGCCTTGGAAATTTTACGCGCGTGTTGTTTGGTACCAATGCTAGGTTAGATTGGTACCGTTGTCCGAAAATTTTGATACCAAAGTAAGGTTGCTTGGTACCAATCCGGATAACAATGTGATACCAATATCAGGTTATAATGGTACCAATGTGTAACTTTTTTAGTGTTTGAGTCTTTTTTGGACTCAAACAGTTGGTTACCAAGCCTTTCTCGTGAGTAGCTACAATAATACAAAAACACAAGGAGATAATACCGAGTGTAATACTTATCCACACATCCAATTCTTCTATCACGTGCATTAATGATAGCATGATGCATTTGTCTTAATTATCTCTGACAACAATCAATTATGAAAGGACTTGTGTACGTTAGATTCCTTGTTTAGTCAATTTTTTGAAATTGATATACTGCCTCCATTTCATTTTATTTGCTACATTTTGTCATTTAGGTGTATCCCAATTAATTTGCTAAATTTACCAAACTTTCTACAAATGATAATAAAACAAACCCTATAAAACTTCAGCCCAAAAGTATTAGCTCAACTAATATCCACCCAACCCATTTAATCCCCCACCCTCCCCTATTTAATCCCCCAACTCCCTTTATAATTCTTCCCTCCAAACCCTAATCCCATTTTCTTCCGTCACTTTCCTCTCTCTCATTCTGACTCTATCTCTCCTTCTGACTCTCACTTTCCTCTCTCTTCTTCTTCTTCTTCAAACCCTCATATCTAGGGTCAGTGCAAATTTGTCCAAAAAAACCGTAGATTAATTATCTACTCCTTCCTGCGATCATTGTAAAACCAATTTTTTTGGTTTTTGAGTGATTTTTAAAAAGCGAGTCCCCTGTTTCTTGCATTTTTTCGGTTTTTGATGGATGATTTAACTCCAAAATCAAAGAAACGGTTCTTTGATTTGCTTGACGAGTTTGATGCGGAGGCAAAAAAATCTAGGGTTTCAAAAAAAACCCTTGGATTTTGGTTCTTTCTGTTGGACTTGTGGCGCGCCTTCAACAAAACCACTAGATCTTGATTTTGGTGGTGTAGTTCAGGGAAAAAAAACCTGAAATTTTGGGAGATCCACCTTCGGAAGGCTTCAAATAATGGCGATCTTACCTTTGTTGGTATAAAAACCATATAGAAATGATTTTCGAACGTCCCCTTTCTGATTTTGCGGGAGATCGGTCCACTCCTTAACTTAAATCTCTGTTATTTCATTTTAGGAAGCTTTTTTAACATGCATTGCCTGTGGGATTGCGTTTGATTAGATTGCATGTATAGGATTTGTGTTTTTTTCTTGATTTTGCCTCGATTTGTTTATACATATGTTGTTTTTGCCTCGATTTGTTTATAAATTTGTTTATTTTGCCTTGATTTGCTATATATATGTTGTTTTGCCTCGATTTATTTATAAATATGTTTAGGGTTTTGAGATTTGTTTATAAATATGTTTATTTTGCCTCGATTTGTTTATATATATGTTGTTTTGCCTTGATTTGTTCTACCTTTTATCATGTTCTGCCTTGTTCTTGTTCTGCCTTTGATCATGTTCTGCCTTCTGCCTTTGATCATGTTCTTGTTCTTGTTCTACCTTTGATCATGTTCTGCCTTGTTCTTGTTCTACCTTTGATCATGTTCTGCCTTCTGCCTTTGATCATGTTCCTTGTTGTGCCTTGTTTGTTGTTCTGCCTTTGATCATGTTCTGCCTTGATTATGTTCTGCCTTTGATCATGTTTCTTGTTCTGCCTTTGATCATGTTTCTTGTTCTGCCTTTTACCATGTTCTACATTTGATTATGTTTCTTGTTATGCCTTTCATCATGTTCTGCTTTTTATCATGTTCTACCTTTCATCATGTTTCTTGTTCTGCCTTTGATCATGTTCTGCCTTCTGCCTTTGATCATGTTATGCCTTGTTCTTGTTTTTGTGTGTGTATTGGTGTGATCCTCTAGGATGAAATGAGATGTAACATCCAAATTATTACTCCATTTTGCATTTAATCAATGGTAAAATGATTAGGATTGTAGTATAAATAATTGATGAGGCATATGTGTTATATTTTGGTGTTTTGTTGGCTGTCCAATAGAGTTTTAATGACTTATAATATGTTTACATGAGAGGTGCACTATATTCCTCAATGATGAATGAGGTCTGATGATTTATACTTTGGACATTATGCCTTTTCACACCATTATACTCTTATTGCCACCAATCATTTGTGCTCTTCTTTTCAACTTTCGCTCTATTTTAATAGCATGTGTTGAGTATTATGGATGGGTGGGGACTCCCTGAGAGGAATTTTAATCATGCCTAACTTGTATTCTCTCTGTCTTTTATTAGTTTACCCCTTTTTACTTTTGACACTATTCACATATATGACTTTGACTATCTCTTGTAATTTGTATTTAAGGAAAAATATAGTCATGTGAGATCTTGTTGGATTCGTCTCAATGTGTATTATCCAAATATCAACTTTTTGTAGTTTTTGCTTATCGAAAATTAGAGATATTAAGGTTCAAATTAGTATCTCGGCAAATGTGCCCCAAAGAAAGGTGTAAACTAATAAGAGACGGAGGAAGTATTTTCAAAATGTTTAAATTCATTATCATTTTGTCTTAAATATGAGTGAAAAAAATGAAATCTGATTGAATTTATCTTGCACCAATGTATCTTGTGCATGTTTAATTTGATTTTCTTTTTTTCTCACTCATTTGTTTGATACAATGATACCCTATTTTTTGTACTTAAGTATACATGAACTGTTTTTTTTTAACTTAACTATACATGAACTGCTTTTTTTAACATAACTTCATATGTTCTTTTGTGGTCTGCCTTGTTCTTGTTCAGCCTTTGATGATGTTCTACCTTGTTCGGGTGCGTTCTGTTCAACTTAAAAAATTAAGTATTAGGTCCAATAAGTTCAGATAAGTTCAGATAAGTTGCAATAAGGTCTAATAAGTGCAATAAGTTCCAATAAGGTCTAATAAGGTCCAATAAGTTCCAATCAGGTGCAATAAGTTCCAATCAGGTGCAATAAGTTCCAATCTGCAGGTCTAATAAGGTCCAATAAGTTCCAATCAGGTCTAATAAGGTCCAATAAGGTCCAAATAGTCAATGTTTAATAAACATTTGTATTATTGTCCACTATTTTGTTATTCATAATTTCATATCACTATTAGCGGATTATGTTATTATTAGAATTTTAATTAAAGTACCACAATGATTATATAGTATTATACTTGTATTAGTGTCTATTATTTATTATTTATTTGTATTATGTCTATTATTTTATTATTTATTTGTATTATGTCTATTATTTTATTATTCATATTACTATTAGCTGATTATGTTATTATTAGAATTTTTTATTAAAGTACCACAATGTATAGTATTATACTTGTATTATTGTCTATTATTTGATTATTCATATTGCTATTGAATAATATTATAATCATTGTCAAATAATTAAGGTTAACAATAATAATAATAATTATTATAATTACAATATTTTGCAATTCGTCTTTAAATAACTAGAGATAACATGTTTTCGTTACTAATTAATAACTATGAAAGATATAAATGTTATCAATTGATTGCTTCATTATCATCACTGGAGTATCTTTCTTCACCGGAGTATCTTTCTTCATCTTCTACATCATCCTCTTCAATGAATACGTTTTCTTCATCAACAGCCAACCATATTTCATCTGCAATTTTCGCCCGGGTTATCTCCATATTCTTTGTTCTCGTCTTGTCAGTCAAATTTAAATCAGCTCTTGGTTCCATGGTTTCAACTACTTGCGAAACTGGAATTCCTAAATCATGTAAACGAATAAAATTATGTAGCGTGCATGTTGCCACGATGATAGCCAACTGGTAAGCATCATCCATCTTCGGCATCATTCTTAGAATCTTCCATCTATTTTTTAATACACCAAAAATTCTTTCAACGGTCCCACGTAATGAAGAATGTCGATAATTAAAATGCTCTAACTTTCCCTTTGGTGGAGGACCATTCCTAAATTCAGGAGTATGAACTCTCAAACCTTTCTCTTGATATGGACTCAAATACCCGGTAGAATTTGGATATCCAGAGTCAACCAAATAATATTTTCCTGTTAGTGCAAAAAAGATAATTTATAATCATAGTTAAATAATGCTTCAAATACTTAGCAACAATAATATGATACCTGGAGGTGGGTGGTGGAATCCCATATTAGGATCGCTTAAACAATGCCTCAAAACCGTTGTGTCATGTGCACTTCCTTCGAACCCGACACAAATGTACATGAAAAGCATATCAAAAGAACAAGAAGCTAACACATTCCACGTTTTGTTTCCTTTACGACCTCTAAATGGTTGTGCAGCTTTATCTCCTACTATTGCGTCTATGCGGGTCCCATCTAGAGCACCAATACAATCCTACATAGAAACAGTAATCATAAAGTAATGGTGATCATCTTCATAACAATATTGAAAAAGTTGAGGGAAGTGATTATTACCTTAAAGAAAGGCCAATACTTATCATTGTTGGCGATTTTTGTTGGAACTTCATTTAAACTTTGATATGGCCGAATGATATCTTATAGTTTTGTCTAATTTTATAAAACACTAGTAGAAAATAAAAAAATTAATTTTGTAAAATATTAGTAGTTACTAATTTAAGCTGAGCAAAAGGCAGTGAACTTTCATTGTAAAGGGCTTTACATGAGCTGAAAAAGTTGCTTACACGCATGGATAACATACCATTGCATGTTGGAGGTGAAAATGGTTCTCATTGGATCCATAAATTATTGAATGGTCATCCACAATTATGCAAGGAATAATTAAGAGTAGAAAAACATATTTTCATCAACCTTGTGAATCTACTTATGGAAAAACAACTAATCTCAGATGGAAGGTTTGTACTTGTTGCGGAGCAGGTTGGCATATGTTTGTATATCCTAGCGAAAGCCGATTCATATCGTGATGCAGCTGATACATTTCAACACTCAATATCAACTATTTGTATCTATAATAGAAAGGTATTGCAATATATTAGTGATGAAAGTTATGTATAGGCAAATATATAAATAGTATTTTTTTTGTTAAATTAATTATCATAAGAGATAATTAATAGTCATTATTTTTTAAAGGACGAATTATTATAATTATTATTCCATAAAAAATTTTGAGGGGTAGTATTTACGTTAGTGGTAATATTTATGTTATTCATGGTCAATGCTTTTGTCTAATAAGGTCAAATAAGTTTCAATCAGGTTCAATAAGGTCTAATAAGTTTCAATCAGGTCCAATAAGGTCTAATAAGTTTCAATCAGGGTCAATAAGTTCCAATAAGGTCCAATAAGGTCAATCAGGTTCAATCAGGTCCAATAAGTTCCAATCAGGTTCAATCAGGTCCAATAAGTTGAATCAGGTCCAATCAGGTCCAATCAGGTTTAATAAGTTCCAATAAGTTCAGTTCAGGTTCAATAAGTTCAGTTCAGATAAGTTCAGGTCCAATAAGTTGAATAGAACGCACCCTTCATATGAACTGTTTTTACAACTTAACTTCATATGAACTGTTTTTTAAACATAACTTCACATGAACTGTTTTTTTTAACTTAAGTTAACCCAAAATGTTTACATATTATAAATGTAAAGCTTTAATACAAAATGTTTGCATGTACATATACAAAATGTTTAACAACCTATATATGGTGTATTTTACTTACAAAAAGTTATGTTCTTCTTGCACTCTATGCCCAAAAAATTGGCCTTCAAATGCCCATTGCTTGCTGTTTTTGTTTATATTATGCCAATACCATCATCTGAATCTGATTCCCCATAGTTTGCTTCTTCTTGTTCATCTTCAATATGACCTTTCTCTGCCCATTTTCTGCTCTCTTCTACTAGTGGTGGACTAATGACAATAGATGTTGGTAACTCACCCCTCCTCTCTAGTGATTTCTTCCCCACCACAGCCCCCCACCCACCCTCCCCCACCGCCACAACCTCGACAACCCCTCTACCCCACCCCCGCAACCTTGCCAGCCCCTATCCCACCCCCGCAACCACGTCAGCCCCCCTCCCCCACCCATATTCAATTTCTCCCCCACTACCACATCCCCACAGCACCACCACTGTCTGCACCACCGCCTCCGCAACGTCCAACATCCCTCTTTCCTTTGCTCTTTTCTCGGCTCGATTCCCCTTCCCTGTTTGCTTTGAACTGCGGTAGCCCAGCCCGCTTGCCTCTGTCGGTGGTCTATCGCTTATGTCAGAGCTCAGTTCTCCCCCTTCCCTGTTATGCGTTTCTTCCCTAAAATCGAATGGCGGGGAATGTTGGGCGGCGCGGGGTGGGGGAGGTGGAGGGGATGTCGCGGGGGTGGGGAGGGGGGTTGCGGGAGGTGGGGGAAGGGTGGTTTAGGGTTAAGGTTAGGGCTAGGGTTGGGGTTAGTGTTAGTGGTTAATTAGGTTGAAATCTAGCAAATTAGGGTTAATGACTAACGGCGGTTAACGTCGTTAGTCATTAAGGGTATATGAGTGTATTAGTTTGAAACCTAGGAGTACCCCGTGTATTTTGAAATCTTGGAGGTTACCAGGTGAATTTTTTGAAAATTCAGGGTAATTGGTGAAAGAACCGTAAAATTAATTAGCAAAAATATAGTGACTTTAACCCAAAGCCATGACAGAATCATGTCTTCATTGTTTGATTATCATTTTAATTACTCCATGATTAGTACTATGGATTTGAATAACAAATCTGTTTGTACATGGAAACTGCTTGTTGGCTTAAATAATAAACATGTTCCTATGTTAGCTTCCTTTTCTTTCCGCTGGCATCCGCTAATTTTAGAAAGGATTGATTGCTTTTTCTTTGTTTGAAAAATGCAAGGGGACGAAAACTGGAAAATAAATGTGGCGTCTTCTTCACTAGCTATTGAAAAAAAATCAGAGATAAAAACCATTAACATCAATCTTCATCTTGTTCCTTTAGTGTTCATCTTCTCTTTAAAAGCACGTAATATCCCAAATTAGAAGGAATATCTCTAAAACTGGATAAACATCTCTCTCCCTCCATTAATCCCTCTTTTAAAGACAACACCAATCAAAAACAACACATATCAATTTCTACATATCAAGCATTGTATATTAAAAAAAATAGCATATGTGATCACAAGCTGTAACTAGAGATACAATACAAACAAAATCAAGAAGCATAATGCCATAAAGATGAACTTCATCAAGGTCAATATGAAAGCCAAGAAACCTAAGATACCTTCGTTAAAGGATTGCTTCATCATATCAGAGACAAACCCACTACCAAAGTATTATATGATCTAGTAACTATGATGTTATATATTATAGTATTATATATACCACCTCTGTTTTTATAGATCCAATATTTGATTATTTTAATCCACTCACCCGAAAGGCAAATATTGCCTCTAAACAAAAAACAAGACAATAAATATTCAGTGAGAATCTCGTTCACTAAAGACTAAAGAGGCATGTATATATCTTGAAGCAAATGAACGATATATTCAGTGAAAATCTCGTTCACTTGCTTTAAGATATATACATGCCTCTTTATAATTTTTGTGACTTCACTGACATTTGGGGTGATTAAATTCAAAGTCATAAGAGGGTCTTAAGATGGAAACTGAGTTGTCAGGTTTGGCTACAAAATGGCCATTATATGCTACATCCAACAAGTAAAATTTTCGCCATTTTTAGAAAAGAAATATGAAATTACACATACACAGCAGCACAGGAAGGAGGGTTTAGGGTGGAAGAAAAGTTTAGAACAGGGAAGGGAGCTAATCTGACATTAAGATCAATGCAGAAGACTAGAAGCTCAGGTTTCCAGAGATATTGTCTCATTTTCCACAAGCTAATATACGATCAGTAAAGGCAACAATAATCTGAGTACAGAACACAAGAATACGGTCTCATTTTCCACAACATGCCAGCTAGCTTAAATCAGCTCAAAGATAATACAAGTATACAACTAGGAATCACATACATAAAAGCCAAGTACAGAACACAGAATATCACACTGATGTTTGATGCCTAACTCCTCAAAGAGTATGCTCACTTGAATACTTGAAGTAAACAACGAAAATGTATCAGCAATAGTTGCATTTTGCAATCATCTTACTCGGGTAATTTCAAGAACTTCGTAAGAAGAGCCTTAGATGAATCACTCAAGTTATTAGACGACAATAGGCCAGTCAGTAATGAGAAAGTGTCAGCGTCACCTTTGAATCCCTTGCTAACCATAAGATCACAATGATACAATGCATTTGATAAGTCATTTTTGAGAATATATCCTCTAATAATTGTATTATAGGTTAAATCATCAGGAGAGCAACCATCATTCCCCATTTTCCTCAACAGTTGATTAGCTTCATCCATAAGGCCTTTCTTGCAGAAGCCTTTCATCAAAATTGTGTATATTTTAACATTAGGTTCTAGCCTTTCAATACAAGATCCGAGAAAATTTTTGCTGCATCTTCAAGTTTTCCAGCCTCACACAAGCTGTCCATTAAATACCGTATATGACAACAGTAGGCTTAACGCCATTATTCTCCATTTCTTCAAGTAATGTCACTGCCTCATCAAGTAAAGCATTTTTGCATAAGCTATCAAGCAATGAAGCATATGTGACAACATTAGGAGTAATTCCATGACCTTGCATATCCTTGAACATCTGGCGTGCAAGGGAGAGTCTATTGGCTTTGCATAGTCCATCAATAAGAGTGTTATAGGTAACAACATCAGGTGTCACTCCTTTCTGAAGTATACATTGGAATGAGTTGAGGGCCCTGTCAATGTTTCTGGCCTTGCAATATCCATTAATGATAGTATTAAAACTTACAATATTAGGCTCACAACCATTTTGGGCCATAAGATCAAGTAGCTTTTCGGCATCCTCCATCTGACCACGCAAACAATAACCATCAAGTAAAGCACTGTAAGTTATGACATCTGAAATCTCACCTCTCTCAATCATGTAGTCTAGAATAGCTTGCGCTTCATCAACATTACCATCTTTGCAAAAATGTCAACAAGCATGCTGAAGGTGGTAACATCTGGCGCTATGTCACATCCAACATCTGAGCTAGCATATCTTTAGCCTCGACCTTGGAGCCAGAGTTGTAGAGACCTCTAATTAAGGAGGTATAAGTGACAACATTAGGTATAATGCCCTCACTTTTCATGGCAGTGAACAAGTCGAGGGCCTCTTTCAACAGCCTATCCTTACAAAGACTATCAATAATGGTGCTATAGATGACAAGATTAGGCTTACAAATACCACATTGCATCTTCTTAAGCAAGTGAAGGGCAGCAGCATTGTCACCAATCTGACAAAGGCCTTTGAAAATAGCACCATAGGTAATAATGTCGGGTTGGAAACCTAGCTTAACAATTTGATCGAGCAATTGAAGAGCTTGAGAAAGCTTATCACAGTGGATAAAGCCATTGATTAAAGTAGTAAAGATAACACAATCACCATCAAAGGGGTAACCAAGCTTAAGTCTTTTGGCGAGAAGAGAGAAGCCGAAATCAACACGGCCCAAATGGCAGTAACAATTGGTGAGAATACCCAATGAATACCAATCGGGTCGAACACCAGAGAATTCAAGGTCTCTGATGAGAGAGATAATGGTGGAGTGAGGTTGAAGGCGCTTCAATTTAGACATGGCAGTGAAGAGTTGAGTGAAAACGATGATAGAAGGAAGAGGGCGCAAAGAGAGCATTTGATGGAAGAGAGAAAGGGGGAAATTGAGATTCGAAAACCCTAATTTGCAATGCTCTCTAACTGATTGGAGAAACAATTGACGATCTTGAATAAAAACATCAGATGCAGTGGAATAATAATAGCGTGAATGAAAATGAAAAGAAGGAAAAGGAGTAATAAGAGTAGTACCACCATTAAAGAAGGCAGCAAAAGCTTTAGGAGTAAACTTGAGCTTCATCGTCATCTTCATCTTCATCTTCATCTTCATCTTCATCGCTGCTTCCTTTCTCTCTCTTCTACTTTGTATTTCTTCTGAAATTAGCAACAAGTTAACTTCTTTGATTAAAGTAAAAAGTTGTTAATTCAGTCTCACTCTCAAATGTTTCAAAGCCACTCAACTTCACTTTTGATTCTTTTTCTGGAGTTGCCGATTTGAAAGTCTTTTGTGTTGTGATGTTTTCCTTTTCTTTATTTAGTTTAATATATGAAGTATCGTTTTTGTGTTTTGGAGTCAATTAGTTTCAACTTATCAATTTTTAATTCGAGAATGATGAATTTTTTTAAATCCATCCAAGCCTTATATTTATCCTTCAAGTCAAAATGACGATTTTGCACTTGTTTTCCACTAAGCTTTAAGTCCGTTTGTAAATTAAAAATCTTGGCAATATTTCCAATTATACTTGCTACCTCCTCTTTTTTTCTCCTCAAGTAGAATAGTCAACCATTATCCTGACATCTTCTCGACCATATTATTCTTGGCATTATCTTTAATTCATGAACTCAAACATCACATGTTGATACAAATCCAACAATTCAATATCTTTAGTTTAAATAGCAACAAAATAATTAATAGCAATAACTAGCAGACAATTATCATTAGTCATAAACTCATAAGTGGAAATATGTAATAGCGATAAGTGGAGTTAAGGGTACAAAGAGGACCCAAACTATCAGATTTTTCACCGTTTGGGACCTGATTTTTTTTGTACACCGTTTGGGACCTAAAATGAGATTCTGAGCATAAATGTTAACCTTGGTTAACTTGTGGGCCCAGTTGACAATTAAAACCCCAAAAAGCTATCATTTGTTGTTTTTCCCAAAAAAATTAAGAGCTCAAGAACCCTAACCCAATTTCTTTTTCTCTCTCCTCCGTTATTCTTTCTTCCGAGATCTTCCTCATTTCTTCACCAATTTCTGCCAAAATTTACCACAAATTCGCTTATTTATGTTTTTTTCGAGTTAATGGGATCATTATTTTGTGGGTTTGAACCATTTATGGTTTACGATTTCATTTTTTTTTTGGGAAAAAACATCTGAAATCATTCAAATTGGAAGAAGAAGATGTTCAAACCCAAAAATCGAATTTTTCACTTTGAATCTAGATGTTTCAAACTCAAAAATTCGTTTTTTTGGGTTTTTAGCACAAGATATGTTCAATGTGGATGAATCTCGAAGTTGGTCTTCGTCGTATGGTCTCTCTTTCTCACTCTTGAACTCTCTTTTTCTTGTGGATTTTTTTTTGGATTTGTTGTATTGTTCGAATTTTTATGGGTATGTTTGATTTTTGTTGTGATTTTTTGTTGGGGTTGTTCTTATTTTCCAGTTGGAATTGTTCAGATTTTTTTGGGTCTTCTTTCGAATTGTTTTGATTTTTTTGTTTGAATTGTTTTTATTTTTGGGTCGTATTGTTTTGTATTGTTGTTCGAATTCTTTAGATCTTCAAGAATGGAGCAATAAATTCGATTTTTTCTAATGGGCTTGTGATATATGTGAATTTGGCAAATGGGGTTTTTCATTTTCATTCAGAAAACTAAAAAAAAGGATCTAATTAGTCTTGTTCATTTGGGGTTTTAATTATCATTTTTTTTGAAGCTTTGGAGAAGATGAGAATGGAGATTGAACTTTTAATGGAGTTTATTTTTTGTGGTGTTCTTGTACTTTTTGGATATTAAGTATTATTTATTTTATCTTAATTGTTTTTTTTTTTTGTGTTTGTTTGTTTTTATAACTGTATTTCAGGAACTAAAAGTTCCATAAATTCCAACGGTTACTTTTTAATTTAAATTTTGCTTTTTTTTTGGTCTAGTTAACCTCAGTTCAGTTAACGTTGAGTTAACTTGCCGGATTCTTGTCATCAGGTCCCAAAGGGTGAAAAAAATAGTTGTAGGTCCTGAATGGTGAAAAACCTGATAGTTTGGGTCCTCTTTATACCCTAACTCGCGATAAGTGTAAAAGTAGTTGTAGAGATCATTATAGAAAACAATTTTTTATGGTTAAAATCAATGTTTATATTATTAACACAATGCATTACAATCTTTTTATGATAGATAAATTTTGGTTAAATTTAATGTTTATAAAATGTTTAAATTTTTGTTAGATTCAATATTTATATTATGAACATATTGTTTATGTTATGAATACCCATTCAAACCGCCTTGTTGATAAAAAATGAGTTATGCTATAGAAATTTTTTTTAATTTTAGCTGACGTAAATGAAAGCTTTTCGCTTTCAATAACATGACAAATTGACAGCGGACAAGCAATACATACTCAACTTGTTTATTTTCTTTTATGTAAATGAAAGCTTCTAATTACTATAGTGAATGCCTGAGTGGTAAAATTATGAAATAGTTGAAAATGGATTAAAAGTTCAAAACACATAGAGGACATCTCTGTCACACAAATACATGTCGATATCATTCTAATCCCTTCATATTTGACCCAGATTCTACATACAACAACATGCTAATTACAACAGTTAACACAAACGCAAACATGCCAAATTACATTACTTAGCCAGTAATAGCCCTTGATAAATATAGAAAAATCAGCATACTTTTTGATATAAATTAAAAAAAACCAGCTTAACATCAACTAGCTCAATATACAATCTGAAAAAATCAGAAAGGGAGGGGATAGATAAGGAGGAACACAATTAGGTAATACTTGTAATTTCTAAGATAAATCACATCTGTCATTTCAGGCGTTGAATAACTGACAGGCTAAAGTCGCATCACCTAATCAAAAATAACCTAAGGTCCACTAACTAGTAGTCAGGGAAGTCAGGATCGAATCCACAGGGAGAAGTTGTACTATTGTATCTGAACTTTAATATTATACTAACAAAATCAGATGAATGGTTGTGTTACTAAGCTAAACAGGTAACAGAATTAAATAAGAAGGTGTAAATATATCAGTAAAGTACTAGAATCATGGATCACTATGCATACAATTCGGGAAATCAAGGATAAACGATAACCACCTAGTAAGTCAATTGTCTAGGGCACACGTAATTTCTCTCGAACATTATCTCCCTCAAAGATCACCCAGCCGCTCTCGCATAGTCAAGGGTCACTTGCCTAATAATTGAAAGCCTATACGGTATCTCTCCTCTCGAAGTAGATTCAGTATTGCAGAAGTAGAAATATAAATCAGGCCTAACTTATAATCCTAGCATGAAGAAACAATCAAAGGAAACAATTGAAATACCAGATAATCAAACTAATCTATCAATCCCTTATTGTATACATAGATCTCCACAATTCTAGAATAGAACTACTCACTCATAATCATGAAATCAATAACAAGAATCATATAAAAACTCATACTTGGAAACATGGCAAATAACTAAGAAAACAAATAGTTAATAATGGAAGAAATAACAAAGAAGTAAAGAAGAAAGATTACCTAATTATATTGAACTATGAATAAGCAAAAGGTTTGATCTTGAATTGAAATCACAAAGCAATGAATTAAGGTTCTTCAAACACTCTAGAGAGAAAAACTAATCATAAAAACTAGATAGGAGTTAATAATTCTGATTTTTCTATTTATACAAGCCCTAAAACAATAGAAGAAAATCTCGAAAAAGGGCCCGCAATCATTAAAAATCTCGCGTCACGCCAGCCGCCCGATCGGGCCAAAGTCGCCCGACGGGATCGGGCTCCAAAGAAGATGATTAAGGCCAAAACCGCAAGACGCCCGATGACATCGGGCGGCCTTATGAAATGGGAGGCAGAGTGCTGGAATGGCGCCCGACGTCGGGCCAACTCGCCCGATCGGGCGAAAGACCGAATTACGACAGGGCATAAAACGCCCGATCGGGCCCGCAGCTGAAGTATGAAGAACTAGCATATCGCCCGATCGGGCTGGGCCGCCCGATCCCATCGGGCCGATCGGCTTATCTTCGTTTTCTTTTCTTTCTTTGCTCAAAGTCCCGGAAATCATCCTCGGGATCTAGAAACTCGCATCTAACCTCTCTAATCCACTGTGCAATCATGTAAAGTAGGTGATAGCTTCCAAAACCTACAATTCAATACAAAATAGCAAACCACAACTAGATGGAGAGAATTAGTACCAAATGGCTCCTAAGAGCACCATAATCACAACTTTTAGCACATAATTAGGGGAGAAAACTCTATATAAAACCATAACATCAATAACTGGTGATAATTATGAACTTAGTGGCAAATGAGAGAATCTGTACAATGATAAACTCTTTTGTAAACTCTTTTCATTATACAATTTTTAAGGGCAATTTTTTGGACTCCATGAATTTCCTCTAGGCTGTCTCGCAGAGAGTCACTCATCCAGAGACCAAAAATATTGAAATTTTTGCCTCCACTAAAATTTGAACCTTGGTATCCCATGTGGGAGATAGAAAGGCATACCATTAAACTCAAGGGTCCTATGTAGTTTTTAAGGGCATCTGATATCAATTTGAAAGAATTTGTATCAATTTTAAAAATTATATACGAGTCTCAAGTCTTACAATAGAGACGACGACTTGTTCCCTTGAGACAAGGAAAGTTTTTTTTCTCCTTCTTTTATATTAAATAGGGATTTTTTTTATAAAAAAAAATTCACCACATATCGATTGTAGATTTTGAGTTGTACCACCTTTTGAATTTTAACGTGTTTTACATTATAGATGACTAGAGTTACCACCAAATGACCAATTCCGTCCAAATTTGCATCTAAATGGGCCTCAGTGATGGGTTTTTTTTTATATATTATCCCTCTTCCGCCTTGTTGTTCTATTATTTTCTAATTACAAAATGATCACTCAGATTTGAGGCATAAATCCTAAGTCTACGAATATAAATCTAATTCAAGTAAATGGATCTCATTTATGGGCTAAATTTCTTCTATCTGTCGGCAATCCAAACAACATAAATCTACTAAAACGAGAGAACTATAGGTTAATGTTATTGAATTTAGTGTTTTCATTGAAATTAGGTGTTTTTTTTTATCAAGTTCAATTTACAGAGGTCCCTTTCAAAAAAAAAATTTACAGAGGTCGTGCTATTTTGCATTAATTTTATGTACTTTATGTTCGATTACCATTATAATTTATATTTTTGTTTGAAATTGGTATCTTGGAGGTAAACAATAAACTTAGGGTCCATATGCAACTTGATTCAATTAATTTTAAAAATTTAGGTTACAATCATAATGTGGGCACATATATTAATTTCATATGAAGTTAATCAATAAATTTAGGATTTTTTGTCCCAAACTACCTTTAACTTTCAAGTTTTTGCGAGAAACTACCTTATAAAAAAATTGTTGTCCTAAACTACCTTACTTTACAATTTTGTTGTTGACAGCTACCTTATGTCGGTTTCCGGCATTGACTTTTGTTTTTTCAGTTCAAAATTGTGGGAAAAATAAAATTACCCTTGTGGGAATTGAGGAGGGTGATTGTTTCAATTTTAGTTTAAGTAGAAGAGGAATTTAATGGTGGATTGGTGGTACAAAGTGTCACGTAGATATGAGGGAGAGAGCGCGCGCACACCGGAAAATGAGGAAATTAGGGTGGGGAAAATTAAAAAAAAGGGTTTGAAGAGGTCAAGTGATATAATGTGACAATAAAAAAGCGGAAAAAACAAAAGTCAACGTCGGAAATCGGCCTAAGGTAGTTGTCAACAACAAAATGGTAAAAGTAAGGTAGTTTGGGACAACTTTTTTTTTATAAGGTAGTTTCTCGCAAAAACATAAAAGTTAAAGGTAGTTTGGGACAAAAAACCCATAAATTTATTACAAAAAGTAGTATATTTTATGATAAGAAAAGTAGTATATAATATCCAAACATATGACATGATTACAGTACATTATCACAATGATATTTTTGATTTTATTATACTCCCTTAAGGTCTGTTCTCCCCGGCTTATTTTCAGTTCAGTTCAGTTCAGTTCAGTTCAACTCCAATCAGTTCAGTTCATTTCATTTTAGTTCAGTTCAGCTCCATTCTTTTATAACCATTTTGTTAAATATTATTATTATGTTGGTAAATTTATTTTACTAATTACTCTTATTATTATTATTATTATTACTATTTAAATATATATCATTACTATTAAGTAGTATTATTATTATTGTTGTTTCTATATATTATTTTGTTTATTATAGCATTACTCATTATTATTACTATTATTAATAGGAGGAACATGGTTTAGGTCAAAGCACAAATAAACCCACTTTTTTTAGCCCATAAACCAATCAAATCGCATTAAGACGGTTTCTGATGTAATTTTCGCGGTCCAACCCAATCATTATTTTTATTACTAAATATTTTTATATTATTAAATCTAATTATTAAAATAGTAATATTAATTTACTTCTTAGATATTATTGTTATTATATAATCATCATCAAGTATTATATATTAATACAAATAATATAAAATAATTATTATCAATTATCATTATTATCATTAATTATTATTATTATTATTAATTTATGATTATTAATATTATTTATTTATAACTATCATTTAAAAATATCCAAAGTACTATTATTATTATTCATTATTACTCCCTCCGTTTCCTAAAGATCTTCCCACTTATTGTTCCTACAGATACCAAGGAAAATCAAGTTGTGTGGGGCATGATGTGAGTAAAGTAGGAGAGAGAAAGGGTTAAGATAAATAAACAAATAAAAATGGGTTAAAATAGGAGAGAGAAAAGGAGTAAAATTGAATTAATAATGTAATGATGGACCATATGATAGTGACATGAGAGGGTAAATAGGGAAATTTGTTTTGCCAAATAAGGAATAAAGCAAAAGAGGGAAGATCTTTTGGAAACACCCTTAAGCGGAAAGTGGGAAGATCTTTAGGAAACGGAGGGAGTATTACTTATTTTTATAATTATTATTTAATATTCATATTATTATTGTTTAAATATTATTTATATATTTATTACATTCAATTTAATTCAATTTAATTTAATTTAATTCAATTCAATTCAGTTCAATTCAATTCAATTCAATTTAATTCAATTCAATTCAATTCAACTCAACTCAATTCAATTCAATTCAATTCAACTCAACTCAATTCAATTCAATTCAATTCAATTCAACTCAACTCAATTCAATTCAATTCAATTCAATTCAATTCAATTCAATTCAATTCAATTCAATTCAATTCAATTCAATTCAGTTCAGTTCAGCTCCAATTAGTTCAGTTCAGTTCAGCTGTTTTATGCCGAAGAGAACAAGTCCTTATTCATTTCAGTTCAGACTTATTCAGTTCAGTTCAGATTTATTTAGTCCAAAAGAACAGAGCGATAAAAAGCCACTAAAAGAGATTTATCACAAATTATAAGGGACATATGTTATTATGTTAAGGGTAATATAGAGTATTAGGTTTGTATTTTGTCTAAGTATAGAAAAAAAATATTTTGATATCTTGGAAAATTTTCAAATGATCGAATTGAAAATCGGATATAGTCTCGTCCAATTTTTTTGAACTCGAGAAATTGAGTCCAAGTCCGATCCAAATATGTTTTTGTGTCCAGTCCGATAATTTATTCTTGAGTCCGAATCCAATCCAGTCCACTCTGATTATTATATTTTTTTTCCTATTTAGATTCAATGGTTCACAACGTTTTCTCATTATTGAATTTGAAAAATTAAGCTCATTATATTCATTCCATAAAATAAGTCACATTCATATTTTATATTATATACTACCTCCGTTTCATATTATTTGCAATGATTTGACATAAAGTGTGAGTAGAAAATGTCTAATCGTTGCAAATAATATAAAAGGGACGTAGTATATGAATATTAAATATGTATACATTATATATATAAACATTAAATATATATATATTACATATATAAATATTTTTGGATTGGACTTATTGGACTCCAAAGGGGTAAGTCCAAATCCAGTCTGAAAATGTTTGGACTCGAAAATTTGAGTCTGAGTCCAGTCGAAAAAGTTTTCACTCGAGTCCATTCCGACAAGTTTGAATTGAACTGGATTGGACTCTGGACCATTCGCAGTTCGCTTGCACTCTTAAGTCCTCCCTAGATACATCTCGCTCCGATATGGGTCGCGGCAAAATGCAATAGAAACGACTTCTATCTACGTAGGCTATATATATTATCTGTCTCAACAACACATTATATTATCTATAAAATCAGGTAGGTAAATTATTGCTTAATGTTATTTGCAGCATATACCGAGTAAATGACTAATTTTTGATAAAAAGCCACATTTTGTTACTAACACTTTTTTACCCGCAAAAAGAATACTCCGTTTTAGCCATTTCATTCTACACGACCACTTATAATGTCCAGCTTAAAGTTCAAAATATTGAATAACTAATAAGAAAACTCAAATTATTTCATTTATTTTGGGAATAAATGAGTATACACGTAAACAGAAACATAGTCGTATGATATGGGGGTGTATTTCATTTATTTTGGGAAGAAATGATTAGATTATTCTTTTCAACGTTTACTTTCGAAATATCAGCTTTTGTAAGTTATAGTAAAATGAATTAAATAAATTCATGGTCAATACATATCAAAGACCATGTAATATAAATAGATAAAATTAATTATCAAAAACATAGCGAGTTAAAATTATTCAGTATAACTTTAACACACAAGTCTACAACCATGACAGAATCATGTCTTCATTATTTGATTATCATTTTAATTACTCCATGATTAGTACTATGGATATGAATAACAAATCTGTTTGTACATGGAAACTGCTTGTTGAGTTGTTGGCTTAAATAATAAACATGTTTTAGCTTCCTTTCTTTCCGTTGGCAACATGTTGTAACACCCATCACAATACCTAACGCAACACCAAGCCACATATCTCGCACACGCCCATTGCCCCATCGCAGCATCATACCATCATCCCGTGCCTGATCGTAGGCTAGCAAGAGCAATGTTGCAGCACTCACAACTTTCGCTAGATGTCGAGCTTCACTACCATGAATAATTGCATTACATTCATTTCATACCCCAAGCCACCATAGCTACACACTTACTATCATCCTCGCGTCGTGTTTTTTTTGTATCTATTTTTAGCTGGCTTGGATTTTTGAACCACAAAATTTCTTTGAGCTTAAAACTCATACACTCAGCCTACATTGGGATTCCGAATAAAACTAATACTGGGATTTCGAATCGAAATTAATACCATCCAAGCCACCATCGCTACAACACTGAAATTTAGGAATAGTTTGAGTTAAAGATCAAAAGTTTGAATTAAAAATCTGAAATATAACTTTTGTTATTTTCTCTCAACACCGTTTAGCTTGCATTTAGTTGCATCCAGAAAAGCTTGGAAAACTCTAAAAAAAACAAAATGGTGAATACGACAATATTTTACAAAAAGAAATGGAAATTTATAGTTCCTTCATAATTAGGGGTGTTAACGAGCCGAGCCGAGACCGAACAGGGCCAGGCTCGGCTCGGCTCGAGATCGTGAGGGTCCGAGCTCGGCTCGAGCTCGAAGCTCGTCGAGCTCGAAAATCCGGGCTCCGCTCGAGCTCGAGAAAAGAAAAATTCGGCTCGGCTCGAAAAAGCTCGAGAATGTCTCTGCTACATTTCAGCACGAAATGCATCGAATATCTAGTTTTTTCCAACGAACGAAATGCATACTTCAAACTTCGAATTCATATTAGATAGAAAAACTTAGAATTCATCATACTATGGCACATAAATTCAGATTAAATCGAAAAAAACAAAAAAAAATTAACGAAAACAAGTGGAACACTACCTGTCATCCTGCTCGCCGGCGAAGAAGATGTTGCTCGCCGCCGCAAACCGCGGTCGCCGTCGAAGTTTCGCCATCGGGTCTGGTACTCGAGATTGGGGTTTAGGGCTTTTCGAAAACCGTTGAAGAAGAACGGTTGAAATCTGAATGTTGGCGTTTAACTTTCCATTATTTCTTTTTGGTGTTTCAATGGTTCGTTTTGTTTTACATTTTATTTGGGCTGAGAAAAAAGCCCTTAGTTTGTATATTTTAATTGGGCTAAAACTTTTAAATTGGTATATATTTTTAAAGTGGACTTGAAATTGAAATTCAAGTTGGGTTAAAAATCAATGTACAAAAATTTTACTTTAAAATTTTTCGAACATGTTTGCGAGCTTTCGAGCCGAACTCTACTAGGCTCAGGCTTGGCTCGTTAAGGTCACGAGCCGATCTCGAACTCAAGCCGAGCCCTCTCGAGCCGAGCTTTGACCGAGCCGAGCTCGAATAGTTTGCGAGCCACCCTGGCTCATTAACACCCCTATTCATAATACTCATTGCCTTCCAAGACAAACAATCTTCTTCACTAGCTATTGGAAAAAAAAATCAGAGATAAACACCGTTAACATCAATTTTCATCTTGTTCTTTCAGTGTTCATCTTCTCTTTAAAAGCACGTAATATCCTAAATCAGAAGGAATATCTCTAAAACTGGACAAACATCTCTCTGCCTCCATTAATCCCTCTTTTAAAGACAAAGCCAATCAAAAACAACACATATCGATTTCTACATATGAAGCATTGTGTATAGAAAAACATAGCATATGTGATCACAAATTGTAACTAGAGGTACAACACAAACAAAACCAAGAGACACAATGCCATAAAGATGAACTTCATCAAGGTCAATATGATAGCCAAGATACCTTAGTTAAAGGATTGCTTCATCATATCAGAGACAAAGATCCCACTACCAAAATCAAAAGCACTAATCAGACTTGAGAATCCAGAAGTATACGCACCATAATTCAACAAATTCAAAGGAGCAGAATAACCCATATCACAAGCACTCTCACAATCTGACAACTGTTGGCATATTTTAAAGTTTATAGGGGAGTAAAAAGAGAGTAATATTCATTGCTATAACAGTAAGAATACATAACATAAATAGCACTGTTATACTTCACAATGAGATTCCAGAAACTGACAAAACTAGAAGATTTCCTTCAAAAATTGCAGGATTTATCAGTACCCAGAAGATGAAATCCATACTATCACAACCAAATATCAACCCAAAAAAAGATCTTTCAAAGCAATTCAAGCCTGATTTTTAGCCACCCTTAAAACAAACAAATATATCCTATTCTAACAAACCGTAATCAGATTAAAGAAAACCAACAAAAACAAATCTTTACCCAGAGCATCAAAGGAAGATAATCACTGAGATGTTGAAAATCAAAGAGGAGCAAAATTAGATAGTAAATTTATGTTAATGTTTATATATAAAAAACAGCATCTGACTAGTATAATACTAGCAAAGCAACTAATTTCTGACATCAAAACCCCCAAAGGCTCAAAAACCACCATTGCTGTGACTTGTGACTTGTGACTTGTGAAGCTCAGTTGCCGCAGCTCATTCTGTGACACTGAGTCAGAGTGTACCTGTGTATGCTCTGTGTATAATGTAGCTGGTTTAATGGGTTTTTTCCCACAATGACTCATGGAATATTCTATGTGGATCAATTAAAACATGAAATGGAGTGTCTAATTCAAGGTAAGACTGCAACACATAGGAGTAAGTCAAAGGTGTTCATCCGGTTTCTTACAGTTGTTGTTTCGCATATTTTAAGTCCACTTCTACGAGTCTTAAATCCGTAAATCTTATTAAAATTAGTCATGATATATAACCATTCAAATGTGCTTCTCATAAGGTTACCATCATAAGTCGTAACTTAAACAACAAACAGTATGTTATTCATGAAGTAAGAGAAGAAATAAACTGAACTTTGAACTTAAGTACAAGGCATGATGCCAAAATCTCATAATGCCATACATTACCTGATGAAGGTCATAGCTAAATAGAAGAGACCCTAATATCATTCACAGTCAACTTCAATAAATAAAGCGAACAATTTATAAGATACCTTAAGAACAGCTAATAACTTGATAGAGAACTACAGTTAAAGGAACAAGTCGAATGCAAAGAATCAAGGAAGTGGCCATACCTATCAACATTCACAAAGCGGGCTGCAAACGAACAAGCTGATAGCGAACTGCATCAGAGAAGAACAGTAAATACAACATTCTATATCAACTATGAAAATAAACACGCTTAGAATGACGCATAACTAGAATACTCATTTTTCCATTCAAATTACCTTCTGGAGGTCAAAGCAAAACATAAAAGTACTTGCATAGCATCAAGGTATCATTGATTTGCAAATATGCTTCAACCAACAATAATACTACTACTTAAGACACCCTTAGAAGGACAATATGGAAAAACTAGATAAAAAGTCATCTGAGTCTTTCCGAAATTAGGACTGTCAGAACGTTAATTCAGGTTATAAACTTCTGAAACAGATCCTTTGATGAGTCACTTAAGTTCTTAGAAGACAAGAGGCCACCAATTAAAGAGACAGTATTAGCATCAATTTCAAATCCCTTGCTAACCATACGATCACGATAGTATAAATGTGTTTGGTAAGTCATTGTTGAGAATATATCCTCTGATAATTGTATTATAAGTACGATCATCAGGGGAGCAATTGTCTTCCTCTATTTTCCTCAACGATCAGATAGCTTCATCCATGATCCCTTTCTTACACATTCCTTTTATCAGTATAGTATATGTTTTACAATTTGGTCGGAGACCTTTCAATACAAGATCAGAGAAGAATTTTGCTCCATCTTCAAGATGCCCAGCTTCACACAAACTGTCCAGTAGGATATTGTAGATGAAAACATTAGGCTTAACATTATTATCCTCCATTTCTTCAAGTAACGCCACTGCCTCATCAAGCAGCATATGTTTGCATAGGCCATCAAGCATTGAAGCATATGTGACAACATTTGGAATAACTCCTTGAACTCGCATTTCCTTGAACATCTGGCGTTGCACAATGCATCAATGAGAGTTGTATAGGTAACAACATCAGGTGTAATCCCTTTCCCCTTTTGAAGTATTTCTTGGAATGAGTTGAGGGCCTTGTCAATGTTTCGGCCTTGCAATATCCATTAACAATAGTATTAAAACTTACAATATTCATTAATGGTTTTTTTCCCTACTATTTTAGGGTTGAATAAAAAAAAACCTATTTCAAGATAGTGATTATAAATGTCTAGAAAAATAATTGTTATACTAATTGGCAATTTCTTTAGGCCTTGTTATAAATAGTGAAAAACACATAAAATATGTTCCTTCATTGGAAAACATGATCTAGTAACTATGAAGTTATATAATATATACCACCTCTGTTTTTATAGATCCAACATTTGATTATTTTAATCCACTCACCAAAAAGGCAAATATTGCATCTAACAAAAAACAAGACAATCAAGTTTAAGTCGGGTGTAAGGAGGGGATTCTCCTAAGATAAGCTTTTCAGGAAATAGATAGAAAACTACTTTTATGAGCTGTCTCAGTAGTGACCTGACCGACTTTATTAGCTGTGTGAGTAGTGGCTTAGCTGTTAACTGTCTAAAAGCTACGATCGAAAAAAAGACCTTTTGAAAAGAAACCACTAATACGCCCTCCTAAAGGAGCCTTTAGGTCCGTGTAAGGCGAAGAGTAAATATTAAGTGAGAATCTCGTTCACTTGCTTCAAGAATCAAGATATATACATGCCTCTTTTTAATCTCATGCTGGTTAGTTTTTGTGCCTTCACTGACATTTGGGGTGATCAAATTCGAAGTCAGAAGAGGGTCTTAAGATGGAAACTGAGTTGTCAGGTTTGGCTACGAAATGGCCATTATATGCTACATCCAACAAGTTGTGGTTTGCACAGGAAGGAAGGGGGAGGGTGGAAGAAAAGTTTGGAACAGGGAAGGGAGCTAATCTGACATAAAGATCAATGCACAAGACTAGAAGCTCATGTTTCCAGAGATATTGACTCATTTTTTACAAGCTAATAAAAGATCAATAAATGCAACAATAATATGAGTACAGAAAACAAGAATACTGTCCCATTTTCCACAAGATGCCAGCTAGCTTAAATCAGCTCAAAGATAATACAACTAGGAACCACATACATAAAAGCCAAGTACACAACACAGTGTGCTGAAGTTTGATGCCTAACTCCTCAAAGAGTATGCTTCCTTGAATACTTGAAGCAAACGACAATAGGACAAACAGTAACGAAAAAGTGTCAGCAATAGTTGCAATTTGCAATCATCTTACTCGCGTAATTTCAAGAACTTCCTAAGAAGATTCCTAGATGAATCACTCAAGTTACCAGACGACAATAGGCCAACCAGTAACGAGAAAGTGTGAGCATCGCCTTTAAATCCCTTGCTAACCATAAGATCACAATAGTAAAATGCGTTTGATAAGTCATTCTTGAGAATATATCCTCTAATAATTGTATTATAGGTTAAATCATCAGGAGAGCAACCATCATTCCCCATTTTCCTCAACAGTTGATTAGCTTCATCCATAAGGCCTTTCTTGCAGAAGCCTTTCATCAAAATTGTGTATATTTTAACATTAGGTTCTAGCCTTCTCAATACAAGATCCGAGAAAATTTTTGCTGCATCTTCAAGTTTTCCAGCCTCACACAAGCTGTCCATTAAGATACCGTATATGACAACAGTAGGCTTAACGCCATTATTCTCCATTTCTTCAAGTAATGTCACTGCCTCATCAAGTAAAGCATTTTTGCATAAGCTATCAAGCAATGAAGCATATGTGACAACATCAGGAGTAACTCCATGGCCTTGCATATCCTTGAACAGTTTACTTGCAAGTGGGAGTCTATTGACTTTGCATAGTCCATCAATAAGAGTGCTATAGGTAACAACATCAGGTGTGATCACTTTCTCAAGTATTTCTTGGAATAAATTAAGTGCCTTGTCAATGTTTCTGGCCTTGCAATATCCATTAATCATAGTGTTGAAACTTACAATATCAGGCTCACACCCATTTTGAGCCATGAGATCAAGTAGTTTTTCCGCATCCTCCATCTGACCACGCAAACAATAACCATCAAGTAAAGCATTGTAAGTTATGACATCTGAAATCTCACCTCTCTCAATCATGTAGTCTAGAATAGCTTGCGCTTCATCAACATTACCATCTTTGCAAAACATGTCAACAAGCATGCTGAAGGTGGTAACATCTGGCGCTATGTCACACTCCAACATCTGAGCTAGCATATCTTTAGCCTCGACCTTGGAGCCGGAGTTGTAGAGACCTCTAATTAAGGAGGTATAAGTGACAACATTAGGTATAATGCCCTCACTTTTCATGGCAGTGAACAAGTCGAGGGCCTCTTTCAACAGCCTATCCTTACAAAGACTATCAATAATGGTGTTATATATAACAAGGTTAGGTTTGCAACAACCAGAATGCATCCTCTTAAGCAAGTGGAGGGCAGCAGCATTGTCACCAATCCGACAAAGGCCTTTGAAAATAGCACCATAGGTAACAATGTTTGGTTGGAAACCTAGCTTAACAATTTCATCTAGCAATTGAAGAGCTTGAGAAAGCTTATCACAGTGGATAAAGCCATTGATTAAAGTAGTAAAGATAACACAATCACCATCAAAGGGGTAACCAAGCTTAAGTCTTTTGGCGAGAAGAGAGAAGCCGAAATCAACACGGCCCAAATGGCAGTAACAATTGGTGAGAATACCCAATGAATACCAATTGGGTCGAACACCAGAGAATTCAAGGTCTCTGATGAGAGAGATAATGGTGGAGTGAGGGTGAAGACGCTTCAATTTAGACATGGCAGTGAAGAGTTGAGTGAAAACGATGATAGAAGGAAGAGGGCGCAAAGAGAGCATTTGATGGAAGAGAGAAAGGGGGAAATTGAGATTTGAAAACCCTAATTTGCAGTGTTCTCTAACTGATTGGATAAACAATTGACGATCTTGAATAAAAACATCAGATGCAGTGGAATAATAATAGCGTGAATGAAAATGAAAAGAAGGAAAAGGAGTAATAAGAGTAGTACCACCATGAAAGAAGGCAGCAAAAGCTTTAGGAGTAAACTTGAGCTTCATCGTCATCGTCATCGTCATCTTCATTCTCGCAAATCCCCAAGTAAAATTCGTGTGTTTGTTAGTAGAGATTATTTAGGGAAGAAGTGATTTTGTTATTTGGAAAGTTGAGTTATTCACTCACCATGGCTTATCATCAAATGGTTTTCGGCTTTAAGCCATTTTTGGACACCGATGCTTAAGATTAACCTTTTTTTTTTTTTTTAAGGGAAATTAGGTTTTGGACCTGTGCATAATGCACGAGAACTATTAAGTTTAATAAGAATGTTTATATATTAGCTACATTGAAAACATATAAACTATTCTTTACGTCTATTCGATCAAATTCTTTTTTGTATGATGAAAAGGCGTCTTTATATTAATTATAAAGTTGTTTAGCAGATACATAACTCATATGTTTTCTTTATATGCTACATTAATCGTAGTATTAGACATCCCATGTTCTTCCTCATAAATTAGTACTATTATGCATCTTTTACTCGTGACTCTATAAATGGTTACGTAGAATTGGTCATGTCTGCTAACTGGTCTCGACGGGAAACCCACTATGCGATAGAGATTGTCCTTGATTTTTAATATTGCCAAAAGAAACTGCCTTTTTTTTGGAACATCATAGGAAATTTTGTTTCATTTGACGGAAATACGGGGTATAAATACCTTATTCCCTGTTGCTACCTAAAATGACCACAACTTGGATGATTCAGTTTTTTACATGCTTGATTACCAACCTAGTATTGTTACATAAACCAGATGTTGGCCGGGTCAATATTCCTCAGTATCATCACTGGTGTACCAACCTTTAGTCTTATATTGTGATTCAATAGACCGGAACATCTAATGGTATTTAGGAATTCAATGGAGTAGATTTTATGCACTTCTAAGTTGCATTTTTCCTTAAAAATTGCATTTTTAAACTTAATATACTCTATTAATACCCCGGGTAATTCAGACAACACATGATCATTCACATCTCCAGTATCTTATGAGTCGAGCAAAAAATCTACTATCTATTGAAAATACTTAGTTTACTAAATGATCCTATATGTGGCGAATATATTTTTCCACTCTAGCTGATATAAGATTATTTCCACCATCTATAAATTGACAATGAGTATTATATAGTATTCGTGCGATGAATTATTGCTCTCTTAATTAAATAATAATTTATAAATATCCAAGTTCAATTATGATAAGGATGATGAACAAATTTCAAATTGAATATTGATCATTTCGTTGCAATACAAAATTTCAAATCCTTATTTTACATTACTATTTACACTATAAAATTAATCAGTACACCGTTTTGATTTTCATGTTATATTGTAAACCTTCAAAAGGTTATTGTTGTGGATGAATTTCAATCTTTCTTTAGTATTTAGTGTTATGCTCCATTTTTATCTTTATAAATTTTAAAAATTTGATATATTTATACTTTAGAACTGCATAATGGATCAGAGTGATTAAAAATTGATAAATATATTTTTCCCTTGTTGGTTTTTGTTCCTCGTAATTTCTTTTAGGGTGACATTTTCGTACTTCCCACTATACTTTTCGCCTCCCAAAAGTTACACTAAATGAAACCAGTGGCCCACAGTTAACCCTTACTCCTTTATTTCTTAATCATAAGCAATTCAAAGAGACAGAAAAATATAAAAGTATATATTTTAAAATATATCAAGCCAACACCAGTTTTGATATTAATTAAATTAATTTAGAACATATAAATATGTAAACCGTATTATATATGTGTGTTTTGTAGGTTCTCCATATGATTTACGTTTTCTGGTTATCTTTATATAAGAAAAAGTGAAACAAAATAAATAGACAAAATAACAACTTTAACAATTTAATAACTTTATCCAATCCTTTCAAAACAGTTTCACTCTCTTTCTCTGTGAACATCCCCGAAAATATATTCGTTCTCTCAATTCATCTTTCTCTCTAGAAAACCAATTAGTGAAAAAAACAACCAAACTTAGTGTTTATTTATTGGGAGTAAAACCGACTAATTTTGAATACTTACAATCCCTCTTTTGACTTATAATGCTAGACACTGATCGATTTTGTTGATAAAACTATGTCGAATAGTATCCCTCTTGCTTTCTAGTCTAATACCCATGCAATGTATGGTTACAAATAGTTTTATTTCTTTGCAGAAAATTATAATATAAATAGTTATTCCTTTCAACATCAAATTCATCATTATATCGTATTTATCCTCTACGTACGACTTAATATCGACTACATATTATTTATGATAATGCTCTTAATCTAACCCTTTCTCTCTTAAAAACGATAAATATGCCAATTACCCTCATTCTATTTTAGATGGGATGAATACAAAGGAAGTCTTTTTCATTTTTACGATGCATACCCTTTCCTCATCAACTATGTCATGTCATTCCCTTTGGTTTAGCAATTTCAGAGTTTAATGTAAATTTAATTATAATATCAATACCCATGGTATTGAAACTTCATTTCAAAACATTAGCATCCAATACTACCTTCACAAATGGTAATATAATGCATTACCATTACCATCATTGATGACCACTAACCAAAATAGCCTTTAATGTATTCCAAAACTGTGACTCTTCTCCCATTAAGAATCCTTCTAAACTGATTAGTAACTTAACTACAATGAAGAAGCAAATCAAAATTTAAAACATAGTTCTTTTTTACCACTGCATATGTATTCTTTCATCTCGATGGAATAAATATAATTGATTATTTAACAGTGGCAAATCACTATGCTCAATCACTATGGTCAAAATTAAATTTGTAAATTTTAGAATACTAACTAATATACTGGAACTCTATGAAAAAAAAGAACAGAAAATGAATGAACCACAAATGAAAAAATAATAACGTCACACTTATTAGCATGGTAAATTGTAGTTGTTCAGTGACTACTGCACTATTACATATTTTTAGTCACTCGAATATTCCTCATAAAAAGATAATTAAGAACAAAAACATTGAACCATGAAAAAAACTATCCAACACCATCAAATTCATAGTTTTTTCATCATATCCTGTATTTTATCTTGAGTTTTCTTGACTTTCACTAAAAATTTGCACTGACAAAATCATTTTCTCTCTAGATTTGTTGTTCTTATCAAATTGCCAATTACCCAACTTTTCGGTGAATATGAAGTAGCAATCCACATGTAGAAAACTATGGCCATACTTATCTTTCTTCTCGTGCTTCTTCCAACGCGATCAGTCTTATTTGCTCTCCAATTGTTAATTTGAAGGCAATACATTATGACTATTTATTAGTCGGGTATTTTTTTATTACTTCAATTGTAATTGGTTTATGAATTATTGATTCAAGATTTTCAGAGGTAATTATCGATAGACATACATGCACAGATGGTGGCCTATCCTTCGTAGCTTGTATCATCTGATTGATCTTTGGGATTTCATAATTTTCTTTATCACCCATCCAAATTCAAGTTCAAAATAGAGCTACATTTTGAAGAAAAGGCTTTTATAAAAAGTTGTTGACTTTGCCTTCCTTATTCGCTTATATGAAAAGCTGTAATTTTTTTGTTAACATTGTTTATTTTTCGTTGTTGTTAAACAATCGGAATTTAAGACACTTTTTAAGTTACTCTAACCTAGTATTGTAATTTTTTTTTGAAAGGTTAGTATTATAATTAATAGAAGTAAATAACATGAGAAACATTCCTAAAAAGAAAAAGAAACAACAATTAGTTGCAGCTCACTTCTAGGATATTCTAATGTCTTTCATTTCCTTCTTTCTTTTCACTCCCTCTCTACCATTTCATAGTTATCTTCCTTCATCATTTGATCTAACTCTCCTCTACTTCCTTCTCTTTCATCTGAAATAGAAAATTTTATATGTATTTTATGAAAATAGCAACTAACTTTTATCAGATCCACAAATATTTGTGTTCTATATCCTGCTAAAGATGTTGAGCAAGATAGTACACAAATTTTGCTTATCTTTTTGGTGAACAAAGGTAACATAACATAATTCATAAATTTTGCTTGATCTGATTTACATGCAACAATTAGAAAACAGAGTTACATGTATGTTTTCACTCCTTCAATTCAAAACTAAACTCGTTCATAAATTACAATTCACATCACCAAAAAATGAAAAGGAAAGGTTAAGAAAACAATAAACAAAAAGCTTAATATCCTTAACAGATAATTCGAAAAAAGTCAATCTCAATTTTTTTGACTTCGAATTCATCGTTGCTATCTTCCTCTCTGTTGATTGGTTCCCCAATTGCTGATGCTGCCATGTTGATGTACCCGTGTTTTTTCATCTGGGTTTATCTGTTCGATTAGTATTTTATGCAAGAGTTTTTCTATCTCCTCTCTATTTCTCACTCCAATTAATCGAATTGTTGTTCATTTGGATGAATTACAGAAAAAATGAGCTAAAATTCGATCATGAAATTCAAAGAATTTGATATTGAGGGTTTGAGATGAGGGAGATGCAGTAAAACAAATATTGAGATTTAAAGATGTGTGAGTTGTTTCCTTTCATGATAATATTCAATTTGATTTAATTAGGGATTATTTTTTGGAATTAATTTGTTTCCTTAAATATAAATTGCTAGATTTGAGTTTACCTTACAGAGCCTAAATCTACACGATTTGCAATCTTTTTAAATCAATATACAGTGATACGTGGCAAGTGAATGAGAGGCTTGAAAAAACTGAGAAGCAATGAGAGGGGATAAACAATATGGGGCTGCCACATAGGATGAAGTTTTCTTGCTTTAATATTATACTAGCCTTCATATGCACGCGATGCGTGCGTTAATTTCAAAATTTGTTATTCTATTAGATACTCCATTCGTACTTTATTTATGATTAAACTTAAATGTGAAAAATTCAACAGTTAGATGAATTTAGATATATTAATTCGCTAAGTAAAAAAATAAAAAGGTTGTGATTGATTGTTAACATTAATTTTTTGTGAATGAATATTGAACAGAAATAACAAAAATAATGAGTTGGTTTAACTGAATTAAAGAGTATCAAAGGTAGTGAATGTTCAGACTTTCATGGGCACAGTTATGTATGCCATCTTTTTTTATAAGGTATAAATATTATGTCCATTTTAATTTTTGATTGAAGTATTTGATGCATATACCATTTTAAACTTGTTTTAAATGGCAAGTTGGAATGAGAATTTTTAAATGATTTTGTTTTTGTAATTTTTTCATTCCATTAATTAGATCATTAAGGGTATTTTAGTCACTTCAAAAGAGGACACCACACCTCCTCCCTTGGCTTATATAATAGAGATATGATATGATGATGCTTAACCATCTACTAGTTGTTACTTGTTAGGAATCTTTAGGACCTTTAATCTCAATCCAAAACTTATATTATTTATAAATATATTTTTTCCTTAAGCTTTTCTATTTCCTTATGCTTATAATTAATTTTGTAACTTTCATATTTTTTTTGTTTTATCTGTGGACTTTTTTATCTCCCATTTGTAATACTTGTTCTTTTAGTCCATTGTTGAAGAATATATCCTGAGCATTTTTTTTTTCTCAATTACATTTGCACATGTTCTTTTCATGTTTAATATCATTTTGTTATGATTTTTTATATAGTTTTTTTTATATCTCAGATCTTATATACTTATGTTCTTTTATAATTAATACGATGTTCCTTGTTCAATAGCTTCATGTTCCTTTTATGTTTTTATTTATTTTTGTGATTCTTAATACTTTTTTGAATCTCAAGTATTAAATACACATGTCTTTTACAATTGGTATGATGTTCTTTGTTTTCTATCTTCATGTTCTTTTCATATTTATTTTTATGTTTCTGAATTTGAATAGCCTTTTGTTTCTCAAGAACTATATGCACATACTCATTTACAAGAAGTGGGTAGCTATTCAAATATACTATATGCACATTTTCTTATATAATTATTATGATATTCTTTGTTTAATATATTCATGTTCTTTTTTTATGATTTTATTCAAATTTTGTGATTTTTGATATTTTTTGTTTAATAACTATTATATGGGCATGTTTCTTTATAATCAGTATAATGTTCTTTGTTTTACACTTTCATGTTCTTTTTATGATTTTACTCGTATTTGTGAGGTAAAATTTATTTTGTTAAAAAACAGTTTGCTAGTCCACGAATTGTGCTAATTATGCTACTATCTACGTTTTCTTTAATGGCCAGTGTGACTTTTAATGGTTAGGAAAAATTACAGTAATGAAATAATATAAAAATTGCATTCTCCTTCTATATCGATTTCATCTAATATATCTCCGTCATTGTTAATGTCATTCAATGCTCATCTCCAAATTCGCAATCAATCATTATCAGTGTTATTATTTGCACAGTGAATGCAATTCAAGTAATTTAGTAATATCCCCTAAAAAAAAAGTAATATAGTAATATAGTGTTAATAATATTGTGAAAATTTAACCAAAATAATAAATAATAGTAGTTTTTTTAAAAAAGTTTGATGATATCCCCAAAAGTGCATATATATGATATATGTGGAGATATTAGGTAGTATCCCACTGCCACAATTCATGGAAACCTTCGGGTGTTAGTGCAGCAATTTATGTTTAACAAACTTCATTTTCAAAAAAATTCATTTCAATGGGAGACAGATTTCACGCACATATTCAATAAAATGCTGTCGTATCAAACAGGTGCACAGAGAGCATCATGCTCTCTAGTGCACCCTACAAATTTGCGGTCTTCCAATAGAGAACACGAATTTTTCCCAAGGAAAGTTTTTTTTTTCCTTATTTTATATTAAATAGAGATTTTTTTAAAAAAAAAAACTCACCACATATCAATTATTGATTTTGAGTTGTACCACCTTTTGAATTTTAACGTGTTTTATATTATAGATGGCTAGAGTTACCACCAAATGACCAATTCCATCCAAATTTGCATCTAAATGGGCCTCGATAATGGGCTTTTTATATATTATCCCTATTCCGCCTTATTGTTCTATGATTTTCTAATTACAAAATAATCACTCAGATATTTTTGATTGAAAATTAAAGTAATCTAACGAAAACATATTAACATTAATATTGACTTTAAAAGCACTAAATGCACTTATACTATTTTGTTGTAGTTTAATTTGATCATTCACAACTTTTTCCAATGTGATAAATGAACGTGTGCCAGAATGTACTATAAGTTGATATTATTGGATGATGTATGCTAATATCTTTAATATATTTGTATAACATTACATTGGGAAATTGGATAATCTAAGCCTATTTCTTTGATATATTTGAATCACGAACATATTTTTAAATAATGATGAGATGGATTATCCCAACTAACACAAATGACCACTACGAGTCTTTAAATAAATAAAATGATAAATTATCCTAATCGATACATAAGACAATTATATAGGGCAAAAAATAAAAAGATAAGATTGTCCCCTTTTTTTTGGTATGTTTATGTTAATGTATGGTCTTTGAAATTGTGATTGCAATTGGAAGTTTAGTTAGAAAGAAATTTTGTAAGTTCTTACTTTTTAATAGTTTGGAATTGCTTTCGTTAGATTACTTTAATTTTCAATAAAAAATATCTCTTTTTAAGCATATTTTTTTGGAAAATATTTTATGTGTACATTATATCTTATTATAAGTTAGGCAATCTTAAGTTACCTTATCAATTATTACACATAAATATAGATCACGAAGGAATTGAATATTTCATAATTATCATTTTTTAATAAGTGAAGGGTAGAAAACTAATATGACAGGAGGACACCGTAGCTCACTCCTTGACTTATATAATAGAGATAATTGTATTTATTTCATTTGATATGTATTTGAAGGTGGGATTTTGAATCATATTTATTAAAAATAGATAGACATATTTATTTCTATCATAGATGTCGTATAACTTTGAATTAATGAATTAATGTTAATTTTAAAAAATATACAAACATGATCTGAGCTAATCTTATATGATATGGTGTGAATAATAATTAAGGATTATTATATACTTCCTCCGTTTAGAAATAGTTGCACCATTTCTATTTTGTGCACTATTCATATCTTATACTTAGATTGTCTTTGGTGATTTATATTTTAGGAAAAACATAGTCATGTGGGATCTTGTTAGATTTGTCTCGATGTAAATTTTTTTAATATCAACTTTTTATAATTTTTACTTATTGATAATTAAAGATATTAATGGTTGAAATCATACATCGGCATGCGTGAAAAGTAGAAACGGTGCAACTATTTCTATACGGAGGAAGTATTGAGTACGTAATTTTGTTATCCGTTTGACTCGTCCTCATTCTCTCACGCCAACCACACGTTGGTTCAGAATCAGCATTCCACACCTTGACATTGGGTCTTAGCTCACCGCTCACCACCAAAAAGAAGAGAAAAGCTGAAATGCAATGAAAGAAAACCATGAAATCTAAAAAAAGAAAAGAAAAAGGCAAAAGGTTGTTTTTTTTTTTTTAGGAAATTAAGTTAGCCCAAGAGCTAACCCCTACCAAGCTACTAGCCTGTAGGAACTACCAACACATTGGCTGGTAAGGCATGCATAGCATGCTAAGGAAATACCACAACATAATGCTGAGGGTAAGGATCGAACCCCTGACCTCAAGGGCCAAGGGAGAGCGCTCTACCCACTTGAGCTAGCTCCTATCCTTAAAGGCAAAAGGTTGTAGACAGACAGATAGAGTAAGTGCGGAAAAAGAGGAGGAGAGAGAAAATGGGAACATCTAACGAGTTCGACCTTCCCGAGGAAGTCCTCCAAGTACTACCTTCAGATCCCTTCGCTCAGTTAGACGTAGCCCGAAAGATCACTTCCATTGCCCTTTCGACACGTGTCTCTGCTCTCGAATCAGAAGCGTCTGTTCTCCATTCCCACCTCACCGACAATGATAAATATTCCAAATAAATGTCAAATAATAGTATTACCATATAAAATAAGTAATATTTTGACAAAATACAAAAAAAGTATAGAAATTTATTGCTACTAATTAATTTTTATATTAATTTCATCTCTAATCATACTTTATATTTAAAAATACCATCTCAAAACGAAACTCTTTCAAATGATATTATGATAAAAATTGTAAAAGATTTGCTGAAAACTAATTTGTCACTACTTCACCTTTTTCTTTATTCTCTAACACTACTAAAAAAGTGCGAACTTTTAATATTCGCATGTGAAAACTGAAAACTGTTCTTAGAAAGGAAAAAAGCGGGAAAATGAGTGAAAAAGGGAAAAAAGATGCAAAGGAAAGTAATAGAAAAGTAAGAAAAATGGTTTAAAAAGAAGCAATAGTACAATTTGAAGTGCTCGGAAATGGAGTTGGCCAAATATGGTTAACAAAGTTTTATTAAATACTCATGCATCACTTGAGTTTCTCTTAGAGCACTCCCAATGGTGACATAACTCATCACCAAAATCAGAAAATTTGGGTTGAACAAAAAAAACATGCATCCCATTGGTGATAGAAAACCTATCACCAAATGACATATTTTGTCATCCATCACCATGTGAACAAATCCATCAGCAAATGAAATGTGTGAATGGAAGACAAAATCAGCCTAGTCACACACAGCCAGCTAGTGGCAAGCTGCCATGTGGCTGCTGCTGTGTTCTTTTTGGGAAATTTCGTGGAAATTTCCACGGAATTTCCCAGAAATTCGTATTTCAAAAAAAAAAAAAAATATACCAAATTCATATTTTTTCCCCTCTATAAAATGATACCCATATTGATATATTTCAGAACAAAAAAAAAAACTTCTCCTCCTCACCTTTCTCTCTCTAAAAATATTTATACATCATTTTTCTCTATAATTTTTTACCTTCTCCTTCTCACCTAAAAAGAGGGAAAAAAATCATATTTTCTAATAAATTTTTATTTTACTAATAACCCAATAATGATAATTAATTTTGGTAATTAATTATTATAATTTTAAGTAACCATAAGATGATTCATTTTTATTTTTAATCTGTAAATTATACTACCTCCGTTCTTTTTTAGTTGCAACGTTTGACAAATTGCACTATTCATGTTCTCTTATTTGACCACATTTATTGATTTATATGTTAAACAAATATAGTCATGTGGGGTTTTGTTTGATTCGTTTCGATGTAAGCTTTCATAATATCAAATTTTTATAATTTTTACTTACATACAATTAGATATAAAACGATTTGAAATTGTACATTGGCAAGCGTGAAAGTCAAAACGTTGCAACTAAATAAAAACAGAGGTAGTATTATTTATTGAAGTAGGAAAGAGAAATAGGAGAGAGAAAGTTGAGGTGGGGTAGTGAAAAGTAGGAGAGATAAAGTGAAGTTTGATGATTTTTTTGTTCATGAGTGGGGTGGAGGTGATACATTTGATCATGAAATGATCAAAACATGAGTAAGTAGGAAATTTTGGTGATCAAACCCATCACCATTGGGAGTGCTCTTAGATACAAACATCGTGGTAAACTTATATGACTACATTTTATTACAAATCAATATGGTTCAGACTTCAAAGGTGGATTTTAAAATACTTATCTGGCAATTCTGTTCTTGTCCCAAGACGGTTTTTCAAATAGTTTTACTTTTTTTCAGCATTAAGCACATAATTTGTTTGAGGGTTCATCATTCTAGGACCGGACCGGACTAGACCGAAATCGATTGGACCAGAATCTAGGATTTTTTTGGACCGAATCAGAATTTTTCCAGTCCGATTTTGGACTTGTTGGACCGGAATCTTTATTTTTTATAAAAAATATATATTTTTATTTGATTTGAAGATATTTATAAATTAGATACATTAACATAATAATTTTAATAACAATAATCCTAAAGATAGTAATAAATAATAGGTTTTTAACATATAAACTTTTTTTTGTACTTAACAGAAATTTCGGTCCATCAATGGCTTGTTGGGTACAATGAAGATGAGCGGTTTTTTTTTTTCATTTTCTTAGTAGGGTAGTTTTTCTCTCTCGAAAGGAACTTTCAACCTTCTATGGTTAAGAGTTCTTTGTATAATGTCAAACCATATCTTTCACTGTAGTCCTCTACAAGGTGGACGTCTATGCCTTCTTTCACATCATGGCTAAGCTCGTCAATGAAGTCCTTTTGGCTAATTGGCTATCACTGCAGCCATTTTCTTCTCATCTGAACACCCCTGTATTAAATTTGAACTAATGAACCTTTTCATACTTATGAGAACTTAATATTTATTTGAACTTATTAGACCATATTTGAATTTATTACACGTTATCCTAACTTATTAGACTCGAATCTCTTTAGGGTGGAAAGAACATAGCTAACAATGTTGACGAAAAAGCCATTTCCCTAATGTCAAAAGGCATTTTTCTGTGTTCAGCACACAACACTTCCTCCACACATACTGCAGTCAAAAACCCAGAAACCTTTCTTAATAAGCAGGATCCTGGCTTTTAATACCAAAAAATACCTATGTTTCCCACCACTTTCTCAATCAACTTCCGTGCCTCAGCTTTGTCAACTTCAGTTTTATCCTACCAGATAAAATAACAGAAGTGACACATAAGGTTACAGACGATCTCTTTTTATTAGTAATTGCTTCTATAGTGAGTTATATCACTTCAACTGACTGGCCCAATTTTCCCTCTATTAATCTAAAGGAAAGCGTCTTGTTTAGCAGGTGCATTAAAAAGCCTATCCTAAAAAGAGTCACATTAATAGCAAGGGTCCAGATTCACACGATTAGGCCACACATCAAATCAGTATTTGATACAAGAATATAATGGAAGATACTGAACTAGATGACATCAAAGCAGACGTAAACGAACAAGATGGCAAGACCCATGTCAAACTAGTTTGGGGTGATGAAGCTGGCTTCTTTGGTAATGTTGGTGTACATTGAAAAAAAGTTAACCAGAAACCTTCTACAAATAAAGGATCAAACTTCTATTGTTGGGAACTTTTCCATTATCAGAGTGTTCAGCCTGTACTTTAACTAGTACTGGAACTTTTTTATCCAATCTTTGTGGATAATTCCTTCCACTTGGCAATTGATATCTGCTTTCGAAGTTCCAAAAGTTCAAAAATCACAAATATTGCTACTCTTACCTATTTGAGATAAAAACAGTAGAATTTCAGTGGTCAGGGCTGTCATAACTATAACTGGGGACCTGTACAATTCAATGACAGGAGGTTTAGTTACTGGATTATGTTATTAACTCTAACTGATTTTGCAGATGTTCTGTTATTGATTCTGTTGACTGTTATTCTTGTAACTAGTTTGCCTATAAATAGTTACTGATTAGTTTGTAAATGATTCATCAAAGAAATTAATCAATGACAAATCTCTCTTCTCTATCTTATTCTCTCATTATTCTGAATTATCTCTCTCTTCTGTTCTTCTCTACTCTCTTCTACATTCTGTTTTCTTTCTGTTCTCTCTATGGTTCATAACTTGAACTCATATCTGGCAGTTAAGCTTAGCTCCTGCAACATTCACGTTCAGTAGAGGAAAGAAATACTCCATATAACTCACGGTGCAACCTCCCTAATCCCTATCCCCAAGACTCAACTCAATGCTAAGACATAACCCCGTCTATGTAACATACAAAAACAAGAATTATTATAATACATCTAATTTTGCCAAGAAGACTTATGGCTCTAGGAGATCTCGATTCTTATAGGAGGAGGGGAAGCCAGAAGGGTGAACCTCAAGATGCATAAACATGTCCCTGGTTTGAAAAGAAGAAACATCCCCATTGATTCTTATAGATGGTCACTCTGATAGGCAAAGAAACATGAAGACATGATTAAAGTCACTACAGTCACGGTTAGACATATAAACACTGACCTGTCTACAATTTAACACTGATCTCCAAAGTTAACCAAAGAGCAAAACCAATAATAATCACCCAAGTGTGGTCTATGTCAGAGTAGACCTACAACGAAACAGTACTTGCAAGTCGAATGAATAAATAGAAGAGACCCTAATATCATTCACTTAATCAACTTCAATGAACAAAGTGAACAATTTATAAGATACCTTAAGAACAGCTATCAAATAACTTGATAGAGAACTACAGTTAAAGGAACAAGTCGAATGCAAAGAATCAAGGAAGTGGCCATACCTATCAACATTCACAAAGCCGGCTGCAAAAGAACAAGCTTATAGTGAACTGCATCAGAGAAGAACAGTAAATACAACATTCTATATCAACTATGAAAATAAACACGCTTAGAATGACGCATAAATAGCATACTCATTTTTCCCTTGATCCACCAAATTACCTTCTGGAGGTCAAAGCAAAACATAAAAGTACTTGCATAGCGTCAAGGTATCATCGATTTGCCAAATGTACTTCAACCAACAATAATAATACTACTTAAGACCCCTTAGAAGGATAATATGTAAAAACTAGATAAAAAGTCACCCAGTCTTTCCGAAATTAGGACTGTCAGAACGTTAATTCAGGTTATAAACTTCTGAAACAGATCCTTTGATGAGTCACTTAAGTTCTTAGAAGACAAGAGGCCAACAATTAAAGAGAAAGTATTAGCATCAGTTTCAAATCCCTTGCTAGCCATACGATCACGATAGTATAAATGTGTTTGGTAAGTCATTGTTGAGAATATATCCTCTGATGATTGTATTATATACGATCATTAGAGGGGTAATTGTCTTCCTCCATTTTCCTCAACCATCGGATAGCTTCATCCACGCTCCCCTTCTTACACATTTGGGGGTGATTAAATTCAAAGTCATAAGGGGGTCTTAGGATAGAAACTGAGTTGTCAGGTTTGGTTATGAAATGGCCATTATATGCTACATCCAACAAGTTGTGGTTTGCAACCCAATTAACAACAAATTTTAGTCGCCATTTTTAGGAAAGAAATATGAAATTACACAGCAGCACAGGAAGGAAGGGGGAGGGTGGAAGATAAGTTTAGAACAGGGAAGGGAGCTAATCTGACATACAGATCAATGCAAAAGACTAGGTCAGGTTTCCAGAGATATTGACTCATTTTCCACAAGCTAATAAAAGATCAATAAAGGCGACAATAATCTGAGTACAGAACACAAGAATACGGTCTAATTTTCCACAAGATGCCAGCTAGCTTAAATCAGCTCAAAGATAATACAACTAGGAATCACATACATAAAAGCCAAGTACACAACACAGAATATCACACTGATGTTTGATGCCTAACTCCTCAAAGAGTATGCTTACTTGAATACTTGAAGCAAACGACAATAGGACAAACAGTAACGAAAAAGTGTCAGCAATAGTTGCAATTTGCAATCATCTTACTCAGGTAATTTCAAGAACTTCCTAAGAAGAGCCTTAGATGAATCACTCAAGTTATTAGACGACAATAGGCCAGCCAGTAACGAGAAAGTGTCAGCATTGCCTTTAAATCCCTTGCTAACCATGAGATCACAATAATATAATGCATTTGTCAAGTCATTTTTGAGAATATACCCTCTAATGATTGTATTATAGGTTAAATCATCAGGAGAGCAACCATCATTCTCCATTTTCCTCAACAGTTGATTAGCTTCATCCATAAGGCCTTTCTTGCAGAAGCCTTTCATCAAAATTGTGTATATTTTAACATTAGGTTCCAGCCTTTTCAATACAAGATCCAAGAAGAATTTTGCAGCATCTTCAAGTTTCCCAGCCTCACACAAACTATCCATTAGGATAGCGTAGATGACAACAGTAGGCTTAACACGATTATCCTCCATTTCTTCAAGTAACGCCACTGCCTCATCAAGTAGCATTTTTGCATAGGCCATCAAGCATTGAAGCATATGTGACAGCATCTGGAATAACTCCTTGAACTCGCATTTCCTTGAACAATTCACGCGCAAGTGGGAGTCTATTGACTTTGCATAGTCCATCAATAAGAGTGGTATAGGTGACAACATTAGGTGTCACCCCTTTCTGAAGTATTTTTTGAAACAAGTTGAGGGCCTTGTCCATGTTTCTGGCCTTGCAATATCCATTAATGATAGTGCTAAAACTTACAATATTAGGCTCACAACCATTTTGGGCCATGAGATCAAGTAGTTTTTCCGCATCCTCCATCTGACCACGCAAACAATAACCATCAAGTAAAGCATGTAAGTATGACATCTGGACCTCACCTCTCTCAATCATGTAGTCTAGAATAGCTTGTGCTTCATCAACATTCCCTCTTTGCAAAACATGTCAACAGCATGCTGAAGTGATAACATTGGTGCTATGTTACACTCCAACATCTGAGCTAGCATATCTTTAGCCTCGACCTTGGAGCCGGAGTTGTAGAGACCTCTAATCAAGGAGGTATAAGTGACAACATTAGGTATAATGCCCTCACTTTTCATGGCGGTGAACAGGTCGAGGGCCTCTTTCAACAGCCTATCCTTACAAAGACTATCAATAATGGTGCTATATATACAAGGTTAGGTTTGCAACAACCAGAATGCATCCTCTTAAGCAAGTGAAGGGCGCAGCATTGTCACCAATCTGACAAAGGCCTTGAAAATAGCACCATAGGTAACAATATCGGGTTGGAAACCTAGCTTAACAATTTGATCGAGCAATTGAAGAGCTTGAGGAAGCTTATCACAGTGGATAAAGCCATTGATTAAGGTGTTAAAGATAACACAATCACCATCAAAGGGGTAACCAAGCTTAAGTCTTTTGGCGAGAAGAGAGAAGCCGAAATCAACACGGCCCAAATGGCAGTAACAATTGGTGAGAATACCCAATGTATGCATATCGGGTCGAATACCTGACAATTCAAGGTCCCTGAGGAGAGAGATGATGGTGGAGTGAGGTTGAAGGCGTTTCAATTTGGAAATGGCAGTGAAGAGCTGATTGAAATAGATTATAGAAGGAAGAGGGCGCAAAGAGAGCATTTGATGGAAGAGAGAAATGGGGAAAATGAGATTGGAAAACCCTAATTTGCAGTGTTCTTTAACTGATTGAAGAAACAATACGACGATCTTCAATAAAAGCATGAGTAGCAATGGAGTAATAATAGCATGAATGAAAATGAAAATGAAAAGAAGGAAAAGGAGTAATAAGAGTAGTACCACCATGAAAGAAGGCAGCAAAAGCTTTAGGAGTAAACTTGAGCTTCATCGTCATCTTCATCTTCATCGCTGCTTCCTTTCTCTCTCTTCTACTTTGTATTTCTTCTAAAATTAGCAACAAGTTAACAACTTTGATTAAAGTAAAAAGTTGTTAATTCAGTCTCACTCTCAAATGTTTCAAAGCCACTGAACTTCACTTTTGATTCTTTTTCTGGAGTTGACTGATGTTTTCCTTTTTCTTTATTTAGTTTATTTTTTTTTTATTATTGGAAAATTAAGTCAGCCCAAGGGCTAATTCCTAACAAAACTACTAGCCTTGTAGGAACTACCAGCACATTGGCTGGTAATGCATGCAAAGCATGCTAAGGAAATACCCCAACATAATGTTGGGGGTAAGGATCGAACCCCTCACCTCAGAAATCAGAGGGGAATGATCTACCACATGAGCTAGCTCCTCATCCTTTATTTAGTTTAATCTATGAACTATCCTTTTTGTGTTTTGGAGTGTTATCAACTTATTAATGACTTTGAAAAAAAACCCTAGCCTCCCCTCTCCTTTTCTCTCTCAAAAATCCATGGTAAGCCCCTTTTTCCCTTTTATTTTCAGTTTTTAATTCATTTTCTTGTTTTGTTCAATAAATTAGTATCTCTTTATGAGATTTTCTCAAACCCTTTTATGGGGTTTTTAGTTTCTGTTTTGGAAATCTCCTTCTCCCCTATGGGAGTTGTGTATGGTTCTTTTGTTTTTAGGTAATGAGAATATATGAGAAATTATTCTCATTGGTTGAAGTTCGAGACTCAACATGAAAAATTAGGGTTTCACAACTTCTGTAAAATTATGGAAGACTATTGGAGTACGTTCATCCCAAAATTTCCGCATCTGCAGATCGTATGCCGAACCAGAGCGAACTCACAGATTGCATTGATTCAGATGAAGATTTTTATTAAGGCAAAATTAAGTCAAATCTGCGATGTTTACATTTCTAGGGTGATATGTATTTCTATTAGAATTTTATGTTTTTCAGAAATGACTTGTAAGTGCCGTTTGGCGAAATATTAATGAAATCCCTTTTCTTTCAAAAAAAAAACTTATTAATGACGTTACTCGAATACTCGTTAGTTGAAGAAGCTATTCAACAAAATTAGAAGGCGATAAAAAGCCACTAAAACAGATCTATCACAAATTATAAGGGACATATGTTACTATGTTAAGGGTAACATTACTAACATAGAGTATTAGGTTCGTATTTTGTCTAATTATTAGAAAAAAGAATATACAAATATTTTGAAAAAATTTCGAATAAATTAAAGATCGGATATGGTTCGGTTTACATTTAATTAGAATATTCGAAATTTAGTTTTTCCTATTGTTATTTGATAATGATAATAAGAATAAGAATTTTTAATTTAGTGTTTATATTTTATCACTTTTTCTAAAGGTGGTCTTCCTAAAGCATTCTCATTTTATAATTAGGAAACTCAATATAATCCAACCTTTTCGCCTTTATTTCTTTAATTGTGCCAAGTACATTTGTCACCTTCTAGGAACTAGTAAATCTTTACTTTTTTCAAATATATTAGTACATAATAGATTGTATTTGTTGCTCTCCTATCCTCTTGTGATGACTCTAATTTTTCAATCTTTTATATGTTATCCTCCAACCTCAAATCTGCATACAAACTTAAAGAAGGGGAATAATATTCAATCCCCAAAATATACCCAAAAATATTTAATTAGTACAACTCAAAGAAAGGAAATGGAGTATCACACAACAATTATCTGAATTGTATGAAAATTCATTGGCAACACAAATATTTTCACTAGAATGGTGGAAAATAAGTTCCACACAAAATTGAATTAAAAGGGTTTTTAACCTGAGAAACTAAAGATTAGACTCAAGATTTTTACTTCCAATTAAGAAAATTAAAATTAGGAGAAATAATGAGAGTTAGATATAGAGAATATCGAGGGATGTAGAACAAGGAGATAAAGGATGAGACCTAGGTGGTTGACCTAGCTAGTTCTTTGTGCCAAGTTTACCAAATTAGATAACAAAACTCCACATAATATGCGATAAGATTTAACTTTACATAATTGACACAAATTTATAACACTTCATTTCTATTTCCTTTGTTTCATATGGAGGTATGGAGTAATATCAAGTTAATTCATGAAAGTTTAAAAGTTGCATTCCCAATTCCATTAATGGAAGTATTGTTCTGAAACTGAAATCTCAACATTTCATAATATGCCAAAAAAATTATTTAATTAACAAAAATCAAATATCTCCACTAGTAATATTAGAGGAGCCAAAATCAACTTAACACTGGCTTAAATGGTTTTTTTAATTCTCATCAGAATAAAAAGTGTTTATGTATAGGAATTAAGGATGATGATGTGTGCTAAGTAGGAGAGAGTCCCAAGAGCATTAGTCTGAATGGATTGTCCGTACATCGGAAACATGCAAAACACGGCTAGGCTACCTCGAGGGTTAGTTGTTCCGGGATCCCCCCCCCCCCCCCCTCCGACGCTCAAATTAGTTTATGATTGAGGTAGAGAGAAATGCTCTAGTTTGTTAATTGGGTGAGAATTGAATACATGTTCATTAATGAGGCTAGTGGTATTTATAGTGTTGGGAATTTTCAGACAGGAAACATTGGTTGGATGGGCTTTCTTGGGATCAACGGCTTATGTTGCTTTTTCAAGCAATGATTATTTCAGCCCTTTAGTGGATCTCCAAACTCTTGATTAGGTCAACTCAATGGTGGGACCCACTACTGGCACCTATCCAAGGCCTTAGGAGGCTTTTTGTGCCCTAACTGGGTTGCTGATCAATTGAGCCCAAACAATTAGCCACACGCCAGGGATGGGGGATCATGGAGTTTCGACTGAGTGGCGCCCATTCGTGGCGAAATAATAACATGTTTAATTCCTACCGATGGTTGGCCGAGGGAGGTAGTTCGAGTGAATCATGACACCGACGGGGTCACTTACCGCTTGAGAAAGAGATGTCTTCCAGGTTACTCCTTGTGGAAAGGAATACCACAGACCTAGTGACTTTTTATTGGAGGAGTGTCAACCGAATGACTCCCTATATTGAATGCAGACCGAGTGACTCTCTTAAGAAGAGAATAGTGTCGACCAAGTCACTTCCTTTTGAAACGGATAAAGCTGACCGAGTGATATGCGACTAGTTTTTTTTTTTTTACCAATTTGTCGCTAGAGCAATTTTTTTTTATCAATTTGTTATTAAGCGTCACTTTTTTTTTTACCAATTTGGTCAATTGACATGTTGACGCATGCATCGTGTGCATATGCGACTAGTTTTTAGATATACCAACTTACCATTAGATGACAAAAATATTTCGATCTAGTTGGGCCCACTTTCGGTTTATTCTTCTTTTCTACTTTTTTCTCATTATATACTCATGTACAATTGATTTTAATTTTCTAACACAAATAAATGTTGGGTAAGAGCAGGGGCAAAGCTTTTGAGGGGCCTAGGAGGGCCGCGGCCCCGGTCGAAATTTTAAGACTTCTATTTATGCTTAACTAACTTCCCTAAAGTTGTATATAATTTAAAGATTTAATTGCATATATATAGAGTTTCGGCCCCCGTAAATAGATTTAATTGTGTATATATATAGTTTCGGCCCCCGTAAATACAAAGTTCTGGCTTCGCCCCTGGGTAAGGGCAACTCTTTTACTTATAGATCAGACTTATTTCAAGTTCATACAAAGAGAATCAAGACACTAAACATATATCAATTAAAAATTTATTATTCTTCCCCTAACTATCATTTATTCCAGATTTGGGAATCAAAATGAGTTGGTTTTACAAATTAATGATAATTTATATTTATACTTCTTGTTGAACTAATATACATGCTCAATGTGATTATAACCTACAATTTTGAAAATAATTGAAATTTTAAAAACTACAATGTTGCATATGAACTCTAAGTTTACCCCAAAATTTCATTTCAAATAATAATATAAATTTTATAACAACATTATCATTTTTAATAAAACAATCGAAAGTAGAATACATAAAGTTAATTGAATAAACCAACATTTAATTCTCTTTATTTAATAGATTTCTTTTGTTTGGATTATCTTCAAACATAATCAAGGAAATAGCTAAATATATTCCTATCTCATGAGATGAAATTGTCTCCTCTATATGTGAAACAAGAGACTCGCGTCTAGCACCTCATATTGGTACCAAATGCTCTTTTTAGGAAAGATAGCAATCTGTAGATGGTGCACAGGTTCGTATGGTGAACAAGGTGCGCACATGTATATGGCTAACAAGTCAAATGTATATGAATAACAAGTCAAATGAACACATGTACACGGCTAACGAGCCAAATAAATATATCTACATCTCTGTTAGTATATATTCATTGGTATTGGTCTTTATGTTCATAATCTAGTGATTAATGTTTATCGTGCGCACCTTGCTCACCATACGAATGTGTGCACCTACTAATTTGTAGAAAAATAGAAGTTTTTTAAAAATAAATTATAAGGACAAACAAATATGTCAGCTTCCTCTCTTAATAGAAACTAGTGGACTCTGCCTGTGCATACTGCACGGGTTCGTTATGTGCAGTGTTATTTGAGAGCATAATGTTGTAAGTATTTGGAAATAGAAAATATTGAAAAGTAGAGTTATGGATGGACGAAGAAACATCTAGAAGTTCAAATGTATTCATGTTATATACATGCCAAAATATGTTAGCAAGATAGTGTTATCTCGCTAATGTTTGCATCTTCAAAGCTAATTGCACTTGCATTTATTTGTCCAAAATGGAGTCTGGATACTTTATTTTTTTGGTTCAACTGAAACAATAACCATAAATTATTCTAATTTATAATATTAATTTGAATCCACTAAAACTAAAAAAAGGATCTAATTGCATTTCACGCTCCAAATTTTGGTCGTCAAAACAAAAGTGTTTAGGCTCATGATAAAATCTCTTGGTTCCACAGTAAACGCGTGGCTCTACTTGAGGTAGTATCTCGGCGATGTGTGGAATAGAAGTTTATGAATTTCGGTTGTTAACGGGTATACCTACATATATATATATATATGTCCATTTTAGATACTTATTTTTTTAGTTTGTAAATAAAATTATGTCAAGAATGATACCTATCAAGTCGTGAGAATCAAAATAAGCAGTTGTATCTACGCAAGAACCTCCATCTTTAGAGCAAGAACTTATTGTTATCAAAATCATCACGGTTAATATATACCTATGAAATAATTCATGTAGGGTAATATCATAACCTAAGACTTCACAATATATTGTAGTACCTTTTTCAAAAGATGTATAATGAGTTGTTGTAACTTTTCCTCTATGCGAAAGAAGCGTTGAAGCTTGATTTCTTGTCATGTAACTGATATTGGAAATTGTTAATTCTCCATCATCGATAGTTAGAGCTTTCTATGTTTTTTTGTGGGTTGCATACAATTATCGTCTCTTTTTTTCGAATTTCCTCATTTTTTCTTCTTCTGGTAACATTGCGTACCAACTTTTCTTTTGTGAAGGATTATTTTGTGATTCAGACAATTGTGATGATTCATGTTTTAAAATTGTGTTTTCTTTACGTGAAAATGAGTGCTAGAAGTTTTAACTTGTTTTTTTTTTTTTCATGTGATACGTATCTCTCCGTTTTTTTCTTAGTTGTTCTTTATTCTCCTCAGTCCATAAAGTGTATGTGTGTGACTTATAATTTTTAGGAGCTTTTTCTTCCATGTTTTAAGTTAATTGTAATGTTCTATATTGTGTGATACAACTTAAATATACTACTAAACACAATAATATATAAACATGCAAAAATAAGATTAGCTATATAAGTGACCATGCAAAGTAAGATGAACTATCACAATATCAACATTGAGAAGGAGAACCAAAAAATAGATGTAAGTATCATGAGAACACACCGTTGTTGATAGCATGACAAATTACGACTTTCAAGTGCAGGCCTTTGTAATCCCCTTTGTTTTAAAAATACATACAATAAAAGATGACGTGAATCACAATAATTTTTTTTTTAGGGGAACGTGAATCACAATATAATTGGAATATAGCAATTTGAACTACTAAAATTTAAAGATCGCATATTTAGTAGAATATGTTTTGATTTCATTCAGTTTAAAACTTCATTTTGATCATTAACTAAGAAGTTACAAAGTCAAGCTTTGATGTTAACTAATACCCACTTATACATTCATTCTCAAGTTATTAGGCCAATTCCACGCATGATATACAATTTTTTTAAAAGAATAACTTAAAATAGAAGTATAATATTTGTGGTATAAGTACTAAAAGGGAGTATTTTTTTTTAGTACTTGATCATGGAGAGAATTTTAACTATTAGTTGAAGGTCATTAACTATTAGTACTTCCTATCCTTGTCAATTAAGAGCGCTGGTAAGTACTAAAAAATAGTACTAATAGTTTGGCCCTGTCAATTAATAGATTGCATGTATGTATTGCAAGTGGATGTATTGGGTTTGACCACTTTTAGTCCATTATGAGATAGTTGGAGTTTGTTGAGAAAAAAAACCCACAAACAAAGGCTCACCAAAAACTAAGTGGTCTTGGTATTGTGGTTGGTCACCTTGTCCCATAACCAATTGGTGGGGGGTTCGATCCTCAACCTTTGGGAATTGAAAGAGATTTTTGGTCAACCTTTTACCCTTAAGTAGAGCATTCGGGCCAGGAAATTAGTTACTGCTATCGACAGTGAATGCCTTGGTTGTTAAAAAAAAAAAAAAGCTCACCAAATACTAACCAGCAACCATAATACCGCATTTCTACTCTCCTTCCTCAAAGTGTGGGTTTTTATTTCCCTTTCTCTCTCCTCTCTTGAACTTCCTTTTATAAGTTTATTTCTATACATAATCATCTCATAAGGCCATAGAACCACACCCCTATTGTCCTTTCGTTTCAAAATTCCGTTAATTATATTATGCAAGTTTTTTTGTTGATTTTTGTTAATTACTCTCTACTTTAATATGTTTTATTTTTTGTGATGGAAATTGCATCCATACTTGCTTTGCTCGAACCACACCCATGTTCTCCTTTTCAATATTTAGTTAATTTTTTTTATTCAGATACAACCAATTTTAATTCGATATCATTATTCCTTTTTTGAAGAATCTTTGTAATTCGGTCAATTGAATTAGACTATGAAGTTTTTTTTGTCCCATCCAAAAAAATGAAGTTTTTTATTGATTACTCTCTGCTTTTAACATGTTGATGTTAACTTTGTTTTATTTTTTATGAAAAGAGCCACAACCCAATTTGTTTAGTATCTTGAACTCTCAGTTTTGTTAGGGAACTAAGAAGAATCAAAATGGACATGGGTGAAGCAAATTAGAGGAAACTCGAGAAATAGAGGGAGAAGAATTCACCTTCAATTTTGTTATTTCACTCTAAATTTCCCAGTTTTTAGATTGGATGGAACCTTAATCTAGAGAAATTTTAGAAGTTGTTGACTTATAAAGTACATGACAAACACAAATGGAGGGAGGAAGTAATAACTAATAAGTGCGAACAAATAAGTGAGCCAGTTTATTTAGGTGTCAAAAAACTAAAAAGTCTATATGGATGGTTTTTGATTTAGGACCAGAGTTATAAAAAAAAAAATTCAAGTAGTTGAGTCTAACCAAACAAGCTCTATAACGTAATAACGAAGCATAGATGTTTGTTGGGTTAGGAACACACTCTTTTTATGATGTGAAGGAAAGGAACGGAAAGAAAAAACAAGAAAGCCGCATTTGAATGTATCATCTCCTTCCTCCAAGAATTAATGAATGGAATCTTTATCCACCTCTTGCAAGTTGCAAGTGTTCATCTTTTCAATTGGTAATGGGGATGACAAATTAGCCTTTTTCTGCTGATATTACGATCTACCCATAAGTATCACTGAATTAAAATACATAACATGACTACATAAATCGTGTTATTGTTATTGTTATTGAAGATGAAGATGAAGATGAAGGTTACTCCTAAAGCTTTTGCTGCCTTCTTTCATGGTGGTACTACTGGTATTACTCCTTTTCCTTCTTTATCTTTTCATTTTCATTTTCATTCACGCAATTACTCCATTGTAACTGATGCTGTTATTCAAGATCATAGTTTGTTTCTTCAATCAGTTAGAGAACACTGTAAATTAGGGTTTTCAAATCTCAATTTCCCCCTTTCTCTCTTCCATCAAATGCTCTCTTTGCGCCCTCTTCCTTCTATAATCTATTTCAATCAGCTCTTCACTGCCATTACCAAATTGAAACGCCTTCAACCTCACTCCATCATCATCTCTCTCCTCAGGGACCTTGAATTGTCAGGTATTCGACCCGATATGCACTCTATTGGTATTCTCACCAATTGTTACTGCCATTTGGGCCGTGTTGATTTCGGTTTCTCTCTTCTCGCCAAAAGACTTAAGCTTGGTTACCCCTTTGATGGTGATTGTGTTATCTTTACCACCTTAATCAATGGCTTTATCCACTGTGATAAGCTTCCTCAAGCTCTTCAATTACTTGATCAAATTGTTAAGCTAGGTTTCCAACCCGATATTGTTACCTATGGTGCTATTTTCAAAGGTCTTTGTCGGATTGGTGACAATGCTGCTGCCCTTCACTTGCTTAAGAGGATGCATTCTGGTTGTTGCAAACCTAACCTTGTTATATATAGCACCATTATTGATAGTCTTTGTAAGGATAGGCTGTTGAAAGAGGCCCTCGACCTGTTCACCGCCATGAAAAGTGAGGGCATTATACCTAATGTTGTCACTTATACCTCCTTGATTAGAGGTCTCTACAACTCCGGCTTAAGGTCGAGGCTAAAGATATGCTAGCTCAGATGTTGGAGTGTAACATAGCACCAAGTGTTATCACCTTCAGCATGCTCGTTGACATGTTTTGCAAAGACGGGAATGTTGATGAAGCACAAGCTATTCTAGACTACATGATTGAGAGAGGTGAGATTCCAGATGTCATTACTTACAATGCTTTACTTGATGGTTATTGTTTGCGTGGTCAGATGGAGGATGCGGAAAAACTACTTGATTTGATGGCCAAGAATGGTTGTGAGCCTGATATTGTAAGTTTTAGCACTATCATTAATGGATATTGCAAGGCTAGAAACATGGACAAGGCCCTCAACTTGTTTCAAGAAATACTTCAGAAAGGGGTGACACCTAATGTTGTTACCTATAACACTCTTATTGATGGACTATGCAAAGTCAATAGACTTTCCCTTGCACGCCAGATGTTCAAGGAAATGCAAGTTCAAGGAGTTATTCCAGATGTTGTCACATATGCTTCAATGCTTGATGGCCTATGCAAAAATGCGCTACTTGATGAGGCAGTGGCGTTACTTGAAGAAATGGAGGACAATCGTGTTAAGCCTACTGTTGTCATCTACGCTATCCTAATGGCTAGTTTGTGTGAGGCGGGGAAACTTGGAGATGCAGCAAAAATTTTCTCAGATCTTGTATTGAAGGGCCTACAACCTGATGTGATAACATATAATATAATGATTAAAGGTTTATGCAAGAAAGGGCTCATGGATGAAGCTATCCTATTGTCGAGGAAAATGGAGGAACACAATTGCTCCGCTGATGATCGTACTTATAATACAATTATCAGAGGATATATTCTCAACAATGGCTTATCAAACGCTTTGTACTATTGTGATCTTATGGTTAGCAAGGGATTCAAAGGCGATGCTGACACTTTCTCGTTATTTATTCGCCTCTTGTCTTCTGATAACTTAAGTGACTCATTAAAGGACCAAGTGCGGAAGTTCATGAACTGAATAGAAGCTAATTTGTCACCTCACCTGTAATACTCTTAGTGATGGCCTAATGAATCTAGTACTACATTGGAGTAGTCACTTGCTGTATCTTTTAGCTTCCTACTTCTTTAAGTCTCCTTCTTTTTACTAGGGTGGCTTTGCTTTATACATTGTTATTTAATATGCACGGTTAACAACATTGCCTTTCCATACGGACTTCAAGGAAATTCAATCTTAAGGATTTACTGTGGACATCTTCACTTTCACTTCATTACTTGAAGCGTATGCAAAAGTGTACATCTTCTCCAAGCAATGACAGTGTTTCAGGAGATGGAAGTGGCCTCTGATAATGTCATCTGCAATATGGACAAACATTATTAGCGGACACTCTGAAGAAAGTAGGGTGAATGTTGTTCCTTGATCTTTCTCCTTCAATTTTGTAGCTGGAATAAATACCAAAAGTTCTTCTGATTGAATCATGGATTATCTGTGATGTCATTGATTAACTGTGAAAAGATTATTTTACAGTTTTAGGATAGTTGCTAGCTTGCTGTTGAAGCAAGCTGTTGAGTCACTTACTAGGCTCCACTGTTCTGATTTCTAAAATATCTTGCAATGCTTGTGACAGATACAACAAGCATATCCCAAGATTTGTCCCAGAAAAAGATAACACCAAGTGTTAGCTATCTATTCTGCAAAATATCCAAACTCATTGAATTTGTTATGAAGTCGAAATGCATATTGAACACTACATTCAGGTATTTTTATAGTTGATCTGTAGATCTATATTAGTGCTACAGAAATAAATTACCCTCTTCATATTTTTGATGTTTATATTTTTCAAACAGACTGTAATTCAGCTTCCTGGGAATTTTGCTGTTAGCTTGACATGTTTAGATGCTTTTCATCGGTGTTAGTTTTCCGGAGTCAACAAGTCTGGCTTTCTGCCATGACTCGAAACTGTGACTGATTGCCTTCTTTAATTTACAGTTAGTATGCCTCTCCCAAGATGATAAATAAATTAGATCCAGAGAAAAGACTGATGCAGATGACACTGAAGTAATTTTCAAGAACTTGTATCATCAAAAACTCTCTTCATTGGAATTGCTTGTCAAAGAAATTTCCTTCATCAATTAAAACTGACAACTTCAACTTTTTTTATTTTTTATTTTGCTTTATGGTGTGTATTTTTGCCTATCTGGTAATGTTTTGTCTAGTAATCCTTTAGTTTATACTCAAAATTCAACTCACTTGCATTTTCTGAATCTCTGTGCTTGATTCATTACTATACTGAACATCACCTTTGTTTGGATTTAGGTGCTTGGAAGTCCAACTGCTCCTTTCTAAGGGGTGTTGTAATGGAATTGCTTATTTCTGATTCATCCTTTTAGTAGAATGTGGCTTGGAAATATGCTGGACTAATGTGCAATGATATTCATTAGATCACAACTAATTCTAATTACAGATACAAAGTCTTAGAATTAGGGAGAATGGAGTATTTTTGTTTCGTCCAACGCGATATATAAAAAACAATAGATTTGAAAATTCGGTAAGAAATGAAATGTCACAATATTTTTTTTTTACATGTCAAAATGATGGAAAACAAAGAATTTTTGTTGTTGGAAGTTTCAGCTTTGTTTTCAGAAAGGGAACGTAACAATAATATTTTGTGTATGGTTTCAAACCATATCTCTCATCCCTCACAACAATAAGTACTTGCAACAATATGGGGTTATAACTCGCAACATTTAGTAACTAGCCCTATAAAAAAGAAATGGATGACTATCATCAATCTACCACCGTGTATGATTGATGGTTGGTTTGTATAATTATGAAGACGTGATGGCCTCGGACAATATAGATTTCTCTATCTCTATGACACAATCACACAATAAGCAAAAGATGAAAATCAAGACAATATAGTCTTAATCTAGTTTCTTTGACACAAAAGGAAACTTTTATAACCTTAATTTTTGCAAAGAAAGTAAATCATTAATCATAATGATTTGATTTTGGAGAATTTATTTTAGAGGTATTAGCAGTAAAACATTTATTAATTTTTTTTTGGGGTTTTTTGAGCTAGGTAAGATGAATAGTTTCATTAGACTAGAATCTTTTAGATGTGAACTTGATCCAAGCCTAAATATTAGTACATACACACGTTTGTAGGATGAGCTCAATATGCACGATGAACATCAAGCACTAGATGATGAACATAAAAACTAATGCCAATTAACATGTACTTATAAATGTGTACATGTGTTCATATAATTTGTTAATTATGTACATGTGCGCACCATGTTTTACGTACAAGTACGTACACCATCTAGGCAGATTAAATACTTTGAAAGCGGGTAAAATATATGAAAATCTGCTTTTTTTTTTGTTAAGTGCCTCTAGTGGTACCGAACACAAACCTTAGGGTGTGAATATCCCTAGTCTTAAGCTTGAGTCTTGAGACAAGATTTGGGTGAGTCTTGAACAAGACTAGGGATATTCAAGGAGAAAGGATGAAGGAGTCGTGGGATGAGATTTAATTTCCCAAACTCATCTTAAGACTCATGCGTGTGGGCCCCACCAAGTATTTAACCCACTTTTTGGTTTCCCTTCCCCACCAAGAATACATACAACAAAGTAAAGTGAGTCTGGAAATAATATGAGGGATAGAGTATAAAATTAGAATGAGTCTGAAGTGAGTCTATAGAATTAAAAAGTAGTGAAAAGCTTATGTGGCACAGTATGAAGTTTGGAGGTGAGTCTGAGGGATATTCACACTCTTAGCCAGGGGATATATACTTGGAAGGATGTGTGAGTTGGCTTAGACCTTAAAAAACGACGCCGTTAAAACTTACTGAAGTTGCTAGATTTTCTTTTCATTTTCCTTTCATTGAGAGTGATGGAGCTGGAGCTTTAAAGTGTGTAATTTGGCACTTTGCCTATACCAGAATTGTTAGAAAAGAGAAAAATTTCTAGTTTATAAATCATTCTTAGATTTTTCAGAGAGCAAGATTCACACTTATTCTTTTTATTTTCTGGGTATGTTCTTATAAATAGAGATTAAAAATGCAAGTAATTAAAATGTCATTACCTTCTCCAGTTCTTCATCGCAGCTCATTTTCAAGTTCCAGGTAATTAAATAATTCACTTACATACCCCATTTTTTTTTTTTTTCATGGAATTCTTTATTTGATAATTTTCTGGGTTTAGAAATTAGAATAATTCTATTGTAAATTTGTAATTGCTATGCTAGCTCACTTAAAGTACCCATCTTTTTGTTGCTGCGTTTTTTTTTTTTTTGTTAATTTACTTGCCTTTTTCTTTATATTTGTTGGGCACTTTAAAATTCTGTTGAAAATTTGGCTCTTTTTTAGTTTTATGTTTGTTACTGAAGTTCATTCTTTAGAAATGTTGGTTGATGGCTTGATTGTCTTAAAAGTTTTGTCCTTTTTAGTGTACGATGAATTTTTCATAGAAAATTAGTATTTTGTTTATATTTATTGATTTTTTAGTTTGATCACTTAATTGAAACTTGCATACCTTATTTAGTGAGTGAAGAGACAAATCTTGTTTGTTTAACTTGCTGAAATCAAGTATTATTTTCCTGTGTTTTTAGGGGTAAGCCTGTAAATTTAGTTGTAAGATGCTCCATTGATCGCCCAGCTTCAGAGAATGCCATTCCAAAACATATAATCTCTGGCCTTGTAGCTTCTTGCATATTCTTCTCGCAAGCGAATTTGGTTAGTATCTTGATTTCCTTTGTTTTGTTTCGCGGAGTTGAATTAAATGTATAACATGTAGGAAATCAAGCTGAATGTTGTTGAATTTCAAGGATGCAGTTATAACTTGGTGTTGTGCATTTTTTATGGTTTGATATATGATGAACTCTCGAGTAAGCTTGGGAAGAACGAGTAAAATGGTCTAATTGGGGTTGATTTGTTGATATTTGATAATGTAGCTTGATTGAGTTTGTTGATATTTTTGCTATTGGTAAAACTACCTTTATTTTGGGGCTAATAGGTGTATGGGACAGATCTTCCTCGTCATAATAGTATATGCCAGCTTGCTGATGTCTCAAGCAATAAGGTTCCGTTTCCTCTTGATGAGAATGCTAGTGATGCAAATGACAAGGTGACGATGATGATGATGAGAGGTATGTCTGCTAAGAATTTCGACCCAGTTAGATACGCTGGCAGATGGTTTGAGGTGGCCTCTCTTAAACGTGGATTTGCTGGACAAGGTCAGGAAGACTGTCATTGCACCCAGGTGAAATTATAATAATTGCTTTATTTGTTGATAAGTAGAGTAGTAGACTCTGTGAGAAGCTTAATCTGCTTTTCGATCATTAGGTGTATCTAGTTGTTAAAAGTGGCTCCCAATCTTGATTGTTCTCGAATAGTAGTACTGATATACTTCCCCAATTAGCAATCCACAAATAAACGTTTTTGTAAGCTTGGGCACACATATGAAGAGTAAATAGGGGAGTGTATATATTTTTAGTAGATAAAGTAAAAGTAAGAACAAGAAGTTGATTAAACGAGAGAAAGTTAGTGAAGGATCCCACATCACATTGGATATTGGGATATGAAGAGTGATACTGGAGGCTCCACGCCTCCACATCATATGGATAGTGGATTGAGTGAGGTAGGTGGGAAAAAATTTCATGAAAGGAAATGGAACCTTTTCTGTGGACTGACCGGAATAGCACGCATGACCTTTTATACATGGAGGAGGGAGTATTATGAAGAAAATTTGAAAACTTACCTCTTTATTGGATTCCAGGGAGTATATACGTTTGATATGGAAACGCCCGCCATCCAAGTTGATACATTCTGTGTACATGGTGGTCCTGATGGCTACATCACTGGTATCAGGGGAAAGGTTCAGTGCCTCTCAGAGGAAGATAAAGAGCTAAAAGAAACTGATTTGGAGAGACAAGAGATGATCAAAGAGAAGTGTTACCTGCGATTTCCTACTTTGCCGTTTATACCCAAAGAGCCGTATGATGTTATTGCAACTGATTACGACCACTTTGCCCTTGTCTCAGGAGCCAAAGATAAAAGCTTTATCCAGGTAATCAACCATCCTAATCTGCATAGTGGTCTCTTCTTTGTTGAACTACATAGTGCTCAGAGTTAAGAGTGGCAAATGTGTTATCTAGCTGTCTGATATAACCAAGTAACCAACCAACTCTCTGACGTCTGATGGCCTATAATCATCGTCAGAATATAGCATTTAGATCCGCAACTAATATGTGAAAAAACAATCAAATTGCTATTGTTTGTTCTGGATGTTGACTGTTGTTAATTTAGTTTGTTTTCTATCTGTTTAGCATGATGTTATCTGAAGAGCCATTATTCAAAGTTTCAAACCTTTCCAATTTTCTCAAGTGTGAAACTCGAGACTTGAGAAAAACTCATGTTATTATGAAATTTAAGGCCTATACTTTTGTTTGCTACGCAGCTATCACCACTTGCTTTCACTTGATTAAAGATGCCAAATCTTTCCATAAATATTAAAACTCATATCGTTTGTGGAGCTTTTCTTTGCAATAGTATAGTATGTCCTGATCATGTTCTATTAATGTACTAATTAATAATTTTACAGATCTACTCTAGAACGCCTAATCCTGGACCTGAATTTATCGAGAAGTACAAAAATTATCTAGCAGATTTCGGATATGACCCGAACAAAACCAAGGATACTCCACAAGATTGCCAAGTTATGTCGAACACTCAACTGGCTTCAATGATGTCCCAAAATGGAATGCAACAGGTTCTAAACAACCAGTTCCCTGATCTTGGATTAAAGGCTTCTGTAGAGTTTAACCCCTTCACAAGTGTACTTGAGACATTGAAGAAGCTCGTCGAACTCTACTTCAAGTAGTAGTTCAAGAATCTCATGTACTGGTGTATATTTTTCATATGAGCGTTCTGTAAAATCCACAATACAAAGTAGAATTCACTATCTTTGACATTCCTTTGTGTGGTAATATATGATAGCTGTCAATTGTTATCCAAACAGGTGTATCAGTTAAAATGAGAGACTTCTAAATAGGGTTCCCTTTTGAAAGAAAGATCACTCTTGTTTCAGAGTGATTCTATATAACTAGTAATATTTGAAGAAAGATAATATAAATGGAGGCGATCGAATATAAGATATGGATAATGGATTATATATATTCAATCAATTATATGATGTATCATATCCTCGAAAAAACAAAATTTTATTGATATTTCGTTATGATTTGGGGTCTGCTAAGACAATAAAAACATCTTTCAAAATAATACTTCTTCCGTTCCCTATTTCCCTTATATATGTCCTTTAAAGTTTGAACTCCACACATTTGGGGTACTCCCTTCTTGACCAGAGTACTACTCCATATGTTTCTATACATAGCGCATAGATGCTTTCCAAATTTTGGTCTACCCACTAATTTCTAGTAAATCTTGTGAATTTCGAACATCAACTTTCAAGAATGTAGCAAACTTTTCTCTTATATTATTACAAATAAAAATTAACCATTAAATCCATCTCTACATGTGCTAAAGGAATCGGTTCAAAATCAAATTCAGTTGGGGTCGTTAGTGAGGGTTCAATCTTCTCACTTGATTCAACTATGAGCAATGTTGTGCCAAGTTCTCATTTTCGAAGGTCAACAAAGAAAAATCAATGTCAATTGCTTAATCACCTTGGTTTCAGTCATAATATGCAGAAGAAAAATGGGATTCAAGTTTCAAAGAGGTGTAGTGAGGGTTATCCCAATGGTTGATATGGTGTCATTGCTTCAAAATCGTCTCAAGGAGTTCATGCGTTTCTATTGTTGATTTGCTTGAAGTTGTCTTAGTTTGTAGTTTTTTCAGTTGGTGAGCTTGGGTGTTTCTTGTTTTTTTTTTTTTTTGATGTGGTAGCTATGTTTGTTTCTAGGTCGTTCTAGTGGTGATATTGTTGAGGGGTTCTTGTTGTGTTTTAGAGCGTTTTGATTTCGGCGCTTTTGTATGTCTTTCAGTTCAAGGTGTTGTAGTCTTGACATTTCGATGTATGCCTTCAACACTTTTAAGTGTTTTAATGAAGTGAACTAAATTATTAAAAAAAAACCATTAAATCCATCATTAAAAATAAAACATACTTTCGTACTTTTTATTAATTATCTATAAAAGTAATTCACGTTCAAAGTTTGAATCAAATCAACTCAAACATAATGCATATCTTATAAAAAAGAAAAGTGGAAGTAGTAACTAGTAGCATACAACACATTCAAGCTATACGATGGAGTTAACTAATACTACAAATCTCGTAGAGCATAACAAGTTAGTTGAGCAGTCACATATAAATTAACGGATAAGCAAGAGTTATCTTTACTTCTTTAGCAACAACCTAAATTCTGTTATGCTCCCTATAAATGTGCAAATTAGTAGGTGCATACGTTCGTATGGTGAGGAAGGTGCACACGATGATCATCAAGCACTAGGTTATAAACATCAAAACCAATACCAACGAACATATACAAACAAAGATGTAAATATGTTCATTTGGCTTGTTAACCATTTACATGTGCACACTTTTCTCACCTTACGGACGTATGCACTATCTACGTATTGCTATAAATGCTTTCAACTTCCTTCAAGAAAATAAAAAAAATGCTTGCAACGTTTAGACATAGAGGGAATACTTAAAGGGACAACGGAAGGACTAATCAACATCATTAGGGTACTCAATTTTAGTAATCAATCCATCAGCATTCACTAAACATAATTAAGGCAGAGTAACATGAAGCTGAAGGGCTTTGAAGAGTACTTATTAATCATTAAATTCTCATGAATTGGAAGCCTAAAAATCATTTATGCACGTACATAAACATAATGCATTTCCTATGATTATACTAGCTCAGTTAATTAAATTTGGTTGGAAAAACTTTATCTACCCAGTAAGGCTATGTTCAGTTCACCTTATTTTTGCTTATTTCAAATCTAATCAGATCAGATCAGATCAGAAAAAATAAGTTCAGATCAGATCAGTTCAGATTATGCTTATATTTAAAAATCATTATATCTTTCATTACATATTAGTAAAAATTATAATAATTGAATATTAATAAAGTACTCATTGAGACGAATCAAACAAGACCCCACATGATTATATTTTTTCTTATATATTGAGAAAAATCTAAAAGATAAGATCTTGTAATCAGAAAAAATAAGTTCAGATCAGATCAGAAAAAATAAGTTCAGATCAGATCAGATAAGTTCAGATCAGAAAATTTCAGGTGAACTAAACATAGCCTAAGTCAACAACCCACAACTAATAAAAATAAATAAATAGTGGAATCCAACTCATCAGTTCTAATAGTTGTTTAATGCTTTATTTCTAGTGGGTTAACTACCCACCGGGTAGATGTAGCATTGCCCGTTTGGTATTAGTATTGGCATTTACTCATGCCAAGTTGCCACCTTTATATAAATTAGGCCAATGGAAACAACATATTTGTGCAATGCAAATAGAGAAAATGGGAGCACTACCAATTGAACATATTGCTCAAGATTCAGCCACCAAAATCAAACATGAAACATCAAAATCTCATGTAACTTTGAAGGTGAATGGAGGTGATGATCATGATGTTTATTACAGAGTTAAGCGCGATTTCCCTTTACATCACTTGAAGCTCGATTATTGCAATCGCCTTTGTTTCGATTATGGAACTGTTCGTTTCACTTATCGTAAAGCAGAGCTTTCGGGGACTAAAACTCCTGATGATCTTCAAATGGAGGATGGTTGTGTTATTGATACATGGGTTGACAAGGTAGGAGGGTGATAAATGGTAACCAACTTTTAGATTTTTGGGTATGAAACAAAGGACTCAGTTTAGTTGTTTTGTGTTTTGTTATGTTTTGCTTGCGTCTTTTCTTCTTGTAGTACATGCTGTGATCTTGCTATGCTATGTCAGTGCTACTAGTATGGATAAATAAATTTCTATTATAAAACCTTTCTTGTGTACTACTATATATGTTTTCGATTTCATGTATGATATGCTACCCTTAATTGAGAATTCAAACGAATACTGATTTTCTTCACATAAAACATGGTGGGTGGTCTCTCGCAAGTAGAATGAATAAAGTTGAGATGACTGAATATTTGTCTCATATTAAAGAATTAGAGAGAATAACTAACATATAGATTGATGAGTTACTACATTTATCACCAATTGGTTTTAGGATAGAACTTTACCAATTTTTATGTGGTCACTCTCTCCTTCAACGTACCACATGCAAACGGGAATAGACTTAATCCTACAATCTGCGGGATATATATAAATATGAGGATATTAATTAGTTGATATCCTTTTACCATAAACAAACAAATGGATGTAATAATCAAACTAGTTTTCAGAATGTAATAAAATTGGATTACAGGCCAATTTTAACAAGACATACAATTCAATTCCACTTATTGACTTGATATTGAATATTGATAACGTTCATGGAAAATAGAAGGAAGAGAAATAAAATAATATAAAGAAATAGGAAAGCACATGATGATTGATGAACCAAGGATACTTGATAATTGTTTATTCAAAATCCACTTATAATCATATTTAAATATTTAATAGTCCCTTCTTTTGGTAAAGTTAGAAGAAATGGACATATGACGCGTACAATATCACTTCATGCTCGTACGATCGTATCTAAATTCTAAGAGTTATGCGCTTCATAGTTCATAGTGGTACTTTGGTAGATTATAGTATTATACAATATGCAAAAGCTTGTTATAGGTGGATCTTAGAATCTCAACTACAAATGTGGCTGAACTCTAAAGAGTAAAGACTAGAAAGATAAGAATTGTTGGCCACACCAACCATAAACTTACACGGACCAACTCGGGCTTGGCTAGGCGTCCAACCGTTTGAGTCTCTTAGGGGACTCAAACGAGGACAATTTGGTCATTTTATGTATTGGAAATTTCACGCGCGTGTGGCAAGGGTTTGCTTGGTACCAATGTTAGGTTATAATGGTACCATTGTCCGAAAATATTGATACCAAAGTAAGGTTTGTTTGGTACCAATCCTGATAACAATTTGATACCAATATCAGGTTATAATGGTACCATTGTATTTTTTTTGGGTGTTTGAGTCTCTTTTGGACTCAAACAGTTGGTTACCAAGGCTTTCTCGACCAACTCTGTACAAAACTTTGTAAATAACGTACACTAATAAATTGGCAACCCCCGGTTACAAATACCAAATCAACTTTATACTCCCTCCACTAATTTTTAATTTGTTATATTATTGCTTTAGAAATGAAGCCACTAATTTTGACCGATTATTTTGATTATTTTATAAGTGAAAATATAGACATGTGTGGTCTTGTTAGATTCGTCTCGATGTGTAGATTCATAATATCAATTTGTTATAATTTTTACTTAAACGAAATAAGAGATATTAAAGGTTAAATAATGACTTAAAAATCGTACACAATAAGTAGTTTGATTATCAATTGTTATTTTTTTTTTTTTACGATTAATTCAAAATTACTATTGGCTACCAAAAGAAATGGAGATTACACATCAAAGCAACACAGAAACCCTAATTACTCCACCACCAACAAAGGGAGATAACAAGAGCCAAAACAACCAACACCCTACAGCTGCTAAACATTGTTTCTCAACCGTAAAAGTAAGCAAAGCCCTCAAAAAATCGTGTTGTTTCTTTGAATCCAAATTGCATACATTGCTTCGAGCTGTGATTCGCGCATACCCGGTATGGACACTGTTTGTCCATACCGTGGCAAAGTTGTAAATAAATACAACTTTTTCTTTTTTGGAGTTTTTTTTTAAAATTATTTTTTTTGGGTTTTTACTTACATACATTCATGATTTGATTCACATTAGAGTTAATCTAATTCACATTATAGTTGATATGATTCATATAGTAGTTGATTTGACTTCTCTCCTTCATGACCGGAATTGTATAAATTGCTATTAAGCTAACTTTTTTTTGTCTTTTTCTGGCAAAATTACTAACATATCCCGGTATGGACACTGTTGGCCCATACCGGGTATGCGCCAATAATTTCTCACATTGCTTCAGTGAAAAGCATAACATATAACATTGATCTTCTACTCTTGTTATGAGCTTTAGTAGCTGCAATAAGTGCACTCTGCCACTCATAATGAAAGCCCTTCCCCTGTTGATTAAAACCCATCATCTGCATAATAGGACGTCAGACGCCAGATACCAGCAGCATTCTCACACTCAAAGAAAAGGTGGTTCAAAGCCTAATTTGCTGCACTGAATATTCCACATACTCAACCTATCTGCAATGCAGAGACGATTTTGCAAGGCAAGCCAAAGGATAAACTTGCTTTTGGGCATGGCATTGTTGTTACACAGTACTCTTCTCCAGTTGACTTTAGCAATTGTTATTTTATTGAAAAAGTGGATGTGATATGAGTAAGTAGGTCGTAAATGTAGTATTATATTATTTGATGGAGAGAGCGTGTGGATCAATGATTAGTGTTGATAGGTAATAGGAGTAATATAATTTTATTTGGAGGAGAGAGTGAGCGTGGAGTCGTGGACCAATGGTTAATAGGTAGAAAGATTAAATAATAGTGATTCATTCTCAAAAATAAAAGTGTAAAGAGTATTATGGGATAGATGAAAAGTATAAAGAGTATTCTAAGACGGATAGATTATATGTTTTGCTTAAATTTAAACATATTTATAAATTCGATACATTAAATTTTAATAATTCTAAAGACAATGATCCTAAAGCAACAAAATTTACTCCCTCTATCGCATTATATGAGTCATGTTTCTTTATAAGTTGTCCCAAAATATAAGTCCTATTTCTATTTTCAATTAATAATTATGTCCAAAATACACCTTATGAAAATCATTTAATTCCCAAAACGTCCTTATAATTTCATTTTCCAATGCATCATTATTAATGACAAACTAAAATCTTTTACCCCATTGAATTTCTCTACACACTAAATCGTGTAACATTAAATGTTCAATTTTTATTTTTTGTTAATAACAAAGAAACAATGTAAGTGCTTCTTAATAAAAATGAATCTATTTATCCAAATAAAACTAAGATTCCATTTACCTTAATTTTCGTATAAAAACAGAATTAGGACTTATATTATGGGACGGAGGGAGTAAATTCTAGCTTTCTAACTTTCTATCTTTTAATTTTTTTTTAACCTTAAACTTTTTACTTGCTATAAAAAAAAAAAAGAAATCAAGGTCTACCAGTTTGGACTTAAAAATTTCGGGATTGGACTTGACTGGAAACCAGAATTACAAATTTTTAGAGACCGAACAAGAATTTTCTAATCCGGTCCATTCCAATCTTGTTTCAATCCAAATTATTCCTAGTCCAAATATGCACACCCCTAATTACCATCCCCAACTTTGACAATTAAACTTTATATAACTACAAGATTAAGGGTGCGTTCTCTTCAACTTATTGGCCCTGAACTTATCTAAACTGAACTTATTGAACATGAACTGAACTTATTGGAACTTGTTAAACCAGATTGGACCTGATTCAACTTATTGGACCTGATTGAACCTGATTGGAATTTATTGGACCTGATTGAAACTTATTAGACCTTATTGGCCCTGATTGAAACTTATTAGACCTTATTGGACCTGATTGAAACTTATTACTTTATTGGACCTGATTGGAACTTATTTGACCTTATTAGACAAAAAAATTGACCATTAATAACATAAATATTATCCCTAACGTAAATACTATCCCTTAAAATTTATTATGAATAATTATTAAAATTCATCCTTTGAAAAAATTATTATTATTAATTATCTCTTATGATAATTAATTTAACAAAAAAAATTTACTATTTATATATTTGCCTATACATAACTTTCACCACTAATATGGAGTATCTAATAATCTTGTTTTGAATTTATAAAGCACTATTTTTTTTTTTTTTTTTGAATAGATAAAGCACTAGTTATTTAAAGACGAGTTGCAAAATATTGTAATTATAATGATTATAATTGTTAACCTTAATTATTTGACCATGATTATAATATTATTTAATAATAATATAATAAGCTAATAGTAATATGAATAATCAAACAATAGACAATAATACAAGTATACTCCCTCCGTTCCCTAAAGATCTTCCCTCTTCCCGTTTAAGGGTGTTTCCAAAAGATCTTCCCTCTTTTGCTTTATTCCTTATTTGGCAAAACAAATTTCCCTATTTACCCTCTCATGTCACTATCATATGGTCCACCATTACATTATTAATTCAATTTTACTCCCTTTCTCTCTCCTACTTTAACCCCTTTTTATTTGTTTATTTATCTTAACCCCTTTCTCTCTCCTACTTTACTCACACCATGACCCACACAACTTGATTTTCCTTGGAATCTGTAGGAACAGTAAGTGGGAAGATCTTTAGGAAACGGAGGGAGTATAATACTATACATTGTGGTACTTTAATAAAAAATTCTAATAATAACATAATCAGCTAATAGTAATATGAATAATAAAATAATAGAAAATAATACAAATATTTAATATAATAATAAACACTAAAATACAAGTATAATACTATATAATCGTTGTGGTACTTTAATTAAAATTCTAATAATAACGTAATCAGCTAATAATGAATGAAAAAAAAAAAATAATAATTCAAATCTTAATTGAACATTGACTATTTGAACCTTATTAGACCTGAATAGACATGATTGAAACTTATTGAACCTTATTGCGCCTGATTGGAACTTATTACACCTGATTGAAACTTATTACACCTGATTAGACCTGATTGAAACTTATTACCCTGATTGGACCTTATTGCAACTTATCTGAACTTATTGGACCTGAAACTTAAATTTTTAAGTTGAGGAAAACGCACCCTTGAAAATAAAAGAACATTTAGAGAACTCCAATAACTTATTGTGCAAGTCTTTACATGAGTTAGTATTAGATTTAGTATATAAATAATGAAAAGTTAAGAGAGTGGAATAGTATCACAAACTTTTTCTTTTAAAGTATTAGAGGAAAACTATTTAAGGTAACTCTGTACTTCAGCTAATTTTGCCAAAACAAAATGATCTTATTCAACAAAAAGATCTCTTTAGGTTTACCACATATAATCTGCAAGAATGCTTTTCCCAGAGTTCACATTTAAAAAAGGAAATATCAAACAAGTTTAAGCTATATTCAAATACAAAAACTCTTAAGATAAAAGGTTACTTTCCCTAGCATAAATTACAAGCCTTGCACATCAGATTCTAGTTAGATGTAAAATATAGGGACTACAATCTGGCCAAGATGAAATTACTTTGCAGACAACCATCACTAATTACATAACGTATGGACTTAAGCAAAATCAATATTTTCAAAGTTGATGACATAAAAAAATAATCACATCCCCAAAGTCTCAAATAGACAGTTGTTAAGTTGTTGAATCTGTGAACAAAAAGTTTAAACCGTGTAAAGAAAAAATAAAGTACTACCAACATATAAATTGTCAACCAAAATCGTAATCAACAGATGATGAATAAGACCAGCTCTCCACCGTAGCTTTGAATACAAAAAAAGAAGCCATACATTTACTACGATAGAAGAATCCCGTTTTATACTTAAAAACCTATACACACCACAGTTTGGAATTGAATACAAGCATTCACCTTCCAAATCGCCTGCAAATAAATGCGAAATTCTACCAAGAACAGTCAAAAGTCTGGACTATTATAACCATCGAAATCAACATTAGGAACAGATGTATTCGAGACCCCCCCACTATAGCAACATATTTCACCCGAGCTTTCAATCAAAGCGCCCCCCAAAACCCCTTTCCCACAAAAGATTAAGGGAACTACTTCCCACAATTAAAGCCGTGGCAAATTGATAACACTATGATAAGGATCAATGCAATGATGATACCCAGCACGATGAGCTTAATCTTCATGTTCTGAAACCACATCTTCCTCCTCATCTTTGTTCCTTGCTGCCTGAAATCTTGTGCCTATGGCCAAAACCAAAAGAATAAACATCAATATGCACCTCCATCAGGGCATAAAACTACTACACAGTATGTGCCCAGGCATAAAATCGAGAATTTTCAGTAGATTATACATCACATTAGGAAAAGGATAGCTCCATAGAATAACAATAATACATGTTTTTTCATGACGGAAAGGTATAAGTAGAGGCAATATTTGTATCATCACAAACCTGTGAACGGAGATTTTCTGTCTTGTCAACTAAAAGCTCGATCTTCTCACCACGATCTAGAACCTAAGCAAAAGAAAGAAGCAGCAGAATTGGCAATAAGTTTCGGAAGAACACAATCAGCTTCACCTTGTAAAATTGTAAGAAGGAATTCAGAGGCACAGCATAAATGTGATGTTAATGCAATTATGTCCCCACTTTATAAAATAATATACCCCTAATTATCAGTAATCTTATGAAAGTCTTTTACCTTCTCGATATTTTCCATCATCACTCCCTTCACTTCTGAAATCTGAGCCTGTACCTTTGCGAGCTTGTTCATCTCCTCTGGATGATCAACACAGTATTGCATGTGCTCCTTAAGTTTAGGCCTAGAGAATATGCAGGTGTTAGCAGTTGTAACATAGATTCTCAAATTTCAGAAAAAGCACAACCGAGAGAACTACCCGAAATCTTTGTTCAAGCTTTTTGCTTGAGCAGTAGCAGCTTTTCCACCCCCGAATCTCTTGTTAAAATCGTCTTTCACTCGCTCCAGGAAAGCCATTGGAATCTGCCTTCCAACAGACTCAACTGCAACTACACAGTAAGCTGCAAAATAAAAAATATGGGTGTATCTCAGGTCATAGCAAGTACATAAGGTGGGACACATTTATAGAAGCAGCATCTTTGACATTCTATCAACAGTCCGTCAAATGTGATACCCCCTCCTAGTACCTAATAAGCTAATACACTCCCCCAAACCCACCAAGAAAGAGGTGGGCACATTTAACAGAAGTATCATGAATGAAATTCTATCAACAACCACAAAATGCCCCAATTTCCTCCCTCATCCACAAAGAATGAAACAAAATGGATATAGATAGAGAAACCCTGAAACTAAATCTAGAAAAAAAAAAATTGAAGGATTGTAATCACAACAATAAGTAGGGGGCACAGTCAATAAGGTTCCTGAGGAAACAACAAATGTACAGCCCAGTTGATACTCATAATATCATAAGCCCATTGCCGATAAAGCAAATCCAAAACAAAATGAATTTTCGCCAAATTACCATAACTATTCTATATATAACCAGCTAAAACCAAGCATATCACAAATATCAATATTTTTGACAGAAACACCACGAGATAACAAAAGGGCTTGATGTAAGCTAACTCACCAAACAGAAAGTACACATTTACCAAACCAGAGTGATTCTGAAGTTAAAACAAAAATAGAGAGCAATCAAAAGGTACCAGGCTAGACCCCACTACCCTAAAACCGATTCGGGCAAGTCGTATCCTAAAAATATGTCCACTTCTTGACCAGGTTGCACAGGCAAAGATGGGAAGTTATCATACACCTATCCCAAAGACACTTCACCAATTAATCTTTAATTATTCCACTCTAAAGCACTGCCACCCATATATCTTTGATAATTCGACCCTAATGTCGTACCACAAACCTCGTAGCCTAAGATGTTTCAGAAACTGAAAGTGATCCTTCTTGTCGACAAAATAACATCTTAACCAAAAGTCTTAGCAAGGAATAACCTACAGGATCCAGTCACAAAAACAGCAGAAAACCAAGTTCCCGTTCATATCATGCTTTAAACCTTCAATAATCAAGAAAGATCATTTAACTGTAGAAAGCCGACAGTGATAAAAGAAATTTGCTATTAATGCAGTCATCAAGATAAAAACCCATTACCAAAACATATCAAAGGCTAAAGTCATTTCCTTAGACATCATAATGTCAGAGCACATCAACTCACTCACTAGAATACATATGACTTTCAGAACTCGACACACCACAAACCGAAGAAGACTAACTTAACAATCCAATCCAATTTCTTCTAATTCTTAGCTTCACATTACTCCTCAAAAGATATGTCGGGCAACATGTTATATCAAGCTTATTAACACCACATGCACAGTTTGCTGATATCCATGAAAAAGGTTTATGTGTGAGTCGGAAGGATCAAGTCAAATCATTCTCACTAGAGTTATTACACCATAGATCAAAAGCTTAAATATGAGACAATTCCAACCCAGCAACCTTTTCCTCACTCGACAGGCCTAACACTTTGCAAGTCTCGAAATAATTGGAACGCGATCACCTCCCAAAACTTTTGTGAGAATTCAATTTAGCAAGGCTATACGACAGACCATAACGAGCATCGATACTAAAGGAAGAACAACAACATATAGCTATTAACGCAATCCCAAAAGCCTAAACCACAAACCAACAGATCCTGAAAGGATAACATAATTACTATCAAGTCATAACAACCCATAACACTCACATTTTCGAGCGAAACCAACATCAAATCGAGATCCCCCATTTTCTCAAGTACACCACACCCATATTACTTAAACCCAGCAAATTCCATCCGATTTTCCGTCACAAAAACGAAGATTCAAATCAAGAAAGAACATAATCAAATCTTAACACAAACCGCAGCTCCAACCCAAAATTTAAATTGAAGACCATCATAAGATCCAAAACCAAATTACAAGATTCCGACAACAAATCAACACAAACCAACAGATCAATCGCAACTACAAGAGAATAGATAAATCACAAACACCCAGAATTGGAAAAACCCTAAACACATCAGATTCACACCCAAATCGAAGAACCCACCACACAAAATCTCCACTCACCACTCAAAATTCAAAACCCACAAAAACTCCTGATAAATCAAAACTACCCAATAAGATATAAACAACAGAGAACACAGATTTCCAAAAAAAAAAAAAACTAAAAAATAGAAAAACCCAGCTCAAATCCAAAACCCTATAGATCAAAATCAACTTCACAAATCAAACAATCAGTCATTTCAAAAAGGGGAAAATCACCAAAAAAAAAAAAAGGGAGGAGAGAGAAGAAGAGGGGAAAGCATACTGAAGCCATCGGAGACGAGAAAGTTGAAAGTGTGACCATCGCAGTTGTAGGTGAACTTGTTGTTGGTAGCTGGAAGTTTCTGGAGACATTGAGATGCGATACTTGTGAAATTACCAGTGAACTCTGTGTATTCTGCTAATATCACCGTTCCTCTTGCTACAAAACTGTAGATCAGATTTTGTTGCCCCATTTCTATCTCTCTCCTCACTCAGATCTTTGCTTCTTTTTTAAAAGAGAGAAAAAAGTGAAGAAGAAACCCAGAAAACAACACTGTTTTCTTGTTGAAGTTAGAGGAGAGAGAAAAGAGGGAATTTGCAGAGATGAAGGTTGAGACTTTTAGAGAGAGAATGGAAGAGGTGAGGTGAGAGAAAATTTAAACCCCTCTTTTTTGGATTTGGGACTTTTTTGAGTTTTGAAGGCATCTTCAATTCTTCATATTAGTATTTAGAGTCCGGATCCTCTAGAGTTTTAGTGAAACTCTACAAGGTAGAGTTGTATCTGAGCCATACATTTTAAAATCAAAGGCTTATATTGGTGGAATGGAAAGATTTAGAGGTGGATTTTGATGAGATAAAATAGGGGAATTTTGGAAAGAGAATATATGAGCCATTGATTTTTTATTCAATGGTTAATATTGCTTAAACTCTACCTTGTAGAGTTATTTTACAACTCTAGAGGATCCAAACACTAGTATTTAGTATTCAATTTTTTTTTATCGCAAATACAAAAAAATATTTCCTCATTGTTTATTACATGTCCACGTAGGTCCTGTTTGGCAACAGCGTTGTAGTTAGCGGATAGTGGTTGGACAAGGTCAAAACGCTACTTAAGAAAATTATGAATATTTGGCGAGGTAATGGTTGTATTAGCGGGTAGCGGTTGGAGTTGATTATGGTAGCGATTGTAGAACGTTAATACAAGTAACGTTTGAGATTCATATGTAGCGGTTAGCGAATAAACACTATAAAATGAATGTCATTTATTGTATTTTACAATCTCAATAGCTACTTTTGTCAAACACTCCTAATTAAAAAATTACTTTAAACGCTAATCTTTAACAGCTACTAGCCTACTACTAAACAACTAGTAGCTACTCCAACAAATATAGCTAATGCAACCGCTAACAACTACTGGAACCGCTAGTTTTGCCAAACAAGCCCGTATAATATCTCAGTCCCCAATAAACTTTCCATTTCTCCCCGACAAGTTTGTCAATACATATTTTATATCATTTATATCTTTAATTAGTAAAAAATTATACTTCTTCGTTCTGTTCTAGAAGAAATAACGGGTGAAATGGCACTATTTATTCATCAATTTGACTCCAATTTATTGTCATTATATAAAGAAAAACATGGTCAAGTGGAATCTTGTTAGATTCGTCTCGACGCATACTATCAAATTATAACTTTTTATATTTTGTACTTATGCACAACTAAAAATATTTAATAATTAAAGAAGCGCATTGCATGAAAAAGCAAACGTTTCATTTAAAACATAACGGAGAAAGTATACAAGTTCGATTTCATAATGTACAAGATTAGACGAATCAAATAAGACCTCACATAAATAAGTTTTTTTTTATATGTTAAAAACTGAAAGATTTATTACTTATGAATAGTGTCAAAATTTGAAACGCAATACTATATTGTAGTTTCATATTAATTGTACCAATTTTCCTCTTGGCAATGAAAGCTGTTTCTGTCTAGAAATTGAGGGTGATCACAAATGTTGATGTGTGCTGAGAGACTTGATGTAGACCCCAAGAAGGTACGTCTGAGTCCGTTATCCGTACATCGGAATCCTACAAAACAAGGTTAGCCTACCCCGGGGTGGTCCCGGGATAGCCCCTCCGACGCTCAAGTAAGTCGATGATTGAGGTTGAGAGAGAAAGGGATCAATATAGAGAGAGATGCTCTCGTTTTTGTAACTTAGAATTGCGTACATTTGTCTGATGAGACAACCCATATTTATAGAGGATAGGAGCCCCAATAAATGAGGGTATTTTAGTCAGCTCCAGCTGGTGGAGGATTTGCTTCCCTATATGTAGGGGTATTTTAGTAAATTTGTCATAGGTGGGTTGGTCCAAGAAATGGGCCCAAACAAAAGCGATCTAAATAGACCAAATCACACTTTTCAAATCTAAATAAAACTATTAAAGTATCAATTACCCACCCATTTGATTATTTCCTACCCCAAATCTCGAATATCTTTTTTGTTTCCTTAATAAAAATAAGTCTAATCTATATGTTGCAATTAATAAAGAACGATTAAGGTATTCAATATGAATATTTGGTGAGGATGAGATATGCAAAGAAGTCATTTTCCAGATTATGGGTGAGACGGCGCCGTTTTGGTAGGGAAAAAGAGAGAAGAGGTTGTTGACGAGTCATGCTTAATTCAAACCAACAATTTTGATATTTCTTTCGTAAAAAAAATGATATTTGGAAATTGGACCAAATTGATACGACGGCGTATTTGGTCGTTTGAAGAAGGAATGTAAAGTGGAGGGGGACAATGTCGGTGTGAGATGGCTTTATTTTGGTGTTTAGTCTTCCCAACAATAGATGACAAGTTTAGTGGTAATGGAACCTCCAAAAAAATAGTGTCCATTGGAATCTAATTATACATGTCTTGTTTTCAAAATTTTGAATCTACTTCATGTTCATCCCACATTAATTCAGATATTTTATACAGCATAATTTTACAAGTTAAAAAATAATGCTCACTCATTAACCAAAAGTATTCACTATGAAAGTTCTCTCCTTCTGAGGAGGGATACCTGAGTTGTGTAGAGGTTTCTTATCCTTTTATTGAATGAATAAAATGCAACAACAATTATAAAAAAATATATAAAATTAAAATTATGCAAACTAATGTCGCATTTAAAATATTCCGTAAAAAATAATGTTGCATTTAAAATAGACAATCTGATATATCACTATCGAGTGTCTATTTGAATGTCTATGGTATAATATGTTATTTTAAATGCATTTAAAAAAATTTAACAAGAATGAGTGAATGACATAGATTTTACAAATAATAACGTGAATCTCATGTCATTTTGTTATTTATTTTCTTTTATTTGAATTTTCTTTTTACAAAAAAGCGGTGAATTATGAGTTGTTATACCGTAAATTATAGTTAACACTTAACAGTTACATTTTGGTACAACTACACATGCTGATTTGAAATGTAGGTAAGTGGATGTGATTTGAATTCTCCACTTCTTTGTCTAACTTTTAAAGTTGAGACACACTTACAAACAATGGATATACGTATTGGTGTTTTATAAAATAGAAATAGCTAATGCTAGATTAATCAAATGTTGATTCGAGTTTTTTAATACCCAAACTTTATGACCAACACCCGTTTATCATATTTTGGTTCCACCTTCCACCATTCTTTTCTTGAGAAGGGCCTTTACTTCCTTGCTAAGCATGAACATTTTCTTTTTTCGGGTGTAAAACTACGCATGAATAATTTGAGTAAATGGTGGAAGTTCATAACTTACGCAATTCAAATTTTTGTTTCAAGTTCATGGTTCCTACTTCCAACTTTAGGTCATTTATTTTTTAGTGAAATAATTTTTTTTTCAAGGTCCTAGTTTCGATTTCAAGTAAGAGCAAGTGTTAATTTTGTCTTTTGTTTGTAAGATGAAAGAAACTCGCAAAAGGAAAATAAGGAAAATTCCTCGAATGAGTCTCATGTGAATCAATCCTAGACGACTAGACCTCAAAGATACGAGGTAGGAAGTTATGCTACTACTCCATGATCTCGACCTCTTGCCTCTTGGAAATTGCTACCGGGTGGAAGGAGGATTGGGATGTTGTACTTTATACTTTTTTTGGAGGGGGGTCCACTTGGGACCCCTTAATAAGAAAAAGGATCCTACTAGACAACATTTTGTTCAGGTCAACCAGCCCAACTACACAGGTCACCTCTACCAAACAAGCTTGGTTTGTCGTACTTTATACTGGGTCAAATCAAGTAAACCTAAAATATGTTCCATCCGGACCTGTATTTACCTACTTTATGTATTCATATCATGGCAATTGGAAAATTGGAGTCTTAATTATTCTTGTCTCACCCGCGTATTGAGAAACCTGCATCCATCTGGCTTGGAGTTGAAACTTATGGTACTAATCTAATAATATTAAAGTCGGTCTAAAATTGGGTTTCAGATGAGAATAATAGTGAGTCTAGAACTTCAAAACCAGATAGAAATGTCCAATTGAAAGTGGTCAAAAATAAACCACATTCTTTATTGGTTGTTGATAAGTTTGGGAGTCGACATCATTATTGTGGGGGCAAGACTAGAATATACCAAACATGATAAACACAGTGACCTTTCAAATATTAATAATCCTCTATGAAATCCAAGGCAAAATTTGGTTAGATATTTAATCTGTTGATAATTTATACTTTACTGATCAGCTTAGGCCTAAGAAGCTTCTCCTTGAAACCTAGAATAACCTGTTGTTTCAAAGGCCACTGCAACTCAAACCGATCACGGAGTCTTCATCGAAATTTAGATCTATCGACGTCCTTGCTCGGTTGATAGTGCCTCATAGGAGTATATAATGGCGACATAAAACTCCCTAGATTCTCTAGAGTGACATAGAAGACATTTCTCCAGTTTCTGATGTGCTATCTTGTGTGTGCATCCCAAAGAAACCATGACAGCAACGTCAAGTAAATCCGACAATGGTGCTACATAAGATCGATATAATAAAGTCATAAAGATCAAACAACATTTCTACTAGTAATTACGAGATGAGTATTGAGTCTTAACTCTTGATTATACCACATATTAATAGGCACAAAATATAGAATCATGGTTTCTGACAAAAAGAAAATAATGGAAGTCATGCTTTCCATAGGTCACTCGAACAGTAACAGATAAATTCCAATGATACTCTTGCATTGCTGATTGTCCCACTGTCTGATAAGAGTCAGATGCCAGTTAACCTTGCTGCCAACTGTCATCCCAGAAAAACAAAATCAAACAAGTGATTCCAACTATGCATTATATGCATTAAATATCTATGCAGAACACTCCAAAACAGAAAAGATTGATCAATGATATAATTGTAAAGCTTATGCTAAACAGAAAAGGTCTTGAAGTATATAGAACACAATTTTGGAAGACGCATTTCCCCACTATGATAATCTTATGCTATATAGCATGATTAACTTTAATATATACATGAATGTCATAAATCTGAGCCATTGAAACGCAAACCCTCCCATTCGAAAGGCCCACTATCAAACCTATCACCTGAGGACGGCAAACAAGAACCCAAGCAAACCAAGAGATCAATAAATTATGACGAAGGCCAAAGAAGAGGAGCTTGCCGTGTTGTATCCTTATTTGCATGGGAAACAAGAGTCTAATCATTATAGTTTAAAGAATCCTGAGAAGCCATTCATCTGCTGGACGATCTTGTTCACTTTTCTTCTTTAGATTCTCCACCCCTGTCTTCCTTTTCTTCTTCATCTTTATATTCCTATCCTTGAACCTCTATCTGTTGATGTTCATCAACCTTCCACTCATAATCATATTCCATGGTTGTCCTCACTCTTAGGGTCAATGTCTAGGTGATAGTCTAAGTCACTCATTGAGAGCTTGCAGAATACACCAAAGTTTTCAGAGCATACATAGAATCCAGCTACTTGCTCTGCTGTAGAAAGTAGAAAAGTTTGATGTAACAAACGATTGTATTGTTTGTTTGGTGTGAAAAATAATTATGTATTCTGCATCACATAAATATACGTGGAAAGGAGTTACCACGCGTGAACCCTTCAGCTTACTGCCTTTAGAAAAGAACAAAAGAAGTCTTCAGCTTTTGAGCAAAGTTACTATACTAGTAACTACTTCTCGTTCTCCATACAAAAGATATTCTCAATCTAGTTTGATTTATCCTTCAACATCTATGCCACACATGTTGGCTATTGCTCTAGCAAATAAGGCTCTGATTTAATCACTAGCTCATGAAAAAAGCAAAGGATGAGAATATTCAGGATAAACCTTGAGCAGAAAACAGAGTTTCAATTTAGCCAAACTAGGTAATGCTACTTCCTTAATACTCTGGTAGTCCACTCTTACAGTAGAATATCGACATACTAACTTTAGACGTAAACTTTAGTTTGAGGTGGGGATAACTTGAGATCATATTTCACCCAATGCGCAGGATCCAATATTCATGGTAGAAAATTCAAGTCAACTATTCAATCAAATGGTCAGGCATCAGAAAACTGCAGGCATTAACAATGGTCAGAATTTAAAATGGACTGTTCAAGATAGTAATGGGGAAGCACCAATAGCTAGAGCCAGTTCACTGAAGTGAAACATGTGAGAGAAACAGTTAGTTTATATACGGTTGGCAGTTCATACTTGGGTTCTGGAAACCTAATTCAGACAAAATGTGCAGTAAATCAGCCTATGTTTGTGACAGCGTGAGCAAGGCTGTGCAAATTAGAAAGTAGAAATTTGAAACCCAACACTTGAGTAAATGTACCAAGTCCCACATACAATGGGAGAGACACGTTTGACAGTAGTAATTTGGGGAGGAAACCCCCTATATCAGATTTTGAAGAAAGTTATCTGCTCCCTCCCCGAAATTAGTTCTCACATTGTCCGAACATCTTATAATGAGGATATGACATGATTTTAAATTAATGCCCTTCGTAATAGTTATCTTTTTCCTCTTACTATATTTAAATTAATGGCATAAGAAATCCGATCATAAACCATCATTATTTTGACAAATTTACGTGGACAAACATGACTATTGATTATGGATACAGGAGTATATCTTAAATCATTGAGAACATATTAGTATATTACAACACACTAGAATCACAAGCAAGCCGACACAAAATCATTCTACCTTCTGCTACAAAAGTGCAATTGATGGCATCAAGATTCCGTAAGGAAATCAAGCCTATATATGAGTGACATGGATAATAAGTAACATGACCGATGTAGCTTAATAAAAACCTTCATGGACTGAAGACAAGTGATCCACAGAATGGAAGTAAATATATGGGAAGAACTGGTTGAAAAACTACCCATCATTAGCAGAACAACCAAACGCTACTAATGCATCAATATGGTACCTCCTTGTACACTCACTTGCTCCTCAATGCCCAACAGCAAGAATAGCAAGTATCAATTTGAAATATAACTACCTGTGACTACAAAGCTAGGCAACTGCAGATCGACAATTATAGACACGGCTCCTCATTGTTAAGCCAATGATGGCAGTTGGCTTTGGCCAAAAGATGAAATGTTGTAGTGTTCCGCAAAAAATAAATTGCACTTGCATCAAATCCATTTGTTGGGTAACACACAAGTGCTATCCAGGGTTATAGATGAATCATAACTCTTGTCATAAGTGTTCAATTGGCAACCTTCACCGAGTTTTACGGCCTCAAATTAACATTGATAAGTAAGGAGAAGCCAACAGACAGTCCATTCGACAAAATGACAACTAAGACGACCTTATAACAAAAGACTGTATCTAAGAATGAAAGCAATTCAAAAGGAAAGATAGATGAAACAAAGAATTAAGAGCTCTGATTCAACACCAGATTACATAATGGTGCATATCACACAATGTTTGAAGTTCCCAAAATCACCAGATTACATATTCACTAAAAATTAAACAGAACAAAAGTTCTATATATACAATATAGTAATAAATTTAGTAAAGTGAACAAATTAGGCTAAGAATAATCACAGAGCATACTCAAATCAATATCACCATTCACCAATACCCTTTATTACCAACATCACAAGAAACAAACTTTTCTTTTTCATAATCATAATTCATCATGAATAAGCATAACCCACAACAAAAAAAAAATACAAAACCCAAATTCCAAAATTAATGAAAATAAAGCATAGAGATTAGCACACTAACATTTGTATTAAATTAGGTTACTTTGGAGCAACTTCTTGAGGGGTTTTGGCATTAATAGATAGAGCATGAAGACCAGACTGAAGTTCATCAGCCAAAAGATCATACACCATGCGATGTCGTTTCACAAGGGTTTGACCTTCAAATTTAGGGGAAACAATCTTCAAATTGAAGTGGGTTTCTCCACCATTGTAATCTTTCATAGCAGCATGTCCAGCATGTTGATGAGAAACATCTTCAACTTCAACAACAATTGGTTCTAATGTTGATTGCAACTTTGCCCTTATTCGATTTGCTCTTGTTGCTAATGTACTCGCACTCATTATTCCTCTTGAAGCCATTAATTAGAGGGAAAAAAAGGGAACAAAAATTGTTTATGTTGGTTGGGTTTCTGAAGCAAACCCAAAAAGAAGTTGTCAAAAGTGAATTGTGAAGAAAAAAAACGCTAACTACATGCAGCCCAGAAAAAAAGGGAACAAAAATTGTGGATTGTTTTGTGTTTCCCAAGCCCATTGAATAGGGAAAATTACCATACATGACTATGAGCTAGTGTGCCTTACGAGATCGGTATTCTGACCAATTATCTTTTTTAGAAAGTAAAAAAATACGGGGTTAAATAGATATTACTATTATCTAGTTGTAAGGTCAAAAGTGAGAATGGACATGAAGTTTAAGGATGGTAATCTAGTGGTTAATCTAACCTACAATTTATAGGTGATCCACATCTTCAATCCTACCCAATTTCAAATTTCAGATTTGAGTGACCTTGAGTCGTGTTTGCATAATTACATTGAGGTATACTTATAAAATTAATTGATTTAGACACAATCCTATCTACACTCTAGTTGGCTACATATGTCAATATTTAAAACATTAGTCTATAGAGCATTTATATTACTCTATTTGAAGTTTGGCCAATTTCATATTCATATATCGAAATGTAAAAATTTTATAATTTTTCTTTGGAAACTGCCTATTTAATTGTCTTAACAAGACTTATTCCACAGAAGTAGTTATCATGACTAGGGATGACAATCCCGTCCGAATTCGATCCTAGTCCGCTACGATTCGAAAGAAAAAAATCTGAGCCGACTCCAACAAAAAAAAATAATCCACATTCGACTCCGTTTAAAATGTCCGACTCCGAGTCGGATCCCATAAAAAATCCGACTCCGACTTTAAGGCAACGAATCCTTTTTTTATTTATATTAATGTAGTATGTATGTATAATCTGACTCTAACTTTGAAGCTCTTGTATTATACTTCCCCCGTTTTTTTAGATGTTTCACTTTCCTTAAATGGCATGTTACAAATTAGATGTTACATTTTTTTTCCTATATTGGAAAGTTTTGCCTTGTAAAATGACTAACTTACCCTTACTTTTAACAATTAATCAAAATTAAACCTATTTAATTTAACTAAATTTAACCTAAATTAACAATTAAGCACCCTCCCTCTTCCACCCACCCTAATAGTCCAACCCCATCCCCACCACTGCAGTAGCCCCCTCCCCACCACTGCAGCAGCCCCCTCTCCACCACTGCAGCAGCCCCTCTCCCCACCACCGCACCCCACCCAACCCCACCACACACGCCGGAAACCCCAATAAACTCGCCGGAAAACCCACTCCACCCACCGAAAACCACCCCACCCGCCGAAAACCCCGCCCACCCACCGAAAAACCCACCCCACCCACCTAAAACCTCACCCCACCTACCGAAAACCTCAACCCACGCGCCAAGAACCCCACCCAACCTCGGAAACACAACCCCTACCGCCGAAAACCCCAACCAGCCCTCGAAAACCCCATCCCATCCGCCGGAAACCCCACCAGTCGAAAACCCGTCGCACGACTGCAAAGGAGGAGAAGGGGAGGGGGTTGCGCGTTCAGCAGGGGAAGGGGAGGGAGAGGAGAGGGTGTCGGTGGTCCATTTGACGGTGATGGTGGTCGAATTGGTGGCGTTGGGGTCGCGGCAGTGGCGTTGGTGGTCGCGACGGTGGCGTAGGTAGTCGCGACGGTGATGCACTGTTGTAGCCCATTGGTGGTGGTGGCTCAATGGTGTTCCCCACTCCCTTTAATCCCCACCCTTACTTTCTCCGAATCACTCCTTCAACTTTTGCCTAGGGAATCCAGATTTTCAAAAGTGTAACATCTAATAAAAAAACGGAGGAAGTATAAGATTTTTCAATTGAAGAAATGATTGTTAAAAATAATTATTATGTTTAAATTATTTGTACTATATAAGATTTCCATATGATTATTAAAAAAAGTATTAATTAGATTATTATTATACAAGATTTTTCTATTAAAAATAATGGGGCGAAAAAAAAGTCGGATCAAAGTCGGAGTTGGATGTTCGGATTTTAAGTCGGATGCTCGAAGTTAGATTTAAAATCCGACTACTTGTAGGGTCGGAGTCGGATTATGCATAATATGGTCCAACTCCGACCCGTTGTCATCCCTAATCACGACACTTGTTAGATGTTAGTCTCTATTATATAAGGGAGGGGGTGGAAAATGGTGTCCTCATTTAAAAGTACTAAATTAACCTTAATGATCTAATGGAATGAAAAAGTTTACAAAAGAAGACAATTTAAGAATCATTTCTCATTTGAACTTGCCATTCAAACTTGACTTTTTTTAATAAGAGAATATGGTATACATGACGTTCACCTGAAAAGTGTGAAACATTCACTATGTTTGATACTTGAATTCAGTCATAAGAAATTAATATTAAATCAATCACAATCTTTATTAGTTTTTTATATCATTTCTCACGTTTGTTAATTACAGCCCTTTCATTTCAATATCTTCAATTGCAGCCTCAAATAAAGCAAACACTTTTAAGTTGCAGCCCAAAAGACGTGAATATAAGTTGGGGTTAGGCTGCAACTTAAAAGTGTTTGGTTTATTTGAGGCTGTAATTTGAAGAGATTGCAATCAAAGGGTTGCAATTAACAAATTCGTCACTTTGAAGGGCTGCATTGGGTAAAAAAAATCTATAATAAAATAACAAGTTTTAAAATAAACACACGCATCGCGTGCATGTAAGACTAGTGTTAATTATTAGAACTTAGAAGATAGTTGTCAATATAGTTTTTAAAACAATTTAGCCCATGTAACCTCTAATAAAATGTGGTAATGGTAATAGATTTAAGTGAGATTTGTATAAAAAGTCTCGTATTAGTATTGATGGTGATGGAACTTCATCTAATGTTGTATTTCTCCTTTTTATTATCACGCAATATCACCTATAAAATGATATATTGATAATAAATAGTAATGCCAAATTTATGTAGTAAAAGAGATATAAGAAATTGAGGATGGGCAAGCACTACTATCGAATCTTATTACTTACCAGACAAGTCATTAATTTGGTAAAACAACTGATTGGATAAGTAAAAATAAGACAAAAATTGAAATACTTAACACCTCCAAGAATTACCACCACCCTAAACATTAAGGACCATTTTATAGCACAACTTTTCAATTTTTGGTTGTATATTAGACCTAAATTAGGCATGGTTACACTAAACTGTAATCATGTTTATATTGAAAACTAACAACAAAAAAACTAGTAATATAATTTTAGTCATCATATAGACTAAAAACTAAAATTAAAATGATAATAAACATGCTCTAATATTTATAAACTGTTCCAAAACACAAATTACTAAAAGCTACCTACAATTCTGATTTACCAAACATTTTTCACCTTTGATAGAATCAGATATTTGTAGCTTTTCTTTGGCTCTTTTGTAGAAGCTCTCTATGAATTGCAATCACTAATAGAAGTAACTTTTAATGCTTATATAGCCTTCTACAACAAGAATCCTTATGAGGTACAAGAGAATGGAACAGATGCTTGCATTCTGAAAACCCACTGCAGTCTCCTGATAGTCAATCAGCAATTATCAGGTTAACAGAGCAAGCACGCACAAGAAAGAATAACAGGGAGCAAAACTGGGGAACTGAGAAGTTAAACAGTTCCCTGCAACATTTTCTGTGAATACACGGATGTACATTACAAACACATTTGTACAATTCTGCCTATTAAATTTAAGCACAATCTCCTCACTAATTAACTCCTAATATTATGATCATCTGATATTGTTTCCTCTGAGGAAGCATCACTATTAATAATGATCGGGTTATCAGCTGTATCTGGTTTTCTTATTAGCGAGCTGCCATAGTTAACATGATTCGGAGCATTCATCCCAGCAAGCTTAGTATTAATAAGATTCTTTCCCCAACAAGAAGGTTCTGGAAATGCATGAACAAAACGAAGTCCTCCCATTTGTGGATGAGTTGAGATGGGGGGTAGGGGTGGATCTAATGGCAGCCTTGACGGAGTGCTGGTCGAATCTCTAAGCCAATGAGGTAAACAATTGTGCATACCAAAAGCCATAGCTGGACCATCAGGCGATGCTTCACCTCTAATCATGACACTAGTTTGGACAGTGTTAAATGAACCACAAGCGTAACTGCCAAAGCTACTAGCCATTGTTACATGACTCTGAGGCTGAATAATCCCGACATTCTTAGCATCACTTCTAAAACAGCTACCATTTTTCTGAGTGTATACATCTCCCAGAGAAAGCTGAGTCTCCGCTGCAACGTTCTCTCTCCTATCATCAATGCCATGACAAGTGACAGGACCATGGCAATGTACCTTGTGAGCATCTTTTGGCTTCATGTGATATCTACTTGATGGCGTAACTTTCCCACTGAAAAGCATGTTCTGTTCTTGTTCCCACTGCTTCTCTAGGTCTACTGCCACTCTCCATGGAGCGAAGCGCAACCTTGGATCGAGTAGCATAGCATGCCAATTACCTTTTCCATGTCGTCTGATACCAATCCAAAGAGAATCCAACTCCTCTTCTGACCACACGCCTGGACATGGCTGAAACTTGTCCAAAGAGATGTTTCTATTTCCCCTCAGCGAAGTAGCTCTAGTATTAATACTCTCAAGTACTAACTTGTGTCTGAAAAATGCCTGATCAGGAAAAGACTGGCCACCTGGATTCTGAATGAGATCACAAGTTCTGACATTATACTTCTGGGTTTGGTGTACGGCGAGACCGTCCTTGGAAGTTTGACCTTCACATATTGGCCTTGTAGGCAGGGATAAACCTAAAATAGCAGAAGCTTCACTAGAGGATTGCTCGACCTGATGCTTTTGACTATCAGTAATGAAGGCTACATTTTGCTGACCTTTGCTGTGACCAATTTCAGAATCTGTATGTGACGCCTTGAACGGACCACATTTATCATCTTCTGAAAAAAGCTGAAATATCAACACAAATGACATGCATCATTACTCATCACCTCAACAGAAAACATAACTGCAGATGAGCACAGATATTAGAAAGTCAAAGCAGTTGAATAGCGCATATAAGAAAGTCACTCGTCCTACCTGCAGGTAGTTGGTCTGGGGTTTACTTTCCGTCTTAATTGATGAGGTATTTACATCATGAGGTGAATCTTGCACACTGTTGTCAAATAAGTCAAGACACTTCCCCTTCTCACTATTTTTGGCCATCGAGGAATCCTGAATAATATCTGAAGCTTCCTCTTGAACATCAGATTCTGGAACCACATTGCAGTCTATTACAAAAGCACCTGTAACACAGATTCGTTATTATATGGAGTTCCAAACTCTAATAAAATCTCAGTTCTCAAATATCTCCTTCCAGAGAGGGCACGCAAAAAAAAAGAGACATAACGAAAGCAAGTCATTCAATGTGTCAGTCAGCAAACAAGACCTATATCTGGGTTACCATGAACATGAAAAATGCATAAATAAAAGTTGAATTACCAGATGGAGGATGAGAAAGGTCTAATGAATTTGAGCAAGCCCTATGTTCCACTCTCTTGGCAACACCGGTTTTCAAGTCTGATGAATCACTTGAAGTGAGCTGAGAGTCTCCGCTGGAAGCTCGAAGTTGTTGAGACACAGGTTGCTCATCCATATTACAAGCCACATCAAGAGAGGATATCACATTTCCATCACATGGTGAGCACCTAATATCATCGTTCTGCAAGCCTGTTCCTCCTGCTGCATTGGGACAATCATCAACAGAGGCAATTGATCCCGGAGTCCTAGTTGAAGTTTGTTTAGTGACAAGTGAGGTGTCCGCAACCAAGTCTTCCCGGGAATTACTCACTCCCTCAGTATGCCTCAAGCTGTCCATTGGACAAAATAACTACTCAAGCGGACTAAAACAATTCTATAAGTAGCGGTAAATGAAAAACATGAATTACATACATGAAACTGAATCCGCAGGATCGTCCATAAGGACATGAAGATTCACGGCTAACCATCTGTTCACAGTTAAAAGAGAAGCATTAGATACTAACTTAAACCGTTTTGATTAGCAGTAACAGATACAAATTAAAGTCACAAGTTCATAACAATAAAATTTAAGGACAAGCTGATGGAGTGATGATCATGCAATCCAAGGGAAACACAATCAGCTGAAAGCAATTTTTGCAGTAGGGGATCACACATATCCTAATCTTTCCACAAAGTAATTGCTCTCACTCTCTTTCACAAGTATCTTTTGGCTGGTCAGCTGCAATGGATAGTCTAGATTCTAGAATATAGACCTTAAGACTTTCTACATCGGAATCACTGAAAGAAATTTGATGGACTTGTTTATCACGAAGAAAAAAGAGAAGGGGAAATCCAATTTTATGCATCTTTATGAAACTAGCATCAAGAGATCATTCACAAGTAAAGCTAACCAGGCATGATATCACTAGCTAACATGACATCAGCAGGTTAGTTTAAAGATTTATGTCCTGCTTAGTTAACAAATCAACACAATCAACTCTGTCAAATGTAATTGCCAACTTACACAACAATGCAAACCAACAGAGTGTAAGGAGTTTGAATTCGAAGCCGAATCAGGTACATGACAAAGTGTTGATTGTTCAAGCAAGAAAGCTAAGGATGATTAACGACCAGCCGCATGACCATCAGACCATGCATGATCTATGACACACTGTCATGACTGCACCCAAACCTCTATTGAAGTTTGTGTACACAAGGCGCCAAGGAAGACAGAGGTGTATCCTAATTATGATGGGTAATTTAATGTGTAGTCTATGTAGACAGTTGGTGGTATCATGAAGGAACCATCAGTTCAAACACATACCAGCAAACTGTGAAGGATCTTGTATTGTTTTGTAGGAGCTTGGAAGTTGGAACTAATGATAGAATTTTTATTTTTATTTTTTTTTGGGGGGGGGGGGGATTTGACATACAACATCAACAACAAAGGCTTTGTCCCAAAATAACTAAGGGGGGGAATTAACATATTTCATTTACATTCTATAATTCTTTATTTTTGTCTTTTGTGCACTTTGTAAAGGGTGTAGTTTCGAGATCCTAAGCAAAAGATTATTTCAATTGGTATCAAAATAAAGGTTATTGCCATGGAGGATCTGAAAGCAAATAAAGGATAGAAGCATTCAACAAGAAGCCTTATTTCTTGTTGTGGGAACATACATTCAAGGATTAGGAAGTGGCGTCTTGGACAAAGACATGTGAAAAGAAATGCAAATACGCGCTACTCGTACGGTTCAGTTACTTTTGCAGCCAAGATCAAAGGATAAGGTCCAAAGAAGTTGTGGGATAGAATGTGTGCATCTAAGTCCTTAAAAAAACCTTTATTGCTCGAGACAGAGGATGTTAACGCACTTCAAGATCATATATATACATTTAAGCAGGAAATGTCTTTTTAGGTCCGCAGACGGTGAAGAGTCTCAACCCCAAGCTTTTAAAAAGCAAGAAAGTGGCACTACGGCGAAAGCTAGGATTCATTGGCCTGATCACCTAGTTCATGGGTTTAGATGTGAAGATCAAGGGAAATTAGGCAATGTACAACTCTATGATGGCAAGTGCAATTGTTAGGGAAGACACTGATTTGTGGAAGATCATGGTTGCTCTATTGGAGGTGAAAAGGCTTATGAAGCAAGGGTATTGTCATCAACTAATGGAGAAGAGTTGATAACAAACAGGCATGGTGGCAATAGAGGAGAGACAAGAAAAAGGCTCACAATCTTAATCCCAACATGAATTGTTGGTATTGCAAAGAGGCATATTCAATCAAAGTGTCCAAAGTACAAGGAGGATACAGCTAAGGCTATTGATTTTTTAAGGTCTTTAATTGGTGCTTGTTGTGGAGAGAAAATATCCAAAAGAGGGGAAATTTTTATTTAAAGATGTTGACAACAGATGAATTGTAGCAAGAAATATATTTCCTATAACAAAATGAAAAGTTAAAAGTAAGTTTGGCTAATGGGAATAAGGAAAAGGTCCACGTGTAAGAGAAGTGGAGATCATCACACACGATGTGATAACTTGAAAATTACAAGAAGTAACCTATAGTTCAAGGCTTTTGTGGAGAGAGAAGATCCAAAAGAGGGGTAGAATTCAAATTAAAGATGTTCACAACAGATGAATTGTAGCAAGAAATATATTTCCTAACAAAATGAAAAGTTAACGTATGTTTGGCTAATCGGAAAAGGTCCACATTTAAGAGAGGTGGAGATCTCCACACATGATGTGATAACTTGAAAATTACAAGAGGAGACGTGTAGCTCATGGCTTGATCGTAAACATATCTTTGGATCATTTAATGGCCTCGGCCATGCTATTTATATTGACAGAGGTTGCTTGGGTTACTAAGGGTAGAATGTGATCTTAATAGGGTAATGAAGTAAATCTAATCTCCTCATCCTCAAAGGATAAAGTGGGCGGTGAATTTTGACTCAAAGGAGAGGCAACCTCTGAATAATGTATGTTGCTTCATGAAGAGAGTAAGTTAAATTTAAGGGAATGTGGAAGGAGTTTAATGCAAAAGATGAGTATCAGCACATGCCAAAGAATTTATCTTTCAAGCAATATGCCAACAAAGCTCAAGGATGAAATTTGTGCAGCCGCAAAACCATCAACTATGCAAGTAGTATGCCATGCTCATGTGGTAAGTCAAAAAGTCGTAAAGACTGAGGCAATCTTGTTGTTGGGCTCTTTAACATGTTGTAATGGTCATGGTAATCATACCCTGATGGCCTGATCTAGATTTCTGATAAGTTTGGTAGTTGATAAGGAAGTTAAAAGGTTTGGTATATTACAAGTTTACAGTATTAAAGGATGAATAGACTAATTGGTGGTGATGTCTATGCATCCTAGTTATTAAGATGGATAACTAAACGTTTATCCTATAAAAGGGGTTCTAGTCTAGACTGGAATTGTATAGAGAGTTGATGGAATCATGAAAGGAACCATCACATGACAGAGAAATACATACTTGTGCATTGTGAGTGATATTGTATTACTAATAATACAGTATTGGTTTGAGAGGAAGTTTTTTTATGGAACACTAAATCTTATTTTCTTTTTTGCTACTTTCTATTCGTGGGTTTAGTTCTTATACCGTGTGCAAATAATTCTTTCAAACTCATTCAATCAAATGGGTCTTATCAGTATTGAGTGTTCAACCACAAATAAAACATACTCCATCATAGCAAGTCGGAAGGGCAAAAAAAACTATGTTATACACCAGAATCCAGATACTTAAAAGCAGCCAAAAACTAAATGAATACCACAGCACGACATAATCTAGACGTGAAAAGTGGTCTGCTACTAGATTATGCAAGTAATAAACAGGTCAAAAAATTCAACTTGATTGACCTCTTTTATTAAATAGGTTATTTTAGTGTCAAGTGCTCTTATCCATTTAGAAGAAACTCCTTCATCTTTCATACGAAAGCAACCTCAGACGACACAAACTATTTGCCACCTAGCACTGACTAAGATCAGAGAACAAGTAAATCAGGAATAGTTAAGTTTTTCTATTTTTGCAAAAGATGCGAATGGAAATAAGGAAAAATAGAGCAACCATTTGCTATTTAAGGTCAATCCCTAACCACAAAATCTTCCTTATGCCTGAGGTCATGTCCTAATAGGACAAATTAGTACAGGACTGCAGCAGTTCAGTGTATTAATAGTATAAATAACCAAATCTTTCCATATCCTCAAGAAAAAAAATAATCAAGACCTGTATGTTTGGACCACAAATAGATGTGACCTGACAAGTTAAGAAACCAGAACCCGAGACACATGCATACTTTGGCATGAAATGTGCACACAGCCACATATGCAAAAAATACATAACAGAGGATGACAACTTACCTTCTCACTGCTTTGACAGAACATATTCCTCATGTCAGCATCACCACCTTCAACCTTTATATCAGACTTCGCATTTAGTCTGTTATGCTTTGATGCCAATTCACAGGTACAAGAGGTAACAGGCCCAAAGTCGCACTTTTTAATGGCTGCATCTCCTTCCCTAAGTGGTTGTTCCATAAACATACCTATACCACATGTGTCGGCTTTTCTTTTCAGCCTTCTGCTAAAAGTACGTAGTGGAGCACTCAATTTGCCTTCAGCAACTTCAGTTTTACTCATAAAGCTCTGTGTAAGAAGTAAAATATCTTCCTTCTCCACTGATTGAGAAACTGAATCATCTAGTATGCATCCCCCATTGTCTTGATAGCTGGAGTTCAAACAAGAATCCTTCTCAATGGAGCTCATGGTTTCCCCTACAGATGCTCCAGCAGAAACATTCTCGCCTGATGTTTTGAAGGTATTATCCACAGGCAAGCCATGAGAGCCAAGGATCGTTTCTCTTGAGATAGTTGTATTAGATGTTTGAACGTCATGCTTCTCTCCGAGATTACTTGAATGGTGGAGTGGAAGAGATGAGCAAGCAACTGCCACTTTTTCGCCGCAGCAGACATGCTTTAAATTTTAAGAAAATCACACGGTTAGAGAAAAGGAAAAAAGAAGAGTTTACGTTATATAATCCCACTTATCATATCCCACACACAATGGATAATCAAGATTCATAATGAACATAAATACCAGCAAAGGAAAGATATGCACAACCTGATGCTGGAGACCTGTGCACTGATTATCAAATGGATCAAGACAGCTTCGGCAATTCATAGAGCACGGGACATCATTACAATTAGCACACTTGAAAATCTGCATGAACAATCAGACTTTTAAACACATAAAAAGATCTTATTCTCCATTTTCAAGCAATATATTTCAGTTGAATGTCACTTTTACCACGACTTATTTCATATTCCCTTCAAATTGCCATAATAGATGCTAGCAAAACAGTAATTCCACCGATAAGATGGTAAGAAAGAAGTGATAACACAGCATAGAGGCAATGAGGGAACTTCTGGGAGCTAACATCATAACATAAGAACTAGAAGAATTTTCAGCAAGGATTGAGCTAAATGCCAATTGGTCCAGCTAATTAAAGGATTTTCAGACAGAAAGTGTCAGGTCATGTAATGTGAAAAAACATGGGGTAAAAATTTGGCATAAGCATGTATAGCCAATATGAGAATATAGAAGAGAAACTAATATTGCCATCTCCAATACTTTCAAATTGCAAAGGAAATTTCTTTCTAGATTTCAATTTTTTTTTTTGACGGTTCTAGATTTCAATTTATTATTCCACACTATGTTAATATCTTGAGAAGGTCTCTTTACAGGGTCGTACTCGAACAACTTTTTCAATAAAACTGTTCTCACCGTTACATCTTTGTCTGGGCTTTTAAGTTTCTCGATGGGGGCATCCTGATGTTTATCCACTTGAGCATCCAAAGAAAAATCAGCACAGTCATCCGCATGGCCAACACCAGAGTGTGAAGATAAGCGTTTTCGCTTGTATGTAAAAATCACTTTTGCAGTAGACATTTACACTCTCACACAAGATTCTTCCACACCAAAAAAGCTGCAGCAGCACGCACCAGAAATGTAAACAAAAACTGGTAGCTCTTACGTCCAGCATAAAGCCATCATTTTGTCATTCCAGGGAAGGTTCTGCATGGTTCAGCAGTCAAGAAAGGAAAACATCAAAAGAATGGCAAAGATCTCGGTAAGAGAATCACTAAAATCTCTATTATATATGGCAACGTGGGACACCAAAAAAAGAAAAAAGGGAAAAAAAAATTAGGGGTATAACTAACCGCTTCATTTAAACAAACAAGGGGAGAAAAAACAGTAGCTTTTGAAGAAACAAAATGCAAAGACAGTTCTTCCTATTATAACTTTCTAAACTTCTTATTTCAGGTTATTAGATGCAATTACACAATTAATTGAATTTTCTATATGCTTTCGCACGCATTGCGTGTATATAAGAATAAGACTAGTACCATAGAAGATAACATATACACTCTACACCATAACAGCAGTATCTTAGTTCTCCAGAGTCCTATCAATACCAAATACTTAATAATAGAGCATATCTAGAAAAGCAGTAATACTGTAGTAGTACAAGTGTATAAACATGATAATTAATCCATCAAAGGAAAAGTGAACAATCAATCATACATCAAAGTAAAACAGTAGGAGTAAATTCTTGGATGAGACATGGAGAACATGAAAGTCCCCTCAGACTCTCATCACTGCTAAGCACAAGTTGGTATATAATATATAATGTAGGCCTCACCATGAAATGTTAAACATGGTGCCAGCTAAACACATTCAAGTGGTATGAGGTATGACTATGTAAAGACTAAAGACAACTAACCGAAACTAATATATACATTTAGCCTTTAGGTTCTACGCTTTCATACTGTACCACATTTATGACATATAAATTACATAACCCTTAATTGGCTATGTGCATAACAGTGCCGTGATCACATGATCGCTCATTGACATACAATTAAATTGAAAGTTCTGCACCAGAGAGGTGGAGCGCTCCTATGCCGGATTAGTGAATGCATGAAAAGTGTCATAGCATGTCACAAACATAATAAAGTAAGTCGATATCAAGATGATCCAGGAAAACTCAAGAAAAAGGGCAAGCATATTCATAATCCTTGTTCAAAACAGAGAAAACACGAGTCACTTGCATAACACCATGAAAACTATCTAGAAAGCAGTGCAAAAATGAATCATATCACAGCTGGAGACATTCATAAGTATTCATTTTCCTGAAACAATTCTCCATAAGCAATACTTATTTTCCAAAACTGAACCATCAAGTGCTTCAAAACTAATACAATGCCGATTACAAAAATAGAAAGAACGCCTAAAAGATCGTGTAACAGCTTCTAGTTGACAATGCCTTATAACATTAACACCTCTATTTTGCCACGTTCGTTCAATCTACAAATCCTGGGTAAGACAACAAAAAGGCTATCATCTATAACTTGTCAAGGCAACATTACTCCTAGTTAATACACATCAATGAAGCAACAAACACCCTCGATTAAGCGCACTAATTCTTTCAATGTTCATTATTAAAGAATATTCACTCCATCCTTGAGCCAAACACTTCCCATTTCCCACCAACATTACAATTCTGGCAATTCACAATTCCACAACAATCTAGCGTCTTCTCCAAAAAAGAAACACTACTTATATAACAAGCAAGAAATATATTCCCCAATTATTCCAAAACCCTTAAACACCTCAAAATGCCCTTTCACAGCAAATACTAAATACTTAATTGCTAACCCTTTCACCTCACATAATCTTCCTCTTTCGATACGCCGAAAATACCTTTTCTTCTCTTAATTCTTTAATCATCATCTAATTTCAACTTCTTATTCAAACATTCTCCCAATCAAACTCAAAACCCCCTTAAACATTCTTCCAATTTCCCAATTAAATTCCTCCTCCTAATTTCTAAACTTAAAACAAATTCAAATTCATAATCTAACTCACAAAAACACCAAATTAACACAGAATAAACACAAGATATACAACATTACCATAATGACGTAAGTCAATCAACAGAAAAACAAAATCAAATTCAAAACTTAAAGCAGAACAAAAACACACACAAAAAAGAAAAAAGAATAACAAAAATACTTACTGAAGAACGAAAAAGAGGAGAGAGAAAATGAAAATTGAATTGGGAAAAAGAACACAAGAAAATCCAGCACCGTCTTTGAGTTTTCTCTCTCTAAAAAAATGGTAAAAATGAAGGACTTCTTTAATTTTCTTTCTCTACTGCACCACTCCTTTTCTTTTTATGGCACATTCAATTTAATTTTTTTGTCAGTTTGGATTTTTTTTTTTTTTACTTTTTCTATAAAAAAAAAAGTACTTCCGACACTTTTTAGTACTAGTACTCTAGTAAGTAAGGAGTATTGAATTTGAGATAGGTTTTGTTTGAAACGTATTTGTGTTTTTTTTTTTTTAAGAGAGAGAAAAGGGAAGGATGGAAGGATTAAGGAATGAAAGGGAACGTCATATTGATTTTTCAGTAGGTATGGGACCCAATTTATGACCCTTGTTTCTCGCTTCTTTTTAGCTTCTTTGTCATTCTCAATATCTGTGCTTATATTTTGTTTTCAAAGAAGAATACCGGTGTGCTGTACTTGTATAGTTGTATGTTTTTTTTAAAGAGAAATTTCATTAATTGAAGTTCAAACGGCATCTACGATAGATATTAAAGAAAAACAATATATAAATTAACAAGGTTAAATTAAAATCGTCTTCGATCAAACTATAATGAATCAGATCGAGCAATACAGCGCAGCCCTCTTGTATTTGCTGAATCAAACAGTTATTAATGAGGAAGTCTATCATTCTGGCATAATTTGGGAAGAGCATTCTTAATCGAGCCATGTTAACCGCATCCGAGATTCCAATACCTTCATGTAGACTCTTGAACGTCAACCAATAAGAGCAATTTCTCATACCTAAAAACAAAACAACCACACTCACAACTCCCATAGGGGAGAAGGAGATCTCCACAACAGAGACTAAAAACCCCATAACAAGGTTTGAAGAAATCTCATAAAGAGATACTAATTTATTCAACAAAACAAGAAAATAAATTAAAAACTAAAAATAAAAGGGAAAAGGGGGCTTACCATGGATGAAATCATCCATGGCAGCCCCTAACTGATGAAGAAGGAGTAGGGGATGCTAGGGTTTTAGAGAGAAGGGGGCCCAGATCGACGCCTTTTTAGTTGTATGTGAATCAACTCATCGAGTATGTTTAAATTTTTGTCACAAGAATCTAATCTACTTCTTCCGTCAATTTCATAAATACTCGCTACACTTTTCATTATGAAAAGCTTCACATTACTTGCTACACTTCCTTTTTGGACAATAAACTCTCTCTATCTCTCTCCTCTCATATGGGTCCCTTTTCTTTTTACTCTATACCTCTCTCTTTTCCGAAAATTGTCTAGGAGTCCGTGAATTGAGAAGTGTAGCGAGTAATATGAAACGGAAGAAGTACTTCTTTCGTTCTGAATGAAATACAACAAATTCACTTTTACGCATGTCGGGTATTATTTTGACCACAAATATCTATAATTACATATAAGTAAAAATTGTAAAAATTACGTTTTATGAAAGTACGTCACGAGACGAATCTAACAAGATTCCCCTTGACTATGTTTCTCATTATGTATAAATCACAAGTCTTAGTCAAAGTGAAAAGTATCAATAGTGAAAAAGTGAAATTGTTGCATTTTTTAATTTAGAACAGAGGAAGTAAATACTTTCTCCTTGTAAAGGATCCGATATTTTTAATTTACACGTTTATCAATGTATTATTTTGACTAATAATAACTTTATACGTAGACAGAGGCGGTCTTTTAAGGGATAAATCTACAATATTCTACTTACCTTATCCCATTACAATATGAAAGCTGAAAATAAATGTATAGCACCTGTACATGACAGTATATACACACTACTCACCTGGTAAAGAAGAGGAAAGAGGAAATGAGAGTGGGGAACCCGTGATCCACAGATTATGTAGTACTACTATTGGAAAAGTAGTAAAATGTTCTTTTAAGAACGAAAGAAACAACTAGGGTGGATTCCAAGAATTGGGTCACCCTAAATCATCCTTGTGTATGATTACATCGAACGGAAAATCAGGAACATTAAATCAATATGTAAGACTAGTTGTCGTATGACCTCGATGAGTCATCCAATCCGCAACATCATTAGCCTCCCGAAACGCATGATGAAATTGAATATCCTCAAACTGATTCATATCTTAACCTGCTAATAATAAAATAACACAACCAGTAGTCCAAGGATTTTTTCAAATGTTTTAATAAGTTGCATAACGGCCAAATTGTCACCTTCAATAATAAGATTTCTAATGCCTAAACAAATAGCCCCGCCCTCTAATACCTTCTCTTAGACCACAAGCTTCAGCAACAAGAATAGAAACCGACGAATCTAAAGCACTAGCACCACATAATAACACTTTCCCTTCTTAATCACGAATAACAAAATCAAAGGAAGCTTGACCATTTGGAAGCTTCGTACCGTCAAAGTTAACTTTGAAATAATTGGTGAGGGAGGACACCAACTGACTTGATCCCTAATCTTAGTCTTACTAGAAGACGCACAGAGCTTTGAGTAGGACACATGGATTGGAGAGTTTAACATTAATTTTATCTACTGAAACTCCATGCACACTAAACTTATGCAGATAAGCTATTATCATCGCAATTACTTTAGTTGGAGAACAATTTTCTTGATGAAAAACCACTCAATTACAGATATAGCAAATGAGACACCAAGTCTTTTAGATTTTTTTTTTTTTGAAAGGATTCTTTTACAAATTTTATTTGTATTCACATGCTACACTTTTTTTTTTAGCCAGAAAGAAAGAAACTAGGGAGGAACCCAATTAACATGATACACCTTTGTTTCTCTTCTTTTATTTTTATTTTTTTTTAAAAAGTCATTAATTACTATACATATTTTTTTTCTTCATCTAAATTTTTCTTATACTTCCTCTGTTTTTTTTTTCACTTGCAACACTTTCCTAAAAGAGAAATAATTCATTACTTGCAACACTTTATACTTTTGCCTTTTCGTTCTCTCTATATCTCCAATCACATGGGTCCCTCTTTTTTTTTTCCTCTTTACCTCTCTCCTACCCAAATTTTGCATTGGATTTTATGAAAAAAAATTGTTGCAAGTAAATAAAACGAAGGAAGTACATATTTTTACTTTATGCTATTTAAAGTTTTGAACTTTGCTTCCCTATTTTTTATTTTTTTCGCAAAGCTGAAAATTATAAGACTTCGATAAGTGTCATATTTACTTAAATTCCTACATTCTTTTTCTATTGCAACAATTGAGTTTTCATGCTTGCCAATGCATAACTTTAAGTATTAATATATTTACTTACTTTTTATTAAGAATTATAAAAATATGATATATTAGGTGTATATATCAAGAAAAATCTAACAAGACCCCATATGACTATATTTTTTGTGTCCAAAGCCCGCTAATTTGGGCTAAAAACGAGTCGGTCAAAAATTAGAATGAAATGTTGTTTCTTTGGCTTACTCAAAGCCGGTCCTAAAGTAAAAAAATGGACGGGGTCGTCCCTACCACAAACCCCAAAAAAATCTGCCTAAACCCGTCCGAAATTCGGGCCAGACTGATTTGATTAGCTTTATTACAAAACACACACGTATATATAAGATGAAAAGGCATACACATCAATATTCATGAACTTAAATTCATACAAAACCTTTTATAAAATCTAAATAGCTAGACACTCAAAATGAATCTTATATTCCGTAGAATAATTCATACAGAAACTACCATACCACCAAACACTGTGAAATATGAATTTCAGTATTATAACTCTTACAAAAAAATTTGTAAATACTATTATGATATAACTTTGATACTAATCCTAACTTTATTTTCTTTGGAGTTCGGGGTGTATTCATCTTCGTCGTGTTCTTTGCGAATTACTTAAATTGACTTGTCAAACTTTTAGCACACTGCTATAAAGAGAATGAAGAACTCTCAATCATATTTGGGTGTAATAGAGTTTTTGTTTTTGTTCTTTTTCGGTTTAAGAAGGCATGACGATATGTATTGAGAAGGCAAAAAATATATGCACAAAAAGTTACTCCCCCGTCCCAATTTAGTTGCTACATTTGACCGTAGGCACTATTCACGTCATAACTTTGACTATCTTTTACTCTATATACATAAGAAAAAACATAGTCATGCTGGATCTTATTTGATTCGTCCCAGTTTGTATTTTTCAAATATATAATTTTTTTTTTTATATGTAACTCAAGATATTGGTGTTTGAAGTTGCATCTCGTAAATTGTGATGAAGCAAATGTAGCAACTAAATTGGGACAGAGGGAGTAACATTTACTTTGATGCTGGTATCAGGGGCAGTTCATTTATCAAGAAGGTTTCGTTCAATTAATATTATATCGGTCCCTTTATTAATATATTAAGAGTACAATGATTTTTTAAAAAATAATTTTTTTATTATAAAAAAATTCACACAATTAATATCATTGAGATCAAAAAAGAGGCGCTCTTTAAATAAGTTGTCTCTTCACTTTTGGCCTCTATTGACTTTCACTTATTGACATAAGGCAAAAGTTTAAAAGATGAATAACCATGTGTTACAATTTTTTCTTATACTATCTATTTTAATGTTTTAATACGTAATAAGCTCATGGTTTTATTGTATTCTCCCTATAACTCATTTTATTACTATTAGTATTCAGAAAGGTGTTTAGTCTCATCAAGTGTTAGAATTTTTGAAATTCTATTGAATTATTAGACAGTTAAGAGTAATAAAAACCTTTAGTTTTAATACAAGAGTGTATTTACTATTGTTTGATTAATTGAGTTTGGAGTAATTTAAGAGCATCAAAACCGTAATCAAATAATCAATATTGGTATCTTGATCAATTTACTACATGACTTCATATTAATCATACATATTGCTACAATAAAAACTATACATGGATGATATATGAGTCATATACCAACAATGAAGAATGTTTATACAACGAGTCAATATTTATTAATATATAAATAGGATATGTGGCCAAAAAAAAATTTCTTTAATTTTGTTTATTAATGATTGAATGCTACTCCCAAATTTAGAACATTTAACTTTTAAAGTGAAGTTGAAAATTTTTTTAAATATAGTTCCAGCGGCGTACCCAAAAGGACAAGTTGAGGGCCGTGAGGGAGGAAGAAGGGATACCTGAATTGGAAGATGAAATAGGAGGGGAGGAGGAAAGTGTTGTGGAAGAGAAATGTGGTGTTGGTGGTTGTGGTGCCGAAGGTGGTGAAGGTATGGTGGAACATTTAGTTCGGGGGGAAGAGTTGACGTTGTTAAGGAAATGGAAGGAGGAAATGTGAGAGAAAGTGAAAAAGGGTTAATTGTTATCGATCAACTAGTTGGACTTGGAGTTAGGGATGGGTTGAAGGGAGAGTGTTGTTAAATGCATTGAATGATATTGAGGATTATTTTATAAGAGTTTATGATTTTGGTAAAGATGTTTCTAAGATGCTTGAAGCTAACAAAATGCACCTGCAATATGGTCTTGAACAGATTAAAGGTGATTGTTTTACTATTATAGTGTTTAGAGCCCGTTCGGTATTACTGTAGTTTTCTGTTTTTTGGTTTTTTGATTTTCAAAGTCATATGATATATGTCATATAATGAATAAAAAAATTAGTCAAATTTATGGGGAACATGATGATTTTGAAAACTAACAACTGAAAAATGAAAACCACTTTTTCTGGTTTTCAGTTTTCAGTTTTTAGTTTTCAAAAAAACCGAAAACTGAAAACAAAAAACGATAACGAACGACCCCTTAGGTTTTTGTTTTTGATTATTTAGGTTGTTTTAATATATAAGTAATAGAGATGATCAAGTTGAACCTGGCCCGAAAATGGGTGAGTTTTGCGCATACTTTTTAAGCCCACGGTTGGGCTCGATTCTACTTTTTGGACACCCGAAAAACGGTCCAAAAAGCCCGCCAGGCTTGGCCCTAAACACTCGGTTGCGGCGAGGATTTTAATTTGGGCCCAAGATGCGATTTTGGTTTGAAAAAAAGTTACTTTTTTGGGCCAAATTCCGACTCATGATCACTTCTAATATGTAATGAACTGAAAGCATATATATAATAATTAAATGGTGAGGTGACGACCTCCATTAGTTTAGAGACAATCGACTTCTCATATTGGGAGCCCCTCTCAACTCTTTTTCTACTTATTCTTCCAAGTGCATGATAAACCACAGGGATTGTGGGTTTTTTTTTCTACCAATTGGCCCTCCCTTCACCCCGTATTGGCGCACATAATTCTTTCTTCTATATTTTCTGAGAAAGAGAATTGATATATGATTTATTCGTAAAACTATATCTAATAATTATAAAATTATTGATATCAAATTGATAATAAAAGTATTTTTTATAGCACAATTTATCAAGAAATCAGGGAATTTCATAAAAAAAAGCTTTTTGTTGATTGATTGTCTAGGCGATAATGATAATATCTTTTACGTTGTACTTGAACTAGTAGATTATTTTTTCTAAGTAATGGTGAAGAGGACCGAAAAATACTACTAAAAGACGCTAATGAAACAAAACAAAGATGGACTGTCAAGAACATAAAGGAGGTAGGATGGACAGTTGATTAGATCTAGTATGGATCGTACATAGACAGTCGTTGTAGTTGTCGACTCGCCAAGGGTTCCCTAATGGCTACGACTTATCCACTATTTACATGCTTTAAATTGACCATAATTTCTTACTAATATATGAAAATAAATGAATTATTTTTGTTTTATCCCAATTTATATATTTCAAAATATTAATATTTTCATAATTTTATTAATTACATATTGTACACTGACAATTATGCGAGTCAAACTAATGCATTATTTTGGAACAAGGGAAGTAGATCACAAAAACTTGTCAAGGTTATATATCTTAATAGTGCCAATGTACAAACAAACAAAAAGCAATAGAGCGATTACTTACTCTATTTATTCGTATATAGTTTGAAAATTTTCTTTTTTATTGGTCTCAAATTTGTTTAAACAATTACATTTTTTTTATTATAGCCCAAGTTGTTAATATATATTAGTTATGAAACGCCCTTTTGCTCCTACTCTATTTCTATCAATAAAAATATATCAAATGTTCTCTTTCATCCAATTGAAATACGCTACAAGCTTCTATCACATCAATCTTTTCGATAATAGTAATTTTTTGGGTCCCCATAGTAAGATGAACGACCCTACCATACTAGATCCCTCGCAGGTTGACCTGTCATGGGTTTGCAAGCAGACACTTTAAAAGTGGGGAATGGTAAGGGGAAGACCTCTCCCAAAATGCCCCTAATGAGGATCGAACTCCCAACCTTGGAGTTGGAAGGTTCTTTCCTTACCAGTATGTCAAGCTTAGCTTGGTAAAATTCTAATCAATGCAGTATTGCGCATTGCCTATTCACTTTTTCATTATCTTGGGATGAAGGATATCATGTAGTCTCCTTTGGCCTATTCTTGTAATTTTTTGAAGTCGAATTCTGGGTGTGTTGTTGGCTATAAATGTGGTTGAAATGTTGTGTCTTTAAAGAGTCCTTAACTTTTCGATAACATGGATGTTTGTAATGATATCCTTGTATTTCTTAAGTTTGTACATCGTATCTCAACCTTTATAAAATTTCATACAATACCTTTAAACTCACTTTTGTGATGCACAATGCCCACGACATAAATGTGGCAATACTAATTTCATTTACTTTTTGTAATTTAGTGGAAATACTCGAACTTATAGATAGTCACTCAAAAAGTTGAATTCTACATAAGTTAATGAAACTAAATTTTACAAAAGTAAATGATGTTAATGACAGATAATGAACAGCAGGAGCGTTATGCATTAAAAATTGTAAGTTTGAGTATATTGTATGGAATTTTAAAAACCATTAAGATACACTATATATTTCGAAAAAAAAGCAAATATACAATGTCGAAAAATCCAAAGAACATTTAAAAATCACATTACATGTAATATTGGAAGGAATCAATTCACAATCGGACAAATAAATAAAGACGAAGTAGATTGAACCTTGAATCTTATTTTTAGCTCAATAATCAATACTTTATACTACTACTACTTTATTAATTAAACAAATTATTAGAATAGATGGTTTAATTTTAACATAAAATTAGGCGAACCTAACACTAAATTTTTCTAATGAATCAACTCCATTTTACTCTAACCCAACACTATCCTAGTCATCCATTTTCTTCTCATTCCTTTGTTTTCTTGATTTTTGAATTACAACAGACAATTTCAAAAAAAACTCGATTGTCTTATCGAACGGAATAAACTAGTCACTAAATGGATTAAACTAGTCACTGGATGAGTTAGAGAATGTCATTACTGAATAGATTAAACTGATCACGAAATAAGTTAAACTGGTCCCTAATAGATAAAACTAATCATTATGTTAAAAAAGGTGGCTTGTTCTCTTCTTAATACAGAATTTCAATTGTGTTTAATTTAAACCAAAAGTAGGCGATCTCTTGCAAGATTGACGGTAATAATTAAATAGAAGTATGTATAATGACTATGTCCTTAAAATAAATAAAAATTGAAAAAAACTATTCATGCGTTAAGCAAAATTCAAAACTGGTTTATTCTCCCTCGACGTGTCATTATAGTTTTTACAGACAACCAACAGCCGAACCATCTTTCTTTCTCTCTCCTCTTTTCTTGTTCAACAAACACAAAATGCTTCAACTTTTCTGTCAAACCAAAATAAAACTGTCACCCCCTCACCTCATGTGATTGTAAATTGTAACCTACATTTTCTCAATTTAGGGTTTCCTCTCTTCGCTTTTTTCTTACACAATTTTGCGCTAAATTTTTTCAAAGTTGACATGGCAAACAATGACGCTGAAACTTCTAGCAGAAGCATTTCGATGAGTTCCGGCGACGTTAACGTCGAAGTTTCCGATGATGTATATTCCGATGATGTTCATTCCGACGTTGTTCATTCCGACGTTGTTATTGGAGACAATTGTGAAGGTGACGATGATGATCATGGTGTGAGTGATGATTCTAAGATGATTGATGCAATTGTTGGTTGCTCTGAAGATGTTAGCAGGTCAAATTCTTCTGGTATGTTTTTTATGTTATTAAAATATTTTTGGAATTTATATGAATTTGATTTTGTTTGTGTTATTTGGATTGACAATTTCGGTTGAACTGAGTAAAATTGAAAATTCTCATTGAATTAGTGGCTGATTTAGTTGTTTTAAGATCATATTTGTGGCGGTGGCCGCGGCAGTGTTAGGAACTGGAAGATAGTATTTAGTTGCGTAGGCAGATAATTGCAATTTGCAATATGTGCTCTGTTCTAAAGGAATTCATGAGGTCGAAGCAAAGACTTAATACATAAATGGACTTATGAGTTCAGACTTTGTCAGCTGTAATAATTAACACGGACTAATTCGTCTCGAAAAATTGATGGCTAGAAGTAAGTTACGTTTAGAGCACTCAATATCTATTTAAGGAATTAAGGTGGTGGACCTGCCTAGTTAGTTTGGTACTTTGGTTAGATAGGAAGACAGTGGCCAATGGTGGATACCTACTCCTATTACTCCACTAGAATTGTTCAATGTGTACATAAGTCATGTCAGTTAAATTAGCTTGCAACAAGATTTGAACACATGACCTCTTGCTATTATACATTATACATGACACAATTACCATCTCAACCAAATTTTAATCATGCTTTAAGTGTCCACTTATTATATTTGTACCTTTTAAATGTATTTTCCTTAATATATTTTAATAAAAATGGAAAAAAATGCATATCATATTCCGAAAACAATACCAACCCGTGACAACGCGCGGGCCCAAATACTAGTTCGTCAAAGAAATGGTGTATACGGTTTAGTTCCCGCCTTTGCAATGAGTTTCAATTAATTGGGGGTAAAGGCGTAAAGCTGTGTACAGACTAGACTTGGCCTTGACTACAACGGATTAGATGGAGTGTCAGTTTTTATCGGGGTTGATCGTCATCTAACTCTGTTAGAGTGGGAGTTTTTCTATCTGGTTTGTTTCGTTTGAGCTTGTTGGTGCATCAATAGGTAAATTTGGGAAGCATAAGAGTTTAACATATGCGATTTACCGAGGACTTTTCTTGGGCAGGATTTGCTTTGAATAATTCTATTAAAACTTCGAAGGAGACCAACTACGAAGTGATTGTGACTCCTAAACAAAAGAAGGGCTAGGGAATAACACATCAATTTCTTAAGCACAACCTGCACAAGTACAGACCTAACCACAGAGGGCTGGCCACAAGACAAATATGTCCTCAGCAAAATTGTCGATTATTACATTCATGAAATGCACACAAAACAATTATTACTTGTGATGAAGCATCTCCAATTATGACAAAGCCTTATGAAATGAAACTCAAGGCATTGAGAGGTTTGCGTTCGCAGTTGGAGGACATTCCAAAAAATTTGGGAATTTCACCATATACTCCTACTTATCACAAGTTGCAACTGCCTTCATTTCTTTCTAAAAGTTCACATTGCCTCTTGTGGTCAATGATTGAAAACTTTCAATTTTCGCTAGTATAAATATCAAGGCGTATTGTGTGAAAAATTCAAAGGTTTATTGTCTATCTGTAAGAAATTACTTTTTATCTATATTTAATATTACATAAATGTTAATGGCCAAAATTGTACTTTAGGAACCGTGAAAAAGCAAGTGTTTTAATTACAAAGAAATAGAGGGAGTATTAGATAATGCAAAATTCACCCATATGCCTATTTTTGCACCATGTATTCATGTGCTACAACAAAACTGACACCCCAAAGCCCAGTTGAATTTTGCTTTAGTTAAAGGATACGAGGTGTAGAAATGTAAGTGCAGGGATACACTATGCAGTACATAATTGAAATTTTCTAATGCTTTTAGTATCAAATGTGTGATATGGTTTTATGTAATTCCAGCACAAACATTGTGGAAGCAGACTTGTCATTAACTTATATAGCTCATGAATGCTTAATACCATCTTTTACTTCTAGTTATGTTATTCTTTTTTATGGTTGCAGATGATTTTATGTTTGCAGTCTTTGGTTTGCTAGATTTTTTTTTTTTTTGAATATGTACTTTTTATAGGATATATCGAACGGGATCAATCGAAAGAAAACAACAATTTTCAGGAGTTATCAACTTCTAATCATCTAGTGAAAGCTGGAGAATCCAAACGTCACAATCCACTCAGTATACTAGCAGCAAAACTTTTTGATGAAACAGTGCCCCTTAAGAAAAAGGTTAGACTTATTTTTTATGTGTTTTTGGTGTGTGAATTCACATTGTCTTTTCCGGCATGTATTGGTAGGTATTGTTGTATTTTGTAGTTGTACATTTACCTTGTTTTGCATCTCATTATTTCTCTTGCTATCTGAATGCACTTGCTACTCAACTTCTAAGATTGAGGTGTTTATTTTGCCCTATCTTTTCTAGCGCATCCCTGGAAGTACTACCTTTATAATGATTTTCTTAGTACTCGTTTCCCCTTTGCTTAACAAGATCCTAATGCTGGGGTTCAAATTGAACCACATTTTCTATTTGCCTTTTTTATAAAATAACTATATAGGTGGATTTTTTTTTTAATTGCTTGGTTATTCAATATGACTTCTCATCCTCCCCTACCCGCTTCAATTATTTAAGTAACTGATGTAAGGATGCTACCGATAATACATTGGAAGGAGGGGGTCATTTATTGCAATGAAGCAGAGAATGTTTAACGTTAGAATTATTAATTACTGTATTTGAGTTATTTAGTTTCATACTTCTAGTTTTTTTTGGTAAAAACAATTGATACTTGTACTTGTGTTAAGGCTGTAAGCACAGGGCAAAGACTAGTATATTTTAGCTTTCCATTGAGCTGTTTTCGTATTTCCAGCTTAAATGGCTAAAACGGGTTGCAACTGTTAAAAAAGATGGAACTGTACAATTTGAAGTTCCCGGAGATGTGAAAACTCCAAGCCTTGATTTGGGAACTGGAATGGCTTCTGATGACCCTACAGAAGAGGAAGAACTTGAGTCAGGTGACATTCATGATCTTCCCCCACTGCAAATCGTGATGCTAATTGTTGGAACTAGAGGGGATGTGCAACCCTTCGTTGCGATCGGGAAGCGTTTACAGGTATTTTATTTGTTATCTTTTGTTGTTGTTGTTATCATCATTGTTCTTATTATTACTCCCCCCGTTTCCATTTGTTCTTCCTATATTAATTGTGAAAGAGAACTAAAAAAGTGGGTAAACTATAAGTAAATAGTGAGTGAATGGAGTTAAGGTGATTTCATAAGATGGTGTATTTGGGGGTAACAATGATAATCAAAATGGATGTTTGGAGTTAGTTGGGGTAATTAGGATCCATTAGGTGGGGCACTTTGGGTTAAAATGGGGAGGGAATGATTTCAAGCAAGAACAACAAAAAGAAACTCGACAATTTGGAAGGTCGGATGAAGGAATAGAGGGAGTATTATTATTAGATTTTTCATATCATTCTTTTCATGCTTATGACTCTTAAGCTGTCTGTCAAGGGTGACAGCTAATGTTGTGTTTTTCTTCAGGAGTATGGTCACAGGGTTAGATTAGCAACTCACCGAAATTTCAAAGAGTTTGTCTTGGCTGCTGGATTGGAGTTCTTTCCTTTAGGAGGAGATCCAAAAGTTCTTGCTGGATGTAAGTTCTAGGAGCCTATTGTATTGGGCTATATTGTAGCTTAAAATTAGAGGCTGTTGTCCTTTGGCAATCAGCATAAATGTGCACAACAATCTATTACTTATCATCTGTATGCTGTTAAACAATACAAGTGTCTACTTGCTTCTACTTGCCTTGATGTGTGCCAGTGTCTATATCAATAAGTGAATAGCATGTTACTTTATCTTCTTTGTTTGCGGAGCTTATTTGGTTGGTACTTCGTGATGACAGTGTCTGTTTTAAAAAAGGTGAAAGGAGTCAGCATTGACAGCTTTTCCAGCTTCAGATCACAATGGACTATATATAAAATGACTGGCTCACGAACATCATTATATGGACTCTACTGTTTAATTATTGTCTCAGTGAATCCCTTCGCAGTATAGTGTAACGGTAACCTCTTTGAAAGTGTAGGAGTGAGGTCACATTAATCTCACCCCATTTCCTCTGCCCTAGGCAGGGACCTCCGGATAATAGTACTGGACTACTGGTACTTTATCATGGTCATTCACTCAGTCTTTTGGGGTTTCCGTTGTTTTTTTATTGAGGGGGAGGGGGTTGTCAGTTGTCTTTATTTTTTAGTTCTTGTAAATTTGTTTAACCATGATTTGGTGACAAGGGCGTCCTGTCCTGATAACGGCGTTGATTATCTTCCAGTGGTGAGCTGGCTACTAATGGAGTCCTTAATTGCTTGGAGAATAGTGCAAAAGCTGTTGGACAGTCTAGCAATTTCTTGATTATTTTGATACCTTGTTGCATATTATTCACAATAATTTTGTAGTATTCATGCAGATATGGTGAAAAACAAGGGCTTCCTGCCTTCGGAACCTTCAGAGATACCTATCCAAAGGAATCAGATGAGGGATATTATATTCTCTTTGCTACCTGCTTGCAAAAATCCTGATCCCGAAAGTCAGGTTCCATTTACTGCTGATGCAATAATTGCAAACCCACCAGCCTATGGTTAGAAGTTGATTCTTTTTTATATGAAGTTCAAGTATTTTTCTTCCTTTGATACTGCCATAGTTCTTGACTGGTTGCATCGTGTTTAGCAAAAAAAATTTCTTAATTTATTCAACAATTGCATTTAGATACTGTCAATTTTTTCTTTCCATATGAGGTACTCTTAGTCTTAATTTGACCAGATCCACAAAGATCCTCTCCTTCCTAGCAACAGTAATTAGAAAAAAAAACAACCACCACCTGTATGGATCATACTCACACACTATAGGCAAAAAATTTAGAGATTCAGACGTATGCCGCCATGTCAATTAAATTATTCCTGAATACTGTAACTCAACTTTTTGATGAAGGTCATCTGCTTACGATTGGCATCATGGCATGACAAGAAACTCTATATGATGGAAGTACAATTGTTAGTTATTGGAGTAGGCTGGTTTAGAATAGCCATTGCTACATCAGTCTTTGGCACAACAAATTAGTTATTGATGCACAGAGTGTACCCTTATGATATTATATTGAACCTTAATGTAACTTAAAGCTGAAACCAAAGTTTGGGGGAACTATGCTAGAAACCAGAACCACAACAAATAACAGAAAAAAAGCCACAAGGATATGGATGTATTTCAGGATCAAGATCAACCAAAATACAAACTAACTCACTTTCGAGAGGTGAGGTCTCTCCCAGGATTAAGCTATTACAAGATATTTTTCATACCCCTCTAATCTGTCCTTCTCTTATTTATACTAATAGCTGATGATACCAGACCCTACTTAGTACATGTCACCAATTCTCCCTTGTCATGAAGTTAGTGCCAATCATTAGTGAGGATCATTTTCAGGAATAAACCCCCACTACCCTGCTGTACTGGATGCTGAGTCACCCTGATGTGTGTGTAATACCTTTCTTACCCCTTCTAGAGTAAGTTAGAAGGAATCTTCCAGGTTGGTTCCTTGCATTACCCCGGGCCCAAAGAGCCACCTTGTCCTCAAGGTGAAAGTTGGGGAACCTGTGGACCATGGCAGCAATGTCCTCCCAAGTTGCTTCATATTCAGGGAGATCTTCCCATTTAATCAAGGCATGTGTAGGGGGGCGTGGGTGGGGAAAAGATGGTTTAACATTTAAGAGTGCCTCGGGTTCAGTTTCAAGCACTAGATCTGCAGTCAGCTGTTCAGGGAGGGTGGGGTTGGCTGGGGCAGCACCAATGGCAGGTTTGAGTTGAGATGTGTGGAAAACTGGGTGGATTTTGGAGTGGGGATGGAGTTTTAGTTTGTAGGCTACTGGACCCACCTTGGCTAAGACTTCAAAGGGCCCATAAAATCGGGGGGAAAGCTTCTCATTGACCCTCTTGGCTAGTGACTTCTGCATGTAGGGCTGGAGTTTTAGATAAACGAAATCACCCACAGCAAACTGGACCTCTCTCCTTTTGCCATCTTCATAGTGCTTCATTAGTTGTTGTGCCTTGATGAGATGTCCCTTCAAGTCATCCAAGATACCATCTCGTTCAACCAACTGCTCTTCTAGGGTAGACACAGGGGTGTGCCCATGGCTGTACCTGGTAAGGTGGGGAGGGTCCCGGCCATACAAAGCTTTGAATAGGGTACATTTTATGGCTGAATGCATGCTGGTATTATACCAGAATTCTGCCAGTGGATCCACCTTGCCTATGTCCTAGGCTTACCATTTGTAAAGCACCTGAGGTAAGACTCAAGCGTTTTGTTCACTACCTCCGTTTGCCCGTCAGATTGTGGATGATATGCCTTGCTGTAGTGTAGGGCAGTGCCTTGTAGACGATGTATCTCCTTCCAAAACAGACTCAAAAAGACCTTGTCTCGATTAGACACCATAGAAGTGGGTGTGCCATGTAACCTGATTATCTCCTTAGTAAAAAGTTCAGCCACCATTGGCGCCGAGAATGGGTGTCTTAGAGTGAGGAAGTGGGCATACTTGCTCAACCTGTCAACTACTACCATAATTGTGTCCTTTCCCTGAGAAGTTGGTAGTCCTTCCACAAAATCTTGGCCGACTTCTTCCCATACTTGACTGGGAATGGGGAGAGGGTGCAATAACCCTCCAGGTCTAAGGGTTGAGTGTTTGTTCTTCTGGCAGACCTCACACCCCAAGACATATTTCATCACCTCTCTTCTCATACCGGGCCAGTACCATTCCCTAGCTATCCTTTGATAGGTCTTCAAGTCTCCTGAGTGCCCCGCTAGAGGCCCATCATGGTATTCCTTAAGCAGGAGCTTGATCAAGGCACATGTGTTAGGTAGCACTACTCTTCCCTTGTACATAAGTAGCACTGTGTAGCCCACTGGATGAGGCGTGCCTTGTTGGATGGACTCAGTTAGCTGTTGAATGAAGGGGTCCTGTTCAATTTTGGGCAACCATTCCTGCCACGAAAAAATGCAGGTTGTAGTGATAGCATTGACTTCATGGTCTGCCTCCCCTTGCCGAGACAGGGCATCCGCTACAACATTAGTAACCCCTGACCTATAACTGATGTCGAAGGTGTAACCCAGCAACTTGCTCACCCACCTTTGATACTCCGGCCCAATTTCCCTTTGCTCCATGAGAAATTTCAAACTCTGTTGGTCTGTTTTAGTAGTGAATTTTCTGCCCAAAAGATAATGCCTCCACTTCAAAACCGAAAGCACAATAGCCATCAACTCCTTCTCATAGATGGACTTAAGTTTGGCTCTAGGGCCCAAGGTTTGACTGAAAAAAGCAATAGGTTGGTTATCTTGGGATAGGACAGCCCCAAGCCCAAAGTTTGATGCGTCTGTTTCCACCACAAAAATTTTGCTAAAGTCCGGTAAGGCGAGGGTGGGGATTGTGGTCATAACCTTTTTGAGGGTCTCAAAGGCAGAATTGGCTTCTTTAGACCATTGGAAACTATCTTTTTTGAGCAGTTGGGTCAGTGGGTGAGCTATTCTGGCGTAATTCACCACGAATTTCCTGTAATACCCCGTTAAGCCGAGAAAACCCCTAAGTGCCTTCAGATTCCTTGGGGTTGAACCATGGCTTTAATCTTCTCCTGATCCACTGAAACACCTGCAGCCGAGATAATGTGGCCGAGGTAGGCAAGCTCAGCACACCCAAACTCAGACTTCTGGAGGTTGGCAAATAGTTGGTAGTGTTTGAGTGTTTGGAGGGCTAAGGCTAGGTGTGTTTTGTGGAGGTCAAGGGTAGGGCTGTAGATGAGGATGTCATCGAAGAATACTAGGATGAATTTTCGGAGGTAGGGTTTGAAGACTTGATTCATGAGGGCTTGGAAAGTTGACGGTGCATTGGTGAGGCCGAAGGGCATGACCATGAATTCATAGTGGCCTTGATGAGTTCTGAAGGCGGTTTTAGGCTCATCTCCAGCCTTCATCCTTATTTGCTGATACCCCGATTTCAAATCCAGCTTGCTAAACACATTAGCTCCCTTGAGTTCATCTAACAACTCGTCAATCATAGGGATAGGGTACTTGTCCGGGACGGTCAATTTGTTGAGTGCCCTGTAATCCACACAAAAACGCCAACTACCATCCTTTTTTTTTGACAAGTAAGACTGGGCTAGAGAAAGGGCTGGTGGATGGTCTAATAATCCCTGCTTGTAGCATGTCGTCTATCAACCTCTCAATCTCATCTTTTTGTATTTGGGGGTATCTGTAAGGCCTCACACTAACTGGGTCGCTCCCTTCTTTCAAGGTGACAGAGTGTTCGTGACCCCTAATAGGTGGCTTGGGGGGTAGAGAAAACAGTGGGGTGTTGGTCGATAATGGCTTGTATGGCTGGGTGTGTGTTTGGGTTAGGCAGGTTGTTCCCCCCTCCTTCCAATCTGTTAAGCTCTACTAGATAGCCCCCTCCTTCCTTCCTAATGGTTCTGACCATGGCCTTTAATGAGATTAAAGTTCTGCCCAAGGACGGATCCCCCTTCAAAACCACACTCTCCTGCCCCCTTTTGAACTTCAGGACCTGCGTTCTCCAGTTATTAGTCATAGTCCCCAATTTGGACAACCATTGAATCCCCAAAATAAGGTCGGGATTTCCCAGGTCTAAGGGTAGGAAATCCTCAATGATTGTGATACCTTGTAAATATAAAACGACAGATTGACACTTACCTCGACCTTGCACAGCCTCTCCAGTGCCTAAAGTGACGCCGAACTCCTTGGTAGGTGTTATAGGCAGTGTCAATTTCTGTACTGTTTGGTTGGAGATGAAGTTATGGGTTGCCCTAGGATCGATCATCACTACTACATCCTGGCTGAGGATTTCTCCTTTCATCTTCATTGTCCGCGGAGTATCTATTCCCAGGACCGAGTTCAGGGAAACCTCCGGTGGGTCCATGCTCTCCATCTCACTCACGGGTTCCTCAGGGCACCCTTCTCCTTCCAGCTCTACTTCTTCTTCCCCAGGGTGTTCGGCCGTGATAATCACTCCTAGCTCGCTTCGCCGGCACCGATGACCCACACTCCATTTATCATCGCACTTAAAGCACAACCCCTTTTCTCTCCGGTATTGCGCCTCTTGTTCCCTCAGCCTCCTCACGCCCAAGGTTGTTCGTGTTTGCGTACTTATCTGTGGGTGGGAGTTGTAGGATTGGGTTGTTTTTGTGGGGTGGGCTATATGGGGGTTGGATCCCGTTTGAGATTGGGTAGGTGAGGAGAATCAGTTTTGGGTGTAGGTATGGGCTCTAGTTAGGTGAGGGCTTGATGGAGTGATTTTGTGAGCAGGGAGACATCTGAGCTTATCTTCGGCCCTGATGGCAAGGTCCATAGCCAAGTCAAGAGTTCTTGGGCTTAATAGGCGAACTTCGGCCCGCACATCCTCCTTGAGCCCATTAACGAACTGGCCCCTTAAAACTTCCTATGGCAGATTGCCCAAAGGAGCCACAAGTTCAATAAACTTTCTCCAGTACTCGATGACCCCCATGTTTCCAGTTTGTCGATGATTGAGCCACTGCTCATGGAGGCTTCCGGCAAACGTTGGCCTGAACTGCCTCAGTATCATCATCTTGAGCTCCTCCCAGCCCATGATTTGCCGTCGATCATCCTCCCACTGAAACCACAGAAGGGCGTCACCTTCGAAAGCCACCACCGCGGCTTCCACCCGTTCATCCTCCGTGAGGCGGTGAAACTTGAAGTACTGCCCCGCCTGAAGTATCCATCCATCCGGGTTTGCTCCGGTGAACAGAGGTAGGTCCAACTTCTTAAATCTCCAGTTTCCGAGCACCGCCGCCCCCTAGTTGTTCCACCTCGGTTCTTCTTCTTCTTCTCCGTTTAATGGCGTCTCATACGCCCCCTCGTTTTCTCGCCCTCCTGCCCTAGGGTTCCCCCGCGGTCGCACAGAAGGGGTGGCAGAATTTTTTCTTAGGATTGTCCTCATTTCTTCGTGAAACCTCCGTTGCTCTTCCCGGAGTTGAAGCATCAAAGCTCCATGATTTTCTCGTTCCAGATTTACCCGTTCCTCCATTCTTTCTTCAAATCCCCGCTGGTTGTTGAGTATCTCAGTGAGAGCTGTGTTCACTCCTGCCAGGCTCTGCTCTAGCTGATCTAGTCTTTGCCGATTGCTCTCCATTTCTCCGCTTTAAGCAACCTTGCTCTGATACCAAGTTGCTAGAAACCAGAACCACAACAAATAACAGAAAAAAGCCACAAGGATATGGATGTATCTCAGGATAAAGATCAACCAAAATACAAACTAACTCACTTTCGAGAGGTGAGGTCTCTCCCAGGATTAAGCTATTACAAGATATTTTTCATACCCCTCTAATCTGTCCTTCTCTTATTTATACTAATAGCTGATGATACCAGACTCTACTTAGTACACGTCACCAATTCTCCCTTGTCATGAAGTTAGTGCCAATCATTAGTGAGGATCATTTTCAGGAATAAACCCCCACTACCCCCCAATTCTCCCTTTCTTACCCCTTCTAGAGTAAGTTAGAAGGAATCTTCCAAGTTGGTTCCTTGCAAACTATTTGAAATTGCACTAAATTCTATGGTAAATAGTATAAAGATTACCCCCCCCCCCCCTTCTTTTGGCATGCAATAGTGCCTTGCAGTTGGCTGTTCGTTTATTTCTGGCTGCCCAAGGTAATGCATGCCATTCCTGAATAGCAACATTTTGCTAATTAATTTACAAGGGCAGCATCATGCATGTCTCCTTCAAAGGTTTTTTTTAGCTCTGCCTGAAAGATTGATATCTATCTGGGAGTGGTTTTGGCATATGGATATCTTTATTCTCTACCTTAGGCAGTTAGGCCTTCTCAGTTGTTTTTGGTTTAATATGCCTTCTCAGTTGCTTCACATTAAATAGAATCGCCCTATGGTAGTGATGGTTGAATCAGTTTCCTTTGGCTCCGTGGAAAGGATGATTTATCCCATTCGTAAGGGATGAAAATATTGGCCCAGTTAAAGGGGATTTATAATGCGCACTATCTTACATATGCATTATGTATATACGTTGTTCAATGTACTTTTTATGTTTATGAGTGAGGCTCCACTGCTGCATCTTCTGCATCTTTCGTTGTAGATATACTCCGCTCCATTATATGTTTTCTCTTTAGTCTAAGTTTAAAAATGTTGACTATAACTTTCCACCAAAACATAGGAAAGATTAACTGTTAGATCTACTTTCATTTGGATTTTCACATATTAATTTGTTATTTTCTATACTCTTACACTATGTTACTCCGACATGAGTACGGGTGTCGTATCCAAGTATGGATCGGAAGATCACGGGACCCTACTCCAAAATCTGGCCAATACTCCGACATTGTCAAGAGAAAAATCTGGCCAATACTCCGACATTGTCAAGAGAGTGTCTTACCAATTTTCTAGGCACATCTATCATTGAAAGTGTCGGGAAAATTTTCCCGACACTTTATTTTGATTAAAAGAAATCAATTGTAATAACTAATATATTTAAAAAATTATAAAATTCAAAATAGTAGATGCATATATGAGATCCAACCAAAAAGTAACATTTTTCCCGACACTTTATTTTGATTAAAAGAAATCAATTGTAATAACTAATATATTTTTAAAAATGATAAAATTCAAAATAGTAAATGCATAAATGAGATCAAACCAAAATATTTAAAGTAACATCTAAATATAAAAGTCTCAAAGTGCCTTAATGGCTTAAAAACTAGAATTAAATAGAAATTCATAAATTGTTCTAGTTTCCATTGCAAAAAAAAGTCTTCAGTCATCCTTCATCATCTTCATCTCCAATTCCAACCCCAAGCAGAGTTCTCCCTAATTCTGATTCATTGACGGATAAATCTACTATCTCACAAATATTCGCATTGACATCAAACTTATCTGCCCCTATACACATAACAATATAAATAAAATAATTAAGTTTATAAGATCAAAAACTAATAATAATATAGTATAATTATATTTATATGTATATATAAAATTACGTATATCCCAATATCGACTAGGGCCGGACTTATAACTTTCCTTTCGTCTTGCTACTTGACGAAGATTGTTATGGCAATAGACTAACTCTCTAGCTCTTTCGATGTCAACCTATTCCTCTAAACTGTTTGTATGTTGTCAAAATGACTCCAATTACGTTCACAACATGAAGAAGACTTCTTCCCAGTACCACTTTTTGACTTCTTCCGCGACAAATTTTTCAAAACCTAATGAAGATGAAGAAGTCTCAAATAATAGAATGAATGTTTGGATTTTTTTCCCCAAATCCCGACAATTTCAAGCATGCTCGATTAGAATATGGGGCTTTTTCTAGTGAGACATATCCTTTTAATCAACCACATTTTATTGCTGCCATGATGAAGAACCTATTATTTGGTGGGCAAACTATGGTTCTTCAACTCCACATTGCAATCTCTTGCCTTCAAATTATTGTCAAACCGACATCCTCTTCATGTTGTCAACGTAATTGGAGTCTTTATGACAACATACAAACGGTTAAGAGAAATAGGTTGTCATCGGAAAGAGTTAGAGATTTAGTCTATCGTGATAACAATCTTTGTCAAGTGGCAAGACGGGAGAAATGTTATAAATCAGACCCTAGTCGATATTGGGATGTAGGTAATTATATATATTTATTATTTTTTGATCTTATTAACTTAATTTTATTCTATATATATTGTTATATGTATAGGGGGAAATAAGTCGTCGATATTTGTGAGATATCATATTTATCCGTCAATGAACCAAAAGTAGAGAGGGCTCTACTTGGGGTTGTAATTGGAGATGAAGATGACGAGTGATGACTGAAGACTTTTTTTTTTTTTTTTTGCAATGTGGATTGGAACAATTTATGTTTTATATATATATATATATATATATATAGTGATCAAAGCTATTAAGGCACTTTGAGACTTTGATATTTGGATGTTACGTTAAATATTTTGGTTCGATCTCATTTATGCATATATTATTTTGAATTTTATAATTTTCTAAATACATTAGTTATTACAATTGATTCTTTTAATCAAAATAAACGGAAAAAATTTCCCGACACTTTTAACGATAGACGTGTCCAGAAAATTGGTCAAAGGACCGTTTCGGAGTATCGGCCAAATTTTTGGAGTAGGTTGTCGAATCCTCCGATCCCTACTTGGATACGACACCTGTATCCGTGTCGGAATAACATAGGTAATTACCTTTCTTTCTTAACTGTGTATTAACTGGAAAAAAATTACTGATCAATGTTTCTAGAAAAGTCTTTTAAGTTTAAGGTCTTATTTTATGTATTAAAACAGAGCAAGTGCAGAGAATTATAAAGCAGCAGAGTTGTGTCCATAGGATTCGTTAAGCCTTTCTATAGCTTGGTGTATACAAAGCAGTAGATACGGTTTCAAACATGTATTTTATTTTGATTATTGTTTGGTCCTCATTCATTCTTATTGTTCAGGACATACACATGTTGCTGAGGCTCTCCAAGTACCGATTCACATATTCTTTACAATGCCTTGGACGTAAGTATTTTTCTGCTATGATGTCATGCTGGAATCTTTTAGGCCGCAATTAAAATCTCACTAGTTTCTCCATTGTTTTCTAAGCTAATGTTTCTGACATTGGCGTGAAACTTTTTTTAAGTTGTATTTCTTTTTTTGACAAAGATTTAAGTTGTGTTTTATCCATGACCTATATTGATAGATCTGATAGGCTGTGTCAAACTCTGTTTGCTTTATGGGACCCATTTAATTTATGATGTGAAATCTTCCATTTTGCAGAGTTTCTGAGCTGAAATATTGTTTTAGTTTTCAATTGTACAAATTGGTCAAATATCTTTTCCTTGATAAATTCAAAACAGCCTTACTGTGATATTTATTTGATTATTACTGTTTAGTAAATACTATGTACAAAATGTGTCCCAAGTACAGATGCATGAACATGGATATTGATACATAACTTGAATGCCAAATAGAGGGTTCATGAAAATGCTTATTTGTTGCAGGCCCACCAGTGAATTTGCACATCCTCTGTCACGGGTTAAGCAACCAGTTGCTTACAAAGTATGTGTTTTTCCCTCTCAACATCCATGGGATATATATTCTTGGGCAATTCAGTCACTATCAATATATGCTTGCAGCTCTCTTATCAAGTTGTTGATGCATTAATTTGGCTCGGAATACGGGACATGATAAATGAATTTAGGAAGAAACAGTTGAAGTTGAGACCTGTGACCTACCTAAAACCTTCATATAGCTCTCCACTAGATATCCCTTACGGGTATATTTGGAGCCCTCACCTTGTTCCCAAACCTAAAGGTCAGTAATTTGTGTCCCCTTGTAAATTACTCCTTTTCTTGAATACTCCTGTAGTATCTGTATTGCTGTTAGGACAAAATTGTTTATTTGCTTCAACTCTAACCCTCTGGACTTGTTTATGCATATTTTCTTGCAGATTGGGGACCCAAAATTGACGTTGTTGGCTTCTGTTTCCTTGACCTTGCTTCAAATTATAAACCTCCACAAGATCTTGTCGAATGGCTTGAAAAGGGTCAAAAGCCAATATATATTGGATTTGGAAGCCTTGTAAGTATCAACTTTCAAGTTCTTTCAAAAGATTATGCTGGATATTACAGTTTTCCTTTGCTTGGAAGACTATTCAACTCGAACTTACTATTAGAGGCAGGTCATGATGAAATCAAGGCATCAGCATGCTCAATTATATGTGCTTGTTTAAGTTATACACTTTTGGCAGCACTATGTAATTTGTGTCTAATTTTCATCAATCCAAATTACAATATAAAATATTTAGTAATGACTGTTAATAGAACGATGGAAGTGAGGAATATGATGTGTAAATAAAAAAATAAAATAGCCGTAAGCAATTACAGAGCTAAGTTTGTAACTTGTAAGGCTACCTAGATCTAAATTCCGTGATTCCAAGGCCTGTCAGAGGCATTGGTGTAATGGTATGATATGTCTAGTAATTGGACATATCTTCAAGATGACGAATCCGTTTCTGTGCCTGTAAAGGCGTGAGTGAACTCTTTAAGCTTCAATGAACTGTCTGGAAATTGGGTTTCGACTATTCTCTTTGATGTGGACTGATACATCCCTTGTTTAAATCATGACAGCCTGTCCAAGATCCTGAAAAATTGACTAATATCATTGTACGGGCTCTGGAACTGACTGAGCAAAGAGGAATCATCAATAAAGGCTGGGGTGGTCTTGGAAATTGTAAGATACTCATGTTGTTTCAGTCTTTATTGAAGTCTCATATATCCTTTCTTCGTATCCTCCCATATTTCCCAGACTCTCATAAATTAAAATCATGAGATCATACAAAGGCAAAAAGTGCATCTGTCACAATGGTTAGTCCTCATAGATCTGTCAACAGTCTGAAAGATAACTGTTGTATCTTGTAAGCAAGGAGATGATCTCCAAAACTGTAAGGTTTAATTTGTAGTCCATACATATGTAGTGTCAATGGGAAACATGTCCAGAATCCATTCGTTCGGTTTTCATTATCCAATAAGTATTAAAAAGAAATTGGCTGCACCATTACAAAAGGTTAAAACATGGGCATAAGCACCGTGAATGCATTACTCAATCTAGTTACTGTTCTCACCATTTTGTTGCTTTCCAGTGGCAGAACCGAAGGATTTTGTGTACTTGTTGGATAATGTCCCTCATGATTGGCTATTCTTGCAGTGTGCCGCTGTGGTAAGACTTCTTGAGTAGTGGATTATTTCGAGTTTGTGATGCTGTTTATTTTTCCATTTATATCTCAAGCAATTCAATACATCCTGGGAATTAATTCTAATATTGGCATCCAAGTTACACATAAAAAACATGGACTCATGGAGTTAGGCCATGTGGGGCAACAAATTTTTTCTGGCTAGGATATGACATATTTCCTAGTCTTTCAGAACTGCTTTTGGAATGAATTATGTTTTACAAAACCTATAACTTACCAACTGAACATCTATTCAACTAATAACTGTTACTATAGAGGGGAGATTCATTTGACATCTCTTGAGAAGCCATAGGTGTGGTCAATCTTCCTGTGTCAAATATGGAGTGTTTTTATCCCTTCCTTTCCCCTTGAACTCTCTTGTTTCATCTACAGGGGGAGTTGTTTGTCGCCCCTGGCGTATGATTATTCTTGGTGTTACTATAAGACATCTTCATGATGCTGAATTTGTTTAGATTAGAGAGCTTGAGTGAGTCTTTGTTTATGATGCTGTTACTTACAGGCATATTTAAGTTTCTAAAGTCCCCGCTGGGGTTGAATTCTAATGATATGGAGTTGAATTTTTTCCCTTGACTAAGTATTTCCCAACTGCAGACTTTCATGTTCTCTTTTAATGTGGACAATTTTAATTTCATTGCAGGTGCATCATGGTGGTGCTGGCACAACAGCTGCTGGTCTCAAAGCCGCGGTAAGTCGGTAACTGCTCTCACATCAATCAACTTCTCTTCTTTGAACTGCTTTTCATTTTTTATGTAATTGCATTGTTGTTGCTAGGCAACTTTCACTTAAGTGTCTCTTCTTCCAGTGTCCAACAACAATTGTGCCATTTTTTGGTGACCAACCCTTTTGGGGAGAACAAGTGCATGCGAAGGGTGTAGGGCCTTCACCCATCCCAATTGAGGAGTTTGTTCTTGAGAAACTGATCTCTGCCATACGCTTCATGCTGGATCCCAAGGTACGCGCGCAACCCTGTGGAAACGGCCTTCAATTTTTATGTTTTGTATGGAACTTTTTTTTTTTTTGGGTTGGGGGGTTGCGGATTGTTGGTGAGGGGACAAACTACCATTTTTCGACTTAGCAGACAGCAGTACATATTCCTGGCGGAAAATTTGCATATAAACTTCATCTGCAAAATGTATTGATTAACTTACCCTTCCTTAAACGATAACATAAGATGAAATCTTACCTAATCATGGCTGTAAAGGATGTATTCATATTTACTCTCAGATTATAAAAATTTGAAGTTTTTAGACAAATCACAATAATGATAATATGCGTTCCCTTTGGCCCTGGCAAATGTGAAGTTGATGGCTATCCTGCTTCTGATGAACTGTAGGTGAAACAACGTGCTGTGGAACTGGCAAAGGCAATGGAGAATGAAGATGGGGTTGCAGGTGCAGTAGATGCTTTTCACAGGCATTTCCCTCGGAGAAAACCCGAGCCGGAGCATTTAGAAGTTCATAAGCCACATAAATCTCATTTGTCAATAAGAGGGTGTTTTTTGGGTACACATTAATCTAACTGTTAGTTCATGCCATATCACCTTGAGCCGTCTATAGCTACGCATGATTAAGACCTTGATTGACTCGACTAACCAGCCATCTCTCAAGTCTCACCATATCCATTAGCAGTTTTCCTATCCTGTGTGTCTATTGTTGCTTGTGCAGTTATAATATCATTGTATTTTGATGTATCTAATTTATGCTCCTGTAATATCAAAACATTGTCCACTTTTTAAATTATATATAAATGTTAATGTGTCTCTTGTGAAGAATTCTTTTGCTTTCTGGAATGGCTGTGGCTTCTAATATTTAGCCTCATGCAAGTGATACCTGATATGACGGGCGGTTTAAATGTTGCGCAATTCTCCTGCTTGCAAATGTTCCAGTATATAAAATGTCAAATTGAGCTGTGAAACATCAATAGTCGGCAAAAATTTACATAACTGAATTAAGATTTTTTTCAATAGAATCATATCTATTACTATATTGGCACATGGAATTACCGAGTTTCTTTTTTTTTTTTTGTAATTTTCCTGTGAGAGTTTCATTTGTAATTACTCGTACCTTCACAGTAATCTAAAAAAAGAAACACAATTTACAACATAATCAGCCAACAATTTCAATCACGGGCTTGCGAACCTCCCCTACTCGATTTTTAGCACTTTGATTGCACCATAGCTCAAATTGAAGCAGATGAAGGACAAGGTTGATTCTTACTTGTGTTGGAAGATAAGCATGCCATGCGAGTCCAAAGAAAAGGTTGCCTTTTTCTCTTATGCCTCTTTATTCTAGTTCTGTGCAGGAGCAGTGGAAAGTTGCCCTTTTTGATCTATAGACATAGCAGCTTCAGCAATGCTGGCAGGAGCAGTCTCCACAATAGGGATTGTGGGTTTAACTGGATGTCTTGTTCGTTGCCTCACCTTCATCATAAGCCCATTTGTTGTGTGGATGGTTGCTCCTGTGGTCATCTTCACCTGCAAACACATGGATCAGAAAACTACTCATATTATCCAGCCACTAGTTTAATTCACGCCAGAGGGAAAACTTTTACACTGATCACTTTTAGCCACACAAAGGTCGGAATGATGTTTCAAGGTTCGAACTAGTAAGGGACTTACATCGAGGGAACAGTGTCCCAACCCAAATTTTCTATTAAAACAAAGGTTTTAGCTACCTTTTCTATGAGCCACAAAAAATAGAAGAAATGTCTTGATTGTTGATTTTGCAACCTCAATTGACCCAAAACCTAAAAGTTACATCTGAAATTAAAATCTTTAGTCTGCCAATGATTAGAAGCCAGGACTAAGACTAAACATCCTGGAGACATTCTATACCTTACCTAGAATGATTTCAAAGGTCAGTTAATCAGTCAAAATGAACCTGTTTTAATATGTAGGTAAAATAAAGATGCCTTACAGGTGGAGCTTCGGGATCCAGCTCAAAGTCAAATCGTTGAACAAGCATGGCTAGTGCTACTACATTCTGCACAAGCGAGAGCAATTCATTATGGGTCAAATTTGATCTTAACTGAGTGAAATTGAACAGCCTTTTGTCAGGGTCATTACCTCGTAAGAAGCAAACATGTCTCCTATACACTTCCGCTGACCTCCACCAAATGGCAGATATCTTAAATCGCAAACGAAAAAAGGATTAGCCAAGTGACAAGATGAACTTTGCTTCTCAGAGGTCAGTGAACATACAGAAAAGATACCTGAAGCTTTGGTTAGTCTCATTTGGTGCAGGCCCGTCCAGTGGCCACCTTTCAGGATTGAATTTGTCTGCATCCTCCCAAAGACTTGGGCTACGATGAAGGTTCCAAATGGATATGAAAATATCTTCACCTCTGTGAAGAGAAGAAATATATTCTTATAATTTTTCATACCAAGTCGTCCAGAGAAGCAAACAAACCCAGAAAATTATAATGTTAAATTTTACTCCAACAGTTTCTGATGTTTATTTCATCGAAGATATTCCACACACAGTTTCGGAACAAGTCTGGTTCAGATAAACAGTATATAGGTGCTTGGACATTGGAAGCAGCTTGCCCCTTGAGCCAACTACACATGAAGAGTCTATATCTAAGTGGAACTGATAAGTGAAGCAAGTAAACTCCCAGATGATTCCGAAGGAAAATGTTCAACTTTGTTCCATCTCTAACTTAAATCCTCAATGAATTTACAGTTCAACAATTCACAAAAAATTCCAATGAATTCCCTTGATCAAGTGATATTATAATTTCAAAGAATGAACTCAAAATTATATAAAAAGGAATCTTACTTTCTGATTGGGTATGGTCCAAGCGTGTCCTCTTCAATAGAACGACGAATTAAGACAGGTGGTTGTGGGTAAAGCCTCAAAGACTGAAGGCAATATACAACAAAACATAAGGTAATGAAACCAAAGACAATTAAAGAATAAAGAGAAGTACTCTTACTTCGCTTATCACTCGACCTGTGTATTTAAGGTTCTTTAAATCTTGAATTGTTGGAAACCTATCTCCCAAAACTGTATCAACCTAATCAAGGTGCACATTCGCATAGCTATAAGTAGCTGCAATACTTTGAAGGAAATATGGAAATACGCAGTACTTTGAAGGAAATATGCAATACTTTGGGTATGGTCTAAAACCCGGAAGATTTGTAACTAAAGCTCCCTAGAAGATAATTCAAGTTACCTCATTTTGAAGCTTTGACATTACTCCTGGGTTCTGTAGGGAATAAGTGAAATATTGTTACATTCAGGAAAGCTTGCAGATCATACACATCAAGCAGCAAAAATTGTAGACAGTAACAAGCAGCAAGCTAGTTTAATTCAAGATTCGCTGCAGGTATATTTGACCATTTGGGTACAAGAATCAGTTTACAATTTACATTCTCCAAATTATGTCTTTGCTAAGAGACAGGGAAACCCAAGGAGAAATCATACAGAAGACAGTCTGCAACTGAAACAAATGTACGAGATAGTATATCAAATGAAGTGGGCACTGTGATAACAGAGATTGATAGCTAAAAACCTGAGAGAGGAGATAGAAAGTCCATGTTAGTACTGCTGCAGATGTTTCATGACCAGCAATTAGGAGTGTCATTAAGTCATCACGAAGTTGCTTGCTAGAAACCTACATAGAGGACAAAAAAGGCTTTATTCAATTGGCCTAGAGAGAAACAATCCCACGATACATAAAAATTTCCTTACATCATCTCCTGATGCCAAAAGAAAATGTAGAATACTAGGGTCTTGTTCATTCATATATTCCTCGTGGAATTGCAGCTCCTCCTCTTCTACCATCCTCTGCATGTATATTTGTGAAGAAATACTTAGCAACCACTATTAAATTACATAAAGCACAGACGTAAAAAGCATGCAGCATTTACCTTGCAGATTGCTATCAGATCATCAAGTGTATCATTGATCAACTTGAGTGCTGCATTCACTTTTTTCAGTCTAGGGGATACATCCTTCCATATGGGTATTTCCCAGACAGGTATTGGTGCAGTACTTCGGTTTTCTGCCTCTCTCAAAACAGTATAAACAGCCTGGTCTAGAGAATGATATGAGGCTATATAATCTAAAGTGAGAAGGTCAGGCTTTTTTAGATTTAGAAGGTGCTCAACATACCTCAACAATTCCAGTATCGTTGGACAAAGAATCAAAATCATAATTAAACACTGCTTTTCCAATAATATCTAGTGTTAGATGTGAAAAAAGTGATTCCATTTCTACTGCTTGTCCAGTTGATGCGGCGGTGTCTAGCTTTTTGCAAACCCTATCAGTAGCTTGGCTAAAGAGGTCGATCATTTTAGTCACAAACTGAAAAAGGAAAAGCAGCGTCAAGTCTTACAAGCCACCGCATCTACTTTAGAGAAACATGTCAATGTCAAGTTGCATTTAGAAGGAGAAAATAACACTCATATCAATGCGGAAAGAGATCTGTCCCAAAAAAGAAAAATAACTAGAGTAAGAGATGATCCTGATGTTGTCGACAATACTACCTTCTGATGTAATGCAGGGACTATAGCACGTCTCCGGATGCGCCAAATCTCCCCATCAGCAGGGATGAGTCCCTTCCCCATCACAAAATCTAGAATTTCTGCCAAGATACCCTGATCAAGGAATCAGAATCAAAATAGGTCTAAAGAGTATTGCATCTCATGTGTAATGATGGCTAAAGAAAGCAAGAAATGCAACAATAGTCAAATTCCATACCTTAGAGTAAGCCTTAGAGTTGTCCTTCAAGATATGCTTTACGATTGTAGGATCAGAAACAATAAGAAACGCCTGCAATGATAACAAAATGATGATATGGACATAATATATGTGCCGATACATCTCATTCATGCAAAATTGTAGATCAATTTAAAAAGAATCAAAACCAACCTTTGGCCCAAAAACCAGCCTGAATATTCCACCATAAGTGAGATAGAGCTCATACAAAGGCAAAAAGAAGGCCTCGCTCTGAATAGCTGCTATTTGTCCTTTTGCTACGGGAATCTGAGAATATTTCTCATATTCTTCAAAAGGTCTGAATGCAAAATCCAGAAATGGTGTAGGAATTCCTATTTTTGACAGATTGTTCCTCAATTTCATAGGAAGGCTGTAGCAAAGAGAAAGCAAAGCAAGTTATGAGGTCAACTACATAGTCTAATTTACCTACAAGATCAAACTGGTATTTTATAAATAATCAGCATTGGCAGCAGCGTAAACGAAAAGGAAAAAAAAAAAACTATTCTTTTCATAGTCATACTTTATAAAATCGCCAAAGGTATCAAAAGAAGAAGAAATAGAAACATAAATCTCAAGTGGAGGACTTCTTTGTTGAGAAAACCTTCCTAGTTTTATATTACTTGTTGAAAAGACTATCAAAAAGCATGCTACTTAGAAATTTTAAAAAGCACATGAGGAAGTTGGCATTCTCATACAGCAAATAGAAAATTAAGAGGAGATTTAGCAACAAGGAGAATCAGATTGTATTGTTAGATAAGAATGACCTAGCTCAATATAACTTGCCCACTTTCAAGATGTGGGTCTGTCCAAGGATGGATATTTCTCTCTACTACATATAATTCACTACATCACACCTTGCTTGCCCTCCACTATAGTTTTAAACCTCTAACTAACTCCCTCGTGATAACCCACACTACTCTTCCCTTGTATCTGTAACAAAATTAGCTTCATTACTTGGCAGCCCCGGGCCACCTCCTTGAATCTTGCGTAAGAAATAGGACGGGTGGTGTAGGCTGGTTCTTTGCATGACACCATATCCAAATTGCCACCTCGTTCTCAGAGTGGAAAACAAGAAAAGGTTGATCCAGACATTGTAGTCTTTCCAAGTAGCTTCAGATTCAGATGGTACCCTTTACCCGGTCAGTACTTCCACCTCCATGGTCTCACCCTCCGCATTTACTGACCACAAGTATGGGCTCTGGTTCAGCTTCTAGGACAAAGTCAGATATTGCCAGCCACAGGAGCTCTTCTTACAGCAGTCTTTGATTGTATCATCTAAAACGGTGCATAGTATCTAGCACAAAAAGTTTGTCAAAAAGGTCTCCTTGCCAAGAAATGTTGTCTACAGGGCTGCAGCTTGATGTAGACCATATCCGCCACTTTATACTGTCACTCTCTTCTCTTTAGTATTCTTAGACCTTAATCCTTGGCTGAGCTCTTACCAAATCAGCCTTAAGATCATCCAGCACAAATATCTGTCTTCACCAACTGCTCCACCAAGGGTAGATACAGCAACACTTCGCTTCTCAAATCGAAGTGTGAAGGGTCCCTTCCACACAGTGCCTCGACAATGTGTTGCAACTTGCAACTTGCAACTTGCAACATGGGTGGAAGTATTCTACCAATTTTCAGCCCATGAAAGCTAAATTTCCCATGCTCTTGGCTTTCCATCGATAAAGCACCTCAGGAAGATTCCAGTACTATTATTCACCACCGCGTCTGGCCATTCGACTGGCGGTGGTAACTGGTATGCTGTACTTCTATTAAGACTAGTTATCTGAAGCCTAGACAATTCTTTCCAAAACACGCTCATGCAAACCTTGTCCCTGTCTGAGCCAATAGAAAATGGGAAACCATGAAATCTACTCTTTCTCCGTGAACACAGTGGCTAATGTGTGTGAAGTAAATGGGTATTTCAATCTTAAGAAGTGCGCCTATTGATGGGGAGTCTATTAGCTATTTCACTACCAGTCTACCACCATCACATCTGTTAAAAATTCAACCTCTCAGAGAAAGAAAAAGAATAAGAAATGAAGAAGATAATAAGAGAAAAATTAGGCAATACTAGAGAAATTAGTTTGTATTGATAGATTGAATGATCTCAACTCACTTGTAACATTTCCACTTTCAAGAAGAGGATTCTCTCTAGGGACGAGTTTCTCTCCCTACTATTTAGAATGATCCCCTTTACATGCTTCCCTCATTTTTGTTACACTCAATTTGCTTGCTCTTGATTACAGCTTTATTTAACTTCCTAGTAATTCCACATAGCACCCCTTCCATGAAATCTGTAACAAACTATGCAACATGCTAGTATTCTCAGTCACTACTCACAAAAAAAATACTATACATAGTGAGTTATTAAGAATGTATTGTGTGTTTCTGATAATTAGACACCCCACTTAATAAAGCATATCCAAATACAATTGAATGCATTGTTTAAAAGATATTGGAACACCTTTCCACTACAAATAGAATTCCCATTCCACGGCACAACGAACCCCAGCTAATTGAAAGTGATTGCACAGCACCCCCACGAAATGTTTTGTTTGTAAAGGCAAAACATCCTTTTTGTACACATTAGTGAAAACATAATTGATACTGCCATCACCACTATGGCCTTCACAACTCTAACTTTACGTCCGATGTGATTCATACTATGCATCAAAAACAACCTTCATTGTACTAAATTATTGATTAGATTTCTCCCATAGCTCTAGCCTCTAAGGAGATGTTTTACCATAGTCCATATACAGTACATAGCAACCAGAACTAATCGAACAAGTACAACAAACATCTCCATAAATTATTCTAAAATGCAACAATTAACAGTCAAAAACACCTCAAAAAAAGTTCTGAAAACCTACATTTCCACAATGTATGAACAAAAACCCAGTAACAACAATTTAAAGATAAAGACAGTAAAATTAGTGGGTGATTAATCATTAGTTCATTACCTTGATTGTTTAACTGTGAATTCCCCAGAAGCAATCCGAGCAGACAATTCTGCGCGCCTTTTCTCCTCAAGAAGCTCATCAATGCTCTTCACTCCATCATCATTCGGGTCGGGTCCAGACCCATTTAAGGAAGAACAAGTAATCAAGCTCCATTTACATCCACCTGCAATAATTTCAGGAAAAAATAAAACCCACAAGACAAAATTCATTTTTAAGACTCAACAACGAAATTCAGGGGTAAATTGAGCAGAAAAAAAAATCAATTTTTTTGTAAAAGAAAAGAAAATTGTTTTACCATATAGTGAGTTAGATGAATATGAAGGAGTTGAGAATTTGATGGAGTTGAAACGAAGCGTTTTGAGTTGAAGATTGAGAGGATTGGGTGAGAAAGAAAGGGGTTGGAGAGCTGATACGTGGGGAGCCATGGAACTTGAGAGCAAACAACAACAAAGAAATGTACTCCATTAATAAAGGGCTTTGCTAAACACCGTCCTAGAATTTCATAGTAACGCCCTAAATACGATATTTTTATACCGTATTTATATACTTGTATTTTTTCTCTCTCCTCCCCTTGACTCACTTCCTATTTTTTTCAGATTTTTTACCCTTCTTCCTCCCCTTTCTCTCCCATCTTCTTCCACCAACCACTATACACCGGTGCCACCACACAACCACCTCCGCACCACCGCGGGAACACGACTGCACCACCACCACCGGAACACCTACCCCGACATACCACCACCGCATACTCCACCATCACCCCCTCTGTTTTATTTTTCAATTTACGGTGATTTTTTTTTAAAAAAAATTAAGGGGCGTCCACCATGGACGCCCCACCACCGGTGGAGGCGCCCATGGCAGGCGCTCCACCACATGGTGAGGCGTCTGCCATGGGCGCCTCCACCGGTGGTGGGGCGTCCATGGTGGACGCCTCCCTTAATTTTTTTTAAAAAAATTCAAAAAAAGGAGGCGTCCACCATGGACGCCCCACCACCGGTGGAGGCGCCCATGGCAGGCGCCTCACCATGTGGTGGAGCGCCTGCCATGGGCGCCTCCACCGGTGGTGGCGCGTCCATGGTGGACGCCTACCTATATTTTTTTAAAAAAAATTTAGAATAGGAATAAAACAGAGGAGAAGATTGTGTGGTGCTGTGTCGGTGGTGCTGGTGATGCCATTGCGCTGATGAGTGCTCTTGTTATGCCGTAAGTTTTCTAATTATAATTAAGTAATAATTACCCAATGTATATCTTCTTCGCATAGCATGGAATTCAATATATGAAGCAGTAGGGCTATTTGGCTAACTTTTGGTTAGATAAATAAGCTTGCACTTGATTCAGTTAAAATCAATCGAGCGTATAGATGTATGAACTCATAATGGAATAGTTTTAATTGTTACATGTACGAACAATTTCTCACCAAAAAGTATTCCTTGTTAAATTTGATAAGCATTGCTAATTTTTGACAACTTTTGACAGGCACAACCTCTTTCTCCATTCAAGTTTTGTGGCGACGGAGGTGCGGCGGTGGTGGTGCGGCGGTGGAGGTGCGGCAGCAGTTGTGAGCTTTGTCAACTTGTTTGTTTTTTTTTTTTTCCTTTTTTTTTAAAAAAAAAACATTATAAGAGGTGGTAGTGTTGGTGGTGGTGGAGGGGCATGAAGGTGATGGTGTGGAAGGAGGGGAAGTGAGGAAAGAGAAAATGATAAAAAGAAATGAAAAATACAAAAATACAGTATTTTATACAAATACAGGGCGTTACCAGGAAATTTTAGGGCGTGATTTAGCAAATGAGTTAATAAAGTGGATTGTTTTGGATATTTTTGTACAAATTGTGTTTGGATTAGTGTAGGTAATGGTTTCCAAGAAAGCTCAACTTTTAATGTGGATTTCTTTAGTTTTTGGCAATTAACAATTCATCATGTGCCATTTGGGTTAATGAGTGGTTTATATTGATTCTTTGTGTTTTGTTATTTGAGACTTGTTAATGGAATTGAACCGAACTGATTGCAACTGAATTGAATTGATTGTAATTGAATTGAATTGAATTGAACTGAATTGAACTGGACTGGACTGAATTAAATTATAAGTAATAGAAATGATAATTGGAGATTAACTGAACTGGATTAAATTGAATTGAACTGAACTGAAAATAAAAAGGGGAGAACAGACCTTGAGTATTAATTGTTTATTAATTTATATGATATTTTTTTAGGGAAAATTTATATCTTATTTGATGAGATGTAATTATGCGAATTAGATAATAGGAGAAATATTTTACCGTCAAATTTTGGCTCTACTATTACCATATTCCGTGATTTCAACCATCAAGAGCAAAAAATTAGAAAGTATTAAATAGCATTTTCAATATGTTATTTTTTTTGATGAAAAAAGGATAGGGAATTTTATTAAGAGTTAGTCGTGCGTGGACCTGATCCACGATAATATTATTGTGGACCAAAGCCACTTATTAACATAATGACCCTTTTTTTTTTCTATATACTAACCTTATATAATTACTATCTATCATAGTGACTTTTTTTTATATTTAAATATAGTCCATTTTTCTCACATTAGTTTATCATAATGAAACTTTTACTTTGTGACATAGTGACCTTTTTTTTTTTTTTCACATAGTCAAACTTAACAATCTATATTTACTCATATTTTTTATATATATTTTTTATATAGTGACCTTTTTTCATAAATCACATGAATTAGCATTAGATCCATACTGATTTAATGTAGACCAAATTTATATAAATTTTTTACTTTTATTAATACATATCAAAGTTCCGCCAAAGAAATCAAACTTGGGGAATTAAATTTGTACACAATACACACTAATTACGAATTCACTATTCATCTAGCTACTAAAATGTGCTATGGTACAGTTTTTCACCCCGCCTAACATGACACAGAAGAAAATAATCAACTCAACACTAGGGATGGCAATGAGTCCTGGACCCGACCCAGACCCGCTTGGACCTAATCCATTTATAAGGGTCTGGGTCCAGAAATTTAAGACTCAATGGGTCTGGGTCCCGAGGAGTATGGTCGGGACTGGGTCCGGGTCCACATATGCTAGACCCAGACCCGCCCCGCGGACGCATTTACATATTAGAAGTTTTTTTTTAACCTAAACTCTAAAATTTTTATGAGTTGTGATTTTGTGAACTCGTCAGTGTTGTAACTCCACTAAGACATGTAACTTTATACGTTGTAACATTTTAATATTTTATGAGTTAATTCTTAAAATTTTATTTAGAGAATGTTTTAACCATGGATACAAGAACCTATATATATTAGGCTGAAAATTTTTAATTACATATATTCAAAAATATGATGAAAACTTAAAACTAAGAAGGACTCATTTAGGACCCATGGACTCGCTAGACCCAGCGAATCTGGGTATGGGTCTGAAAAATCTGAACCCAACGGATCTGAGGCGGGTCTGTGCCTGTGAAAACTGAATGGGTCTTGATCTGGGTCCAGTTGAACCCAACACAGACCCTCCCCAATGCCATCCCTACCCAACACACGTTTGTTTAATGCCATCAAGGAAAAGAAACAAAGAAGAGTCTCCGATATTGGATTTGCCATTTAGCCACTAGATAGCATTGTCGATACGTTATATTTGGTACAAATTATCCTCTTTTTAGCAAATAACATAGAGTAATGTCCATAGACATAATTTAATCAACATTGTCTCTCAAAAAAATGAATGTATGTGAGCATCAATACTAGCTGCTTAGCTAAAAGCTTCAAAACCACCAGATCACAAACTCACAATATCATATATTAGTATGACCACTTTAATAGCAAAATTAGTCATAACAAAGTATTAATAAAAAAAATGGAGAAAAGTCATGTTCATAATTTTAAACTTTTTCTTAAACTTTATTTTAGTACCAACAATTATATCGCAACTCTCTTAGGCTCCGTTTGGTAGGGCGTAAAACATTTTCAGTGTAAAATGATTTTCATGGAAAACAATTTATAATGGAAAACACAATTCCAAAATTAGTTTTCCGTTGTTTGGTTTCATGTAAGGAAAATGATGAAATGAAAGGAAAATGAAAGGGAAAGTAAGGAGGTAGTGAGAAAAGTGTACAAGAGAGATAAGGAAAACAATTTTCCCTTCATTTTGAAAGGAAAATGGTTTTCCATCATTGGGAGAGTAATTTTACCCCAAGGGAAAATGATTTTACACTCTTTTACCAACCAAACAATGTAAAACTGAAAATGAAGGAAAACTGTTTTCCGGGAAAACGTTTTACGCCCTACCAAACGGGGCCTTAATCCACTCATACATACAATCATGTGACAAGTATTCACTAATAAAAAAAATTCTACCATCTTTATTACCCAATTGTTTTTTAGTCATAAAACTTTTGGCGACAAGATAAATCAAGTTCTAGTTCAATGTAAAATTCATCGTTTCAAGAATTTTGTATAGCTGAAAAATTTAAAGTACTTCCTCCGTTTTCTTTACTTACAATACTTTTCTAAAAGGGAAATAATTAATTACTTGCAATATTTTTTACTTTTGTTTTTCCTTTTTCTCTATCTCTCTCCAATCACATGAGCCCTCTTTTTTTTTTCCTCTAGCCTACCCAAATTTTACATTAGAGTTGATTAAAAAAAAGTGTTACAAGTAAAAAAAATGGAAGAAGTATTTAAATTTCGAACTAGTTAAGTTATAAATATCTTGCTAATATATGATAGAAGAAAGGATAGGGACACAAGAAGTCCCATCAAATGGATCGAAAAAGCTTTGATTATTTAACTTTTATGTATTAAATGTAATTTAAAAAGATAAAAAGTTCTAAAATAAAATATCAAATGATAATTAAATAGATTGATGATCTCAAACAATATGTAGTTGATTCATCTTAAAAAGTGTGTATGTCTTAATAATTTATTTTTTAAAATAAGGAAACGAGATTGCTTTAATTCATAAATAGAAATATTCATTTGTCCAAATTAAATATTGGTAGATCCATGCAACTTCTTATATTCACATCATTTCTTCCATATATAAATTATAAATTATAAATTATAAATTAGACCCACTTTTTAAAGAAAGTATATTAAACCCATTACCCACTTTACCAATAATCTACCTGATTTCTTTCTCACTCAACATGATAAAACACAAAGCTTATCTTTTTGAGATGGTGCAATATCTCACTATAAATATAATCTCTTGCACAATCCACAATAGTTTTCCTTGTATTGTAAAAAGTTTCTTTTACTTCCTCCGTTTCAAAATAGATGGGACATTGTCTATTTTGGGGTGTTTCAAAATAGATGATACATTGTTATTTTTTTCCTTATTTAGTAACTTTTGCCTTATAATTTTACCATTTTACCCTTACTAACTTGTGTTATGTACATTAATCTACCTCTAATAATCTGATTAATCCTAACCTAAAACTAACAATTCCCACCATTTTTTATGCCCCCCACCCCTTTCTCATAGCCACCACCCATCTCTCTCTCCTCAACTCAACCCACCCCTTTCTCTTAGCCACCACCCATCTCTCTCTCTCCTCAACTCAACCCACCCCTCTCTCTTAGCCACCACCCTTCTCTCTCCTCTCTGAGACCACCACCGTCACTACTAACCCGACACTACCACCAACTCGACACCAGATGCGACCCAACGCCACCACTACCACCTCGACCTTGCCACCGCCTTCTTTCCCTTTCTTCCCCTCCTTCTCCTTCATCTCCCTCCCAAACACATTCGCCGGCAAATTCTCAACCGATCCTCCAATCACCATATGACCACCACCAACAACAACACCACCACCACGACGTTGTTGTTGTTGTTCCTCCATTGTCGGCCGCGAAACTCCGATAAATGTTAGGGTTAGGGCCGCGAAACTCGGATTTGTTTTCGGTAAAGTAAGATGAGAAAGGGTATTGTTTTTCGCCATTGTTGTTGTTGTTGTTGTTGTTAGAAGAAGAGGAAAAGAGGAGAGAGAAAGTGATGTTGGAGGAGGTTGTTTTTGAGTTTTTCGGGTGGTGGTGGTTGTTTTTGAGTGGTGGTGGTTGTTTTTGAGTTTTTCAGGTGGTGGTTGTTTTTAAGTTTTTCGGTAGTGATGGTGGTGACCGGTGGTGGAGGTGTTGTGGTGGATGGCCGGTGGGCGAGTTTGGGGGAGGGTGGTTTTCCGGTGGGCAGGTAGGGAGGGTGGTTTCCGGTGGGCAGGTTTGGGGGAGAGGTTTCTCCCTCCTTTTCACATGGGACCACTAGAATTAATTATACTACCTAAACATACTTATGAAATTTTGCCTAGGAGTCCGTTTTAATCACAATGTCCCATCTATTTTGAAACGGAGGAAGTATTAGATTGCCAAGCTTTTAAGACAACGAAAAAGAATCACAACAATAGTCAAAAGAGCTTTTCTAAACATCTAGCTAAGCTAAAATTAGCAAGCCTTTAGCATAGTCTAAGCTAAATTACACGAAACACAAAATGATTCTAGCAAAGCCTCATCTAAAAGTATGAACAAAATGATTCACCCTTTGGGCTATTTTGTTCACTTGACTTGTAACTTGTCATTTTACCAAATTATCCTTTTAGAATGGAGCTTTTAATCCAACTTTTCCTTTTTCTCACCGATTTCCATGCTGCCGGTTCACATCTTCTGTTAATGTCAAAACAAAGTTCTTAGACTAGTATGAACAAAGTTCTTACATGATGTTATTTGTGAAAAATAATTTCTTTTTAGAAAATATCTTATGCAACTGTTGTATATTTTACATGGCGTAACCAATTACCCTTAATCAATCACTTCCATTAGATATTACTTATTAGTATTACCATTTTTATGCATGTATTCATAAAACGACAATGATTAATGAATAGAATTCCCAATATATGCCCTTTCTTGTATTAATTCCCAGTATATATATACACACATAAAGTATTTAATCTCCCTAAAAAAAGTATTTTTGTATCCTACAACTTATGTATCTATCTATACAAATATATTAAAAAGCGTGCATAAACAAGAGACTGTGTCACGTGGCGCTCAATAAAAAAATTTACAAATTGCATAGTATTTTTGTATCCTACAACTCATCTATCTATCTATCTATACAAATATATTAAAAGGCGTGCATAAACAAGAAACTGTGTCACGTGGCGCTCAATAAAAAAATTTACAAATTTCATAGTATAGGGTTTGATCCCGAGACTTCAAATACATATACTAAAGTCTTAACCACTAAACTAAAGAGTATTTAGTGTTATTATTACAAAGTATTATATTAATAAATGTTTTTTTTGCCTGGGACGTAGCCCGTGCCTAATAACTAGTTTTAAATGGAAAAAGTGTGTCATAATTCTAAACAAAATGTAAAAAAGTGTCATAGTTGGAAAAGCTGAGATGTTTACCTTTTCTAAGCATTTCTTGGAAATTCCGGCAATGAGGGTCAATGGGTAAGCCCATTAATTCGTATGCAGTATGATAAACTGCATTTCTTGTAGGTCTGAAAGAAAAAACATATAGTCCATTGTAAAAATTCTTACTTATTTCTTTTCTTTTTTGCATGGTTTTTATGGTATAAGCTTATGAGAATTGGCGATATATATACCTAGGAATAGGAGCCGAAAAGATTGCATTGTTAGATGCTGAAGTTTCATCCTGGTAACTTGATAGGCTCACAAATAAATCATCTTCCCATGATAATTTTCTCTGCAAACAAAAAGTATGTAACAACTAAAATGTCACCAACTTAATGACTTATGCTTAATGACCTTTTGATTTGTTTGTTGGAAATGGATGACACATATAGTTACATTTTCCGTTTTCCAATGAAATATATGTTATCCGAATTCTTCATTTGTTTATATACCAACAAGGTTGAACTTTTTATTTATTAGAGAAGCTAATATAACGATAAGTCTGATTTTTTGGAAATATTGAATATGTATGACACTTGGACGTGTACCTATATCCAACACTAGTCTCGACTCCGAGTAATATAGACAAAGATCATAACTAAATATAAAACTAACCTTTTGAGCAGAAACGGGTGATCCTTCCACCTCAAAATGTGCCTGCTGAAATTTGAATATTTGATTATTAGTATTTATTACTTCTATTTAAGTATTGTTAGCAAGAAAACTGTTAAAGTAGGCACACTACTACTTTACTGCATCATAGTACATCAGTTTTGATATCATCAGCAGTTAGTGAGCACTACCTAGTATGCTGTAATCCCAAGGAGGATTTCTCTCTCTGGCGTCCGTGCCAATCATTAGCTTTTTTGTCATTTTGTGTTGCTGGCAATTGTGCCGTTATTTCAGCACTTTCCTAGGAAACTTCTGGTGGTTTTCTCTAGTCTATAAAAGACTAAGTTGTAAGCTGTTTACAGGAACATAGTTGAATGAATGAAAAGGAGAGAAGGTAGTGAAGAAAATTAATGTCTTGTTCTAAATGTTTTCATGGTATCAGAGCTTAGGCTCGAAAAATCACTACATCTCTCATGTTTTTCTGCTAAAAATCTTCCCTAAACACATCTAACCTACTCTCAAAATAGCTAGAAAGAAAAAATCTGTCATGACTAATACCACTATAGAGGTAACTAGTCCTCTTTATCTCCATCCATCAGATGGAAATAATTTTCTGGTAATAGAAAAACTACAAGGGTCTGCTAACTACAGATCTTGGAAGAGATCAATAGAGATTGGTCTTGCATCAAAAAGAAAACTAGGTTTTGTGACAGGAGTGGTAAGAAGAGATGATAAAGATGTTGTTAAAGGAGAAGCCTGGGATACATGTAACAGTATGATTATCTCTTGGATTCTGGGTTCTGTGAATGAATCCATTAAGAAGTCTGTAATGTTTGTGAGTAATGAACACCAGATATGGATGCAATTAGAGAAAAGATTCTCTCTCACAAATGGGTCAAGAAAATATAAACTGAACAAAGAATTATATGAAGCAAAACAGCAAGGTAAACAGGTGAGTGAGTATTACACTATGATGAAGTGTCACTGGGAGGAACTGGACTCTCTAAATACTCTACCTCCTATTACCACCGTGACAGCAGAGATAACAAGCTTCGTTGAAGCTCTTACTCAGCAGCAAGATGAACATAAGTTGTTCCAGTTCTTGAATGGACTTGATGAAGTCTATGGAACACAGAGAAGCAACATTCTCATGATGTCTCCTCTTCCAACAGTGGAAACTGCTTGTAGCTTTCTTGAACAAGAAGAAGCTCAGAGAGAGCTGTTGAGTCAAGTGAAAGAAGAAACAGAAACATTGGCTATGTTCAGTAAAGGGATAGGGGGAGCCTCTACTAGCACACCTTCCACTACTCAATGCACTGTGTGTAGTAAAACTGGACACACAAAGGAAAGTTGCTGGTTTGTAGTGGGGTTTCCCAAGAACAAAGCCAGAACTCAGGGACTTCCATACAACAAAGGGAAGGCAAAAATAATATTATGGTCAGCAAAAATGGAGTAAAGGGAAGCCATCTGGTGTGAAAGTAGCAGCAAATGTTCAAAATCAGAGTGACAACATGTCAATTTCAAGTAACAACACCACCATTACTGCTCAACAACTTGAACAGCTTCTCAGACTCTTGCCTACTCCATCTAAAGGTGAGGATACTGAAGATGAGATGGACATACATTACTCAGGTATGGTCTCATGTTACTTTGCTGATTCTGTAAACATGGATACATGGATTCTGGATTCTGGTGCCTCAGATCATATGACTGGGAATTTTGGTATATTAAAACATGTTGTGTCATGCAAAGATAACTCATTGATCAATTTACCTACTGGTCAGACTTCTAAAGTCACTCATACTGGTACTGTGATATTAGAAAGTAACATAAAGCTAAGAAATGTTCTGTACATTCCTACCTTTAAACAAAATCTTTTGTCTATGAACAAGTTGTGTGAAGATCTAAAATGTAAGGCAACATTCCTTGATGAATATTGACTGTGTGAATGAAGAAATAAAAGGTGTAGGAAAAAGTGCTAATGTCTTTACTATCTGATAAATGAGCCAGTTGAGAAAACTCTTTGTAGAATCAAAGAAGAAACCAGTAGTGTAATTCAAAGAAACAAGAAAAGGGTGGCTATGAATGCACAAAATTACACTGAATTTCCTAGTGTGATTAGTGATGTACCAAAGTTGAGCAAAGAAACACTATGGCATCATAGATTGGGGCATGCTCCAATGAAGAAACTTGCTATGATAGACTCTATTGATGTGAAGGGTGGATGTCAGGATGTTTGTATTACATGTCCTTTAGCAAAATTCACAAAGTTGCCTTTTAAAAGGAGTGAGTCAAGGGCAGGAGAGTTGTTAGAAATGGTACACATGGATACCTGGGGGCCTTACAAGGTGAACTATAAGGGAAAATATAGGTATTTTCTCACTTTGGTAGATGACTACTCAAGACTAACATGGGTGCATCTACTGAAATTGAAGTCTGATGCCTTTGGTGCCTTGGAAAATTTTGTCAATATGGCAAGGACACAGTTTGGGAAGAGCATAAAGGTCATAAGATCAGGTAATGCTTTAGAATTTGATGACAGTAAGTGTAGGCCATACTTTGAGAAGCTTGGGATAATTCACCAAACATCATGTCCTGATAGGCCTCAGCAAAATGGTAGAGTAGAGAGGAGACACAGGAATGTTCTTGAAATGGCAAGGGCCATAAGGTTTCAGAGTGGTCTTCCACTTCATTTCTAGGGTGACTGTGTGATGACATCAACCTATATTACTAACAGGTTGCCCAGTTCAGTTCATCAGGGAAAGAGCCCTTATGAAGTGTGCTATGGAAAGAAACCAAATTACAGCATGATGAAATGCTTTGGTTGCTTAGCTATGGCATATAATCCTGATAGAAGGAAAGATAAGTTTGGTGCAAGAGGTATACCTTGTATCTTTATTGGATACTCAATTACTCAGAAGGGGTACAAGCTTCATAATCTTGTTAGTGGAGTTCATTTGTGAGTAGGGATGTAAAGTTTCATGAAAATGTATATCCTATCACATCTTTCATACTACATCTCATAAGAAGGTGGACATTTGTGAGGCTCCTAAACAAAACATTGTATGGAGTGAGGTGAATGATGAAGAAACACAACAAGATAACACTGAGAGGGGTGATGGTGATGCAGAAATAGGTGAGATGGTGGATGTAGAAACTGATGTGGAAGTATCTCCAAGAAGATCCAGAAGAGAACACAAAGCTCCAACTTGGCATAGTGACTATGAAGTGAGAGCAAATCTTGTTCAAAAAGTGACTAACATTCAAGTCACTAAGCAGTACACATCACTCCTGAGTACAATAGAGAGAACACCTGATCCCAACTTCTTTAAAGAAGCAGTGAAACACAAGCAGTGGTTGAAAGCTATGAATGAAGAATTGGAGGCTCTAGAAAGCAAAACACATGGGAAATTACAGAGTTACCCACAGGGAAGCATGCCATTGGTTGCAAATGGATCTACACAGCCAAAATTGATCCACAAAGGCAAGACCTGAGGTACAAGTCTAGACTTGTTGTGCTGGGAAATAGACAACAATATGGATTGGACTATGGTGAAACATTTGCACCTGTTGCAAAATTGACTACAGTAAGGTCAATACTAGCTGTTGCAGCTATTCAAGGCTGGCATACACATCAAATGGATGTGAAAAAATGCCTTTTTGCATGGAGAACTTGAAGAAACTGTGTATATGAAGTTGCCACCAGGATACACAAGGCAAGGGTTCAGATTTAATGTTGATAAGCCAGGAGAAGCTGTGCCTACCACTGAAAGTAAGCTCAAGGTATGTAAGCTATTAAAATCACTGTATGGGCTTAAACAAGCACCCAGACAGTGGTTTACTAAGCTAAGTACTGTATTGAAGAGTAATGGATTTACTCAATCTAATGCTGATTACTCTCTGTTTGTGAAGCAAGAAGGATCTACATTTACAGCTATCTTAGCTTATGTAGATGATCTTATACTCATTGGAAACAACATGAGCAGTATTATTCAAGCAAAACAGTTTCTGAGCACTGAATTCAAAATGAAAGACCTAGGTGAGTTGAAATATTTCCTAGGTATTGAAGTTGATAGGAATGATCAAGGTATTTTCTTATCTCAAAGAAAATATGTTGCAGATCTTCTTGAAGATTATGGGCTAATGGACTGCAAACCCCTGAAATTGCCCATGGACACTCATGTGAAACTTCTTACAAGTTCAGGAGACTTACTACCTAATCCTGAGTTGTATCAAAGGCTGATAGGAAAGCTTATCTACCTGACCATCACAAGACCAGACATTGCATACACTGTGCATGTCTTGAGTCAATTCATGCATGCTCCCACTACAGTGCACTTTCAAGCTGCAAAAAGGGTACTTAGATACCTAGCTGGTTCAAGGGAACAAGGCATTCTTCTAGCCAGTAAATCTGCAGCAAAACTACAAGCTTACTGTGATAGTGACTGGGGAGGTTGTCCTAATACAAGAAGATCAACAACTGGCTTTTGTATCATGCTTGGGAACTCACCTCTCACATGGAAATCTAAGAAGCAATCTGTGGTGGCTAGGTCTACAGCAGAAGCAGAGTGTAGGGCTCTTGCCATGACTGTGTGTGAAGTCATTTGGATCAAACAACTTCTTAAAGATCTTGGGTTGAAAAATTTGAACACTACACCTATTTTTTGTGACAATCAGGCAGCATTAGCCATAGCTTCTAACCCAGTACACCATGAGAAGACCAAGCATGTAGGGATTGATTGTCACTTCATCAGGGATCAAGTGGGTTCAGGAGGTGTTCTTCCTACATATGTACCTAGTGCACAGCAGTTAGCTGATGTACTCACTAAAATCTTAACAACTGAGCAACATCAGGCTCTTCTATTCAAGCCGGGAGTTTTACAATCCTCTCCACTCTCAGCTTGAGGGGGAGTGTTAAAGTAGGCACACTACTACTTTACTGCATCATAGTACATCAGTACTGATATCATCAGCAGTTAGTGAGCACTACCTAGTATGCTGTAATCCCAAGGAGGATTTCTCTCTTTGGCGTCTGTGCCAATCATTAGCTTTTTTGTCATTTTGTGTTGCTAGCAATTGTGCCGTTATTTCAGCACTTTCCTAGGAAACTTCTGGTGGTTTTCTCTAGTCTATAAAAGACTAAGTTGTAAGCTGTTTACAGGATCATAGTTGAATGAATGAAAAGGAGAGAAGGTAGTGAAGAAAATTAATGTCTTGTTCTAAATGTTTTCAAAAACTTAAGCATGTATAACAATGAAATGATATGGAACCAACCGGAGAAAAGTTTGCAAACCGCCCTTGTAAATTCAGAGAAAGACAAGTCCCCATATTGCTTCGACTTCCCATTGACTGATTTGAATATGAAAATCCAGAAATTGCCTATAATTTAAAAGAATTAGAATTACCCAGTTTGAAAGATTCTAATTTGCATCAACTAAAAATAAAATTGCTAATGTCAAACAAATTGATTAGCATGTATTCTCTACTCTCTTCAGCCTTCACCTTCACAAAATAAGTTTTAAGGCTGATCAGGTTTAACCCGGGGGGAGACTAGGGTTGATCACGGATCAAGTCCAATTAATGTGTAAACATAAGGTGAAATAAGAGTTGAACAAAGTTCAGGTGAAAGGAATTCATGCAGACCTTGTTAAAGTCGTCTTAATGTGAAATGAGCGCATATGTCATTTATCATATTAATGGTCAAATGCATGTCTCGGAGAATTTGAAAAAATAAAAAAAAGCAATCTATAAGGGTATGGAGGGAATGGTATATATATTACTATACCTGGTGATTCAATTGCAAATTTGGTGGTCTTGAATCTATATATATGTTATTCAGTCCAGAAACTGAATTTAGCAAGTTCAGAGAGCTCGATCTTTGTCTGTTAAAGCAACAAAACATGATATTAGGCTAAATTAATAACTGTACTAAACTACCAATCATTATAACAAATAACAATATGAAGTAAATTTGAATTTACTGATTATATTGAGTAAACATATTACCCAAAGGCAGTTGGATTTTGCTGCAGAGTTCTCTGATTACACCATTGTTGATCACTAAATCGCGATTCGTTACTGTTGCTTCCTAGTGGCATTTGCTGCTGTACATGATTGAATTTATTTGTAAGATATTAATTAAACAGATGGTTAAAATTAACACCTCTAAACATAATTAGTCAGATTAAGAGGGGCTTACAGATATTTGATAGTAAGGGGCTTGTAGCTGCATAGGGATCTGAATTTGATGATAAGGCATTTGGAAGCTTGCTGATGAAGGTGGAAGCTCAAAATTCTGGGGAATCAAGTCTGAAGCAGGAAGATTATTATAACCATTATCAGTTCTAAATGTGTTGATCTCATTGTCTTGTGAAGTTTGATTAACTCCTGATGAATCACCATTCCTGCAACAATAAAAAGCATGCACAAACAAAATAAAGATAGAAGATCATCTAGAACTGAAATATAATAAAAATAATACTCCTTCCATTCCACAATAATCTTCTTATGCCGTTCTTACTTCTTATTGTAGCTCCAGATACCATGGAAAAAGGAAAAGTGGGATCCACGAGTCAGTATAAAGTGGGTCCCATAACGTGAGCCAACTAGAGGTAAGATGACGATTATTCGTGCTAATATATATACTCCCTCTATCTTTTTCTTAGTTGCTACATTTTGTCATTTTCGGGTGTTTTGATTTACTTGCTACATTTGCTAAATATTTCTACTTTTAGTATGTGTTACCCACATATTATTTACCTTTATACCTTATTTTTGTTTTCAGTACACAAAAAGACAACTATTTTATGCTTTACTGCTCTACTTTTCAATGATCTCCACATGTTTCCTTAGCAATTGTGCAAAAATAAATATAGCAACTAATAAAAGACGAGGGAGTAGAAACAAAGCTGAACAAGTAATAACATTATAGTATGAAACAAGCTTAAGAGTGAAGAACTTAGAGGAACAAATAGAGTATATTTTGAAAGAAATGCATAAAATTTTCATACTAGAAAAGTGTCTTACGAGTAGATATTAGTGTCAAGACCATCTCGGGAAAAACTGAACTGATGTTGTTGGAATGAAGAGCTGTTATTCTGCTTAGGTGACTGAGAGTAGAAAGTTTCCTGCCAAATTAAACAATGTTTATCAGTTCAAGTGTAGATTTCTACATGTATATCAAGCATCAACAAGGACTGTCTATGAAAAACTTCTGTTATTTATAGCTAACAGGTAAATATCTAACAAGATAAGCGCAACTTATGAGCTACGCAAAATAACTAAAGTTACTTTAAGATTCTTTTTATTTACTGTTAGGTATCTAACTGTTAGACGATAAACAGTGCAATTTTTTGTGCTACCAAAAATTTAAGTACCCTTATAGGAGACAAAGTTTCAGCAACATCCACGGCAGTTAAAAGACTGGAAAAGGATGTTCCAGCATGTTGAGGATGAGGACTAGGAGCCATTTGTAGCATTAAATTTTGCAATTGACATCCCTCCATCAACGTAACTTGGATGCTGCCATACACATCACATATGCATGCACAGGTATAAAATCTTGTTAGATCATACTACAAGCAATAGAGTACACATGCTCATCAAGATAATCAGGCAAACTAATTATGCAAGAATATACACTATTAAGAAGCTAATTAAGATGATCATTAGGTACCCTTTAGTTGTTGTTGAGTGGTGTTGGTTCTTGTCAGAATCTTCTTTTGGTTGGTGCTGAAACTCTTCCTGCTGAACTTCGTCTGAAGGTTTTGGTGATGAATTTTTTGCTCCAAACTTATAAATACATGCATGAAAGGGAACATTATAGTAAAAATATTAATCCATATTGATGAACCTAATTAAGTACTTTATATAGTTTTGGTGATGAGTTCAGATTAGAGCACATGTATATACCATGGAACCAGATGGTTGAGATGCTTCTCCGTCATGAACTTCTGCTGTTAGCTCTTTCTACTTGGCCAAAACACAAGAATCATTACTAAGATTGTCAATACACATGTAATAGAAACATTTTCATTGTTGTAACAATTAATATTGATTAATAGAATTTAATAATTTATCATCAAATTGTATAGATTATGCATATGGAGATATGATCATTGAACGAGAAAAATTTGAGGATTCCTATATGGTAAATATATATGTGACCTAAACTGCCAAGTTGTGGGTTATTCTCATATGAATAGTTACTTTTAGACTCTGTTTGGATAACAACATAGACGGGAAAGGAAGGGGAGGGAAAGAAAGAAAAAGAAATGGAGGTGAGAGGTAAAACTTCATATTCCCTCCAAAACTCGCCAGTGTTGGAGGGGCGGTGTTTATTAAAGAGGAAGAGAAATCGGATCTCTCCTCCTCCCTTCCCTTCCTCCCCCAACATCTTATCCAAACAAGGGAATTAGTTCCCTTTGCTAGCTTTCCTTTCTCCCCTCCTTTTCTCTTCAATTCCTCGCTCTTATCCAAACAAAGTGTTAATAATGATTGTGTGCCTACGTACGTAGTTACTAACAAGCTAAGTTTGAGCTCAATGTATTCATGATTAATTATCTCCCCAGGAATCCAGGATAATAAAGACTTTGGCTAGGGCGTTGAATGAAGGAAGAAATGAATTTCCTTAGGCAATTTACCATGCGTTTAGAATAATCATGTTATATAGTTGGTTATTTAGAAAGGGTTTTAGTATTAAACTACTACTTCTTTTTAATAGTTACACTTATATTTTTCACGCATGCTGATACACTACTTTGAGTCTTTATATCTCTAATTTTGTATTTGTAAAAAAAATCGATATTCTAAAAGTACATATCAAGACGAATCAAACAAGACTCTACATAACTATATTTTCTCTTAACCATAAGTCACAAATGATAGTGAAAGGAAAATTTGTTGATAGTGTCAAAAATTCAAAATTGAAAGTGTAACTATTAAAAAGGAACGGAGGTAGTATGTCTTAACATGAACCAAAACCGAAAAGATAGGAGGAATTGACACAGTGTCTTAGGTTTCTATGACAATAAGAATTGTTACTTCACACTACTATTGGGACGTGTACGAGGATTATTATATTGCTAGACATCAACCTAGATTGGTCGTTTGTTGGACTATTGTTATTACCATTTTTAAATGCTTACTGATTTTGCACCAATAACTATACTACCGGTTTAATGATGAAACTATATATGTTTACATTTTCTAGTTAGGAATCATCAATTTATTATGAGATAATCATTTACATAAACTAAATGACATATTTTACAGTGTGCATCTAAAAATATAGTCTTAAATAAACCACAAGGTATGCAAGATTATAGTAGGATACAAATTTTAATACAAAATGCGAGGTCATCATAATCTCTAGAGAAGCACATAAGAGCTAGTAATGTTCATATAAAGCACCTTTCTTTCTTGGACTTTGGCAAGTGTTTCCTCAAGAATTTCTTCAGAAAGGTTTGCTTCTTCGATTGTCATTATAGCTTTTTCTAAGGGTTCGTATATCCTGTAATTTACCCAAAATTTTAACATAAGTAATTTAGCTTAAGAACAAGTTGTACTTTTGAGCTTAAAATGAAAAATAATTGAAATACTCCCTTTGTCCCATTTATTTAATGAAAAAACTTTTATCATTTGATTAACCTTTTCAAGGTCAAACTATTCAAAAATTTTGACAATTTTGTAATGAAATCATAGTATTATCACTATTATGTGAGATTATGTTAGATCTGGTTGTAATATATTTTCAAAAGATAAACTTTTATAATTTTTTTTATAGCAAATCATTGAAGATACTCTTGGTCAAAGATGTAGACCGAAGATTTTGAAATTGAATTTTTATCGGTAGAACAAGACGAAGGGAGTAAGTCAAAAATGCAAAATAATTTATCAGCTGAGAAGTACAAGTATAACCTAGTATCAAACAAGAAACACTGAATCTCTTCTTTCACTTGAGAAAGTTCTTTCTGGATTGCCTACATAGCATTTATCAGAAATATAGACATCACTTAAACAGGGAAAACAGGATTATCTATCAAACAAGATTTTCTAGATGAACTTTGGACTTACTGAAATGGTACTGTGTGTGTAACATGCCGCAGCACAGAAGGGATTGATCATGTTAAAATGCAACAAACATAAATTCATTAGCCTTGGGATGAGAAGAATAATGTATGTGCCCAAGTGGTGGCTAGTAAGAAAGTTGCATGTGCTAATTCCTACTATGATGTGAATACATATTAGTGAAAAGACTGCATGGGATTATTAGTTTTGATTGCTAATCTGGTTACTGAAGTTGATAAAACTTAGGTTATTTGTCCATGCATGATTAATTTTGGCAAGTTTGATAATTGATAATGCATGTGAAAACGATTCCTTTTTGAAGTTCACGCACGCGTATAAGATATACTATTTCAAAAGAGCGTATACAATACGCATGTTGTTACTCATATTTTTACGCATCTTTTAAAAAGGTAACTTTTGCAAATTATATGACAAAATCATTGCCCATAATATTATTCCATTTCAATCTCTTCCCCTCCAATAATTACTATTTTGTCAACATCCTACCTTCTGCATATTTTGTAGCCATTAGTAAGATCCGACTTGCTCTTCAGTTTCTTGATGTATTGATAATTATTCCATTTTCCATAACTCAAACCTATTTTTGAAATTTGTTTGTAATAGTTACACTTGTCTTTTCATATTCACCAATGTACATTTTTTTCATTAATGTTTTAAACTTTTTGAAAGATGAAGCAAAATATAAACATCAAAAAGAAATGAAGGTACTATCTTCAAATAAATTAAAATCATAAATGAATTAGGTTAAAAATAATCAATGGTGTTTATCTAGATAAATTCCTATATTTTTGTAATTTTTTTTATGTCTTGTATCGTAATATTATCATACATATATATATCTTGGATTTTATTTTATGAACTTTTGTTTCTTCTAATTAAAATTTTGAAGAAGATACAATAATCAAAATGTTTGGCTTGTAAAAATGAAATGCATGAGGTATTGAATTATCTAAAGAGATTGTACCGGTCGCGTCTGATATGTTCTTGTGTTTGTTCTTGAAGCTGCCTGAGTATATCAAGTAAAAGCTGCAACTGGAATTAACCACAACAAAATCAACTTCATATTTCTCTCATATTCTGTCAACCACCCCAAAAGCATATAGTAAAAAAAAGCAAAAGAAATATAGAATAGTTTCATTTAATTTAGTTATTCTAACTCCTATATTATTTCATCTTCTAACATAATTTCATATATTTAGCAAACTAATAATAAAAAACAACTTATAAATTATAAATTATTATTGGCCATTTGCGGCGGTTAATGAACAAGTAAATGCATGTCTAAACCTAACATTGAAGGCATTATATATTACCTCTATATCTGGTATATGGCTGCAAGAATTAAAAGAAGAAAACTTGGTTAATTTATGCATGAGATCAATTAATTAATAGAGTATAATACAACTATATATGTTGCTTATAGCTTTTGCTTTCAGCAAGAAATTTAACATGAAGATCAAGTATTTGTATTATAGATTCTTCTTTATAAACTAACTTATATACCCAATATTTTAATGACAAGAAACTTACAATCGTCTGGTATCTTCAGGCAATGCAACAAAGCGACTTAGCACATCTTCAACCCTGTATCAAAAAGTTATCAAGTAAAGCAAAATGAAGAAATCATCCCAAACAAATTGTGTGTATATATAAACATATACACGACAATAAAAAATAATAATTATAAGAGTAACATTTTCACGAGGTAATAACATACTAGTTGTGCTGATGAGTTATTAAGTTCACATGAGAACACTTCTTATATGAGAATAATGAAATTACAATTCATTTTAGTAATATTTCGTTTGGAAACTAAGATTGAGCGTCTAAGGAAAAAAGAGTATATTTTAATCAAAATATATTACATATTGATAAAAAAGAATTATAACAAAGTATTTTATATGTTTTCATACGAGGATTATAACATTTTTATCACCATAAAACAATAGTATTTATATATTTTAAGTGTTGCCAAAAGTAGAATAATATATATATACAAGGAAAAGATCCAATAAAAATTTTCTTAAAATTAGAAAGTTACATTTTATAAATTTTGAATGTGCTTATATGTGATTTCAAGTTGAACAACTTGTTTTTGAAACAAAAATTTTGTTTGATGAAAAAAATTGACATTTTACTTAAAAAATGCACATGATATATCTCTTCAGTTTAAAAAATATGCACATTTAGTTAAGAAAAAACGCAAATAATGATTTTTAAGATTCTATTCTACCCCAACATTTATATATATGTGTGTAACTGTAAAATTTACCTATTATCACCACAAAAATAGCTAAGACGACCAGAAGGTGAGAAGGCTAAAAAAACAGCATCAACCCCACACACCATATGCAATTCTAATGCTTTTTTCATCAGTCCATTGCGTCGCTTTGCAAAAGATAATTGCCTGCTAAGTTCATCTTCAATGAGCCTCAATTGATTTATTTTTCTAACCATGATTATTGAGAATAATAATACAATTTAGGCAAAAATGTTAGCAATGTAATCAGGAAAGATGTACATTGCAATATATATATATATATATATATATATATATAGACAAATTAAAGGTTAGTATACTATAGAGAAGAAGACTATATTTCAATACTTTGAACATATGATTTTTGTGCAAGTTTCTTGGCAAATACTATATCCACTTTGGATTTCCTTGCAATAAATTGATAACAAATGAAATTAAATAGTATTATTGAAATTTGTTGGGTAAATCTAGCAGATTTGTATTTTGGCAATATCTGGAAAGGCATCAAATAAAACATTTTTGGTACATTGTTAAGATTATGTTCTGACCATATATGAAAAGTATGTAATAGAGACAAGTGTTTATTTTCACATCGATCAATTTTTTTAGAAAGACTTCGCCGCTTTTGCGAAATTCAATCAGAAGTTTGTGCTCACCGAAATCATGGAAGACGCTATCCAATGTTCCTAAACCCATTTTTTATATAAAATTACTTTAGATCAGTAGTATTTTTGTGTGGTCATATATGATAAAACCCTCTAAAGTATTTTCATTACCAAAATGTATATTGAAGAATATTACCCGGGATTTTGCCTAACATAGGTGACCAGAGTTATGAATAAGTAGTAAATATATCGAGTATTCATGAACAACGAAAACTATATGATTTTCTCCATAAATTTCCATCTTTATAACTTATAAAGATTATATGGTTAGAAAGAATGATACATCTACCCGGTATGCTATAAGATATAGAGAATTTGAATAATATGTTCTTTTTGTTGTGTTGGCTCGAATAAGCATTAATACACCTCTAATTTCCTATGTATATATATATATATATATATATATATATATACCTCTAATAGTGTAAGAATAGTGACTTGAATGGTGCCTTGAAGATGTTTGGTAGAATGCGTGAAGAATGAATGACATAAGCCTGACTTTGAATGCACATATATCTCAATCTATAAATGGTTTTGATGTGATTCAAATTGGAGGTGATAGCTTGTTCCAAGAGCTTTCCAACGATAGGTCATATACCCAATTCCGCTGAGAAACGAGAAAGTTATGACTCTTTTACGAAGAACTGACGAAACTGTTTTGTCTTGCACCCCGCCCGGGGAGGTCGGGCGGATTTCGCGCGGACACTTTCAGTCGGGCGCGCAAGCTGTTTTGGGAAAGCGAAATCTCGCCCGGTCGGGCGTTTCGGGTTTTTATCCGGAAAATGCGTTTTTGACGCAGGAGTATAAATAGGTCATTAACCTAATTGTTTTATACGACGAATTAAACTTAATTCTCTCTGTAATCTGTTTTCTTCTCATAATACAATATTCTCTCTCTTTCTACTGTGGACGTAGCCAAATTGGTGAACCACGTAAATATGTTGTCTGTTTTCTTTGTTTTTGCATTCGTTACTTGTTTATCTCTCACGTCTGTTATAACAAATTGGTATTAGAGCTTTGGTGTTCGATCGGTGTGAGAAAGATGTCTGGGATGAATGTCAAAATTGATAAATTTACTGGGAGGAATAGTTTTAGTCTGTGGCATATCAAGATGCGGGCTAGACGGAAGCAACAAGCGTTGTAGGCACCGTTGGCAAAGAAGTCAACGGATTTAGCTACCGCTGCGATGGCCGTTCTGGAGGAGAAGGCGCATTCAACGATTATGTTGTGTCTTTCTGACGACATAATTACTGAAGTTGTAGAGCAGAAAACTGTTGCTGGTATGTGGTTGAAGTTAGAGAGTTTATACATGACAAAATCTCTAACCAACAAGTTGCTTTTGAAGCAACGTCTGTTCAGCCTGCGTATACAGGAAGGTATATCTCTGAGGGACCATCTAGATAAATTGAATACTATCTTACTAGATCTTCGTAATATTGATGTTAAAGTAGATGATGAGGATGCTGCTTTAATTCTGTTTGTATCTTTGCCTTCGTCGTATGAGAATTTTGTGGATTCTTTTATTGTTGGGAAAGATAGCCTGTCATTAGAAGAAGTAAGATCTGCACTTCACACTAGAGAGATTCGTCATAAGGCGTCTGGTACACGTACAGTCGATCAGGCTGCGGATTAGTAGCCAGTAGTAATGGACAGGAGAATTCGGGGAAAAAATCCAGGAAACCGTCTTCTAGAGGTCCTAAATCTAGTGATGTCTGTAATTATTGCAAGGAAACGGGGCATTGGAAAAGGGAGTGTCCTAAAAAGAAAAATAAATCTGGGTCTGGCTCTGCAAATTTCAGTTCTGATGATGATATTGCTTTAGTTGCTAATGAACAAACACATTGCAGTGATGTGTGGGTTTTAGATTCTGGAGCGTCTTGTCATATGTTTTCGCGCAGGGAGTGGTTTATGAACTATAAACAGGTTGATGGAAGCGTTACTATGGCCAACAGTGAGGTCTGTAAGGCAGTTGGTATGCAATCCATCATAATTAGGAAATGTCTGTACTTTGAATGATGTTAGGCATGTTCCACAGGTCACAAAGAATCTGATTTCACTTAGTCTGTTAGACAAGAAAGGGTTCAGTTTCAAAGGTGAGGGTGGAGGGTTGTATGTCTACAGGGGTTCGAAGATGATTCTGAAAGGGGTTAAACGGGAGACATTGTATGTGTTGCAAGGGTCTACGTTATCTGAGTCTGGGGTTGCTACATTGGCTGTTTGTGATAGTGTTGAGAAACAGGTGGAGCACAAAGGCGCTCTAGGTTGGAGTGGTGGTTCACGTCAGGGAGAAATCTGTCAACACTCACAATCTGAATCTGAAATTCCGTGTTCTTCGTCATCAAAATTGGGTCAGTAAACTTGGCTCTGGTCAGCATGAAATCTTTGGGGACTCTCCCAAAGGGACGTTGTGAAGACATGGTGGGTTTTGCACTATATGTCGGAGAGGTGAATATTTTTGGGCCGTCCAACGAAGGTGTTGTGCTAGGAAAGAGCATAAGGAACACATATATTCGAATCAGATTCCACAGGGTAAGTTCCAAGGTTGTTTGGACTTACAAGCTGATCGTGATTATTAGTGGCCCTTAGGGGGTTAACCTTGTCTAGGGTCCTGAGGGGCTAGTCTAGTCGGGAGTCCTTATGGACTAATCTGGTTTGGTTGTCTTTTGGGACAAGTCTGTTGTAGGGAGATTCTGAACGTTGTGATCAATGCATCTGTTTTCTGGCTTATCGTGAGAGGATTCAAGTCAAGGTGGAGATTTGTAAGAATAGTGACTTGAATGGTGCCTCGAAGGTGTTTGGTAGAATGCGTGAAGAAGGAATCACATAAGGCTGACTTTGAATGCACATATATCTCAATATATAAATTGTTTTGATGTGATTCAAATTGGAGGTGATATATTGTTCCAAGAGCTTTCCAACGATAGGTCATATGCCCAATTCCGCTGAGAAACGAGAAAGTTATGACTCTTTTACGAAGAACTGACGAACCTGTTTCCTCTTGCGCCCCGCCCGGGCAGGTCGGGAGGATTTCGCCCGGGACCTTTCAGTCGGGAGCGCAAGCTGTTTTGGGAAAGCGAAATCTCGCCCGGTCGGACAGATTTCGCTCGGGCAGGTCGGGCGGTTCGGGTTTTTATCCGGAAAACGCATTTTTGACGCGGGAGTACAAATAGGTCATTAACCTAATTGTTTAAACGACGAATTAGACTTAATTCTCTCTGTAATCTGTTTTTTTTTTCTCATAATACAATATTCTCTCTCTCTGCCGTGGACGTAGCCAAATTGGTGAACCACATAAATCTGTTGTCTGTGTTTTTTTTTGTTTTTGCATCCGTTATTTGTTTCTCTCTCACGTCTGTTATAACAAATAGAACATTTATCTACTGGATATATGAATAAAGTGTTTACCTCTCCTATGCTTAGCAAGACTTTATCTTTTAAGGTGATCAATATTCCATCAATCCATAAGTTTCAACTAATTTGGATGGATCATTCAGAAGTCACGAATCTTTGATCTTGTTAACAATCATGCCATGAATCATGATGCTCCATTATTCTTTTTGGGTGAATATTATGAGAGGTCAAGGTAGACCATAATTATTTTAATTTTACACTTTTTTGATTGGTATGATAGTATGAATATCCGTAGAGCTAATCATTTTGGTTCGGTCCGGCCCGGTTTTGGGCAGAATTTTTTGGCACGCTGTCGAGCCGGATCGAATTTTTTTATACTCTGGGCAAGTCAAAAATGACTTTTTACTCTATTTTTTGGCCCGTCCTGATTTTCCCCCGAAAAGCCCGCTCATTTGGCCCGAAATAGCGGGCTTTTGGGCATAAAATTTTAGCCCGGCCCGACCCGAGCAATGGGCAATTTTTTAGGCCCGACCCATGACCACCTCTAGAATATCCTTTGTAAATACTTCATCATTTGGTGAAGCAAGCACACTCTTAATTGTTTCTTCACTATTTTCAATGCAATTATTAACTTTTTTTTGATAATTGGGCTCATTTTTATTAAGAGTGCCAAGAAGCTTGGCTGGAGGATTACATAGTCTTAGAATCAAACAAAACCAGATTAGTCAAAGGTTTTTAGAGAAAGACTAAAATACAAGCCACTGCACTCAAGAGGGTCTGGAGACTTGCAAGACTATGTTAGAGCCAGGCCACAAAATCATTTTGCCTAGATAAGCCTTGTTTTGCAATAGAGTCCGCAACTGAATTCGAACTTCGACCCCTATGAATAATGGAGGAGTGCGCCCATTCTTGAGGGAGCTTCGGATGAAATTTAGTAGGAAGTTCAGATTCCATGGGCCACCACTATTATCACTAGTACACCAGTTGACAACATTTGCCAAATTCGACTCGATAATAATAGTCATGTTGCACAACCGTAAATCTGAAATTGAAATTTTAACAATACGAAGAACTGCAAACACCTCGGCACTATTAATTTCCATGCGATGAATGGGAGATGAGAAAATGCACATAAAACCCCACATAGCTATCCTAGAGAATACCTCCAATAGAAAAAACAAGGATTTGGGGTGCAAATGAAGCATTAACATTCCACTTTAATTGGTTTATCAAGGGAGGTCCACTTTAATTGGTTTAACTATTAATTTTTTTAATTACGTAATCATAAATTGTGGAAAGCCGAGGTTACAATTTATGATGATATACATTGACATGCATTCAATACCATATGACCAATGAATTACTTTTTCCCTTAAATAAAGTGAGAATTAATGGCCATAATTTGACTCTTGTATTGAAACATTTCCTATAAGAAGAGATAAAAATCTGGTAGACTTGTTATACACTTAGACACGCATCTAGGAGACATGTGTTGGGCTTTTGTGGAAATTGAGCAAAGAATGGTCATCTTGTTGCTTCGAAGCCACGGCCCAGCAGCACAGCAGCACGGCCCAAATGCGAAAGCAAGGAACCTTGTGGAAGACCCTGCACCGAGCGAGCTACTGCTCAGCCTGGGAGGGTTGTGCCTAGCTCGGGCTGCCAGATGTTGTTTTGTCCCTTTGGCGAGAATGTGGCAGGGGCTCTTCGCCCGGACGGGAGGTTCTTGGGCCGGGAGGGCGATTCTTCGGGCCTGCCCTCCCGGGCGGGATTTTTTTACGAATTTGTGCTTTAATCTCGGCCCTTGATTTGTATTGACCCCTAAAAGTATATAACTAGGCCTGGCAAAAGCTGACCCAACCTGATAACCCGACCCGAACCCGACCTGAAAATAGCGGGTTGGGTTGAGTTTTTCAACCCGAGTAGTTAAATGGGTCGACACGAACCCGACCTGAAAAATAGATGGGTTAGGTTAAGGTCGAAATTTTCAACCTGAAATTGACCCGTCTAACCTGAATTTTTTAATGGGTCAAACTTTAAATGCTAGAATTGGGCCTCATCTGACCAGCCCAAATCTTCTTACTCATATTTCTTGAAAAATAACCTAACGTAGCTAACATCAAACACCCCTAAGTCACTCTCTCAATCTTTCTCTCTCCTCTTCATTCCTCTCATTCTCAGCCCCTCCTCTCCTTCTTATGACCTAACCTAATTGTTCAATCTCTCTCTCCTGCGCTAATTCTCGCAACTCGGTATCTCTATCTACTCTCTCCTCTTCGGATTACATCTTGTTACGCTTCAGACGATTGCTCTTCAAGAAGCTTCACTTGTTTCGTTTGCTTCAATCGACCATATCAATTCTCCTCTCTTTTTTTCGTTTAAATTTCTTTGTATGAGTGTTTGTGTGTGTTGATGTGTTCATTCTTGTATACTACTCTTTTACTTTCTTTTGATTGTATGTATTTTGCAAGAAGTAATCTAGAAGTAGTAAGTTCTATATTGAATTTTCTGTATTTTTTAACTTAAGCTTTCATTTTTATTTTGTTTTTTTCTCTGTAAATTCTATGCCTACAGGCCCTGGTATTAATATTATGTATTTTTGTTCAAGTTCTGCTTTTATATTTTTCAAGTTCTGCCATTTTTTTTCTAAAGATACTTGTTTATCTTTTGTATAATAATCTTCTAAAAGAGCAACAATATTTTTTGTTTGATTTTTTTAAAGAGCAGAAAAGCCTAAAATCAGGTTATATGGGTTAATGGGTTCGGGTCAAACTGAAAAAATAACAAGTATAGCAGTTCAGGTTAGACCGCTAAAAAGTACGTTAGAAAAAATCAGGTCAAGCAGGTCGGGTTAGGGTCGACCCGATTAGTTGCAGATCAGGTTAGGGTTCTTGTTTTTGACCCGATTATATAAACAGGTCGGGTTCAGGTCAGGTGGTAGTCAACCCGATTATAGGTGACCTGAACACGAACCTGACCCAACCCGACCTGATTGCCAACTCATCCACATAAAGAGAGATCAACCTAGGATTTAGTGAAATAAGAGAGAGAAAATAGCATTAAATCTTCCATTAATGCTTGTATTGTTCATCCATTTTCTTCATTAATCAAAGGTGCTTACTTGGTGGGTTTTTTTCTCCCGGTGCTCGGGTTTTCCCACGTTACTCGGTGTGTTTTTCATTAGTTTCTCATTTTTTCTAAGTTTCATTACTTTTCATTTGATTGTTGATTAGTGGTAATTACAAGTAATTAGTTAGTTTGCTTAATTTAATACTTGTATTGAGCTAAGATTTACCTTGGGAAAAGTATTTGTATGCAAAACTAGTTATTTGTTTATTGGAGTTCAAAGTTTTTTGCTTTATGGATATAAAGTTGTGATATTTTGAACTTGGGTTGTTATTCAACAATGGAGGATGGAAAGGTGAGACTTGACAAATTTGATGGGAAGGACTTTGGCTTTTGGAAGATGCAAATAGAGGACTATATGTACCAAAAGAATCTCTTCCTACCACTTGAAGGCAAGAGGCCAAGTGGTATGAAGGAGGAGAATGGAAAGTGCTTGACCGACAAGCTCTTGGTGTGGTGGGAATGACATTGGCCCGAAGTGTGGCTTTCAATGTCAAGGAGATGAAAACAACGGCAGAGTTGATGCAAACTCTATCAAATATGTATGAGAAGCACTCGGCAATTAACAACGTGTATTTGATGCGTCGGTTGTTTAATCTTGAGATGGTTGATGGAAATTCGGCCGCCGAACACGTAAATGAGTTCAATTCGATCATTAGCCAATTGTCTTCGGTTGGTATCAAGTTTGAAGATAAAGTGAGGGCATTGATTTTGATGTCTTCTTGGATCTTTGATTCGGGAGCTTCATTTCATTCCTCTCCATACAAGGAGCTATTTCACAACTTTAAGGGTGGGAATAGGGATGGCAACGGGTCGGATCTGGACCGGGTCCAGGTGGACCCGATCCAGATCCGTTTCAAGACGCTGGATCCAGATCCGACCCGGATCCAGCGGGTCTGAAAATGTTGGACCCAGATCCAGATCCGACGGATCCTACGGAACCGGGTCCAAAACGGGTCCCTACTATTCTACTTGGTTTTTAACAATTTACCAACTTTATCACAAATTCGAAATGAATAAATTCACACAAATAGTACCACACTTACAATCAATAAATTATTTCAAATTATGCTTCACAATTGCAGCAACTAAATGGAAAGAACAACAAAATCAAAACAAAACCAAAACAGCAGCAAAATCAAAACAAATATCAACATAAACCGAAACATCAACAAATAAACGAAAAATGAACCAAAAAATTAAACGAAAATCCACTGATAAACGAAAATTGAAACATAAACCCTAAAATTGAAATAAATTACATAATGACTAAATCTAAACGAAAATCAACCAAAAAATAAATTGTTATGAAAATACAAGAGAACGAAAATATATATGAAAATAAAAAATAAATCAAACGAAAAATCAGTCAATTCCATTAGGTTGATGAGAGAGAAGGGTTGGGAACTCCTTCGCGTTTATTTGCTTTTCCAGGCAAGTGGTCGCATACCTGGATGGTTGTTGTTGGCGGCTGTACGTGGGTGGCGGTTGTTGGTGGCGGCTATATATGGGTGGCGGTTGTTGGTGGCGGCTGATTAAGGAGAAATTGTGTGAGAGAGAGAAACGCAGTATTAGAGAGAGAGAGGATGAGGAGAGAGGTAGAGAGAGAGGATGAGGATGGAGAGAGATGTAGAGAGGAGAGAGAGAGAGAAGGGGCGGATAAGGGATAGGGGGTTGGGGACTTGGGGTCTGCGCATAAGAGGTAGGGGGTGGGTTTTAGTGCTTAGGGTTTTTTGTACCTGAAATTTAGCAAGGCTTTTTTTAAAACGGATCTGCGGATCCGGGTTTATTGCACAGATCCGGACCCGGATCCGTGATCTGACAAGTGGACCCGGATCCGACCCGGATCCAACGGGTCCATAATTTTAGGATCCAGACCCGGAAAAACGGATTCGGGTCCACGGATCCGGGCCGGGTCCAGGATCCACTGCCATCCCTAGGTGGGAAGTTGGGGAAGGTTTATCTAGCCGATGATGAAACTTTGGATATCATGGAAAAAAGAAAAATTATGATCAAGACTTCAAGTGGGAGCCTATGGAAACTTTAAGATGTTAGGTTTATACCTAAGTTGAGAAAGAATTTGATTTCGGTGGGTCAATTGGACTCTTGTGGTTATAAAATCATGTTTGGTGACGGTGTTTGGAAAGTAACCAAAGGGAGCCATGGTGGTGGCTCGTGGCTCTAAAACCGGCACACTTTACACTACCATAGGGTGTAAGAGCGTGATTGCTACAACCACGAAAGGTGACACCAAGTAAGATATGGCATACTAGGCTTCGGCATGAGTCAGAATGGGATAAAGATTCTAGCTTCAAGGGGTAAGTTGTCGAATTTGAAATCAATCGACATGGAATTTTGTGAGAGTTGTGTCTCTGTGAAGCAAAAGAAAGTGTCCTTCACAAAAACCAAGAAGTCTTTGAAAGATGAGAAGCTAGAGCTAGTGCACACATATGTATGGGGACATTCCCCCATCAATGCCCTTGGTGGCTCACGGTATTTTGTGACCTTCATGGATGACTTTAGCCGGAAAGTATGGACTTGCTTCATGAAGCACAAGTCCGAGGTGTATGAAACCTTCAAGGTTTGGAAGGCGGAAGTTGAAAATCAATCCGGAAAGAAGATAAAGAGTATCAAGTCCGATAATGGAGGTGAGTATGAGTTGGAAGCTTACAAGAAGCTTTGTCAAGAGCATGGCATTGTTTTGGTGAGGACAATTCCGGGGAAACCTCGCCAAAACGGGATAGCGGAGAGAATGAATAGAACACTACTTGAGAGGGCAAGGAGCATGAGAATCCATGTAGGTCTTCCCAAGTACTTTTGGGCCGATGCTGTGAGCACCGCAACATACTTGATCAATCGGTGACCTAGTGTTCCCTTGGAGTTCAAGATTCCGGAAGAAGTTTGGAGTGATAAAGAGGTATGTCTTTCACACTTGAGAACTTTTGGTTGTGTTGTCTATGTTCAATCCGAAAAGCGTGATAATCTTGACCTAAAGACCATCAATTGCTATTTCTTAGGATATGGCTGTGAAAAATATGGGTATTGTATTTGGGATCTTAAGAAACGTGTGGTGATAAGGCATTGTGATGTGACCTTTGATGAGAAATCCTTGTATAAGGATAACCTTGGTGGAGATTCAATTGAGAGAAGGTGGATTGGAGAGGAGCGAGAAATAGTTGAGGTTGATGATGTTCAAGCTCCTTAACAAGATGTTCAAGCTCCCAACGTTGATGAATTTATTGATTTGGAGGATGATCCTCTTGATGACATGGATGATGAGGTTCATAGTGAACCAAACACTCCACAAGCTAGCTTCACTCCTCAAATGAGGAGATCTTCAAGGTCTATCAAGCCACCGAATCGATACTCTCTCTCATTGCATATTTGCATTATTTCTTGTTAACCGATGCGGGTGAACCGAAATACTATGGTGAAGCAATGAAGTCTAGTGAAGCATCTAAGTGGGAGCAAGCCATGAAAGATGAGATGGACTCATTGGTGAAGAACAAGCCTTGGTTGTTCTGTGAACTACCCAAGGGAAAGAGAGCACTATTGAACAAGTGGATCTTTCGTAAGAAGGATGAACTGGATGGCATAATCCGCTTCAAGGCAAGGCTTGTGGTGAAAGGGTTTTCACAAAAAGAAGGGGTTGACTATCAAGAGATTTTCGCCCCGATTGTGAAGCTCACCACTATTAGAATCTTGTTGGCAATAATGGCTTCCGAAAACCTTTTTCTTGAGCAAATGGATGTGAAAACCGCGTCTTTACATGGGGATTTAGAAGAGGATCTCTACATGAAGCAACCGGAAGGGTTTCAAGTTTCGGGTAAAGAGAACTTGGTGTGCAAGCTCATGAGGAGCTTATATGGGTTGAAGCAAGCTCCAAGACAATGGTACAAGAAGTTTGACATGTTCATGCTAGAAAACAATTTTGTGAGATCGGATGGAGACCGTTGTTGCTACTTTCAAAGGTACGTAAATGATTGTATCTATTTGCTTATATTATCTATGTTGATGATATGCTTATTGCGGGTTCTAGTATGGATCTTGTGAACAAGTTGAAAGAGAATTTGTCAAAGAAATTTGAGATGAAGGACTTGGGTGGGGCGAAGCAAATACTTGGCATGAGAATCTTGAGAGATAAATCGGCGGGTTTGTTGAGGTTATCTCAAGAGGAGTATGTCAAGAAGGTGCTAAAGAAGTTCAACATGGTTGATGCAAAGCCTCGAAGTTCTCCACTTTCTATTGAACTCAAGTTATCAAAGGAGGATTCTCCCAAAACGGATGAAGAAAGGAGCAAATGACCATTGTTTCTTATGCTTCGGTCGTTGGTAGCATAATGTATGCTATGGTGTGCACAAGTCCCGACATCTCTCATGCGGTGGGAGTTGTGAGTAGGTTCATGGAAAATCCTGGTGAGCAACATTGAGAAGCCGTGAAATGGCTCATGAGGTACCTACAAGGTACGTCTTCTATGTCTCTTTGCTTTGGGAGAAAAGGGGTTATCTTGGAAGGGTTTGTTGATGCCGATTTTGGAGGATGTGTTTATTCAAGCAAGAGCACTTCGGGGTATGTTTTCACTATTATTGATACGACCATTAGTTAGATGTCCAAGCTCCAAAAGTGTATCTCTCTGTTTACTACGAAGTCCGAGTATGTGGCTATGTCGGAGGCGGGAAAGGAGATGGAATGGTTGAAAATTTTCCTTGATGAAATGGACATGAAACAACAACAATGTGTGTTGCATAATGATAGTCAAAGTGCGGTTCAATTGGCTAAAAATCCTATGTTTCACTACCGAACCAAGCACATAAAGAGACACTACCACTTCACTAGAAGTTTGGTGGATGATGGTGTCTTGGTTTCGAGGAAGATAGCCGGTTCAAAGAATCCAGCGGACATGCTCACTAAGGTGGTTCCATTTCTAGATGGAGGGGAGTAAGGATCTTTGGTGATAATGAGTTTGGATGATGATTTCTTTTTTGGGTTTGTATATGGTGTTTCATGGGAGTTTAATACTGGTAGTTTTGAAACCTTGTTTGCCCACATCTCCAAGTGGGAGATTGTTGGGCTCTTGTGGAGATTGAGCAAACAATGCTCATCTTGTTGCTTCGAAGCCACGGCCCAACAGCACGGCCTAAAAGCGAAAGCAAGGAATCCTCTCAAACCCAGCTGCTCGATCGCGCCAGCATAGGCTCGGGTGGGCTGTGCCTAGCTCGGGCGGGCAGATGTTGTTCTGTCCCTTTGGGAAAAATGTGACAGGGGCTCTTCGCCCGGGCGAGCGGCTCTCGGGCTCTGGCGGACGATTCTTCGGGCCCACTTCGTCTGCCCGGGCAACCCAGATCTGACGTGATTTTTTACGAATTTCTGCTTTAATCTCGGCCCTTGATTTTTATTGACCCTGTAAAAGTATATAAACCCCTCTTTTATGTTTTAGGCACTCATCCACCTAAAGAGAGATCAACCTAGGATTTAGTGAAATAGGAGAGAGACAATAGCATTAAATCTTCCATAATGCTTGTATTGTTTATCCATTTCTTTATTGATCAAAGGTGCTTACTTAGTGGGTTTTCTCCCGGTGCTCGGGTTTTCCCACGTTACTCGGTGTGTTTTTCATTGCTTTCTCATTTATTCTAAGTTTCATTACTTTTCATTTGATTGTTGATTAGTGGTAATTACAAGTAATTAGTTAGTTTGCGTAATCTAATACTCAACAATATGAAAGTATGCGCATCAGATAACAATCAACAAATTTTTCAGAAACTTAAAGAAGAATTCAAATACTGTGGAAGAGGGAGATATATCATGCGAACCTATATACATTTGAAATCCATTAATGTGTTTATCATATTGCAACATCATTTTATTTAATGGTCTTAGAATTTAGAATTCAGCTAAATTATTTTAAACCCAAGATAATTCAGCTTCAAAGACATTTTTATTATGCAACGCTAGCATGCTTCATGGCCTCTGAACCAAGAGGATTGTAGTCAACATTAATAACTTGGGTTCGTTCCCCTTTTTGGGATTCTTCAACCTCCTCAAAGTAATCACTTCGCGCATTGTTAGCCAGCATGAGGCAAATCAACCAAAAGAGGCATGAGTCGAGGGACAAGAAAGCACCACCTCCGAGGACCCCGGTCTTAGCTGTGGGGCAGGCATAGTCTGGGTTCTGATGTACGGTACGACTTAGATGGAACTGCTCAGTGATTGTTGGCCATAGGAGCAATGCAGCAGCTAAACCAGCGGTTGCCCTATTTATAAACCAAAATAAACCAATGTTATGTCTTATACGCCAATAAATAAATAGCATATATTTGCTGTCAACTAATAACTTTATTTAGGATTAAGTTGTCATTACTCTTGGTAATCCATGCAGGGGAAAACAGTACTCACTAACTAAAACTCCAGTTAGCATACTTCTATAGTGCTAAAGGCAAGCTCAACAAAACATTTCGAATGCAACAAGAGAGAGACACGAGAATCTCTTGTTTAAATATTGTGACTTGTGAGGTGGCTTTCCATCAGGTGTTAACCTGAATTCTATAATGCAGATTCCAGTTGAGGTGGTTTTCTGCTATGTTACTCGACTCAAGTACTCGTGTTGGACACATATATGCGTCCCGAGTGTCTAACTTGGCTTTTATTTTTTTGACAAAATTTCGTGATTTTTGACTCAAAATGAATTGTTGAAGTGTCCATACGTGTTGGAGTGTTGAAAAACTGCCAGCTATATGATGAAGCTCAAAGAAGGGGAAAGTGATCTAATCACTATAACTATGATCTAGTAGTGTACATGAATAGGTGAGGAATTATTGTATATTTAGATTTTAGAGGAACAAGATTAAGTGAACACCTTAGCCTTAAAACACTTGCAGAATAGGAATCAAAACAACGACCCAGAAGACAAATTTGTGAGGCTAAAACAGAATGACGATCTAGCTCTATCCTCAATCAAACTAATAAAAAAGTGCAGGTATTGAATTTGATAAAATAAAAACAAAATTGCAAGGGGCTTTCCAAGAGCTCGTAACATGTTTTTTTTTTTTGGTAAAGATGGAACACTAATATACGTTCTTGGTAAAGGATGTCCTCGCCCACACACAAAGGCAAAGGCTCTCTGCTTGTGAAACAAAAAGGCTCGTTGCTCAAGTTGAACACCAAACTGATAGCCTCTCAACTTCTGGTTGATATGATCAGTCAAGGCTCAAGAGGCTTCTCTGTGTCAGATTAGTTCAAATGCAGCTGATCACATATGTGAAGTCAACTTCAGCTTTTGTGTCTTAATATAGATATTAAACATCTTTTGCTTCTAAGGAACTCAAAAAGGCATAGTATATTGTTTATTCCCTTGACAAAAAAGATCTATTCCTGATCAGGATCTGAAGTGGCAAATTGGCAATCAATAAGTAGAGTTCGTGGATATACTAATAGAGAAATTCATCAGTAATAGGATGCTGTGGTTGGGAATGAGAAACCGATTTCAATTTTGTAATTAACCAGAATACGTTTGTTCGGAATGCTACAGGATTTCGATTTTGCTTAAGTCCTGACCATCGAAAAAAGGCTCAAGTAGTTCTCATTTCAGATTCGCTCCCAGTTAGACAGAATTTCAATTTCTGCTTCAGTTCCATATTTCTGAATCCCCATCTCCCTCTTCTTTCATCCTCCTTCCTCATAAAAAGTCATTGTGCTCAATCCGCCAACTCCATGCTGCTGCCTTGAGCCGTGATGCTATATAGGTATTCCTATTTCTGTAACTCTATGTCTCTATCTCTAATCCTAATTCTAACTCCTACTCTTTTAAATTCACAAGCTCTTGTTTATTTGAAATTTTCAGTATATAAGTTTAGTGTGTCCCAAACATCCAATATTAAATTGAAAATATGAGATTTCACATTCCAGAATTGAGTTCCATTATCCAAATGAATTCCATGTTCCTAAATACTACCGACTGCGACTAATATACTTCTCCTATGGTTCAAATATTTAGCTGCTAACATGTACAAGAGCTGTTAAACAGCAATCAACAAGTCAGCATCTTCATTGCAATAAGTAATCTGTGCAAGGGAACGCATTACTTGCATCAACAAGTTGGGAATATAGAAGAATTTTAAAGTGCACAACACCAAAACTCATGATCCTTTTAAGCACAGAAATTAAAACAGTATAAATAATTCAACGAAGTGGGAGAAGAAAACCTACCAAGCAATGTTGAAAAAGACAAGCATGGTTTTGCTACGAAACAGGGCGCCAGATGGTATACTCCTCTTGTTGTAGGGATAAAATACTGACATGTATCCAACAACAGTCGTTATTATCAGAGCGGCAAAAGATATATATCCCAGAATCACTGTAGGATCAGATGGATATTTGCAGATCACCATACCCTTCCCAGGTATTGGTGTTCCCGCTGCAGGCTTCATAAACGAGAGACTCTCAGTACAAAAATAAAACGCCCGCAATTTAAAGTTAAGGCAGGTACAATTGAGGGAACATAACATATGATCCGAAACATATCAAAGCCAGACAACAATGAGTAGTGAAGTACTATAAAACAGATATACCTTCTTGTTTTCAGCAACAACGCCGCATAAAAAGGAGCATATGCCAAAGAATGAAGTCATGAGAGCAGTCTGTTTCATGCTTAACTCCATCTTTGCAATCAAAAGTACCTTGCTTCAGCCTGAAAAAGGACATTTTCAAAAGCAGAATCGTTGGTCTGTTACTTTGTTCATATAACATTAATACTTCATTAAAACCTCCGTCATCGAGTTTCGAAAACTTATCAGCTCAATCAAATTAAACAATCAACACTCAGAGACCAAAATTAACTTCACTTCAATAATAGAGATGACCTAGAGTGGGAAATTCACGAAGAAAATAGCGGCAAAGCTGAAAACATTAAACATAAATGAGTACATTCAGTAGCAAGTGATCAGCCAATTTCCATCAAACCCTAAGATTCAATCACAATCTCTACAATTTCTCATAACCTTCCAAAAACGATATATCTATATCAGATTTTCTACAATCAGTGCGAATTTCAAACCAAAATTGTCGAATTCAAAAAAATCGGTAATTAGCAATCCTAGCAAAAGACGGAAAGAAGAATTAAACATGGGGAAAATTAATATCTTACATGAAATTTGGCAATCAAACAATAAATTTGCAATTAGTAAAACTGAAGTAATTCAGCAACTACTTTACCTGTAGTTGAAGATAGAACTTAGAAGTAGAGAAAGTGCGACTTTCTGGATCAAATTTAGCGAGAAGGGAACACGGAAAAAGAGGAGAGAGAGAGAGAAAGCGGTAGTCAGCGGGCAATCCGTTACTGCCAGATGGGTCCTATCCTATCTATTACGTACTAGTTTTCAGCTTTTCAAAGATATGAAATCAACCTAAACTAATACTTTCTCCGTTCTACTCCCTCATTCTCTTGTCGAGATACTAATTTGAACTTTACTATCTCTAATTTTTGATAAGCAAAAATTACAAAAAGTTGATATTTGGATAATACACATTGAGACGAATCCAACAAGATCTCACATGACTATATTTTTCCTTAAATACAAATTACAAAAGATAGTCAAAGTCATGTATGTGAATAGTGTCAAAAGTTAAAAGGGGTAAACTAATAAAAGACGGGGAGTATTTTAAATAAAACGTCTGTTTTCTTATGCACTCCAACACGCTTCTTTAATTATTAATATTTTTAAATGTGTATACGTAAAAAAATATGCAAAAATTATAATTTAATAGTATGTATCGAGACAAATCTAACAAGATCCCACTTGAATATATTTTTCTTTATAGGCAAAAGCTAACGGACGCCCTGGGGCGCTAGATAAGAAATATGTTGTTCTATTTAATTACTCATATTTATATAAAATAATATAATAATGTATAATTCCAATGCAATGCATTTAAATGCTTTGCATTTGAATTTAATGTTTTCCTCTTTCCTTTTGAAAAATATTAAATGCTTTGCGTTGGAATTATACATTATTCTATTATTTTGTATAAATATGAGTACTTAAGTACAACAATATATTTCTTATCTAGTGCCCCGGGCGTCCGTTAACAAGATTTCTATTTTTTTTTTGTTGAGGAGTCTTATATTATTTTAATCATAAATTCTCTTCTTTTCTTTTTAATGTTTACACCTCTCCCGTATTAGTAGGTATGCGAGTTATTGCTCTAACCCCACATTCTACTGTAAGTCTGTAATCTTAGCACTTATAATCCTTTCATGACAATACAAATTTCTAAACGTTCAACTGTTTTAAAAAAAATTAATTTCAATTTAATCCGAGATAGGCCAATTTCTTTCTAATATAATATACACGTATTATTGAAATACAAAAGCCCACAATATATGCAATATTATATAAAATGTGTGAACTTATGGTTTTCCCTACTATTTTAGGGTTGAATCAAAACCTATTTCAAGATAGTGATTATCAAAGTTATTAAAATCGCAATTCAAATCTTAAAATCTTACGATTTTACGATTCAAAAGATGGTAGACGATTCGATTTGCGATTCTAGACGATTCTATACATTTTCGTTGACTAGCGAAAACCTCGCAAGTTTAAATCATGCTAAGAAAGAAAATAAGAGATATATATTATTAGTTATTGCCAATATGGTGGGTAAACAACTATTTTTTTTCAATTTTTAGGTCTTTTAACTTCTAATTTTAGCATATTCAATGAAGATTGAGTGCAATATCTTGATTATACATGTTTGTAGAATCTTACGATCATACGATTCGATTTTACGATTCAATTCTAAAGGTTGTTTTCGATTCAAACTAGAATCTCGAATTTTAAATTTTTTTTTTGCATTTCTTTAGGCCTTGTTATAAATAGTGAAAAACACATAAAATATGTTCCTCTATTGAAAAACATGATCTAGTAACTATGATATTATATAATATGTTTTTATAGATCCAACATTTGATTATTTTAATTCCCTCACCAAAAGGCAAATATTTCCTCCAACAAAAAAACAAGACAATAATGTTCAGCGAGAATCTCGTTCACTTGCTTCAAGATATATACATGCCTCTTTATAATTTTTGTGTCTTCAAAGTCATAAGAGGGTATTACGATGGAAACTGAGTTGTCAGGTTTGGCTACGAAATGGTGATTATATGCTACATCCAACAAGTTGTGGTTTGCAACCCAATTAACAACAAATTTTTAGTCGCCATTTTTAGAAAAGAAATATGAAATTACACATGCACAGGAAGGAAGGGGGAGGGTGGAAGAAAAGTTTAGAACAGGGAAGGGAGCTAATCTGACATAAAGATCAATGCACAAGACTAGAAGCTCAGGTTTCCATAGATATTGACTCATTTTCCACAAGATGCCAGCTAGCTTTAATCAGCTCAAAGATAATACAACTAGGAATCACATACATAAAAGCCAAGTACACAACACAGAATATCACACTGATGTTTGATGCCTAACTCCTCAAAGAGTATGCTTACTTGAATACTTGAAGTAAACAACGAAAATGTATCAGCAATAGTTGCAATTTGCAATCATCTTACTCGGGTAATTTCAAGAACTTCGTAAGAAGAGCCTTAGATGAATCACTCAAGTTATTAGACGACAATAGGCCAGTCACTAATGAGAAAGTGTCAGCGTCACCTTTGAATCCCTTGCTAACCATAAGATCACAATGATACAATGCATTTGATAAGTCATTTTTGAGAATATATCCTCTAATGATTGTATTATATGTAAATTCATTAGGGGAGCAACCATCATCCTCCATTTTCCTCAACAGTTGATTAGCTTCATCCATGAGGCCTTTCTTGCAGAAACCTTCCATCAAAATTGTGTATATTTTAACATCAGGTTCCAGCCTTTTCAATACAAGATCTGAGAAAATTTTTGCTGCATCTTCAAGTTTCCCAGCCTCACACAAACTATCCATTAGGATAGCGTAGATGACAACATCAGGCTTAACACGATTATCCTCCATTTCTTCAAGTAACGTTACTGCCTCATCAAGTAGCACATTTTTGCATAAGCCATCAAGCAATGAAGAATATGTGACAACATCGGGAGTAACTCCATGGCCTTGCATATCCTTGAACAGTTTACGTGCAAGTGGGAGTCTATTGACTTTGCATAGTCCATCAATAAGAGTGTTATAGGTAACAACATCAGGTGTGATCCCTTTCTCAAGTATTTCTTGGAATAAATTGAGTGCCTTGTCAATGGTTCTAGCCTTGCAATATCCATTAATCATAGTGTTGAAACTTACAATATTAGGCTCACACCCATTTTGAGCCATGAGATCAAGTAGTTTTTCCGCATCCTCCATCTGACCACGCAAACAATAACCATCGAGTAAAGCATTGTAAGTTATGACATTTGGAATCTCACCTCTCTCAATCATGTAGTCTAGAATAGCTTGTGCTTCATCAACATTACCATCTTTTCTAAACATGTCAACAAGCATGCTAAAGGTGGTAACATCTGGCGCTATGTCACACTCCAACATCTGAGCTAGCATATCTTTAGCCTCGACCTTGGAGCCGGAGTTGTAGAGACCTCTAATCAAAGAGTTATAAGTGACAACGTCAGGTATAATGCCCTCACTTTTCATGGTGGTGAACAGGTCGAGGGCCTCTCTCAACAGCCTATCCTTACAAAGACTATCAATAATGGTGTTATATATAACAAGGTTAGGTTTACAACGACCAGATTGCATCTTCCTGAGCAAGTGGAGGGCAGCAGCATTGTCACCAATCCGACAAAGGCCTTTGAAAATAGCACCATAGGTAACAATGTTGGGTTGGAAACCTAGCTTAACAATATGATGGAGCAATTGAAGAGCTTGAGGAAGCTTATCACAGTGGATAAAGCCATTGATTAAGGTAGTAAAGATAACACAATCACCCTCAAAGGGGTAACCAAGCTTAAGGCTTTTGGCGAGAAGAGAGAGGCCGAAATCGACATGGCCCAAATGGCAGTAACAGTTGGCAAGAATACCAATAGAATGCCTATCGGGTCGAATACCTGACAATTCAAGGTTTCTGAGTAGAGAGATAAGGGTAGAGTGAGGTTGAAGGCGTTTCAATTTGGAAATGGCAGTGAAGAGCTGATTGAAATCTATAACAGAAGGAAGAGGGCGCAATGAAGTCATTTGATGAAAGAGAGAAAGGGGAAAATCGAGATTGGAAAACCCTAATTTGCAATGCTCTCTAATTGATTGGAGAAACAACTTACGATGTTCATGAGTTGCAATGGAGTAATAATTGCGTAAATGAAAATGAAAATGAAAAGCAGAAAAGAAAGGGGAAAGGGGAAAAGAAGAAGAAGAAGAGAGACAAGAAGGAAAAAAGCTAGTACCAATTAATGAACGCCTCAGCATCATTGTCGTCTTCGCCACAAATGAAATCTGTTTTTCAGCAACTGCAGATACTTTAGGATAAAGCTGTGGCATTCATGAAAGTGCAAAACAGAATGCAAAATACAACTGATGAATCTACAACAGCTTCATTGAAGCGAAACTTGGTACTATCTATTTGGGTCGAGGAGGGTTTGGGTCGGTTTTTGTTTGATGGGACAAAAGTTCAAAGTTGCTGAAGATTGAAGAATGAGAGTGGAGTCTGGACTCGGGAGATGGCAATTATACTTTGTCGAATACATATATGATGTGTGTGGCCCCTAACAAATAAAAGTGAGGAAAGAGAGAATACATGGTGCGTGGCTCAACCTCCTCAAAAAAAAAATTTAATGCAAAGAGAGTGGGATAGTGTATTGAAGTGGAGGGATGATATAAATCTATCATATAAATATGTTAGATACAAGTTTTCACGTAACAAATATTATTTGTGTCGGTAAAAATATTATTTGTATTTTTTTCCCTTATTTGTTGTACGAAACATGAATAATACTTTTACATACACAAACACTTTTTATTTTGTATATACAGAAACAATATTTGTTATACGAAAACTTGTGTTAGATACATCTGACTTTTAGAGATTTATCAAACTTGAGAGAGAAAATAATGTGCTTTATATCCTAAAAAGTAGTGTTGTGTTACTCAAGAGAGAGAAAATTATAAATATTTCTCAACAATTTAATGAGATAGGGAGGCAAAAATACTGAGAAAGAGAGAGAAAATAATGTGTTTTATCTCCTAAAAAGTAGTGTTGTGATACTCAAGATAGAGAAAATTATAAATATTTCTCAACAATTTACTGAGATAGAAAGAGAAAAAATACGAAAAGATGGCCGGGAGAATTTCTTTTTGGTGGGAATAGGAGGGAAAAATACAATGAAAAAAAAAGGATTGTTGGAAAATCAATAGTAATCAATGAAGTCGTGAAATTGGGTCTTTCAAAATTTCAAAGGTTTGTTTCGGGAGAAGTTTAATAGGATTAAAAACTAGAATTTTCATTATTGGGCTGTGGATGATAGCAACTCTTACCTCTTTTGTATTTGTTCATATACCGATTTTTTTCTCTCTTATTTCTTTACTCTAATCTTCAGGTTTTTCCTTTTCTCTCTCTCTGAAATAAAGTTTTCATTTTTGATGTTTAGGCGGTAATCTTATTTAAACATTCATCTCTTCTTCATTTTCTAGAAGTTTTATGATTTAACTTTGTTTGTAATTAGAATCCTTTGGCTGTAAATTTCTTATACTTCCTGTAACGCCCCGACCTCTAATCATCGTGGTTATGTTAATAAATCGATTATTAGTAGCGGAACCTAGATAGTCGGTGCGTTACCGCCGTACTTTCCATAAGGAAAATACAAGGCAACATAAAATCATAACCTTAAACATTTTATAACATGCAGCATAATATAGATCCAACATTAGTCTTGATTAACAGAATCTTAGTTACTAATCAGAGTTTTGACATAAACTTAAATTAAAACCATGAGAGTCTAGATAATCTAGATATTAATTAAATCCTCACTGCTACGCCATCCCGTTATCCCATCGGTACCTAAAACATAAAACAAAACGTCGTGAGCCGAGGCTCAGTAACATACTACTCTAACATCGTAAATTCATTTCACATCATTTTAGTTAAAAACAGGGAGAATAGAATAAGTAAAACATTTCACAAACATATCATATCATGTTACATTATCTTCTTTATCATGTTCATCATCATATATTTTACTTTGGTAACTTGGCTAGTACAACGGAAGGGACGTCTCCCCAAAACATCATAACATCATAAACGGAAGGCAGCCACCCGAGGACAAAAGCCCTCACTAAACGGAAGGTGGCGTTATTTGCCCAGATTTGCGCGGTGCCACCCGAGGACAAAAGCCCTCACTAAACGGAAGGTGGTTAACCGGCCGGAAGGTACGTGCACGACCCGGGATAACAGAATACTTGCCAAGAACCGTCTTTCACTTGAATTTATCATGTTTCATTTCTTTTAAGCATATCATCATCATCGTGAATAATTATATTCTTTCATTTCATATCATAACATCATCATCTATTTCATAGCATCTATCATCATAATCATAATCATAAAACATTTCATTTCCCGCAATCCATATATAAAGCATAATATTAATCATGATCATAAAACATACTTCGAAGGGGAATGCGGGTGTTAGCAGTAGACGTTACCTGAATTCCTGCTTAATAACCTTGATAGCCGGGGGAGGCTTGTAATATCCTTTATCTTCCTTAATCTATTCAAGAATAATTTTATTAATGAACGTTTCGTTATTTAGCTTTTAAGCCTAAATATTGGTTAGCGCTTATTAAGGTCATAACGGTTATTATAACGTCGTAGGTCATTATTTCTTAATCGTTAATAACTTTTTAATTAGGGTGACTCTTTAACAACTATTTAATGAATAACTCATTTAACTATATATTTAGAATTATCGAAACATTAAAGTTATACTATTACATATTATAAAACCTTTCGAAAACATAACATTATTCTAGTTCATAGTTAATAATAATTTAGTCGTCTAAATAATTATGTTAATTAGTTATTATAATAATCCCATAACATTATTTTAATATTATTTAGTCATTTAAAACTAACAAGTCGATTAACTAATTATTATAAGTGAACTTAAGGATTAGTGAAGTACTCATAACTTAAACTCAATTATAACAACAAGCTTAATGAATTATTTTTTAATCAGGTTTTAATTAGTTTAGAAATCATGAATTATAACCCAATAATAGATTTTAGTAAATAAATTGGGTGGTTTAGTAAAACTAACTAAATCAGTCCACTAAAGCTCAATATATTAAAGCAACAAGATTAACTTAAATGATTTAACTAAGTAAATCAGATTATAAGCCCAATATTATACTTAACTTAATAAATTAAATCAGTATAACTTAATCTAATACTAAATCAGTTTTAGTTTAACTCAATTTGTCCATCTAATACTAAATAGCTTAGCTAATACAATTAAAAGTCAGATTTGAGCCCAACTAAAGAACATGCAACACATGCATTGAGTTGGTTTACTAAAGCAAATCAGTTTTTAGGCCCAATTACACTAATTAACAAGGGTACAAGTGAACTATCATTATAGTACTTAAAAATCAGTTTTAAGAGGGAAATTAAAAGAGGTGGTATACCTCTGCTCTCTTGAGCAGGGACGAAAACGCAGGTCGGGCGAACTCCGGCGAGCGGCGCAGATGACGGCGCGGGATGTCGGCGGTGGAAACAGAACAGCGACGACCGTAGATCTCCGGAGCTCCGGCGGCGGCGGAACGACAGGAGCAGCAACAGCACGCGAAACAGAGGAGCGTGCGAGCGAGAGTGAGAGAGAGAGGAAGCAGCGTCGGGCTGCGACGTGGGTCGCCGGCGAGCTGCACGGTGGTCGGCGAACGACAGCGGGGTGAAGACGCGACTGAGCGCGGCGCAGGTGGCGCGCGCGGTGGCCGACGGTGGTCGGTTGTGGGGGTCGAAACAGAGGAGAGAGAGAGAAGAATTTTTTTGTGAATTCTTGTGGTTTTAAGTTTGTAATTGAAGCTCATTTCTTCTGTGTATTTATGGACAGATTTTTGGAACAAAGGTTGAAGGTGGAAGGATGGTGATTGGTGGTTTTGTTGATAGGAAGCTAGGAGAGGGGACAAGTAGGAGATAGGGGGAGATGGTAGGTGATTAATGGTGGTTCAATTAAGGGAAAATAGTGTAGGGGAAAAGAGGTGGGTGTTGACCGTGGGTTTGGGGGGTTTCTTCTTTTTTTTTTTTTTATTTATTTATTAATTTGCTTAAACTTGGTTGGTTTCCTTTGTTGTAATATAAGTGACTAACTTAGGTGTTATTAGTAATCTTACTCTTCAATTACAATATTTTATAGAATTAGTTAGTTTATTTAAAAGCTCAAAAAAAATAAAATAATTCATAATTAGACTTACTTAACTAAAACAATTATTAAGTGAACGATTTAACTTTCTTAATTACTTAATTAAACATGTTTAAAAGTTTGGGATATTACACTTCCTCCGTGTTGCTTTAATTGAAACATTGGGAGAAAATAATGACACTATTTATTGATCAATTTTGACTCTAATTTATATGTATTAATACTCCGTATTTTTAGTAAGTTATTAATTATAATTTTTAAAAGGGTTTGTTTATTGAAAAGGTTTACGTACTATTAATTATAAAGATTTTAAATAGGCTTTTATGATGTATTATGGGTTTTTCAAATAGACTCCAGCCCAAATTAAATATTGGGCCTAAGTTTACAAATTATAATCCAAGTACTTAGGGTTGTTCTCTTCGGCATAAAACAGATGAATTGAACTGAATTGAACTGAATTAAATTAAATTAAATTAAATTGAGTCTAATAAATATAATTGAATGTAGTAAATATATAAATAATATTTAAATAATAATAATATGAATATTAAATAATAATTATAATGATAAGTAATAATAATGAATAATAATAATAATAAGAGTATTTTGGATATTTTTAAATGATAGTTATAAATAAATAATATTAATAATCATAAAATAATAATAATAATAATAATAATTAATGATAATAATGATAATTAATAATAATTATTTTGTATTATTTGTATCTATACTAATATATTAAAAGACATCATAAGAATGTGTATGTGCCATGTGGCATTCTCCTCTAAGGCTCTAATGTAAATGATCCATTTTCATGTCAAACCCCTCAATTGAAAAAATAATATTGTGTGGTTAGAAGGTATCGAACACGTGACCTTTGAAAGTTAAAGTGAAAGCTTAACCATTAATCCAACATAACATCATTGTTTAGTATTTTAAAATAAAATATAATAAGGTCTTGTAATTATATCTCATTAAAAGATTGCACAAGTAGTTAGATAACTAACTCATTAATGGTAGTGGTAATTGACTATTGTAGACATAAACTCTTACTCCAATTTCTTGTATTCTTCGAATTATGACGTCAATTTTTTCCTCACAAGACAAAAATTTACGAAAAGAAACGATCCGGGGCATCGCCCGGGACACTCACTAGTTAATACAGTATATTAATACTTGATGATGATTATATAATAACAATAATACTTCATCCGTTTCCTAAAGATCTTCCCTTTTTCCGTTTAAGTGTGTTTTCAAAAGATCCTCCCTCTTTTACTTTATTCCTTATTTGAATTTTTTTTTTCCTTTTTACCCTCTCATGTCCCTATCATATGGTCCATCATTACATTATTAATTCAATTTTACTCCCTTTCTCTCTCCTACTTTAACCTCTTTTTATTTGTTTATTTATCTTAACCCCTTTCTCTCTCCTACTTTACCCACACCCCACAAATTAATTCTCATTGGTATTTGTAGTAACAATAACAAGGAAGATCTTTAGGAAACGGAGGTAGTATCTAATAAGTAAATTAATATTACTATTTTAATAATTAGATTTAATAATATAATAATATTTAGTAATAAAAATAATGATTGGATCAGATTGCGAAAATCGCATCATAAACCGTTTTGACGCGATTTGATTGGTTTAATTTATGGGCTAAAAAACGTGAGTTTATTTGTGTTTTGACCTAAACCATGTGAAGGATTTTGTCCTCGATCAAGTGTAATAAACTAAATAATATTAGGATAAGTTATGGAGATAATATATTCAATAATATTAGATGATCACAACGTTTTGCTAGAATCTAATTGTGGTTTGTTGGACTAATATGATTAGGGCCAACTACTAATAATACCGCGAAAGTCTGTGAATTGTTTTTTCCAAAGTGGGGGGACACCTATCCCCATGTCCCCTGCTGGCTCCGCCCCTGATAGTCCATGATTGTTTTACACCGAATTCCTGCATAACCCATATCTCTCCTGTATATGTTACCAAATGCAAACAACCCCTTAAATCAATTAACTTCGATCCATATGACACAGGTAGTGGAACTTTATGAAAATTTTCGCTTCCAAGATCAAACACTATTATAGAATTTGACTTAGTTATCCAATTTAATGCATTATTAGAATAAATCATAGTATAATTTTCAGTTAGTGGATGAGGATAATCACACTCACTCACGTTGCTAGTTATTAGTTTCCATGAATTGTTCTTCAAGCTGTAAAGTCTTATGGAAGCCTCTTTAGGTAACAAACATAAAATCTTATAATCACGAGTTGTGCTATCATAGCCAAACCCACTAACAATAAGCCTCGGACTTAAAGGTTGCCGTGGATCGGAGTTGTGAGTTTGAAGGCGTGTGTGATCGGGTTGTAAACTGAAAACAACATTGTTGTTGCCTTGCTTACTTGAAGATAATCCAAATGTTTGAAGCAAAGTAAGCCATTGCACGAACCAATAAGTTGAGAAGGATAAAAAATTGGATCAAGATGAGAGTCATAATGAATTGGCTTCATCTTTATTCTTTCAGGACACTGAAAATCAACGTATATCATACTATTACCATCCTTCGACAAGATAATAAAGGAGCTGATTATCCCATTCTTACTAGGATTATTGATGGTGCGTCGAATGTGGAAATCCATCAAGTGTTGGGTGTTGATTTTGTCACGCCAACGCTTGCAAACGCACTTGCAACGGACAATGTCTTCAACTGGTACCGCACTAGAATATCACATACCAACTCCAAAGGAAGTGTAAGATATTTTGGGGTATATTTATATGGAAGGATTAACAAAATATATTTGTAAATGTAAAGTTAATACTCTTTATCACTCATAAACTAAAACATAATATAACACTTGGAATTTTGTTTTACAAAACTACTCATTCCACTCATTTCTCACACACAAATATTTGCTCACAAGAGCTTTTCTTGATGCACTCCAAAACTCCCGAGGCATACCTTACCACCAAAATGCAATACCTATTTATACTACTCAATATGATGTAGCATGGAGCAAGCTTTTCAACTTTTGAGAGCTATGCCTATAACTAGCATGGTGTAGCCTTTACCTTTGCATTTAATGTGAAGCTCACTCATTTTGACAATTTACTTCACTGTAATCAAGAGGAAGAAAATTGAGTGTGAGCTAGAGTTGTTTTATTTTGACTAAGCCCCATCTAGAAGCTAGGAGAGAGAGAGTTGCTGAATTTTAACACTCCCCATCAACGACTACTCTCTCTCAGAGTAAGTCTCGAGGTCGTACCAAGTTGTTTCCAGAACTTTTCAAACTTTGGTCCTCCAAGACCTTTTGTGAATATATCTGCAACTTGGTCCTCCGTGGTCACTTGCGTAAGTTCAATCTCACCCCGTAGAATCTTCTCTCGGACAAAATGATAATGTACCTCCACATGTTTTGTCCTTGCGTGAAAAACAGGATTCTCCGCTAAATGTATCGCAGACTGATTATCACAAGCTAACTTGATTCCCGGATCAATTGGTTGATGCAGATCCTTGAGTAATTGCGTTAACCACACACATTCTTGTGTAGCCATAGCTGCCGCTCTATATTCCGCTTCCGTACTTGACAATGACACTGTTGGTTGTTTCTTGCTACACCAAGAGACTGTTCCAGAACCCAGATTAAATACATAACCCGTAGTTGACCGACGTGTGTCGAGATCACCAATTCACCAGCACATAGTCAGCACCACAATATCCGACAATTTTAATCTCTTCATCATTGCGGTACAGGATTCCATAGTCAATGGTTCCTTTCACGTACCTTAATATCCGACGTACGGCCTCGAGGTGACGCTTTATCAGTTTTTGCATAAACCGACTAATCACACTCACTGCATATGCAATATCTAGTCTGGTTAACGTGAGATAGATAAGACTTCCCACCAATTATCTGTACATGGTTACATTTTCTAGATCTTTGCTTCGACTGAACATAACCTTACATTAACCTCCAATGGAGTTGACATAGGTTGCAATCGACCATTCCATATTTTTCTAGAAGATCACGGGCATATTTCTGTTGGCATAAAAATATCCCATTGTTAGTCCTCTCCACTTCAAGACCAAGAAAATGTTTTATTCTCCGAGCTCCTTCATTTGGAAACGTACTGAAAGATTAGCTCTTGTTTGTTGAATCTCCTCTTCAAAATCTCCTGTGATGATAAGATCATCCACTATACAAGAACTATTGCCAACTTTCCATCTTGAGCTTTCACAAATAAGCTCGAATCAGCTGGTGCTACAAATAACCACTCTGTAACAGAAACTCCGCTATCTTTCCATACCAGGCGCGTGGTGCTTGCTTCAAACCATAGAGCGCCTTCTTCATCTTGCATACATGGTGTGATATAAGAATGACTCTCAAACCCCTTAGGTTGATCCATGTAGATGTCTCTATCCAACTCACCATGTAGAAATGCATTTTTGACATCCATCTGCCAGAGCTTCCAAGAATTACTAGCTGCAAGTGCTAATAAAACACGTACTGTAGTAATCTTCACAACTGGACTAAACGTTTTATCGTAGTCTAGCCCATATTGCTGAGAAAATCCTCGAGCTAAAGCCGTGCCTTGTACCTTTCAATGGTACCATCAGGTCTAGTCTTCACTTTGTATACCGATTTGCAAGAAATAGGTTGAACTTTATTAAAAATTGCATCTACCATTTCAACTGGCTAATCCAATTTTTCCCTCTATTAATCTCAAGGAAAGCTGTCTTTTTTAGCAGGTGCATTAAAAAGCATATCCATGTTAAGAGTCTACGCTTTAAAATGTTAGTAAACATCAGAATATCTAGCCCAGTATCCTCCAAGACTACAGAGGCCACATTAGTCAAGGGTCCAGAGATTCACAAGATTTTTGATACAAAGCCCAGTAAAAACCGAGCAGGCAAGCACCTGATAGTGAAAGATGCTGAATTAGATGACATATATGCACCCTCGATGGAAAGTGGAAACATCCATATCATCAGAGCAGACGTAAATGAACAAGATGGCAAATTAGCAAGACCCACGCCAAACTAGTTTTGGATGATAAAGCTGGCTTCTTTAGTAATGTTGTTGTACATCAAAAAAAAAAAAATTAACCATAAAACCTTCTATGAAGAAAGGATCAAACTTCCATTATTGGCAAATTAGCCTGTAGTACTGGATATTTTTTATGGATAATTCCTTCCATTTGGCAATTGATATCTGCTCTCAGAGTTCCAAAAGTTCAAAATTTTTCTACCATAAAAATGTAAATGACAGAGAGTTTGATGTACCAATGCGAAATCACAAAATTTTGCTACTCTTACCTATTCGAGATAAAAACAATAGAATTTCTGGGTTCAGGGCTGTCACAAGTCACAACTGTAACTGGAAAGTTATAGACATATAAACACTGACCTGTCTACAATTTAACACTCATCTGCAAAGGTAACAAAGGATTTCAAGCAGAAAGATGAGCAAAACCAATAATAATCACCCAAGTGTGGTCTAGTAGACCTATAACGAAATAGTACTTGCAAGCTTACAAAACTGAACATGAGTCTTGTAAACTAAGTTTCTCAAACCTGGTAATTAGAACACTACCTAAGCTATCTTTATTTACCACATATGCGAAATGCTGAAGAATCTTTTGTTTTTTACTACAGAGGTAGTGGTCCATTTTTTTGTAGTTACCACATATACCAAACTAATTGGAACACTACCTATATGTAGTTACTACATATTCTGCAATACCACATATATCAAACATAAGATTTTTATTAAATGTTAGTAAAAAGAATATGGTCTGGACTCGGGAGAGATATATGGATATTGCAAAAGTCAAAGCGGAATAACTATAAGTAAATAACGAAGGGAGTAATATACTAAGATAATTCAAAAATACATGAAAAGATCAAAAGCTTTTCCTTCTTGATTAGATGAACTTTCAGTGATGCACCAACATAGTTTTTCCTTCTAAAAAAATTCAAATTCAGAAAACAAATAAGCATTTGGGTAAAAATAATAAAGGAATATTGTGGAAGAAGAAAATACAATCTGTTTGAAAAATATAAACACCAATCAACATGAAGATGGTAATTTATTTCTCTAGAACTGATATAGAACTACAGATCAACTGTAGAAATACCTGCATGTAGTGTTAAATATTCATTTAGACTTCATAACAAATTCTATTAGCTCGCCTATATCTAGAATAGCTTGCGTGCAGGTAGGAGTCTATAGGATTCAGCTGCGATGTTTGATGCCTAACTCCTCAAATAGAGTGCTAACTTGAATACTTGAAGCAGATGACAATAGGCAACCCAGTAATGATAAAGTATCAACGGTAGTTGCAATTTCCAATCATCTTAGAAGAACTTTCTAAGAAGATCCCTAGATGAATCACTCAAGTTACCAGACGACAATAGGCCAACCAGTAACGAGAAAGTGTCAGCATCGCCTTTAAATCGCTTGCTAACCATAAGATCACAATAATACAATGCATTTGTCAAGTCATTTTTGAGAATATATCCTCTAATGATTGTATTATAGGTTAATTCATCAGGAGAGCAACCATCATTCTCCATTTTCCTCAACAGTTGATTAGCTTCATCCATAAGGCCTTTCTTGCACAAGCCTTTCATCAAAATTGTGTATATTTTAACATTAGGTTCTAGCCTTCTCAATACAAGATCCGAGAAAATTTTTGCTGCATCTTCAAGTTTCCCAGCCTCACACAAGCTGTCCATTAGGATACCATATATGACAACAGTAGGCTGAACACCATTATTCTCCATTTCTTCAAGTAATGCCACTGCCTCATCAAGTAAAGCATTTTTGCATAAGCTATCAAGCAATGAACCATATGTGACAACATTAGGAATAATTCCATGACCTTGCATATCCTTGAACATCTGGCGTGCAAGGGAAAGTCTATTGGCTTTGCACAATGCATCAATGAGAGTGGTATAGGTAATAACATTAGGTGTCATCCCTTTCTGAAGTATTTCTTGGAATGAGTTGAGGGCCTTGTCCATGTTTCTAGCCTTGCAATATCCATTAACGATAGTGCCAAAACTTACAAGATCAGGCTCACAACCATTCTTGGCCATCAAATCAAGTAGTTTTTCCGCATCCTCCATCTGACCACGCAAACAATAACCATCAAGTAAAGCACTGTAAGTTATGACATTTGGAATCTCACCTCTCTCAATCATGTAGTCTATAATAGCTTGTGCTTCATCAACATTCCCGTCTTTGCAAAACATGTCAACCAGCATGCTGAAGGTGATAACACTTGGTGCTATGTTACACACCAACATCTGAGCTAGCATATCTTTAGCCTCGACCTTGAAGCCGGAGTTGTAAAGACCTCTAATCAAGGAGGTATAAGTGACAACATTAGGTATAATGCCCTCACTTTTCATGGCAGTGAACAGGTCGAGGGCCTCTCTCAACAGCCTATCCTTACAAAGACTATCAATAATGGTGCTATATATAACAAGGTTAGGTTTGCAACAACCAGAATGCATCCTCTTAAGCAAGTGGAGGGCAGAAGCATTGTCACCAATCTGACAAAGACCTTTGAAAATAGCACCATAGGTAATAATGTTGGGTTGGAAACCTAGCTTAACAATTTGATCTAGCAATTGAAGAGCTTGAGGAAGCTTATCACAGTGGATAAAGCCATTGATTAAAGTAGTAAAGATAACACAATCACCATCAAAGGGGTAACCAAGCTTAAGTCTTTTGGCGAGAAGAGAGAAGCCGAAATCAACACGGTCCAAATGGCAGTAACAATTGGTGAGAATACCCAATGAATACCAATTGGGTCGAACACCAGAGAATTCAAGGTCTCTGATGAGAGAGATAATGGTGGAGTGAGGTTGAAGGTGTTTCAATTTGGACATGGCATTGAAGAGTTGAGTGAAAACGATGATAGAAGGAAGAGGGCGCAAAGAGAGCATTTGATGGAAGAGAGAAAGGGGAAAAAATAAGGTTATAAAATAACAAAATATATAATGACATATCATAGGATTACAAAATAATATTTTCATACACAATCTAAACGATTCATTTTCATCTTTGCTTTTTTTTATTTGTCATAGAAATTGAAGTAAAACTATTTTTCTTGATTTTCATCTTTGCTTATTGTGTCATAAAAGTAGAAATTAAAACAAGACCATATTGTCTTAAGCTATCACATATTCACATGTCTTCATACTTATTCCGTTATTAGTACCAACCATCAACCCATCATAATGATTTTATTTTGAGTAAATACCACCTTGCCGGTGGTAGATTGATGATAGTCGTCTATTTTATTACTCTACTATTTTGTTAACTTTCTCAAGACAAAGATCAGATCACCAACAACCAGAATAGCAAAAATACTCCATTCTCCATAATTCTAAGACTTTGTAGTTTGTAGTTCAGAATTTTACTTGTACTACTGTTAAGCTTCCTCATTTTCCATTTCTTTTTTATTTTATCTTTTTAATTTTCTCCCCTTGATTTCTACTACTTCCTTGCCTCTCCAAGATCACGTATGTACAGACCAATATTTTCATCTTCTTTATTTATGATTTTTCATCCCTGCATTCAATCTTTCTCCCTCTCAAATTCACTTTTTATTTGTTTTTGTTAAATACATTAGCAATTATTCTATCTAAACACTTTTTTTTTTGTCTTTTATTAAGGCTATGTTCAGTTCACCTTATTTTTGCTTTTTTCAGATCTAATCAGATCAGATCAGAAAAAATAAGTTCAAATCAGTTCAGATCATGCTTATATTTAAAAATCATTATATCTTTCATTACATATTAGTAAAAATTATAATAATTGAATATTAATAAAGTACTCATTGAGACGAATCAAACAAGACCCCACATGACTATATTTTTTCTTATATATTGAGAGAAATCTAAAAGATAAAATCTTGTAATCAGATCAGATCAGAAAAAATAAGTTCATATCAGATAAGTTCAGATCAGAAAATTTCAGGTGAACTATATACACAGCCTAATTGTTTAATTTCTTAATTGCTTGGCTTTTTTATATTGTTTTGTTATGTTTGTTTCTTGGTTATATGACCTAGAGGTTATCATGAAAAGTGGGAAAATATGGGTAGTGCACTTATAATAATGCAATGGAAAAATAAGCTCAAACAACTCGCAAGTTGGATCGGCTAATTTGCATTCCCTTTATACCGGTCATTATTAGATCCCTAGAAAAAAAATAGTGACCATTCGACCCCGCAACTAAAAAACCTTGGCTTCACTCTTGATCTCGTGGATCAAACTTCAGTTATTAAAAGACGGATGATACTGTATTCAATATTTCATGATCTCAGGCTTCAAACTTCAGAAAATTTTCTAGATAAGAGATGATAATGCCCCTTAGTGCAGCAAATTTCCAAGCTACCTACTGAAAGGATGAATAAAAAATGAGCAATTACGTTACAACACCCCTTGGAAAGGAGCAAAGCTCGATAACGCGGTTAAAGCCATGTTCAGTATAGTAATGAATCAGGCACATAAATTTAGAAATACAAGTGAGTTAAATTTCAAGCAATAAAGTAAAAGGTAACTAGAGTACTAGACTCAATACATAACCAAATAGGCAAATATGAAATATACACACCATAGAAGAAAATAAAAACGAGTCAAGTTGTTTGCACCAGCTTTAATTGATACAGGAAGTTTCTTTGACAAGCAGATTCATTGAAGAGATTTGCTGATGATACAGGTTCTTCTTGAAGATTTCTTCAGTGTCTCTACATCACAGCATCAACCTTTTCTTGGATCTAATTTATTTATCATCATATTGGTAGAGGTATAATAAGTATGAATTAGAGAAGGCAATTAGTCACAGTTTCTAAATCATGGCAATTGCATGACTTACTGACTCCGGAAAACTAACACCGACAAGGAGCATCTAAAATTCTATACATGTCAAAAACTCACATGAAGCTAAACATAGCATAAGAATGTAGCAGCTATTCTGCTCCTACATCTCACAAACAATTGAATACTCTGTAAACATATTACCTGGGTTAAAATAGAATGGCTTGCAAACTGGTACTCAAGAGGACGTCAACCTTTTTAACTACATTGCTTAGACTCTTCATTTTACCTCAAGTACCCATAACTAACCATCAAGGCATCAACACTTCAACACTCATTTTAGGCAAAAATCATGGAAAATTTGCATTTAGTAGCTACATCAAACTTTTTCAAGTGCTCACAACTCTGCGAAACATAGGTCTAACTGTCTAGAAACATATGCCCAAGAGTTTTAGCTTCAAACTCTGAGCTTTTAGGTCTTAGCTTCCATATAAATGTATAAGCATCAATGGATACTGACTAAACTTCTCTTTCTCACTCACTGCTTGGCGACAAGTTCTTCCTAAAGGCACACTCTCTGTAGGACGTGCACACTCTCAAGCAAGACAAAAACAGAAGGAGCCAGCGACCAAATACTTTATCATAGTAGACCTATAATGAAATAGTATTTGCAAGTTACAAACTAAGTTTTTCAAACCTGGTAATTAGAACACTGCCTACCTTTAGTTACCACATATACAAAAAGTTGAAGAATCCTGTGTTTTTGCTACAAAGGTAGTGTTCCAATTTTTGTAGTTACCACAAGTGTCAAACTAATTGGAGCAATACATATCTGTAGTTACTACATATTTTGCATTACCACATATGTCAAACATAACATTTTTACTAAATATTAGTAAAAAAAATGGTCATGAGAGGGGTATTTAGATAGTGCAAAATTCAAAGCGGAATGACTGTAATAAAAATTGAAGGGAGTAACATATAAGATCATTCAGAACTACATGAATAGATTAAAAGTTTTTCCTTCCTGGTTAGATGAACTTTCAGTGATGCAGCAATATAGTTTTTCTTCAAAAAAAAAAAAAAAATCGAATTCAGAAAACACAAGCATTTGGGTAAAAATAATAATATGCTGGAAAAAGAATTACAATCTATTTGAAAAATCTAAACATCAAACAATACGGTGGTACTTAATTTCTCTAGAACTGAGGAAAAACTACAAATCAACTATAAAAGTACCTGAATTTAGTGTTTGATATTCATTTCGACTTCTTAAATATTTCTATGAGCTTACATATCTCCTAGAATAGTTTGCTTCCAGGTAGGAGTCCATAGGATTTGCATATTTTCACTAATAAGAGTGCTATAGATAACAATATTTGGTGTCATCTCTTTCTAAAAGAAACCTTGGGATGTGCTTATTGTATCTGTCAAAAGCATTACTGGATATCACAGAAATCGAACAATGGTGTCTATGTAATAGATCCCACTAATATGACAGCTCACCCAAAACCTCCTGTGAGAATTACATACTCCAGACGCCACGTCAGCAAAGGGGCACCTGGGGCAGTTCCGGATTCTGCGGATTGACAGCCATGTGGCAGGGGATGAGGGGCTGTAATCATTGGCTCAATCATTGGGGAAAGAGCATGGAACCTTCCTAAAGAGAGAGAATCACTAGGGTCCTACTATATATAGGGTAGGTGTAAGAAGGATTTTTATCCAGAAATTCAGTAATTAATAGTAATTAAGGAGTGAAGGGGGTCACTCGAAAACCTCTTGTAAATTGTTTGGCTCATATTAATATCACATCTCTCTCTCTCTCTCTCTCTCTCTTTCCTCTATTTTCTGTTATTCTTAAAATATCTTCTTGTTGGCTGCCATTGTTGAGTATTTTGTGGAAGGAGTCAGGGGATTCTATCACAGTGGTATCAGAGCAAAGATGCCGCCGACCGCCGCGCAAAGAGTCGAACAGCTCGAAAGCCAACTGGCGGATATACGGGGTACCATTGCTACGGAGGTAGCGACGGCCGTGGGAGAGGCTGCCGGAAAAATGCAGGACTCCATCTCCGCCCAGTTGACAGCAAGCCTGGAGGTTATCTCAAAAAAGTTTACGGAGGACATGGGTGCCCTCTCCTTGAGGTTGGAAAGTAGGATCACTCGGAGTAGGGAGAACCAGGATGCCTTGGTGGAAAGGGTGCAGTCCGGGCAAATGCAGTTCCACGAGGAGGTTAGGGCTTCCATTGAAGCCATCAAGGAGAGAATACCGGCGGTAAGAAGAGAAGGGGACTGGGAAGACGAAGGTAGTGGTAATCAGCCCAATGGGTTTAGAGGGGGAAGCCACCCTCATCGGAACCCGGAGTACATGGAGCAAGGAGGCGGGTTTCGGGGCGGTTTCCACTCGAGTCAAGGAAGCAACTGGAAATACCGGAAGTTGGATATGCCAACTTGTGAAGGTACCAATCCCGACGGATGGGTGCTAAGGGCGGAGAGATACTTCTTGTTTTATCATCTAACCGAAGAGGAGAAGCTGGAGGCAGCGGTGGTAGGGATGGACGGCGACGCACTCCTGTGGTACCAGTGGGAGCACCGTCGCCGGCCAATACATCGGTGGGAGGAGTTGAAGGCTTTGATGCTTCGCCGTTTCCGACCACCCAACGCCGGTTCCCTCCACGAACAATGGCTGGGGGTCCGACAAACCGGGTCGGTGGCGGAATACAGAAGGGCGTTTATTGAGTTGGCAGCCCCATTAAGCAACGTATCTGAAGATATCACCCTGGGCACATTTTTGAATGGGTTAAGAGAGGACATCAAGGCCGAACTTCGACTTCAAAACCCAAGAGACGTGGACCAGGCCATGGATCTTGCCTTGAGAATTGAGGACAAAATCCGGGTTGGGCTAAATGCTAAAAACCGGCCCATCTACGGAACCAGAACAAACCAAGCCCAATTATTACCATACCCCTACCCACAAACACAAAACCCCACTCACCATAACCCAGCCCACCCAAACACCTATAGACCTCACTCACAAAATCACCCCACCCATAATTCACAAAACCCACGAACCCAAAATACTCCCCAACCCACTGGAGCTATAAGGCGACTTACCGACCAACAGTTGCAATATAAGAGGGAGCGAGGTCTGTGCTACCGGTGCGACGACAAGTGGTCGGCCGGTCATCGCTGTCGTCGGAGTGAGCTCAGCGTGATGGTGACCATGGAGGGGGAAGATGGGAGCGAAGAGGAAGCCGGGGAAGGAGGCGATGAGGTAGAAGAAGCCTTACCGGAGCAACTAGCGCCGGAAATTTCTCTAAACTCGGTTATAGGATTCTCTAACCCGAAAACCATGAAAATGTTGGGCGTGATTAAAGGGATTGAGGTGGTCGTAATGGTGGACCCCGGGGCTACACACAATTTCATCTCCTTGACCACCATTGAAAAACTTCAACTACCCCTAAACTCCACTCAGGAGTTCGGCGTATCTTTGGGAAATGGGGAGGCGGTTCGCGGTAGCGGAGAGTGTAGAGGCGTGGAGCTCGAAATTCAGGGGGTGAGGATCTGCGAAAATTTCCTACCACTGGAGCTAGGGAATTCGGATGTTATACTGGGCATTCAGTGGCTAGAGCAATTGGGGAACATGTTAACGAACTGGAAACAACAATGGATGAGGTTCCAAAGGGGAGGAAAGGTGGTGGAAATAAAAGGGGACCCTTCGCTGGGCCGGTCACGAGTATCATTGAAGGCCATGTTTAGGGCCCTCCAGAAAGAAAAGGGAGGTCTATGGGTCGAATTAAATCAGATAGAGGAGCAGAAGGATGGGGGTAAACAAGTGGCTGTTCCAGAATTCTTCCAGGCCACTATCAGACAATATGAACAAGTGTTTCACCTTCCCTCTGGGTTACCTCCCCAGCGGAACCGAGAACACTCAATTGTGCTCAAGCAGGGGCAGGACCCGGTGTCGGTTCGACCATACCACTACCCCCAAGGGCAGAAGGATGAAATCGAACGGCTCATTACAGACATGCTGAAGGCAGGTATAGTTCGCCCCTCTGTAAGTCCGTTCTCTAGCCCGGTTTTGCTTGTGAAGAAAAAAGATGGATCTTGGAGGTTTTGCGTGGATTATAGAGCCCTCAACCGGGCCACGGTGCCGGATAAGTACCCTATTCCGGTTATAGATGAATTACTTGATGAACTTCACGGGTCACGGGTGTTCACCAAATTGGATTTGAAATCCGGGTATCATCAAATTAGAGTAAAGGAGGAGGACATCCCAAAGACCGCCTTCCGCACTCATGAGGGTCACTACGAGTTTCTTGTGATGCCATTCGGACTCACTAACGCACCGGCCACATTTCAATCCTTAATGAACGAGGTATTTAAACCATATTTGCGTAAATTCGTTCTTGTTTTCTTTGACGATATTCTGATTTATAGCAAAGATGAATTGTCTCATCGTGATCACTTAGCTATTGTGCTGGAAACTTTGGCTCAACATGAGCTATATGCAAATGGTGAAAAATGTGAAATTGGGAAAAGGAAGGTGGCCTATCTTGGCCACATTATCTCTGCCGCGGGTGTTGCTATGGACATGGAGAAGGTCCAAGCCATGCTTGACTGGCCACCGCCCAAGAATCTCAGAGAACTTCGTGGTTTTCTCGGCCTGACCGGATATTACAGAAAGTTTGTGGCGAATTATGCCAAAATCGCTCTTCCCCTCACTGCCCAACTGAAAAAAGATAGCTTCCAGTGGGGTACCACAGCAGATCAGGCCTTCGCAAACCTGAAAAAGGCCATGGTGACAGCCCCGGTGCTGGCCATGCCTGATTTTCACAGCATGTTTGTGCTCGAGACCGATGCCTCAGGCCACGGGCTGGGCGCGGTCCTTCTACAGGGCAACCACCCCATCGCATACTACAGCCACACCTTGGGTCCTAGAGCGAGACTCAAGTCAATATATGAAAAAGAGCTTATGGCTATAGTGTTGGCGGTCCAAAAATGGCGTCACTATTTGTTGGGAAGGAGGTTTACCATACGCACCGACCAAAAAAGTCTGAAATTCATCATGGAGCAAAGGGTGGTAGGACCCGAATATCAACGGTGGGTAAGTAAGTTAATGGGATTCGAGTTTGAAATCCAATACAACCCGGGAACATCCAATCGAGTGGCCGACGCTTTGTCTCGGAAATCGACTATGGAAATTGAATTGAAGAATACGGAGGCAGTGTGTGGAGTACCGTGGTCACAAATACAGCAACATATCACCCAAGATGAGTTCATGCAGAAACTGATAAAGGAGATACAAGAAGGGGGGCAGCAGATTTATGGGTTTGAACTTGTTGGGGGCAAACTCTTATACAAAGGCCGCATCATGGTTCCTGCCAACTCACCAATCACGCAAGCCTTGTTGCGTGAATATCATGATTCCCCGCTGGGAGGACACACCGGAGAACTTAAAACCTATCTACGCTTGGCTAAAGAATGGTATTGGGCTGGCATACGCAAGGCGGTAGCTAGGCACATTCACAACTGCACCATCTGCCAAAGGCAAAAGGCTTTAAACACAAGCCCAGCTGGGCTCCTCCAGCCTTTACCCATTCCAGCCCAGGTTTGGGACGAAATCACTATGGACTTCGTGGAAGGTCTGCCTCGTTCTATGGGGGTAGACACGGTCTTAGTTGTGGTTGACAGGCTATCAAAATACGCTCACTTCATCGGTCTCCGCCACCCCTTCACAGCCTACACCGTAGCTGCAGCCTTCATCAAAGAGGTCGTGAGGCTCCACGGGTTCCCTAGCTCGATTGTGTCCGACAGGGATAAAGTCTTCTTAAGTGTTTTTTGGAGGGAACTTTTCCGCCTACAAGGGACTCAGCTAAACCGCTCCACCGCTTACCACCCACAAAGTGACGGGCAATCAGAGATAGTCAACAAAAGCCTCGAAACATACCTCCGATGTTTCATTAACGAGCAGCCGAAACAATGGGCAAAATGGCTGCCTTGGGCTGAGCTTTCCTACAACACCTCGCCACACATCTCCACTAACATGTCCCCATTTATGGCCTTATATGGGAGAGAACCGCCACCATTGGTGCGCATAGGGAAGGGGCAAACACCAGTGGATTCACTAGAGGAACAGTTACAAGAAAGGGATGCGATTCGGGATGAATTGAGAATGCACCTGCTGAGAGCGCAGCAAAGACAGAAGAGGCTGGCAGACTTAAGGAGGACAGAGGAGCAGTTTATCATCGGGGACTTGGTGTGGTTGAAGTTACAACCATACCGTCAGCAGTCATTGGCAAGAAGGGCCTTTGAAAAATTATCTCCACGCTTCTACGGGCCCTATAAGGTGGTCCAAAAGGTGGGACTGGTGGCCTACAAGTTAGAACTGCCCCCAGAAACCAAAATCCATCCGGTCTTTCATGTCTCTCAGTTGAAACGGGTTAAAGGTGATATCCCTACACCAATGCAATTACCCGTGGAACTCACTGCTGAGATGGAGTTACCTAGTAGGCCAGAGGCTGTGTGGGGAGTTCGCGGAGCAGATGCCAAGGAAGTCTTAATTCAGTGGCACAACCAACCAAAGGAAGAAGCAACATGGGAGGAGTTTGAGGTCATCCAACAGCAGTTCCCTGAGTTCCACCTTGAGGACAAGGTGAAAGTGTGGGCGGCGGGTAATGTAATAGATCCCACTAATATGACAGCTCACCCAAAACCTCCTGTGAGAATTACATACTCCAGACGCCACGTCAGCAAAGGGGCACCTGGGGCAGTTCCGGATTCTGCGGATTGACAGCCATGTGGCAGGGGATGAGGGGCTGTAATCATTGGCTCAATCATTGGGGAAAGAGCATGGAACCTTCCTAAAGAGAGAGAATCACTAGGGTCCTACTATATATAGAGGTAGAGGTGTAAGAAGGATTTTTATCCAGAAATTCAGTAATTAATAGTAATTAAGGAGTGAAGGGGGTCACTCGAAAACCTCTTGTAAATTGTTTGGCTCATATTAATATCACATCTCTCTCTCTCTCTCTCTTTCCTCTATTTTCTGTTATTCTTAAAATATCTTCTTGTTGGCTGCCATTGTTGAGTATTTTGTGGAAGGAGTCAGGGGATTCTATCACAGTCTAGTAAGTAACAAATAGTAACTACCCTAAAATTGTTTAAGTAATCTTTTCACAGTTAACCAACGATATTGCAGCCAATTCATGATTCAATCAGAAGCACTTTTTCGAATTTCCAGCTACGAAATTGAAGGATAAAGATCACAGAACAGCATTCACCCTACTTTCTTCACAAAGTGGTCCACTAATAACAGTTTGTACATATAACAGAGGACAATATCAGAAGCCACTTCCATCTCCAAAAACACTGTCATTGCTTCCCCAAGCTGTGCACTTTTGCATAGGACCCAAGCAATGAAGTGAGAGTGAAGATGTCCAAAGTAAATCCTTAAGATGGAGTTTCCTTGAAGTTCTTATGGGAGATAATTGTTAAACGTGCATATAAAATGGCAATATATAAAGAAAAGGCATCCTAGTAAAACAAGGAAACTAAAAGGTACAGCAAGATACTACTCCAATGTAATACTAGATTTAATTAGGCCATCAATAAGAGAATTACAGGTTACAACTTAGCATCTATTCGATTGATGAACTTCCGCACTTGGTCCTTTGATGAGTCACTTAAGTTATTTGAAGACAAAAGGTGAATAAGTAATGAGAAAGTGTCAGCTCACCTTTGAATCCCTTGCTAACCATAAGATCACAATAATACGATGCATTTGATAAGTCTTTTTGAGAATATATCCTCTAATGATTGTATTATATGTAAATTCATTAGGGGAGCAACCATCATCCTCCATTTTCCTCAACAGTTGATTAGCTTCATCCATGAGGCCTTTCTTGCACAAGCCTTTTATCATAATTGTGTATATTTTAGCATCAGGTTCCAGCCTTTTCAATACAAGATCCAAGAAGAATTTTGCAGCATCTTCAAGTTTCCCAGCCTCACACAAGCTGTCCATTAGGATACCGTATATGACAACAGTAGGCTTAACACCATATTCTCCATTTCTTCAAGTAATGTCACTGCCTCATCAAGTAAAGCATTTTTGCATAAGCTATGAAGCAATGAAGCATATGTGACAACATCAGGAGTAATTCCATGACCTTGCATATCCTTGAACAATTCACGCGCAAGTGGGAGTCTATTGGCTTTGCATAGTCCATCAATAAGAGTGGTATAGGTAACAACATTAGGTGTCATCCCTTTCTGAAGTATTTCTTGGAACAAGTTGAGGGCCTTGTCCATGTTTCTAGCCTTGCAATATCCATTAATGATAGTGCTAAAACTTACAATATCAGGCTCACAACCATTCTTGGCCATCAAATCAAGTAGTTTTTCCGCATCCTCCATCTGACCACGCAAACAATAACCATCGAGTAAAGCATTGTAAGTTATGACATTTGGAATGTCACCTCTCTCAATCATGTAGTCTAGAATAGCTTGTGCTTCATCAACATTCCCATCTTTGCAAAACATGTCAACAAGCATGCTGAAGGTGATAACACTTGGTGTTATGTTACACTCCAACATCTGAGCTAGCGTATCTTTAGCCTCGACCTTGGAGCCGGAGTTGTAGAGACCTCTAATCAAGGAGTTATAAGTGACAACGTCGGGTATAATGCCCTCACTTTTCATGGCGGTGAACAGGTTGAGGGCCTCTTTCAACAGCCTATCCTTACAGAGACTATCAATAATGGTGCTATATATGATAAGATTAGGCTCACAAGTTCCCGATTGCATTTTCCTAAGCAAGTGGAGGGCAGAAGCATTGTCACCAATCCGACAAAGACCTTTGAAAATAGCACCATAGGTAACAATATCGGGTTGGAAACCTAGCTTAACAATTTGATCGAGCAATTGAAGAGCTTGAGGAAGCTTATCACAGTGGATAAAGCCATTGATTAAAGTAGTAAAGATAACACAATCACCATCAAAGGGGTAACCAAGCTTAAGTCTTTTGGCGAGAAGAGAGAAGCCGAAATCAACACGGCCCAAATGGCAGTAACAGTTGGCAAGAATACCAATAGAATGCCTATCGGGTCGAATGCCAGAGAACTCAAGGTCTCTGATGAGAGAGATAATGGTGGAGTGAGGTTGAAGGCGCTTCAATTTGGAAATGGCAGTGAAGAGCTGATTGAAGTCGATAACAGAAGGAAGAGGGTGCAATGAAGTCATTTGATGAAAGAGAGAAAGGGGGAAATTGAGATTTGAAAACCCTAATTTGCAGTGTTCTTTAACTGATTGAAGAAACAACTGACGATGTTCATGAGTTGCAATGGAGTAATAATTGCGTGAATGAAATTGAAAATGAAAAGCATAAAAGAAAGGGGAAAGGGGAAAAGAAGAAGAAGAGAGACAACAAGAAAAAAAGCTAGTACCAACTAATTGACGCCTCAGCCTCATTGTCATCTTCTCAGCAACTGCAGATACTTTAAGTTTAGGCTATAAAGCTGTGGCATTCATGAAAGTGCAAAACAGAATGCAAAATACAAGTGATGAATCTACAACATCTTCATTGAAGAAGAAACTTGGTACTATCTATTTCTGCTACAGTGAAATTCTTGACTTCCAATTTCCAAACAATGCTTGGTCGAGGAGGGTTTGGGTCGGTTTTTGTTTAATGGGACAAAAGTTCAAAGTTGCTGTGAAAAGATAGCGGGCTTTGTGACTTTGTGTTGTAGCAACACTGAAGAATGAGAGTGGAGTCTGGACTTCGGACTTTTGGGATGGCAATTATACTTTGTCGGATACATATGAATTATGATGTGTGGCCCCTAACAAATAAAAGTGAGGAAAGAGAGAATACATGGTGCGTGGCTCAACCTCCTCAAAAAAGAATTTTAATGCAACAATAGTGGGATAGTGTATTGAAGAGGAAGGATGGTATAAATCTATCTATGTTATATATAAGTTTTCACATAATAAATATTATTTGTATATGTAAAAATATTATTTGTGTTTTTTTCCCTTATTTGTTGTACGAAATATGAATAACACTTTTTTTTGTATATACACAAACAATATTTGTTATTATCAAACTTGAGAGAGAAAATAATGTGCTTTATATCCTAAAAAGTAGTGTTGTGTTACTCAAGAGAGAGAAAATTATAAATATTTCTCAACAATTTAATGAGATAGAGAGGGAAAAATACGAGGATTGTTAAACATCGCCCCCACAATTACTTAAAATCGCCCAAATTTATATTTATAGACCATTTTACCCTTTCATCTTTTCCACCACCGACCACACCCACCACCACCACCTACCTCCCCACTACCCTTTCACCCTCTCCACTTTTCCAAACCACCCACCACCCACCACCCACCACCCACCATCCACTTTCCCACCATTGTCTTTCACCTTCTCCTCTTTTCCACACCACCCACCACCCCACCACAACCGTCTACCTTCCCACTGCCACCGCGACAACCTACCACCGCGAAATACTACCACCACGACATCCTCCACCGCACACGCAAAAAGCCTGCAATTTTTTTTAGATCGCGAACATCTCCAGCGGACGATCACCCCATGGTATGAACGTCCGGCCAGGACGTTCATACCATGGGCGATCGTCCGGCCAGGACGTTCGCCCCATGGCCACAACGTCCTGGCCATAGGGCTAACGTCTTGGCCGGACGTTCGGGATGTAAAAAAAATATAAAATCGCTGGCTTCGCGAAGGTGGTGGTGGCTACGTGAAGCGTGACGCAAAGGTGGTGGTGGTTGTGTTCTCTAATCTCTACCGCGAATTTTTGACTTCCACGAATCAGGTAAAGTCTTCATTCTTTGATATCCTTCTCATTGTTTATCTCTGCCCTATTTTTCGTTGAATGATTGCGTATAACTTCTGATATGAACTCTAAAGTATGGATCAATCTTTAAAAATAAGGTTGAGTGGGTGGATGGATGGCAGCAGCAGCCACGCAGGAGGTGAGTGGTGGTGGTGGCAATTTGGCATGAGGGTATGGTGGTTAATTTAAGAATAAAAATGTAAAAGGTGATAAATGTAATTTTAATTTTTTTGGGCGATTTTAAGTAATTGTAGGGCGATGTATAGAAGTTGAGAAAAATACTGAGAAAGAGAGAGAAAATAATGTGTTTTATCTCCTAAAAAATAGTGTTGTGATACTCAAGATAGAGAAAATTATAAATATTTCTCAACAATTTACTGAGATAGAAAGAAAAAAAAATACAAAAAGAGGCCGGGAGAATATCTTTTTGGCCGGAATAGTAGGGAAAAATACAATGAAAAAAAAGGATTGTTGGAAAATCAATAGTAATCAATGAAGTCGTGAAATCGGGTCTTTCAAAATTTCAAAGGTTTGTTTAGGAGAAGTTTAATAGGATTAAAAACTAGAATTTTCATTATTAGGCCGTGGATTATACTAACTCTTGCCTCTTTTTGTATTTGTTCATATACCGATTTTTTTTCTCTCTTATCTCTTTCCTCTAGTCTTCAGGTTTTCCCTTTTTTATCTCTTTGAAACAAAGTTTTCATTTTGATGTTTGGGCAGTAATCTTATTTAAACATTCATCTCTTCTTCATTTTCTAGAAATTTTATGATTTAACTTTGTTTGTAATTAGAATTCTTTGGCTGTAAATTTCTTATACTTCCTCCGTGCTGCTTTAATTGAAACATTGGGAGAAATGACACTATTTATTGATCAATTTTGACTCTAATTTATCTGTAGTACTTCGTATTTTTAGTAAGTTATTAATTATAATTTTTAAAAAGGATTTGTTTATTTAAAAGGCCGGTTTACGTACTATTAATTATAAAGGTTTTAAATAGGCTTTTATGATGTATTATGGGTTTATCAAATAGACTCCAACCCAAATTAAATATTGGGCCTAAGTTTACAAATTGTAATCCAAGTACTTAGGGGCTGAACTGAATTGAATTAAATTAAATTGAATGTAATAAATATATAAATAATATTATAACAATAATAATATGAATATTAAATAATAATTATAATGATAAGTAATAATAATGAATAATAATAATAATAGTATTTTGGATATTTTTAAATGATAGTTATAAATAAATAATATTAATAATCATGAAATAATAATAATAATAATTGATGATAATAATGATAATTAATAATTATTATTTTGTATTATTTGTATTAATATATTAATACTTGATGATGGTTATATAGTAACAATAATACTCCATCCGTTTCCTAAAGATCTTCCCTCTTTTCGTTTAAGTGTATTTCCAAAAGATCTTCCCTCTTTTACTTTATTCTTTATTTGGAATTTTTTTCCCTTTTTACCCTCTCATGTCCTTATCATATGGTCCACCATTACATTATTAATTCAATTTTACTCCATTTCTCTCTCCTACTTTAACCTCTTTTTATTTGTTTATTTATCTTAAGTTCTTAACCCCTTTCTCTCTCCTACTTTACCCACCCCACACCCCACAAATTAATTCTCATTGGTATCTGTAGTACGTAACAGTAACAAGGAAGATCTTTAGGAAACGGAGGTAGTATCTAGTAAGTAAATTAATATTACTATTTTAATAATTAGATTTAATAATATAATCATATTTAGTAATAAAAATAATGATTGGATCGGACCGCGAAAATTGCATCATAAACCGTTTTGATGCGATTTGATTGGTTTATGGGCTAAAAAACGTGGGTTTATTTATGTTTTGACCTAAACTATGTTCCTCCTAATAATAATAGTAATAATAATGAGTAAAGCTATAATAAACAAAATAACATATAGAAACAATAATAATACTTAATAGTAATGATATAAAAATAAATAATAATAATAATAATAATAATAAGAGTAATTAGTAAAATAAATTATACCAACATAATAATAATATTTAACAAAATGGTTATAAAAGAATGGAGCTGAACTGAACTGAAATAAGCTGGGGAGAACAGTCCCTTAGTTTAGTAGTTGAAGATATTTTCTTAAAAGAAAATCAGAAAAGATTTACAAAAAAAGGAAAAGATTTAATGAAAGAAAAATAAAGATTTATAAAAAGAAAAATAAAAAAAAGAAAAAGAAAAAAAATTAAGCGCATGCGGCTAAGAAGTTAAGCGTGTGATAAAGTTTTGGTTATTTGTTTCCTTTTTGCTTATCTTTTAGTTATTTTACCTTATATAATTATGTATTGTGGGATAATTTATATCTTTTCCTAATCTTTGGATAATCATAAATATTAGCTATATCTTAGCTAGACTAATTTATCTTTTTCCCTAAATTAATCTTTTAGTTTCCTAATCCTATTCCTATTCTACTCATCCAACTAGTATAAATAAGGGTCTCCACGCACCCATCATATTTTTCACACCAAATTTGTGAAATAAATCTCTTTTCACAAGTTTAAACTATCTCCCTCTCTTAGCCTACCTTTCTCTTCCTCCCTAAGAATTATTAATTTTCAAGGCGCATGTATATGTAGATCTTTAAATATTATTCTGCATATATAGTATCATGTTCTTAGGGTTGTTATCTTGAATTGTCATGCGTATTTAAGTATGAGTTTAGTATGCGCTTCATGTTGAATTTATATCCCACGAGCATAATGTTAACTAAATTTTGGATTGCGTCTGTAACACCCCCAAAATCCACACGCGTCTACCACTGCTACGTCGCGTCGACTTCGGGAGCGTTACCGCCGCGATGGAACGCAAGGCATAATAAGAGTTAACAATAACTTAAAATATTTTCTTGAAAACTAAAATGCAGCGGAATTAAAATATATCGAGAATCACCAATGACCCATTTCATTCAAACCACAAACCATTTATATAAGTCTTAAAAAAACAATAATACTTATTTCAAAATGCTTTAAATGCAAATACCAAAGACTAGCCCCGTATGCTCGGTATATGCAGCAGCTCCAGCACACCTAGTCTGCTCCCCATTGTAGCATCAATGGTTCATCGCAGTTCATCAAACACATAATAACACACAATCAGCTATGCTGAGTACGTAATGAACCATTGAATACATATAAGCTAAATGATGCACACATGAACAATCTTAAGCATGATGCTACATTATGTTACATCCTTTAACCTTTATATCTTTAATCTTTTTTGGCATCGAACGGGCACCGTCATCTTACTAGAATCATACGGGCTCTGAATCCTTAATAAGACACTAGGTCTATTAGATGAAATGCAAATACAGTTTTGTTCCGTCTCACACCCATCACCTTAGTATGCATACCCCCAAGATCGAACGGAACCTTCCGCCTACTTGAGTTGTCAAAAATATAAGGACACTACTGTCGTCACAGTAGGCCTGCGTATGAGCGTAGGACAAGTCCCACACTCCCCCCATTGTTCATCCTTGTAGGGAGTCCAACTACAAGTATTGCCATAATTCATTTTAATATTAACCATTCATTTCATAACCACATAAGTCATTTACCTGTTCTCTTAGTTACAATGCTCAAATTGTATCTCTTGTAACACTCTTGTTACACTATGGATACATAGAATCATTTACCTGTCCTCTTAGTTACAATGCTCGAATCATATCTCTTGTAACAACCTTGTTACACTATGGATAAGATTAAAAATGCTCATGTTTATACTACGATAGAATTATGCATTCCAATGCAACATATCGATTTCAATTACAAATGTCTAACCAGACAATCTCAATCAATCAAATTCCCTATCATGCTTCTAGGTTCCAATAACATAGATTGCAACCTAATCATGATACTAATACTTGGGATTAAACTGGTACGCGTACGTACCTTGTAACGGAGAATTTTCGCTGTCTTAATCGAACGTTCCAGCTTATGAAATTGGGACCTAAACCGTTAAATAAAAGCTTTATGCTACGTTGTGTAATATTAACAACTACTACGTAACTAAGACTATACGGTTTAATAATTCGAAGTAAACGATAACTAAACCCCTTGTTTAAGAATTTTCGTTACTTTTCTTATTATAAAGAGTTTAACGTCTTTTAGGAGTCAAAGTTAGTGAGCATACTAATATTAGTTAGTGTCATTAGTCCACTATCTTTACCCAACAATTAAATTATAAGTCCAACCATGTTTTATGTCCAAAATCTTATGTCCAAAAGTTTTAGGTCCGATCCAGTATTATGTCCAAAAGTCAGATTCACAACTTTAGTCAGAATAATAAAATAAACTAATTAACTTGAATTATTAATTAACTAATTAATTTAACATAATTATGAAAACATAAATTATAATTAAACTTAATATAATATATTCAATATATAAAATGTTTTATACCGTTAAGCTCGCCGGAAATCAAGTTCCGGCGACCGATTTCCGGCAACGGCACACAACCCCACGCTCGCGCAGCACTCAACGCTCGCTCATCTCGCACGCCCTCGCACCACACTCCAACGCGAGGCTTCGCACAGCACGCTGCCCTCTTCGCACAGTCCTCGAGATTCGTCGCTCGTCTCGAACACCGCACACACACACAGCCTTGCTCGTCGCGCACAATCGTCGCGACTCGCTCGATCTACGAACTCCCTTCGCACAAACCCGCTCGCTCGCACCACTTCACGTCGCAGCTCGCTCGCTCGCTCTCTTAACCGATGCACAGCCTTCGCTCGTGCGCTCATCTCCGCACGCCAGCAGCCTCGACGAGGATCCGCGAAGGACTCAACGAGGGGACGAAGAAGAGACGAACGGAGAGGAGAGACAAGAGATCCGAGAGAGAAGTGAAGAGCAGCGAGAGAGGAGAGAGAAATTGAGAGGGAAGAAGGAGGTGACGGCAGAGAAGGAGAAAGGAAAACTTAGGGTTTTCTGAAATTTCTCCTCTTGTTTCCCTTTTTATACCCTTCTAAAAGTGGTAACCCTAGATCGGGTGAACTTGGCTTACCTTTTATAAATCCGAAATTAACACAACTGACTCGTAATATTATTATTATATTCTTATCATTCTGTAAATAATATTAAAATACCTTTTTATTATTTTCTTGGTATTTCTTAATTATTACGACTAAATTCCAAAAATACGGAGTATTACAGCGTCTGTATATAACCTTGAGATAATTGTTAAACATGTTACATAATGTGTTAAAGGATATTGGACCGTAGGTCTATATCTACGGGCAAGGCCCATTAGGTTAAATTTATTAGGTTAAGTTTATGCTATATTCTATATATAAGTAATGTAATTGTAATCAATGAGAGAACAATAATACAACATCTCTTCTACTCTATATTTTAACATGGTATCCGAGCCAGCCAAAATATTGGATTGAAAAATCCTACGCTTCCGCAAACTCCACGGCGGTGGGTGTTAATGTAAAAACCCACCGGCTGGATATATATTTTCTTTAGCCTTTGAATACATTTTTTTTTCTCTCCTGCTCATTCTGCCTTCTTGCGTCCAAATTTTTTATTTTATTAGATACTTTTCTTTGTTTGTGATGGTGTGCTTGGTTTGTCTCACAAATTGGTGCCCCCTACATTATTTTAATGAGTGATTTTGCTATTTTTTTCAAAAAAAATGTAGTGTGTTGGCAGGAAGTTTTTTACGGAATGTTTGATGTTGGTAGTGTTTGTTTGATATTCAGTTTTAAATCTGTTTCAAAAACAGATCAGTTTCTTTTTAAAAATGTCGATGATGTTCATTCCATCGAAAATTTGTTTTTTTGTTTCTGTGATGATGATCATTCCATCACAACTTTCACAAAAGTTGGTTCTTTGGTCTCAATTTCAGATCTGTTTCAAAACAGATTGTGAGACATGTTTTGACTCTCCGTGTGTCGTGAGACACGGTTTATGGGTTCTCCTTGTACCTTGAGACGAGGTTTCTTCATTGAAGAATTGAAGATTTGAAGATTTAAAGAATTAAAGAATTAAAGAATTGAAGAATTGAAGAATTGAAGAATTTGAGTTCGATTTTATTTTTAGTGGTGTTTTTATTGCTATTTAGTGAAAGTATTGGGTCAGACCGTCTGACTATTGTTTACTGTCAGACGGGCTGAGCCCAATACATCTTCTCTACAAATGCAATCTCCTCTTGTGAGATCACCAAGGTGGTGAGGAACTACTGTACTCCATGAAAATAACCATGAGAGAGGTTGACCTTTTTCAGTTTCCATAGAAATTAACGTTTATTTTCATGATAAAAAATCCTTGTAATCAATCTCTCTCCTTTCTTAGTTTTTCAGTTTTCATCAATCTCTCTCCTCTTCTCCATCTATTCCACTCTCACCTTTAATTTCTCATCAACCCATTTCACCACCATCAGTATCAAACTCTAACAGTCGACAAAATCCTGCTGAATTTGAAACTTGGTAAGTTCGACAACATGAAGTTCATCTTCTTCATGAAGTTCGACAACATGGCCAGTTGCGATATCACACCTGACTCTTCTTCATCTTCTTCATTAAACAAAATGGTTGTGGTGGTCACGAGTCTGTGATTATGAGATATACAATCTACAAGTTTGTCTCTTTTTCTTCATCTTCTTCATCATTTCATTTTCTCTCTCCTTCTTCTTCGTAGCTTAGATTTGTTTCAGTTGGACTTTATTGTGTTTCAGTTGGACTTTGTTTTGTTTCAGTTGGACTTTGTTTTGTTTCAGTTGGACTTTTGTTTTGTTTCAGTTGGACTTTGTTTTCTTTCAGTTTGACTTTGTGTTTCTTTCAGTTGGACTTTGTTTTGTTTCAGTTGGACTTTGTTTTTTTTCAGTTGGACTACCTGAAAAAGAATGAAGACTACCTGAAAAAAAATGAAGACTACCTGAAAAAGAATAAAGACCAACTGAAACCCAAAGTAAGTCTAACTGAAGTACAAAAACCAACTGAAAACAAAATGAAGACTACCTGAAAAAAATGAAGACTACCTGAAAAAAAATGAAGACTACCTGAAAAAAAATTAAGACTAACTGAAAAAAAAATTGGAACCAACTGAAAGTCGTCCGACCAAAGATTATGGTCGGACGAGTCCGACACAATACGATCTCTTTGTCCAATTGTAACGTTCGTTTTACTGCCGTTACAATTGCGGGAGGGTGTTAGAGGATATTGGACCGTAGGTTTATATCTACGGGAAAGGCCCATTAGGTTAAATTTATTAGGTTAATTTTATGTTATGTTCTATATATAAGTAATGTAATTGTAGTTAATGGCGGCACAATAATACAACATCTCTTCTCTCAATACTTAACATACTGCTATTAACACACCACTTTCTCGGTTTTTGGAATCTAACTAGTTATTAGGCCCGGGCTATGCTCCGGGCCGGGTAAGGAGAATTTTCATTTATTAATATTATGCTTTAAAATAATAACAGCAAATATCACTTGGTCTAGTGGTTAAGACTTTAATATATGACCTTGAGGTCATGAGTTCAAACCTTATGCTATGCAATTTCTAGTTTTTATTTCATGAGGATTACATGGAGTAAAATGATTTAGGGAGAGCGCCTCATGGCACAGTGCCACGTTTAGGAACGCCTTTTAATATATTAGTATAGATTGTTAAACATGTTATTGCTATTAGTTTACACCACTTACTTGGATTTTGGAATCTAGCTGTACATTTAATTTATGATCATGTTACTTAGTGGCAACTCTCATATTTTAGCACAATAGCACTATATTAGCATGAAGATTTTCTTATATATACGAACTAAAACAACAGTATGGTAGATTTGTTATACTAGCATGCTTTTTCATTGTTACTTTTGCTGGTACTACTGTTAAGAAGGTTTATGAACGTATATGGTATTTATGTCTTTTCTTTTATGGCTAAAGTCTTATACAAGAATTATAATTTTTAAGGAGGATTATTTTCGAAGAATTTTTATTAGATATATGATCTTTTATAATCAAAATTATAAAGAGGCAACGACTTGTTATTTATTAATAGGAACAGTAGCTATGATATTTTACCCATGTACTTTTTTTTTGATAATTTGGTTTATTTATTAATTAGGAGGTGAAGAAAAACACCCCATTTTAGAGATTACATAGCATCTTAGAGATATCTAAATTTACAAGGCGATACTCCAGAGAAGGAGATCTAAAATTGCAGCCTACTCCACATGAGGATTTAAATCCATGCTACAAACTCATCTGAGCGCCTTAAACCCAGCTTCGCTAAAGAATCCGCAACAACATTGGAGCTTCTACCTTTGTAGATAATGGTGGCCTGCGATTCATTCTCGGTTGCGTTTTTAATGAAGTTGATGATGAACATAAGATTCCAGGGCCCTTCCACATCCCCACAACACCATTCCACTGCATTTTCGACTCCACAATAATGGGAACTCTTGCTACCCTATCTCCATGGGAGGAGATTTTTAGAGCTCGATGGATAGTCAAGACTTCAGCTTGATTAATGTCCATATGCGGCACTGGACTTGAAAAGATGCACACAAAATTACCCTTGTGATCCCGCAACATGTAAGAGCACATAATATTAGCAGCAATATAATGAACATGTGCTGTGCACATGACTAGAGTATCAGCAGCATGACTAGAATATCAGCAGTATTCAGCAGGACATTAATTATTTTTGTCTGTAGTCTGTAATAGTCTGTTGTCTGTTTCCTAGCACTACATACTAGAATCATCCTAGGGATTGTAACCTAGTATATATATGCTGCTGCTAAGGTTTTGTAATACACAGAAATATATACAAAACCTCAGGTTGTGCCGTCATTGAGCTGCCAACCTTAAACCCAAATATTAACACTGATGTGTTCATAACAGTAGGATGATCTTACCTTTCCTATTTCTATAAAAATCTTCATGGTATCAGAGCTGGAGAAAGGTAAGTAGAAACTACTGTATAAAGTTTCTCTCTTTAAAGCTCATAAAATAGATAAAGTTTTCATCTTTTGTCCGTTTTAAAATGGCTGGAGGAGCAACCTCAAAAACCACCATTGAACCTAGTAGTCCTCTGTATATGCATCCATCTGAGGGACCTAACTCCTTGAAAGTTGATCCTCGATTAACTGGAACTACAGACTATAGACCCTGGAAGAGGTCTATGGAGATTTCTCTTGCTACAAAGAGAAAGCTTGGGTTTGTTACTGGAGCCTTGACTAAGTCAAGTGAAGATTCTGTGAAAATGGAAGCTTGGGAAGCCTGTAATAGCATGGTTACTGCCTGGCTTCTCAACAACATGAATGAGACTTTGAGAAGGTCTGTCATGTACATCAAATCAGCTAGAGAGATCTGGTTTAATCTGAAAACCAGGTTCACTGTGAGCAATGGTAGTAGAAAATACAGACTTAACAAGGAAACCTATGAAGTTAAGATGAATGAAAGGCTAGTTTCTGAGTACTTCACTGATTTGAGAGTTTTGTGGGAAGAACTTGAATCTCTACCTGATTATCCAGCTATTACTAATGTTAATGCTGAAATAACAGCCTTCATTGAAGCTGTTAATCAACAAAAAGAAGAACAAAAACTATTCCAGTTTTTGAATGGCTTGGACTTGGGATATGGTAGTTTGAGGAGTCATATTCTTCTAATGAGTCCATTACCATCTGTAGAAACTGCTGTGTCAATGGTTCAACAGGAAGAGTCACAAAATGATGTCTTGGGAAAAGAAAAAGAAGAGAAAGTGGGAACAACCTTCTATACAAAGAATGAAACAAAGACCTTCTGCACAGTGTGCAAGAAAACCAATCATGTTGCTGAAAAATGTTGGTTTAAAATTGGATTTCCAGCTGGTAACAACAACAAGGCAAAGCAAGGGTTTAAGACCTTTGAGAACAATCAAGAAGGCAGAACAGTTAGTTACAAAGGAAGACAACAAGGAAATGCTGGAGGTCAAAATTTCAGGAAGAAAAATGCCTCAAATGCTCAACTGAGTGTGGGCAACAATGAACTTGCTACTGCTATAGCTCACCAACTGCAAGAAATGCTGAAGCTAGGAGGAAGCTCAAGTAACTCTGCTGTAAAAAGAGGAGATGAAACAAATAAGGAACTAGATTCCCACTTTGCAGGTATTATTTCTTGTCACTATGTGAAACATGGTGATGATGCATGGATTATTGATTCTGGTGCATCAGATCATATGATTGCCAGTATTGATAAACTACAGAATGTGAAACACTTGTTTCATAAACCTAAAATAAATCTTCTAAATGGTGGTACAGCCTATGTCACTCACATGGGTAATGTGTTGTTGAGAAATGGAATCCTACTTAAGGATGTTCTCTATGTCCCTGAGTTTAAACAAAATCTTTTGTCTGTCCAAAAGCTGAATGAACAGAACAACTGTTGTGTGGTGTTTTATAAAAACTATTGTGTTATGCAGGATTGCACAACACAGAGCATTAAGGGCACTGGTACTGCCACAGGTGGTCTTTATTACCTTCACAACCAACCTTTCATCAACCAAGACACAAGAGAGTCCTCCTGCTCAAACCCAACACCAGACAACAAGCTTCAAATACAACCTGTTAAATTCAAGGCAAATAGCAATAGCAGCCATGTTTTTGAATCAAATGTTGTTACTAGTGTTAACAACTGTAATGATACTTGTGATTTTTATGTCAATGGTTTAAACTTTGGAAATTTGTGCAATGAATTTTCTTCTATGAATGCAAAGATGTCAGATTATTCTCTTTGGCATGTTAGGTTAGGTCACACTTCTCTAGATAAAATGAAACACATACCAAGCTTACAAGGATGTGTAGAAAATGCTGGAAAAGAAATTTGTCTGTCTTGTCCCATGGCCAAACTCACAAAAACACCATTTCCTTTGAGTAAAACCACTGTGGCAGGACCATTTGATCTGATTCATATAGATATATGGGGTCCTTATAAAGTCCCATATAAAGGAAAGTACAGATTCTTTCTTACCTTAGTAGATGACTTCACTAGGGCTACATGGGTGTATTTGTTGAAGTATAAATCTGACTCTTTCATGACACTCAAAACCTTCTGTGCTTATGCTGAAACTCAGTTTGATAAAAAGTGAGAATAATCAGATCTGACAATGCATTAGAATTCAAGGATAAAGATTGCATTGCTTTCTTCTTTGAGAAAGGTATTGTTCACCAAACCAGTTGTGTGGACAGGCCACAACAAAATGTTGTGGTGGAAAGAAAACATAGGCACCTACTTAAGATAAGTAGGGCCCTGAGATTGGGAGCTGGTTAACCTTTGTCTTATTGGGGAGATTGTGTTATGACTACAGCTTATATCATCAACAGGCTTCCTTCTAGTGTTGTTAAAAACAAGACACCATATGAGCTGATGTTCACTAAACAGCCTAATTATACTCACCTAAAAGCTTTTGGGTGTCTAGCCATGGCTTATAATTCAGAAAGAGATAGACACAAGGACAAGTTCACTACTAAAGTTGTTCCTTGTATCTTTCTTGGCTATCCAGCTACTCAAAAAGGTTACAAGCTTGAAAATCTGCTAACCAAACAGCAATTTGTGTCTAGAGATGTCAAGTTTTATGAGCATGTATTTCCTATGCAGTCAACTCAATTTACTTCATTTATGAATCCTCTCCCTTTTGACCTCTCTCATCTTAAACCAAACACAGAACCAAACACAGAACCTAACCCACTTCCTGATTTTGATCCTATCACTGCGTGTTGAACCTGTTGATCACATCTCATCTTCTCCTCAACCAACTCTCAGAAAATCCAGTAGAACTTCTCATCCTCCCACTTGGCTTAATGACTTTGTTACTACTTCTAAAACTAACACTAATCAGGCTGAAGTTGCCACTTCAGTTGTTAGTACAAGTGTTAATGCTCACTTTGCCAACATGGTCACTCACATTGTGGAAAGTGAGGAGCCAAGATCCTACTATGAAGCTGCAGCTCAGCCTGGCTGGGTGACAGCTATGAACAATGAGTTGCAAGCTCTTCAAGATAATGATACATGGGTGATTACTTCACTTCCACCTGGCAGAAAAGCTATAGGATGTAGATGGGTTTACAAAACTAAATATAAAGCAGATGGTAGTGTAGAAAGGAAGAAGGCAAGGCTGGTCATTCAAGGGTGTAATCAGAAAAAGGGTGTTGAATACACTCACACCTATGCTCCAGTGGCAAAAATGAGCACTGTCAGGGCTCTATTAGCTGTAGCTACACTGAACAATTGGGACACATGTCAAATGGATGTGCAAAATGCATTCCTTCATGGTGACTTAAAAGAAGATATCTACATGCATATACCACAAGGCTATACTCTTCCTAGTTCTACAGATTCACCAACTCAGAGGGAGTATGGCTCTACCTTGGTTTGTAAGTTAAAAAAGGCCTTGTATGGGCTCAAACAAGCACCTAGACAATGGTTTGCAAAGTTGTATAGTGCTTTGATTTCATTTGGTTTCATTCAATCTCAGGCAGATCATTCCTTGTTTATTGAAGACACTGATGCTACCTTCACTGCCATTTTGATTTATGTGGATGATTTAATCATCACAGGCAACAGTGCCAAGCAAATCACCAGAGTTAAAAACCTTCTAAGCTCTCAATTTCACATGAAGGACTTAGGAGATCTTAACTACTTTCTGGGGTTGGAATTTTCTAGAACATCTCAAGGCATTTTTATCTCTCAAAGAAAATATGCACTTGACTTGTTAAAAGAATATGGGATAGATAAGCAAAAGTCCTTGAAGCTTCCCCTTGATACTCATGTGAAGTTGGAACCTGATAAAGGGACACCTCTACCTAACCCTGAACCTTACAGAAGGCTAATAGGTCAATTGATCTACTTGACACTTTCCAGACCTGATATCAACTTCTCAGTGCAGCTTCTGAGTCAGTTCATGCAATAACCAACTTCAATTCATATGCAGGCTGCTAGAAGAGTCCTTAGGTACATCAAACAGGCACCTGAACAAGGAATTCTTCTAGCAAGCAGTAGCTCAGCTAAGCTTACAGCATACTGTGACTCTGATTGGGCATCATGTCCCTTTTCTAGGAGATCAACCACTAGTTACTGTATTCTCCTAGGCTCTTCTCCCATCTCTTGGAAGAGTAAAAAGCAAGGTGTTGTGGCTAGATCATCAGCTGAAGCTGAGTACAGAGCTATGGCTCTTACCACATGTGAAATTACTTGGCTAATGAGTCTACTCAAGGACCTTGGTCTAAAGAAACTCCCTACTGCTGTTCTTAAATGTGATAACCAAGCTGCTCTCTCTATAGCTGCCAATCCGGTCTATCATGAGAGAACCAAGCATATAGAAGTGGACTGTCACTTCATAAGAGAGAAGATCAAGCAAGGCACTATCAGACATCCTATGTGCCCTCTAAAGAACAACTAGTTGATGTTCTCACCAAGGCTTTGCCTACTCATCAACATCACAGGCTCTTAGGCAAGATGGGAGTGCTCATGCCTTCACACTCACATCTTGAGAGGGAGTGTAAGAGCACATAATATTAGCAGCAATGTAATGAACATGTGTTGTGCACATAACTAGAGTATCAGCAGCATGACTAGAATATCAGCAATATTCAGCAGGACATTAATTATTTTTGTCTGTAGTCTGTAATAGTCTGTTGTCTGTTTCATAGCACTACATACTAGAATCATCCTAGGGATTGTAACCTAGTATATATATGCTGGTTCTAAGGTTTTGTAATACACAGAAATATATACAAAACCTCAGGTTGTGCCGTCATTGAGCTGCCAACCTTAAACCCAAATATTAACACTGCTGTGTTCATAACAGTAGGATGATCTTACCTTTCCTATTTCTATAAAAATCTTCACAACACTCCACCAATTGATAAAGAGAAGCAATAGGATGAGACGAAGCGTCTACATTCCATTTTAGAAAACCAGGAGGGGTGGTGGGGGACACCACACTTCCGAGTTCCGAGGCCAGGGAAGATGATAATTTGACTATTTTGGGAGCAGGTTGCCATAGGAGACATAACGGGTTTTGGAGGATCTCGTTCGAGTTGTATGGGAAGGGGTCTTGGTGATGGTTTAATATATGGACAACTACTTTTAAATCACAAGTTTATGTCGACCTTAATGGAAAAAAAGCATCTTATAATAGTATGTCGTTGTTACATACCAGTATACCACTAGTCATTTGATTTGGGAGTGATAGAAGGCCGTACTATTAAGCCCTTTTTCGGCATTTGAATTTTAATTACAAAGAATTAGAACAATATAATGGTTATGACCTTATGGGTTAGGGGGAGTAGTGTTCAAACAAAGTGGTGTATGAATGCAAAGTTAATAGGCATGCATGCACTACCATAGATCAACTCTTAGTAATAGCTAAAAGATAGTTGACATAATTTAGAAAACCAGCAATGAAGAAAGAATATCAATGGGTTGGGGTAGTTCAGAAAATGTATCAAGGATGAGAGAAAGAGGGGGATGGGTGTAGACATGGAGTGTAGTGTGGTACACCCAATTGAGGCAGTTGTTCTTTACTGCTCACATTTATTATTTTGTGTTTCTAGATCTTTAATTTGTGTGTTTTTTTGTTGTTTTGACTACTGCCCACCTAAAAGTTTTTGCAAGATGAATTCAATTAGTCAACCAACTACTTGATCTCAGTAAAATCAACACACAATACATACAATAGAATTAGTGTATGATTTTGTAAAACTTGTCATGATCTCAGTTTTTGATGCGTCTTTCAGTTTAATACAGTGGCGTATCCAGGATTCCAACCCTATGAGTTCGGAGCCGGTAAAAAAAAAATACATTCATTCAATCAAAGTTCAATACATTAATTCAAATATCAAACTACAATAGCTAAATAAAATTACAAAAGCATCCTACGAGTTTTCATACTTTGGAAACATTTTAATACATCATCATCACTAACTTGAACAAAAAGATCTCTCTCAAGAAATGTGACTAAGCTATCATTCAATAGTTGATCACCCATACTATTCCGCAATTTGTTCTTCACATAAGTCATTGAAGAGAAGACTCATTCCACACTTGTCGTTGCCACCGGAAGAATTAATACTCCCTCCGTCCTATAATATAGTGCTTGTTTCTTTTTTCACGATCTCCAAAACGTAACTTTGACCTTTAATATCTTCAATTCCTTATTAATAAAAAATATAAAAAGTTGATATTATGAAACTACACATTGAGACGAAACTAACAAGATCCTACATGAATATATTTTTTTATATATACAAATGAGAATATTCGGTCAAAGATTTTAAAGTTTGACCACCAAAAATGAAATAGGCACTATATTATGGGACGGAGGGAGTACTAGTTTTATGAGCAAGTAAACTAGTTTATAAGAATGATGCTTTTTTGTTTCAACAAGCATCATAGAAAGTTCATTAATATCCTTCACTCCTCCAAACCTTGCATCTTTCTTCATGTCATCATAAAAATATTCAAGTTCATGTCGAAGTGTTGTCATGTCATTACATGGGAACTCTTTTGGATAAAACTCGACAAGCCTAAGCAACTTTTGTGTATCAAATGCATCAAATGAATTGATAGGATTCAAGCAAGACATACATATAAGCAACTCCATATTCTTCTCATCAAACCTATTGTTAAGCTCTTGAAGTTGCAAATCAATAACACTTAGAAACATTTCAACCCAAAAACAATGAAGATTTGGAACTTTGGCTAAGTAATTGAATATTGAGTAATTGAATATTGAGTAAGTGGCTAAGTGCTAAGTAAATAAGTAATACTAACAAGTAACAATTTCACAATCCAAACTCCAAAGTCCACATTCATTCATGATTCATTCAACATTCTACAATCCACATTCATTCATTCAAGTATTCATTATTCAACAAGACAACAATCAACATTTAAATGATGCTAGGGAGTTAGTAGTTAGGGTTTTGGTTTGGGAGGAAAATGAAAAATGTTGGCTGGGGTGGGGGAAAAAGAAATGAGAAGGGTTAAAAAAAAAATTGTTGGAGCCTTGGAGGTTTCGAACCCCATACCTCAAACTTCAAATCCCACGGCCCATGAGACACAAAACCACTGGGACACATGCTTTTCTCATGTTTTGTTTCGCACGTATATAGTATATATCTAATATCTTAAATATTTTTTAATTTTGAAAAAAAACCAGGCAATATTTTTCCAAAAATCATTGGGTTCACATGAACCCAGTGAACCCATAGTTTATCCGCCCCTGGTTCAATAAACGGTGTTACTACTATTCTACGTACTTCATTAAGTACTACTTCCTCCGTTTCATAATAAGTGAAACACTTCTCTGAAAAAACTCTCACATAAAAGAGAGAAGTGTTTCACTTATTATGGAACGGAGGAAGTATCTTTGAATAAAATCTCCAAAATGAAGCCATTATATTAATATTTTACTTTATTTGTGAAAAATAAGGTTATAAAGCAACAAAATATATAATGGTAAATAATAGGATTACAAGATACTAACTTCCGTTTCTAAATATGCACTACATTTTGATTGTCCTGTCTGTCAACGCACAACTTTGATCATTTTAATCTCTAATTATGTATTTATATAAGTTATAAAAAGTTAATATCATGAAAATATTCATTGAAATGTAGATCTAACAATAATTTATATGATCAATTTTATTTTTATATAATAGTAAAAAAGTCTAAGTGAAATGTGTGAATAGTGCAACAGTCAAAGTGCTACACTTAAGAAGAAACAATAATGGAAATAATATTTTCATATAATATATGAATGGTTGAATTTCATCTTTGTTTATTTTTTGTGTCATAAAAATTAAAGTAAGACTATCTTGTCTTAATTTTTATCTTTGCTTATTGTGTCATAGAAGTAGAAACTAAAGCAAAAGCACATTATCTTAGGCCATCACATATTCACATGTCTTCATAGTTATTCGGACCAACCATCACTCCATCATAATGATTTATTACGATTTATGAGTGATTACTACATGGTGGTTGATGGATGGTATTTGTCCATTTCTTTAATTGATAAATTATAGAACTTGTATGGGGGCTGACGAAGTTCCATACCGGTTCAATTGATACCGGTCTAATAGCTTTTGGGCTTACGAGTCTGGGCTAAGATCCATTTTATATCTGCAGCGCCTACGGGCCTAAAAGGATATAATTTCAGTAAAAGATAAGAATATATCCTAAGGGAATATTCTTGGGAATCTCTCCCGTGATTACCGGGCCCAACAAAGAGATGGGCTTAATCAAGTCCCTATATATACTCCGTTGATCTGAGTCATAAGGTACGTACACGAATCCCAATACATTATACTTGAGAGCTACCGGCTTTAAAACTAATACTGACTTAGGCATCGGAGGGGCGTTCCTCGGATCAACCCCCGAGGCTAGTTCACTTATTCGTTCTATTTTGCAGGAATCCAACCCGGCTTGAATACAAGGACTTACCGGTTCAGAACCCTGTGATTTGTCCCATACCGGAACAATTGGCGCTAGAAGGAGGGGCGAACAATACCTTGTAGTCTAAGCCATCCCTTGCATCCAAACAACCCTTATGGATCCTAAGCAGCCATTAGGGATGCCGGAAACCGATGAGAACAATGTCCCCATTGACCAAGCACCCCCGGGGTATTCAACTCCGCTGCCGGCCGCTAGGCACACTCGACCGCCTGTGAACACTAGGAAAACTCCTGAAACTCCCCAAGAAGATATCTTCCACACCTTGCAGAATATGTTCACCCCAGAGCAACTCAGAAGCGCAGCGGAAGTGTTTCAGGCAATGGCAAGCGGAACTCCACCGACCGGTCCCCGGCCAAAGCGAGCCTTGAGCAGAGCCCACAGTCCGGTGAGAAAACTTCGCACTCCATGGACGGGCCGCCAAGGTGAGCGAGACCGGCATGACCAGGATCAGGTGGCATATTCGAAGACCCCCACAGAGCAGGTAGGGAATGAGGAGGAAGAAGAGGAGGAGGCGCAGGATACTGAGGTTCAGCAGCATTCCTCCCAGCCGAGAAGCCGAAGTGAATACCGGCGTAGAGCGCAGGTGTCATTGCGGAATTCCCCCTTTTCCACTGCAATTCTACAGGAGCCCATGGAAAAACTGAAAATGCCGACATGTAAGCATGACGGTAAGACGGACCCGGAGGATCACCTCTCGGCTTATGAGGGCCATATGATGTTGTATACTGATACTGACTCAGTATGGTGTAAGGTGTTCCCATAACCTTAGCCGGCTTGGGGCAGACCTGGTTTAAAAGCATTCCGCCGGCAACTGTGTTCGATTTCCGGCAACTGACATCCATGTTCGTAACACACTTTGTCAGCAACAAGCGTCGCGAACGAACAACCGGCGAGTTAATGTCTATTAAACAAGGGGAAACTGAAAGCTTGAGGGATTATGTCGGACGTTTCAATGCCGAAGCCGTCACCATCCCAACACTGCAGCAGGAAGTAGCAGTACTAGCCCTAATGACGGGGTTGAAAGAAGGCACCCCATTTCGCAGTTATCTCGGCCGAAAAAAGATGACATGCCTAACAGAAGTCTGGGAAAGGCTAATGACTTCATTAGGGGGAAGAGTTTGACAAGGCAGCTAACGCAAAAAGGCCATGCCATAGAAAAAGACAAAGAGAAAGACAAAGATAAGGATCGCCTGGATGACAAATACCGGAAGGATAAAAAACGGAGTCAACTGGCAGAAAAGAGGAAAGCAACTCTGTAAAAAGGGGTTCGAAGGGAGGCCAGATAAATACAACAATTACACTCCTCTAACAATATCCCGGGCCCGGATTTTTGAACTTCATAGTAAGGACGATAAGTGGCAAAGGCCGCGAAAAATGTACTAAGGGCCGGGATAAGTCCAAGTGGTGCGAGTTTCATGATGATTACGGTCACAAAACAGATGATTGCAAGGACCTTAAGGACGGGATCGAAGACCTCGTTAGACGAGGCTACTTTACCCAGTACCTATCAAGGAACGACCGCAAGACTCCCCCAAGGGAGGACGACAATGGCAATAGAAGGCCGGTAAAAGACAGGATCACTAAGATCCACATCATCAGTGGAGGACCAACTAGAGGCGGTAGTATTCACGGAGCGAAAGCCAGCCTCAAAGAGGTCCGGCACCAGGTGAACTATAACAACGCCAGAAAATGGCCGGCACCCCCATCTATGCCGTCTGTAGCTTTTACCTCAGAGGACGCTAAGGGAATCGTCTATCCTCACGATGACCCTTTGGTGGTATCTCTGCAAATTTCCAATGCGATGGTTCACCGTGTTCTAGTGGACGGCGGAAGCTCCGCCAACATCCTCTACAAAGAGACATTTGAAAAGATGGGATTTGACGAAACATGTCTGAAACCGGTCTCTTACCCGGTTATCGGCTTCACAGGAGCATCTGTTGTCCCAGAAGGGACGGTAAAGCTGGCGGTCAAAATAGGAGAAGGGTTCAGGTCGAAAGACCTCATGGTGGAATTTCTGGTTGTAGACGTCCCGGCGGCGTATAATGCCATCATTGGGAGGCCGTTAATTCATGATGCCCAGGCTGTGGTCTCAACATACCACCTTACCATGATCTACACCTCTAACGACGGTAACCCAGAGAAAATCAGAGGCAATCAAGAGTCGGCGAGGGCATGTTACCTTACCGCACTAAAACACTCTGATCATAAAAGACCGGCCGACACGCCACCGTCGGAAAGAAACGGAGAGGCTGGAAAATAAGGTCAGGAAGGACCTATCCATGGAGAATTTCGAGGGAAGGCCGGCAGATCAGCCGGACCTAGCCCTGGGGAGAAACGGAAGAAATAAGTTTGGAAGAAGACAGACCTGACAGAACAGTGAAAATCGGATCTGATTTGGGTGAAGAAGTGAAGGTAAACTTAATTTCCTTGTTAAGAGGGCATGCCGACATTTTCGCCTTCTCGGCGGACGAAATGTCGGGCATCGATCCGGATTTCATGGTACATCGCCTAAACGTTAAAGAGGATGTAAGGCCGGTAAAGCAAAAGAAGCGAAACTTCTCAGCAGAGAAGAACGCGGCCATTAAGGTGGAAGTAGACAAGCTGCTGGCAGCAGACTTTATTGAACCCTGCGATTACCCGGAGTGGCTGGACAAACGTAGTAATGGTGAAAAAAAAATCCAATGGGACATGGCCATGTGCGTAGACTTTACCGACCTCAACAAACCTGCCCAAAGGACTGTTACCCACTGCCGAGGATTGACCATTAGTAGACTCAACTAGCGGCCATGCATTGTTAAGCTTCATGGATGCTTTCTCAGGGTACCACCAGATAAGCTTGCTCGAGTCCGACAGGAATAAAGCGCCTTCATCACAGACGGGGGTTTACGCCTACAAAGCAATGCCGTTTGGACTCAAAAATGCCGGTGCTACCTATCAAAAGCTGGTAGACAAGATCTTCGAACACCAAAAAGGCAGAAATGTAGAAGTATATGTGGACGACAGTATTGTCAAGAGCTTAACTGAAGAAGACCATATAGTTGACCTAGAAGAAACTTCGAAACACTCCGGCAACACCAAAATGAAGTTAAACCCGAAGAGTGCGTGTTTGGAGTACGGTCCGGCAAGTTCCTCGGCTTCATGGTGAGAAAGGGGGATAGATGCCAACCCAGACAAAATTAAAGCCATCAGTGACCTCCCGGAGCCAAAGAGCATCCGGGACATTCAAAAGCTGACAGGAGGATGGCCCTTAACAAGGTTCTTTCAAAATCAGCAGAGAAGGCCTTGCCATTCTTCAAAATACTCCGGGGAAATAAGAAGTTTGAATGGGGAGAAGAGCAGAAGCAAGCCTTCGAAAAGGTCAAAGAACACTTCCAGCGATTGCCCACCATAACTCGGCCAGAGTTGGGGGAAAAACTACAGCTATATGTGTCGGTACCGAGAAGACGGTCGCGGCGTATTACTGGTGAATCGGGAGGGGCAGCAAAGCCCCATATACTTTGTCAGTCACTACTTGCCGGAGCAGAGCAAGGATAAGCTGTGAAAAATGCCTATGCCGTCTTGATTGCAGCAAGAAAGCTGAGACCATACTTTGACTCCCACACTGTCCAAGTCCTCACAAATCAGCCTTTGGAAAAAGCCCTCCACAAACTAGACACCACAGGGAGACTTTGAAATGGCAATTGACTGTCGGAGTTCGACATAGAATACCGGCCGCGTACCGCGATCAAAGCCCAAGCTTTAGCAGACTTCATAGTAGACACAACTACTCTGAACCCGCGAATCCGCCGGCAGGTGGAAAATTGAGGTGGATGATCAGCAGCCCAAGTGAGCCGGACGGAGTGGTCATGACATCCCCAGAAGGAGAAATCTTTGAACATGCCATCCGCTTCGGTTTAAGGCCTCCAACAATGAAGCTGAGTACGAAGCAGCCCTGGCCGGACTAAGTCTGAGCATTGCGGCTGGAGCAAGAAACTCATTATGATAACGGACTCGCAATTAATCTCAAGCCAAATTGAGAACGTATGAGGCCCAAACCGGTAATGCAAAATACCTACATCTGGTAAGAACAGTAAAGGGACTACGAAGCTTCGAAGTGCAATTGGTCCCGAAGCAGAAAACATGGCGGCAGATGCCTTATCAAAGCTGGCGAGTTCCAGTCTAAGCGACAAGAAAAGGAACATCAGGGTGGAGACCTTGGTAGACAGAAGTATAGAAGTTGTCCCAGCATCCGTTAATACAATCGCTACCGAACCAGAGTGGTATGAAGGTATACTAGATAAAGCTGAAAGGCGAGCTCCCGAAGATAAGATGACGGCACAAAAACTGAGAAGGGATTCTGTCTGGTATTGCATCTTTCAGGGACAGTTGTACAAGAAAGGTTCTCGCTACCTTTACTAAGGTGCGTCACGGCCAACGAAGCAACAAAAAAATATGAGGAAATTCATGAAGGAATATGCGGAACCATATCGGGGTAAAGCGTTAGCACTGAAAGCACTGCGAGCAGGGTTTTACTGGCCTACAATGCTGACAGATGCCCAAACCTACGTGAAAAAATGCGATAAGTGTCAAAGGTTCCGCTAGTAATCAACCAGCCGGCCAATGATCTCCAGCCGATATTAAATCCAATCCCTTTCGCACAGTGGGGATGGACATATATAGGCCCTTTACGCCGGCATCCGGGGAAGGAAATTCTTAATAGTTGGTATTGACTACTTCACGAAATGGAGGCAGAGCCAACGGCAAAAATAACGGCTAATCAGGTAAAGAAATTTATCTGGCAGAACATCATCACTAGGTTCGGCATCCCGATGGGAATAGTGATGGATCATGACGTCCAGTTCGATTGCGGTCCGATACGCGACTTTTTGCGCCCTTACAGCATCAAGTTTGCTTACTCTTCAGTCTGCCATCCGCAAAGCAACGGCCAAGCTGAAGCCGCTAACAAACAAATCCTCAATGCCCTTAAGAAAAGGTTGGATGAGCTGAAAGGAGCATGGGCCGACATGGTACCAGCAGTGCTTGGTCCAACAGGACCACCGAAAAGGAGGCCACCGGAGAAACCCCATTCAGGTTAGCTTTCGGAGCAGAGGCGGTACTCCCGGTGGAAGTAGGACTACCCAACTGGCGGATTCTGAACTATGAGCCCTTTTGAATGAACAAATACACAAGGAGGACTTAGACCTCTTACAGGAGGTCAGATTAGCTGCAGAGCTGAGGTCGGCAGCATACAAGGACCGGATAAGCAAAGCCTACAATAAAAGAGTACGAAGCCGTCCTATCTCTAAAGGAGACCTCGTCCTCAGGCGGACGACAGCAACGGGAAAAGCCCACGTGGACGGAAAACTTACGGCCAATTGGGAAGGACCTTACTTGGTCAAAGAAGAGATAGTACCAGGGTCATATCGGCTCGAAGACATGGCAGGCAAGCTGTTGAAAAATAGTTGGAACGCCAGTGTCCTTAAGAAATACTATGTTTAGTTAAAAGATGGGCAATGTTGCCAGTAGGATTGAATAATCAGGCGCTTGTGCCGAAAATTTTACTCAGCTTAATTGTAGGCAATAATTCCGGTATAACCGAGAAGAGCCGTTTTATCTTAATAAAATGAGCATCTTCCACATACAACAGTCAATGCTGCCCCATCCCATTAAACACTATTGATTAATCAGTCAATGACCTTCGTGGATCTGCTGAATTAATCAATAGTGAGAAACCGGTCAATGACCTTCGCGGATCTGCCGGTATAAAACAATTTAAGCATTATTGTTTAATCAGTCAATGACCTTCGTGGATCTGCTGAATTAATCAATAGTGTGAAACCGGTCAATGACCTTCGTGGATCTGCCGGTATAAAACATAAATTAAGCGCTATTGTTTAAGCAGTCAATGACCTTCGTGGATCTGCTGAATTAATCAATAGTGTGAAACCGGTCAATGACCTTCGTGGATCTGCCGGTATAAAACACAAATTAAGCGCTATTGTTTAATCAGTCAATGACCTTCGTGGATCTGCTGAATTAATCAATAGTGTGAAACCGGTCAATGACCTTCGTGGGTCTGCCGGTATAAAACATAAATTAAGCATTATTGATTAATCAGCAAATGACCTTGGTGGATCTGCTGAATTAATCAATAAAGTAAAATCGGTCAATAACCACGATAAATATATCGGAAAAACATAAAAAAATAATAATAAAAGACGATACAAAAGTTCATCAAAAAGCTGTACTTCATTAATCAATGAAAAATTACAGTCCTAGAGCTAAGCAGTCAACCACATACGGTGTGACCGCCAAAAAAAAAAAAAAAAAACCGATCACAGGCGAACGGATTTACAGAACGGTAAAGATAGTTTGGCTGCCCAAGAAGAAAGACGGCATGAGAGCATAAAGCACACCACGCACAAAGCGACCCAATACAAGAAGGGCAAGGAAGAAGGCTGAGAGCCTACTTGGTCTGCTCTTCCCCCTCAGAGCCGTCAACAACAACCACTGGCTCCTCCAGAGTAGGATCGGCATCAGGGTTGGCAATATCCGCGGCGTCATTGACGGCCTCTTGCTCTTCCTCAAACTCAATCCTGGGGTCGGCATTGGCGATGTCAGCTTCAGTCACACCAGGATCCAGGTCCTCACCTTCAACTGGTAGCCCATGGACGAGGTTGGTATGCGCCTCCTCGATCTTGGACCAGTCAAGCTCCGGGAAGGTATGGCGAACGCATCTCATGGCCGCAGACCAGCCACCATTGTACCGGTTGAGTAAACGGCTCACGAAGTCCATACCCTTCTGGTACTCCCTAACGGTGGCGCGCTCCAGCTCTCTGGCCTCAGAAATTTGCTCCCGGAGAAGCCTAATCTCCTCATCCTTGTTAAACAGGACCAGAGAGTGGTCTTCCACCGCCTTGGTAAGGTGGCATCGGCCTTGCTCTCCGTGCCAGCGCGTCATTCTTCTCGGTAACTGCCGCAAGCAGCTCTTGCTCCTTAACGGCCATTCTACCTTTCAGCTCCTTGTTCTCCTTAACTTCGTTGAAGTAAGAAGTCTGAAAGTACCGATAGAAATCGCAGAGCTCCTTACCAGACTGGGCAGACTGCAAAAGGCAAAAAGAAACAAAGAGGTCAAGACAACAAATAAACCGATAGCAAACTTGCAAAAGAAAGGATAAAGTTTGTTAATCTTACCAGGGCCAAATTATGCGCATGCGAGGCGGCAAGCGTATAAACCTCGTCCACCGGAATATCGTATTTAAGCTGTGTAGCTTTTAAAATACGATATCTGATGTGTTTTAAAATATACCGCAAGTGCACGGTGTCTGTTTAGCAGAAACTGGCAAATACGGGTCGATCCACAGGGAGAGGAGTTCTACAGATTTATATCAATTATCTAACTACTTCCAGAAAGGAAAATAATTGAGGAATTAATAACTAGGCTAGAATGAACTAGAACGCAGAAAAATGGGAATTTATCAAATAATTAAAAGCCTAGGGCAATCGATCGGTCCACCATGCTTATACCAGTTTAATCAATATAATATAGTTCAACAACACTTGGATTGAGGTTCAAATAACTAAAGTATTTCGTTAATCCTTGGTCAGGCATTAACAACTCCTAGATTAACATATGCCAGTACGGTCGCTCAACATAATCAAATCTACCTATTGTAATAAGCCTCTAATGAATATGATCTTTCGATTCTAATTCCTATTAGCTAAACATAACTCATGATATTGCGCAATTACATGAATTAAACAAGTATAAAAAATCAATAGGAATTATTTTAATTCAATCCAATTATTGAAGAACATCAAATCATAATCAAAAAGGTATAAACATGGCTTCCCTCTCTAAACCCTAGAAATAGACTACTCACTCATGATGCTATTGAAAGCAATAAACATAATCAAAGTAAAAGAATTCATAAAATTAAACTAAGTAGAGAAGAATACCAAATGATTGAAGAACGATGAAAAACCAAATCGACGATCTATATAATCTTCAATGTAAAAGTTCAACAAAACTAGAGAGAATAAACTAAGTGTTTTGCTCTAATAACGTAGAAAATAAAGTAGTTCTCCTCGAAAATATAAAAAACCAATTTATACTTCTAACAAAACCGGCTAAAAAAACCCGAAAAAACGCGTCCCGAGAAACCGCCCGGTCGCCCGGGCGAAATCCGCCCGGTCGGGCGACGGTGATCAGCAAATTACGACAAAAAAGCAAATCCGCCGGTCGACCGGCAACCGCCCGGTCGGGCGCGCAAGCGATTTTGGATCTTTTCTCGCCCGGTTGACCGGGCTAATTTGCCTTGCATCGTAGTGAAATTTTGATTTCGCCCGGTCGGGCGGATCCGCCCGGTCGACCGGGCGAAGAAATTGCGATTTTGTGTCAACTTGCGAAGGCTGTATCTCTCAAACCAGAAGTCGGATTTCGGCGTGTGACCTATCATTGGAAAGCCCTTGAAGTCTAGTTTCCAACCCAACTGGAATTTCTTAATTATCAATTTTTTATCAAAAGTTATGATCAAAATAGTGAACAGGTGTCAGTTTTGACACTTCTTTCAACAACTCTTTGCTTCATTCTAACTCGAAATTGTCCCGAAATGATGCATTGTGATCCTTGTTAAGATATCTTCATCTTCAATGATTAATAGGCTTGATCTTAGGTAATCATAATCAATTTGCATCAAAGTAACCTGAAAATGATCAAAACACGCAAACGGGGAGTAGTAGAGCACAACTTACGTAATTCATTCCATTATACACCTAAATGCTCTAAAAGGAGTTCTAAATGCAATCAAAATGCATCAAAAAATATATAAATATGACATATCAAAGTCCCCCAAGTTAAACCTTTGCTTGTCCTCAAGCAAACAAGACATGAACATGAATATGATTGCTTCACCCCTTCAAATATGAAAACAGAGATCAAAATCTTTTGTAAAGCTCATAAATCATTCAAGCAGGCACAATTCAAGTTCAACTGTTCAGATTACTCTAATCAATCGCCCAAATAAGCAGTCAAATGCGGCTGCCTTATATGACATGCAAATCTCGAAAAGGCACTAACTAGGGTGTCACTCCTCTCAACATTTTTGTGGCAGGCAAAAGATGTGCCCGATCACTCACCATCCCAACCATAATAACCCTTCCCACTCACACTCTCATGTGTTTAGAAAATAATAATGCCACTCATCCTAACCATGTCGACTCAATAGCGAACGTACTCTTTAACCTTGACAAACTGACCACATCAATCTGATAGACAATGTAAGCGCAAGCTCAAGAGGACTTTTTCAGGGTTGTAATGGGGCTTAGGTATGGGTATGGATTATGTATGGGAAATGTGGTGGAAAAACCAAGAATAGGGAGCACAAGTTACTAGAAGTATCAACCTGAATATAGCAAATAACAGTGTCCCAATTCTATAAATCACAAAATTTTCAATAAACTCATCCTTGAAGCAGTGTGATGAATTTTTTTTCTTTGCAAGCACTTGTAAAAAAGAATTTTTGACTTTTTGTTCGTTTCCTTTTTCAATCTTCTTTTTCTTTCTCTTTGCATTTTTTTCAATCCCATAATCACATGTATTTCATTTTGCTCATTCTTTTCTTTTTCTCAACTTTTGTACCTTAATACAATCATCTCCATCCAAAGTAACTCATAAAAACTATCTCAGATACTAACTCAAACATATGCTCCCCCAAGCTAGGCTTGGGATTAATATCAAAATAAGGGCCATGGGCATGTAATGAGGTTTAGTAACCTGAAATAGTCATTAGGCTCAGCGGGGCTAAGGAGGATAAAAGTATATCACAAAAATCACTTTAAGGCTCAAAAAGCAAACAAAAGAACGCCTCTATCACAACAATTGCCACAAGCCATCAGATATCAATGCGTACGATGTCAAAGTCAAGATCAGTCAGCTAATGAGGAACTAACACACAAGAAAACAGAATGGATATAGAAATGAATCCATTGGCAAGAATGAATCCTCACAGTCTAACCAATTCAAGTATGCAGTCAAGATAAGCGCTTTATTATCAAAACTCATTGAGGGTCAAGGCATTTAGAGTTCACATTCCAGCATCACAATCTCAAGTGCCCAACTATCCAGATAAAGAGCCCAAATATACTTTCAAAGAACATCATGGGGCACGGGAAGCAATCACACCAATCCAGTCAAATCGTATTTTTGTATTTTTTCAGCAAATTTGTTTTTTTTTTTTTTTGTCTGAAAGCAAATAAATCTGGCCTAAAAGCAAAAAAATCTACACTAAAAGGTAGTAAAAGAGAGAAAATACATACAAAAATCCTCCCCCAAGCTGAACGTGGCAATGTCCTCAGTGCCGCAAGATGAACTATAGGACTATGCTTAAGGAAAAATTAACGTTAGTACGCTCCCGCTCTCTCACTCTCTAAAAGGGAAAAAATAAAAAAATAATAAGAAAAAAAAAGAAAGAAAAAAACTACGGGTTGCCTCCCGCTTAGCGCTGGTTTATAAAGGTCCCGCACGACCATATTACCTCCTCAATCTCAAATCGGAGGGGCTTGGCAATGAGTGCCCCCCTCATCAAACATTTTCCTCCTGCAGCAATTTTGCTCAAGCATAGGAGACTTAACAGCATTGGTTAGTTTAAAAGTGACATTATCATCACCAACACTCAAAGTTAAAGACCCAGACTTGACATCTATAACAGCACCAGCTGTACACAAAAACCCTACCAAGAATAATAGGAATTTGAGCATCCTCCTCCATATCAAGCACCACAAAATCAACAGGAATATAAAACTTTCCCACCCTAACAGGGACGTCTTCTAAAACACCTAGAGGGTATTTTATAGAACGATCGGCCATTTGCAAAGTAATTTGAGTGCACTTAAGTGCTCCCATATTCAGTTTCTTATAAACAGATAAAGGCATGACAGATCAGAAGCACCTAAATCACACAATGCCTTATCTATAAATAACGCACCTACATGGCAAGGGATGGAAAAACTACCAGGATCCTTCAACTTAGGCGGGTTCATTTTGTAAAACAGCACTACACTCTTCAGTTAGAGCGACTCGATCTACCCCACCAAAGTCTTTCTTTTTAGTAATCATGTCTTTCAAAAACTTAGCATAAACAGGCACTTGAGAAATAAGTTCAGTAAAAGGAATTGTTACCTCAAGGTTCTTGACCATAGTCAAGAACTTACCAAGTTGTTGATCGACCTTCGACTTCTGCATCCTATGGGGAAAAGGTAGCCTTGGTGTAATAGGCGTTTCAGAAACCTTTTCCCTCCGCTTTCCTGTCTGATCTTCCTTAGCTAGTTCGACCTCAGACATCGAACTCTTCTCCGCTTCTTCCTCTACCACCTCTTTCTCCTTGCTAGGAGCATCATCATCAATGGGCATGGGAGGAGCATCATAAACAGTGCCGCTACGAAGTGTAAGGCATTGACAGTCTCCTTTGGGATGGGTTGTCCCGGCAGATGACCTGGTTGCCTCTGTGCATTATTTTCCGCCACCTGAGCAAGTTGAGTCTCCAAATGCTGGTGTTCTTCAGCTCCTTGATGCTCTCCTCATGATTTTTCTGCATAGAAACCATCATTTTCATTAGATCAGACATAGTAGGCTCTTGAGAGCTGGTATTATGAGGAGTTTGCTGCTGATAGCCTTGGGGTGAAGGCCTATTGAAACCAGGAGGGGGTTTTGAGGAGCCCCTTGATAATATGGTTGTCTAGCAGCATGTTGTGGTGGTTTTGATGTGGTGGTTGTAGGAAGATTGTGGTGGAGGTTGAGGATTTTGAACATTGTTGTTCTTGTAGGAAAAATTAGGATGTTCTCTCCAACCTGGGTTGGTGTGTTAGAGTATGGGTTGTGTGGAGGTCTTTGCTGAAAAACATTTGCATGCGCCATTTGATTCGGATCAGGTTGATTGTAGCAACAATCATGACCAAAGTGGCCTTGAACACCACACACTTCACAAAAGGAAGAAGTAATAGGAGCCATGGAAGACATTGCATTAATACTCATAGGAGGAATACTAGACTGCAAAGATTTCAGTGAGTCCATCTTCATGCTCAACTGGGCTACTTGTGAAGACAACAAGGCATATGCATCAACATCCAACTTTTCTTTGTAATAGTCCTGGAAGAAACTATGATCATTCTCTGCTAAGTTGGCCAGAAAATTATACCCTTCATCCACCTCCTTATCTAAGAAGACTCCCCCTGCAGATGAATCAACTGTACTCTTGATATGGGTTGTAGACCATTGTAGAATGCTTGGGTGATGAACCACTTATCCAGATTGTGGTGTGGGCATTCTCTCTGCAGATCCTTGAATCTATTCCATGCTTCCTTCAGTGTTTCATCGGGTTCTTGTTGGAAGGTGGCAAGCTTGTGTCTTATTTCTGCATTTTGTGGGAGGGTAGTACTCTTTCAGGAATGCTTCAGATATAGCACTCCACTCAGTTTCATTAACATCATTCAGCCACTTCTGTGCCTTGTCCTTTAGTGAAAATTCAAAGATTATGACCTTCAACTGATCAGGAGTGACCCCTTGGTGCTTAACGGTACGACAAAGCTGTTGAAACCGTTGTAAATGATTTGCAGGGTCTTCAGATGGATGGCCACCAAACTGATTCTGCTGGATCATGTTGATGAGGCCAGGCTTGATTTCGAAGTTGACTGCTTGTATATCAGGCATAGTAGGGCCTGTGGAACATTGCCAGGAGAAGGTACCCCATAAGATTTCAGCGACTTAGGAGGCATAATTGGTTCAGTTGGTTCTTCCGTGGCTTTTTTCTGATTAGCGACTGCTTTTTCTTCTTTTGTGTCTTCTTGAGCTGCCGGATGGTTTTCTCAAGATCAGGATCAGTCTGAACTGGAGAACCTGTTCTTTTAGACCTGGGCATAAAAGAAACAAAGAAAAATGTGCAGTGAGATGGCCTCAATTGGAACTTGAAGTTCCAATGAGACAGCAAAAATAGTCAAATAATTAATCAGAAAGCTATAGAAACTAGCCGTCTCCCCGGCAACGGCGCCAAAAACTTGATGTGTTTTAAAATATACCGCAAGTGCACGGTGTCTGTTTAGCAGAAACTGGCAAATACGGGTCGATCCACAGGGAGAGGAGTTCTACAGATTTATTCAATTATCTAACTACTTCCAAAAGGAAAATAATTGAGAATTAATAACTAGCTAAATAACTAGAACGCAGAAAAATGGAATTTATCAAATAATTAAAAGCCTAGGGCAATCGATCGGTCCACCATGCTTATACCAGTTTAATCAATATAATATAGTTCAACAACACTTGGATTGAGGTTCAAATAATAAAGTATTTCGTTAATCCTTGGTCAGGCATTAACAACTCCTAGATTAACATATGCCAGTACGGTCGCTCAACATAATCAAATCTACCTATTGTAATAAGCCTCTAATGAATATGATCTTTCGATTCTAATTCTATTAGCTAAACATAACTCATGATATTGCGCAATTACATGAATTAAACAAGTATAAAAATCAATAGGAATTATTTTAATTCAATCCAATTATTGAAGAACATCAAATCATAATCAAAAAGGTATAAACACGGCTTCCCTCTCTAAACCCTATAAATAGACTACTCACTCATGATGCTATTGAAAGCAATAAACATAATCAAAGTAAAAGAATTCATAAAATTAAACTAAGTAGAGAAGAATACCAAATGATTGAAGAACGATGAAAAACCAAATCGACGATCTATATAATCTTCAATGTAAAAGTTCAACAAAACTAGAGAGAATAAACTAAGTGTTTTGCTCTAATAACGTAGAAAATAAAGTAGTTCCCTCGAAAATAAAAAACCAATTTATACTTCTAACAAAACCGGCTAAAAAAACCCGAAAAAACGCGTCCCGAGAAACCGCCCGGTCGCCCGGGCGAAATCCGCCCGGTCGCCCGGGCGAAATCCGCCCGGTCGGGCGACGGTGATCAGCAAATTACGACAAAAAAGCAAATCCGCCCGGTCGACCGGGAACCCGCCCGGTCGGGCGCGCAAGCGATTTTGGATCTTTTCTCGCCCGGTTGACCGGGCTAATTTGCCTTGCATCGTAGTGAAATTTTGATTTCGCCCGGTCGGGCGGATCCGCCCGGTCGACCGGGCGAAGAAATTGCGATTTTTGTCAACTTGCGAAGGCTGTATCTCTCAAACCAGAAGTCGATTTCGGCGTGGACCTATCATTGGAAAGCCCTTGAAGTCTAGTTTCCAACCCAACTGGAATTTCTTAATTATCAATTTTCTATCAAAAGTTATGATCAAAATAGTAACAGGTGTCAGTTTTGACACTTCTTTCAACAACTCTTTGCTTCATTCTAACTCAAATTGTCCCGAAATGATGCATTGTGATCCTTGTGTAAGATATCTTCATCTTCAATGATTAATAGGCTTGATCTTAGGTAATCATAATCAATTTGCATCAAAGTAACCTGAAAATGATCAAAACACGCAAACGGGGAGTAGTAGAGCACAACTTACGTAATTCATTCCATTATACACCTAAATGCTCTAAAAGGAGTTCTAAATGCAATCAAAATGCATCTAAAAACTATATATAAATATGACATATCAATATCCCAGGTTCCCGCCCTCAAGAGGACGGTCCAAGAGCAGCGATTCGTCGTCCAAAACGGTTATCTTTGGATCGAACTTCTCGCCGTTCTTCACCGGAGAGCGAGCCCAGCGCCTCTTCAGAATATCCGGCATCTCCATCCGTCTCGCTCCAGATAGCCTGCTTTCTGGGCTTGGTGAAGGGCTCAAGGCCGGGAACCATGTCCGGTAGGGTAAGCTGTTTATAGATCTTGGGCCGCAAGGAGGAGGTGCCCACCTCGGCCACACGACCGGAAAGAAGAGGAGGAGCGTTAGAAGCAGGAGCCTCCTTATCCTTGCCGGTCTTTGAGGCAACCCTTTTGGCCGCCGGCTTGGCCACAGAGGTCTGCTCCGGTTTCCTTTTCCGGGCCAAGACCTCCGCCTGACGACGCTGCAGGGGGATGGTATCCCTGACATCGTCCTCGTTACCAGACTTCCGGCCGGATCCTCGACCACCGCGCCCTCCTCGGCCGCCACCAGCCGGCATTTGTATGGGGACGTACTTGCTTGCGGCTTAGGAGGCATATTGCTTAATGGCCGGTAGGATCTGTCGACGTGAAGGGCTCACGGATCAGGAAATCCTTGCCTACAAAGGACGAGATCGCGGTCAGAAAACAGCAATTAAAGCAGAAGTATAGCAAACAAAAGCAAAAACAAAACACACCGTATGGGTCAGCCCGGCAGAAGCCTAAGGCCGACAAAGCCGGGTTAGTAAAAACATAGCTGGTGTGAGGAAGCCAGTACTTGGGGACTGGTACCCTCTTCTTGCCTCTCAGCGCCGGGATAGAGTCCGACGCAAAATAATCAAAGGCCACACGTTCCCGGCGGGTTAAACCCCTATCCCTGATATGTTCCATGCGAGAACGGGGTTTAGTCCATTGACGTCTTAAAGGGAAGTCGTCAGGAACACGCACCCAAAAGAATCGGCCTCTCCAGAGCTTGAGGGAGCTAGGTTTGGGGTAAACCGTCAACTTACCCGCTTTCGTGTATATCGACATCCATCCGCCACGGCCCTCAAGCTCGTCATCACGGGACTTCCTCTTCTTCCCGGCCCCTTTACCCTTGGCAGAGCCATCTTCCTTAATCCAGTGGAGTTTTCGGAAGAGGTTCAAGGTTTCCGGAAAACCCTTATAACGGACAACCCAAGCGTAGGCCATTAAATTCCGCCATCCTAAAGGGGTCAGCTGAGCCAAACATATGTTCCAGGCTTTAAAGACCTTGACGAAGAATGGATCCAAGGGAAATCGCAGTCCAAAATCAAGCATGTGGGCATAAATAGCCACATGACCGGAAGGGCAATCTGTTACACGGCTCCCTTCAGCCGGAAGGACTAATTTGTAATCATCCGGAAAAGCAAAATATTGGGGACCCTTAATCAGAAATTTGCTTTGCCGGCAGGTCCTCCGCCCAGCCGCTATCTAATTGGACACTACCAGCAGCCCTCATCACTGGGCGGCATGTACAGTTCCGCTAGGGTATCCTCATCAGAATCCTCAGGGATTATCTCGGGAGGGTCCTCTCGGTCAGAATCCGACTCGGCTTCTAAGGTGGTAGACTCCTCATCCGTCCCGGCTACATATTTTTCTATACTCTCTACAGCATCGGAGTGGACAGGGGAGGCCGGGATCTCCCTAGGTACCGGTCTATGGGATGTCTCACCCACCTCAAAGGTAGAGCGCCTGACAGGAGACGAGCCGGAAGGAAATAATTCGGGGAATGTTCAGCTAGACCTCTCATGGTTCCATACTGACCTAAAGCCCCGGCTTGTCCCAGTACCATCTTTAAGGGGGAGGCATGAATGGCCGGCTCCACATCTTGTCTGCCGGAAGTACTACAACCATTTTGGCTATTTACCCTATGTTCAGAAGTAGGAGTAGCCGGGGAGATGTGGTAACCTCTACAGACCTAATGGAGGTGTTATCAGACTCGGCATCACTCTCACTCATAATAGAGGAGACTTAGATATGTCTTGGGAATCAGAATTTTCAGAGTTGGATGACATTATAAATAAGACGGTATGAAAGATCGGAAAAAGTTTTGATAAAATACCTGGAAGTAAAGACGCGAAGGAAAATATGCCGGAATCAACTGGTAGCGTGAGGCCGGAATGAGAGATCAAGCAAATGCCGTCAAGGAAGCGAAAGGATTTTTGAGAGAGAAAGTCCGATATGAGCGCGATCACAAGAGAGAGATTGCAAGAAGTGAGAAGCGGAGGTCAGCAAGAGGTATTTATAGAAAAAGTCGCGGTCGAGATTAAGTGACGCTTCGTCTTCCCGACATGATCATGCCACGTGTTTTAGTAGCACCCAGCTGTGAAGCAATCACTCTTCGAAGAGCTTTCAATGTAGGTGCGCAGCTCGAGGTGACCGTTGGAATTCCCTGACAACGATTCACATTCTCTTGCTAAAAGTAACTCAGCATTTCCCATAACGGTTTGCAACCTATTAAACCGGATACGCCTATAATAGGCATACCGGCTTGGGGGCTAGTTGTATGGGGGCTGACTAAGTTCCATACCGGTTCAATTGATACCGGTCTAATAGCTTTTGGGCTTACGAGTCTGGGCTAAGATCCATTTTATATCTGCACAGCGCCTACGGGCCTAAAAGATATATTTCAGTAAAAGATAAGAATATATCCTAAGGGAATATTCTTGGGAATCTCTCCCGTGAATTACCGGCCAACAAAGAGATGGGCTTAATCAAGTCCCTATATATACTCCGTTGATCTGAGTCATAAGGTACGTACACGAATCCCAATACATTATACTTGAGAGCTACCGGCTTTAAACCTAATACTGACTTAGGCATCGGAGGGGCGTTCCTCGGATCAACCCCCGAGGCTAGTTCACTTATTCTATTTTGCAGGAATCCAACCCGGCTTGAATACAAGGACTTACCGGTTCAGAACCCTGTGATTTGTCCCATACCGGAACAGGACTAGTTACTAAATGATGTGAGTTACCGATGGTTGTGAGGAATGAGAGAGATGGTTTAGAACCATGCACAAGATCATTACTATTTTGTTAACTTTTTCAAGAAAAAGATCAAATCACCAACAATAGAAATAGCAAATAAAAATACTCTATTCTCCATATTTCTAAGGCTTTGTAGTCTGTAATTCAAAATTAGTTGTTTTCTAATGGGTCTCATGGATCAAAACTTTAGTAATTAAAATATGGATGATACTGAATTCAATAATTCATGATCTCAGGTTTCAAACTTTAGTAAAAACTCTAGATGAGAAATGATAATGCCCCTTAGTGCATCAAATTTCCATGCCACCTACCAAATAGGCATATATATACACCATAGAAGAAAATAAAAACGATTCAAGTTGTTTGCACCAGCTTTAATTGATGAAGTTTTCTTTAACAAGCAGTTTCATTGAAGAGATTTTCTGCTGATACAGGTTCTTCTTGAAGATTTCTTCAGTGTCTCTGTATCACAACATCAGCCTTTTCTCGAATTCAATTTATTTGTCATCATCTTGGCAGAGGTATAATAAGTATATTACCTGGGGAAAAATAGAATAGGTTGCAAATTGGTAATCAAGAAGACAACCTTTTTAACTACATTGCTTAGACATTTTACCTCAAGTACTCGTAACAAACCATCAACATTTCAAGTCTTTAACAGTCATTTTAGGCAGAAATCATGGAAAATTTGGAATTAGTAGCTCGAAACTTTTTTCAAGTGCTCAGAACTCTGCAAAACATAGCTCTTGAAACATATGCCCAAGAGTTTTAGCTTCGAACTCTGAGCTTTTAGGTCTTAGCTTCCTTATAAATATATAAGCATCAATGAATACTGACTTAACTTCTCTTTCTCACACACTGCTTGGCGACAAGTTCTTCCTAAAGGCACACTCTCTGTAGACGTGCTTGGCGAAAAGTTGTTGCGAAAGGCACTCTCTGTAGACGTGCACCATGTTATCAAGAAAGATACTAATAGATCATACCTATGGGTATTATTGTAACTCTATATTAGGTTGTAATACTCTTCCTATCGTATATATATATAGAACGCCAGGGCTCCTATGTTTTAGGGAGCCGTATTCATTCTCACATGGTATCAAGAGCCATAGAAATTAATTAACCCTAAATTAAGCCGTCATTTTTTTTCCCCAAATTAATTTCACTCTCTGCCTCACACTATGGAATCCCCTGCATCACAATCAGAGGCCACCGGCAGCCCTGCCGCCACTGCTCAGCCAGTCACCGTCGAGGGTTCTCTCCCTCCGGTCTCTGCCTCCCCCTCTTTCGGGTCGATTTGTGCTCCTCTCTCGCATCTGTCCGCTGCTGTACCGATCACCACCATGGTCGGCCCCCATGTTATGCCTGCTGCGTTCAGTTGGACGCCTCCTACTCGGTTGGAAGTGGGTCAATCCAGTTCCTCACGGCCATCAGCCCAACCGTCGACTGCGCCCTTTGCGGGTTCCACCTTCGTGCGCGAACCATCGTTTCCGCCAGGTTTTGGAGCACCTCCTGCTGATGTAAATTATTATGGTTGTAATCCTCTCTCTTCTAATCTTGCTTCACTTCAAGCAAATACGGTATTCTCTGCACCCAATGTTAAAAATATAGTCACCACTATTTTGAATGTTGTTGAGGATTATCTTCCATGGCGTACTCAATTTGAAGCGTTTCTTGTATCAAATAGCTTATTGGGAATGATTGACCGCACTATCCCGATGCCTCCTATGTATGCTTATGATCCCATAGGTCGTGAAATTATGAATTCTGATTATTTTGCCTGGTTAAAGATTGATCAAACTGTTCGGTCTTGGCTATTTGCTACGTTGTCTAAAGAATTATTGGTTGAGGTCCATGACTTAAAATTTTCAGCACTTATATGGGAGCGATTACAAAACCGTTTTATGTCTGCCAGTCTTGCTCGCTCAATGGAACTTAAACGAATGCTCACAACTATTCAAAAATCTGAATCCCAAACTATGGAGCAATACCTTCGTGACATCAAATTAATTTCAGATTCCCTAGCTGCTATTAACTCACCAGTTTCGCAATCCGATCTTGTTCAGCATACTATTCTTGGTGTGGTTGGTGATGATTATGAGTCCTTTATCACAGCTATCACTCATTATCCTGGTGAACTTACCTTTGATGATTTGCGTTCTAAGCTGTTAGTTCAGGAACAACGAGTTCGATCTCGTCGTGAAGGTTTGACCACTCCTTCTCAACATCAAGCTTTTGGTGTTCAGACTAGTTCTGCTACAACTAGTACTTCTACTGGTAATTCCTCCACTCAATTACAACCACGGTCTAATCACACCAACAATCGCAATCGCCACTATAATAATGGTCGAGGAGGTCGTAACCATAGATTTCGAGGACGCGGTCGTGGCAATCGCGCTCAGCAATCTGGGAGTATGCAAACCCAACCCTCCAACCAAACACAACCCATAGGGTCAGGTATGGCATTTCGTAAGTCGGTTTTGTCATCTAATAGTACTGTTGCTCTTTCTTCGTTTGTTTCTCATGACTTGTCTGCAGGAACATCCTTAGTGGAGGGAGTGAATGGTTCTAATCCTCCTATAGTGTGTCAAATTTGCTATCATCCTGGTCATTCTGCTCAAACTTGTTCTTCTCGTTATACTCCTCAATCTGCACCTGCTCTAGTTGATATGCCTATGGGCGACACTAACGAGTCTTTATGGTATCCCGACTCGGGTGCCTCTTCTCACATGACCAATAATGAAGGTATTTTGTTTTCTAAATCCAAATATGTTGGTCCTACACAAGTTACGGTTGCAAATGGAACTAATCTCCCTATCGTTAATATTGGTGATGCTTCATTAAACTCGTTTGGTCGCCCCCTTCAACTCAAATCTGTTTTACATGTTCCTAATTTGCAATATAATTTACTATCCATTCAAAAACTTTGTGAAGATAACAATTGCACTGTTAATTTTGATAAAAATTCTTTCTGTGTTAAGGATCTCACTTCGGGGGCAGTACTTCTTCAAGCCACCAGTAGCGGTCGTGTCTACCCTTTTCACAACATCTCTACATCCCAGTCTTCTGTTGCCCTTCGTACTTCTACTGGCCCAATTTGGCATCAGCGTCTAGGACATTGTGGTGATAGAGTCTTACATACTCTTAGTAAAAATAAGGCCATTGCTACTGCCACTAGTTTTGTGCATGATTGTGTCTGTTGCAAATTAGGAAAATCTAAACGTTTGCCGTTTAAGGATGTAATTCACACTTTTGATAAACCCTTGCAACTTATTCATTCCGATGTATGGCAATCTCCTTTTCCATCCAATCTTGGGTATCGTTATTATGTTAGCTTTGTTGATGATTATTCTCGTTTTACTTGGATTTATCCTATGAAATATAAATCAGAGGTTTTTGGTCACTTTCTTAATTTCAAGCACTTAGTTGAAAATTTATTTGATTCTAAACTTAAATATTTTCAAAGTGATGGTGGACGGGAATTTGACAATCGTAAATTCATTGATGACTTCCTGAAAGCCGGAGTTCATTTTCGCAAATCATGTCCTGATACCCAACAACAAAACGGTGTCGCAGAAAGAAAACATGGGCATCTTCTAGAAATGGCACGTACTTTGCTTATTCAAGCAAACTTGCCACTCTGTTTTTGGGTAGATGCCATCTATACTGCCACCTACATAATAAACAGGTTGCCTACTCCTATTTTGCAAGGTGTATCTCCTTTTGAAAAACTCTTTTCCAAATCTCCCGATTATTCTTTCTTACGGGTTTTTGGGTGTGAATGTTTTCCTAATTTCCCGGCAAAACCCTCTAATAAACTTTCCCCGCGGTCGGTCAGGTGTGTCTTCTTGGGTTATGCTCCTCATTATAAAGGATATAGGTGTCTAGATCCTAAGACGGGTCGTGTCTATGTCAGTCGCCATGTCACGTTTCATGAGTCTGTTTTCCCCTATACCGAGCTCGTTGGCTCGCCTCTATCTCGTAACAATGATCCCCGTCACTGGATTGAGTCCTGGAGTCCCACCTCCTTTTCTTTGTCACCCTTATCCCCCCCTCTTCCCATTGATACTTTAGCTGCCTCTCCTGTAGCATCCCATGAGCTGCCCCGCTCCTCTCCGCCACCCTCTTGTGGCTCTCTGTTGCCCCCTAATGACACCACCAGGTCGTTGTCCTCATGTGCCCAGTCGCCTCCTCCCTGCAGTCCTCTTGCTGCACCTTCTTCACCCAGTAGTGCTGCCCCCCATGTTGTGCCACAGCAACCCCATCATTCAACCCCCTCTGCCCAGTCCAGTCCACCAACCCAGACCTCCCCCTCCAGCCCGGTACTTGAGTCTGCCCCGACTCCTTCCTCCTCTACTGTGTCACCCTCCCCGCTTCCCTCGTTGCACCCTATTCAAACTCGTGCTAAAAGTGGGATTTTTAAACCGAAAGATTTTTCAAACTATATTACTTACAGTGCAATTGAAGCTTCTCCAGATCCTACATGTTTTTCAAAAGCATTTAAGGATCCTGAGTGGCGTAATGCTATGGCCGACGAGTTTAATGCACTTATTACTAATCACACTTGGGACTTAGTTCCGTTTGACGAATCTAAAAATGTTGTGGGCTCAAAATGGATTTATAAAACTAAATATAATTTTGATGGAACAATTGAGAGGAAGAAGGCTCGTTTAGTCGCTCAGGGTTACAACCAACAAGCTGGTATAGATTACGATGAAACATTTAGTCCTGTTGTGAGACCTACCACTGTTCGATTAGTTCTCTCCTTGGCTATTTCCTTTGGCTGGCCTATTCGTCAATTAGACGTCAAAAATGCATTCTTACATGGTTTCCTAACCGAAGAGGTCTACATGAAACAACCTCCTGGTTTTGCTCATCCTCAGTATCCACATCATATTTGTCGTCTTAAGAAGGCTATCTATGGTCTCAAACAAGCCCCTCGCGCTTGGTTTCATCGTTTTAGCAGTTTCTTACTCCAACAGGGCTTTTTTTGTTGTCAGGCTGACACTTCCATGTTTATCTTTCGTCGTGGCACAGATCTCCTTTATCTTCTCTTATACGTCGATGATATCCTTGTTACTGGTAATTCCTCTTCTCTAGTTCACCGTTTTATCTCTATTCTTGCCACACAATTTGCTATGAAGGACTTGGGGGATCTTCATTACTTTCTTGGCATTCAGGTAGTGCGTACGTCAAAGGGTTTATTTCTGTCTCAACAAAAATATATTCATGACTTGCTTCGTAAGTTTCATTTACATACAGCTAAACCCGTGCGCACTCCCCTTCCGTCTAGAACCACACTTTCCTTGACTGATGGTGACCTTCTTGCTGATGCGTCTGAGTTCAGACAAATGGTAGGAGCTTTGCAGTACTTGACTATGACTCGACCTGACCTTACTTATGCTGTACATTTAGTATCTCAATTTATGCATGCTCCTCGAACTACTCACTTGTCTGCTGTCAAGCGTATCTACAGGTACTTGCTCGGTACTACTACTCATGGCTTATGGCTTCGTCCATCGAAAGATGTCACCATCATCATTGCCTATTCTGATGCTGATTGGGCTGGCTGTCCGGATAGTTGTCGCTCTACTACGGGGTATGCTATTTTTCTGGGTGAGAATCTCATTTCCTGGCGTTCCAAGAAACAACCCACTGTCTCCAAATCTTCCACCGAAGCTGAATATCGTGTTGTTGCTTATACGGTCACTGATACGTTACATATTCGTTCACTGTTAGCTGAACTTGGGCTCATTGTCCGTCATCCTGTTAAACTTATGTGTGATAATGTCTCGGCTACATATCTTACTGTCAATCCTGTTCAACATGATCTTAGCAAACACATTAAAATTGACTATCATTTTGTCCGTGAACGTGTTGCCCATGGTGACCTACTTGTCCGTTATATTCCGACTCAGCTTCAGCTTGCAGATATTTTTACAAAGGCTCTTTCGGGTCAACGTTTTGAATTTTTAAGGTCTAATCTGCACGTGGTTTCCCCTGCACAGATTGAGGGGGTGTAATAGATCATACCTATGGGTATTATTGTAACTCTATATTAGGTTGTAATACTCTTCCTATCGTATATATATATAGAACGCCAGGGCTCCTAAGTTTTAGGGAGCCGTATTCATTCTCACAGATACAAACATAAGTAGCCAGCAACCAAATACTTTGGGTTAACAAATTAAGTGACTAATCAGTAGCCGGTGGACAAAAAGCCATTCTATGCATGTCTGAGCATGTGACTTGTGAATTTAGATGCTGCAATGTGTAGAATTGACATTTATCTTTGACCACATGTAAATAATGTAATGGTACATAATCGTGGGCATATTCTTCGGAGTCCGTCGAACATCAATAAATAACCTTAATGAAGACCGTGAAAGTGACTAGGGGTGATAATGAGCTTGTTTTGTTCGCAAACAGTTCGGGCTCGACTCGATCAAAGCTCGGTTCATGGTAGCTCGGCTCAGATTCGAACTCGGCTCGAGGCTTTAACGAGCCGAGCTGAGCTTAGGAAGCTCGGCTTGAGAGCTCGTGAACCGGCTCGATTATACTTTTACATAGAAAAATAATATATTTATATATATACGTAAATATATTAACCTAGATATCACACAATAATAATAATTTAATAGTTCTTTTCTCTAAAAGAAAACCTATAAAAATCAAATATTAAAAAGGCGAAACAAATTAAACATGTAAAAAACGAGGGGCAATAAAGAGGCATGTTTATTCGTGAACAATTCGAGCTCGGCTCGTTTAACATTTGGCAAAGCTCGACTCCAACAAAGTTCGGCTCGTTAAGCTTCAAGCTCGGCTTGACCTCGAATAAAGTTAAACGAACACAAGCCGAGCATACCACAGTTCGGACTCGGCTCGACCGATAAGCAGCCCTATGTGAAACATACAAAAGATTTGGCCTCCTACCTATATCATAAACTATTCACACTCAGAAATAAAATAAATTTAAAACTCACTTTTGACTTATGCAATAAATGGCCAAACTTATAAATACTCACTTTTCAAAAAGCTCATATTTTCTGAAATTTTAATTTGAAATTTCTCAAACTAATACTAATGATATTATTAATCATTTTGAATAGAACGAAAGAATACTCCATAAAATTTATGATGCAACCTCCCAATCCCAAAGACTCAACTCAATGCTAAAAATCTAATCCCGACTATCTAACATACAAGGACACTGGACAAGTCCATACATGATACATCTAATTTTGGCAAGAAAGTTATAGCTTCATGAGATTTCGATTCGAGGAAGCCACAAGGGTGAATATGAAGATGCATAAACATATTCCAGATCAGAAAAGAAAAATAAAACATCCCAAATTGGATTCATATAGATAGATTAGATAGTCACTCTTATCCGAAAACACTGACTTGTCTAAATTTAAACACTAATCTCCAAATGTAACAAAGGATCTCTAAGCAAAAAGAAGAGTAAAACTAATTATCATCACCTAAGTGAGAATCTGTCATAGTAGACCTATAATCAAATTGTACTTGAAAGTTGCAACTTACAAACTTACAAAGCAGAACATCTGTCTTGTAAACTAAGTTCCTTAAACTTGGTAATTAGAACACTAATACCTATCATTAGTTGCCACCTATGCGAAATGTTGAAGAATCCTGTGTTTTACTAGAGAGGCAGTGTTCCAATTCTTTCTAATTACCACGTGTCAAACTAATTGGAACAATACCTATCTATAGTTACTACATATACTAGAATTTTTTGCACGCGATGCGTGCGTGAATTTTTTTCGAAACAGAAACTCGATTTTCTTTGGCATAAGAGTCAAAATTTGAATATTAGACATATAAAGAATAATTGTTTTTATTAGTTGCAAAATTTGATTGGTTTAATTTCTGTCACTTAAGTCTCTCACCATTCTTTTTGTTTTTTTTTTTTTACTTTTCAAAGTTAAATTCTAAGAGCAAAATAGAAATTTTATTAAATTTGTGTATGATTTCTAATATTATAATTTTTTAGTTGATTTTTGAATTAAGTACAGTACTTCATAAATTGTAAAGAAAGTGGACACTTTGATTTCAAGTCAATTTTTTCATATATAGGTTGTAGTTTGTAAGTGAATTTTTAAGTTTTTATAAAGTTTTCTCATTTTAGTGATTTGCATAACGTAAATTATACAATTTTATGATTTTAGTTGACTTGTGAGTGATTGTTATAATTATATTTTTAGTATTTTTGTTTGAAGCCCCCTTTGATTTGTAAGTGAAACTGTAATTTAGAATGGGAAGGGGGGGCAAAATAGGCATTTCAAAAGAGGACACCATTGCTCCCCCCTTCCCTTATATAAAAGAGATTTGCAATACCACATATGTCAAACATAACATTTTTTATTAAAAATTAATAAAAAGAAAAGGTCGGGAGAGGCCAAAGGGATATTTGAAGAGTGCAAAAGTCAAAACGGAATAACTATAAATAAAAACGAAGGGAATAACATATAAGATCATTCAAAATTATCTCTATTATATAAGGGAAGGGATGAGCTATGGTGTCCTTTTTTGAACTGACTATTTTGCCCCCCTTCCCTTTCTAAATTACAAAATTAAAGGATTCTCAAAATTAAAATCGGGACTCAAAAAAACTACCGAAAATTAATTTAACACTCACTCACAAATCACTTAAAAAAAGAAACTTTACAAATCACTCATAATTAAGAAAATCATGTTATAAAAATGACGCAAATCACTCAAATAATCAGGAAACTTTATTAAAACTTAAAATTAACATACAAAGTAAAACTTATAACCTAAAAAATACATACAAAAACATTTACTATAAAAATTTACTTACGAATCACTGTTATCAAGAACCATTCACAATTACATACTCACAAAAGTTACCTATAAACACAAATTTGAGAAAAGCATAAGATTTTGACGGCGATATCAAACATTCATCCATCGGCAATTTGCGAACTTCGAAAAAGGTACATAATTCTTTTAACCTTCAAAATTATTTCACATAAGTTGAAATAAACAATAGCAAATTAGTTGATTGTTATGTAGTTAAAAAAAATGGAGATGACAACAATGAGTTCAAAAGGGCTTTTATACAATCAGACTTAAATTTAATTCATTTTCATATAAAACAAATTTAGTTTTTTCTAAAAAATGCCAATATTAAAAATTTTTGCCCATAACTTTTGCAAAAAGTCCATGTTCAGAAATAAATTTTGAAAAACAAAACAATATCAAGTCCATGTTCAGAAATAAATTTTGAAAAACAAAACAATATCAATCTTTTTGCGAACAATTTTTGCAAAAATCCATTTTCAGAAAAAAAAACTAAATTAATTTGCGAAAAGTAACGATTTTTGTTTTTCTACAAAAAAAAATCCAATATCAAATTGTGTATGAAAAAAAAATCAAAATTTCATTTCAAATATAATTGAAGTTCAAAGTGTTAAAATTTAGAAAAGGACAAAAATTGAAACGATGAAAATTTTTAAATATCAATGCGTGCAAACATAATTTAGAAGTTAGACAAGGAAAAAAACCTGAGGTGTATTTGTTGTGAAATCATAATTTAGAAGTTAGACAAGGAAAAAAAATATTTACTTTTTCATAGTGTTTCCTATATATAATGAAACTTTTACATATATTTGGACCTATCTCTTTCTATTATATAATAGCGATTAATTATCAAGGTAAAAAGGTTTATGTAAAATAACATTCAAGAATTAAAGTACAACATATCTCTATTATATAGGGAAAGGGGGGGGACTATGGTGTCCCCGAATGAAGAAACTATTTTACCCTTTTTCCTTTGTAAATTACAAATCCACTTACAAACTAAAGGGAGATTCAAATAAAAATACTGGAAATAAAATTATAACAATCACTCACAAGTCAACTTAAATCATAGAATTGCATAATTTCCATTATACAAATCACTCAAATGATGAAACTTTACAAAAACCAAAAAATTAACTTACAAACTACAACCAATACACTACCACGTCAATACATACTCACAAAAATTTGACTTGAAATCCAAGTGTCCACTTTCTTCACAATATATGAAGTAGTGTACTTAATTTAAAAATCAACTAAATTATAATATTAGAAATCATAGATAAATTCAATAAAATTTCTATTTTATTCATAGAATTTTGACCTTGAAAAGTAAAAAAAGAAAAGAGATTGGTGAGAAACTTAAGTAACAGAGACTAAAGCATTTAAATTTTGTAACTAAAAATAATTATACTTTGTATGTCTAATGTTCAAATTTTGACTTTTACATAAGTCGAAAAAAATCGAGTTTTTGTCTTGAAAAGAATTCAAGCACGCATCGCGTGCAAAAAATGCTAGTATGAATAGATTGAAAGATTAACCTTCTTGATTAGACGAACTTTTAATAATACCCCAGCATAGTTTCTCTTCTAAGAAAATTCGAATTCAGATAGCGTTCGGGTAAAAATAGTAACACAACAATTATGGAGAAAGAACTACAATCTGTTTGAAAAACCAAGACATCAAACACTATGAAGGTGGTAATTTATTTCTCTAGAACTGATATAGAACTACAGATGAACTATAAAAATACCTAAATGTAGTGTTCACTGTTCAATATTCATTTCGACTTCATAAAAAATTCTATGAGCTTGCATATCTCCTAGAATAGCTTGCTTCCAAGTAGGAGTCTGTAGGATTTGCAGATTTTTAACATTAAGAGTGCTATAGATATTAGATAACAACATCGGGTGTTCTCTCTTTCTGAAACAAATCTTGGGATATGCTTGTTGTATCAGTCAGAAGCATTGCTGGATATTAGAGAAATCAAACAGTGGAGCCTAGTAAGTAAATAATAGTAACTACCCTGAAACACGTTAAGTAATCTCTTCACAGTTAACCAACGACATCGCAGCCAATTCATGATTCAATCAGAAGCAGTTTTTCGGATTTCCAGCCACAAAATTGGAGGAGAAAGATCAACAGCAATCACCATACTTTCTTCACAAAGTGGTCCACTAATAACAGTTTGTACATATAGCAGAGGACAATATCAGAAGCCACTTCCATCTCCAAAAACACCGTCATTGCTTCCCCAAGCTGTGCACTTTTGCATAGGACCCAAGCAATGAAGTGAGTAAAGAAGATATCAAGGCAAGCAACAACCAACAACAAGCTACAACTATTCTGCCTACTGCCAGCTCATCAAAGTAGTTAGTTGGTTGTATCTTTTATCTCTACTGTATGCTGTTGTAATCAGTTAGAATCAGTTAGAGGTTGTTATAGAGATTGTACATGTCATCATTTCTGTGATTGGTTATCAGAAACTTCATCTCATTATGATTGGCTAGGACAGGTCATGTTGTTGTCCTATTTAAAGTCAATCAATATTGTAATAATGATATCAATCAGAAATACAATCTCATTCTCTCCCTCTCTATTTCTCTCTCTCTAATATTGTTTCTCTCTCAATCTGAGAAGAAATATAAATGAAGTTCTAAGAACTTCTTCATGGTATCAGAGCAGGATCACAATAAAGATCCTGAAAACTAAAATCCGCTGCAGAAATGTATTTTTGCTAAAGCAAAATCAAGATCAGAATTGCAGAAACTGTAGGATAAACATACTACAGAAGAAATCAGGTTTTAATCTCAAATCAATTCTTGATTTGTTGTTTCATTTTTCTCGTTTGTGAAATCAAAGTAGAATTTCTTGATTTCTAATTGAGGTTAAAATTCCTCAGAAAAATCTGATTGAGAAGAAATCTTGAACTGTTGTAGTTGATTTTCATATTAATCATGCCTTCATCATCTACAGAAATTCCTGAAAATACCATTCCAACATATTCTTCACCTATTCAAAATCCTTTAAGCCCATATTTCATTCATCCTAATGAAAATACCTCTTTACCTTTAATTTCTGAAAAGTTTAATGGATCATGTTATGGAGAATGGAGAAGGAGTATGATGCTTGCATTATCTGTGAAGAATAAACTGATGTTTATTGATGGAAGTTTACCTAAACCTAGTGTGAATGATGCTAGTTGCAAAGCTTGGGAAAGATGTAATGATATTATAATATCATACATCTTAAGGTCTTTAGAACCTAACATTGCTAAGAGTGTGATCTATCTGAGTACAGCCACTGAAATCTGGAAAGATCTTGAGGAAAGATTTTCACAAACCTCAGGACCTCAATTTTACTCTTTACAGCAAAATTTGAGTGAAATCTCTCAAGGATCTTCTTCTATTACTGATTATTTCACTCAAATTAAAGCAATCTGGGATGAACTCAGTGCAATTAGGCCCTTGCCTTCTTGTACCTGTAATGGTTGCAGCTGCAATCTTACACAGAAGTTCATGCAACAGCAAGATGAGGATAGGCTTATACAGCTGTTAATGAAGTTGGATAGTCAATATGCCAATGCAAGATCAAATATCTTGATGATGCAGCCTTTACCTAAGCTATCTTTAGCTTACAGGTTATTGGTTCAAGATGAGAAACAAAGACAGACTTCCTCAAATGCTGCAGCAGGTCAGGTGTATGCTTATAATGTCACAGAGAGTACTAAAGATCAACCTGGTGGAAAGTATTTCAACAAGGTAGCTCCTAGACATGTCTTTCAGTACTCAGGAAAGAAGCTAGTTGTTGGAGGTTCTGGTAAGAAGTTCTGTGACCATTGCAAGAGAATAGGCCACACTGTTGATGTCTGCTGGAAGATACATGGATATCCTTCGCAAAACAAAGGCAAAAGCAAGAATGTTGCTGTTTTGGCACAAGGCGTTGATGATAATCCAGAAACAGATGTGACTCATATTTCTGAAGAGCAATTCAACAACCTACTTCAGCTTATCTCTGTTGCTAACAATCCACCTGCAGATCCATCTCTCACAAGTAGTTCTGCTCATGTGGCAGGTACTTGTTTAATCACTTGTTCCAATTCAAAATGGATCATAGATAGCGGGGCTACTGATCACATTTGCACCAGTCTAAGCTTATTTTCCTCCTATGAAACATACACTAAACTACCAAACACCATTACCATTGCTGATGGCAAACAAGTGATTGTTGAACATATAGGGACAGTGGAGTTTGATAATGGTATTATCCTGGAGAATGTTCTACATGTTCCTGGCTTCAAGTTCAACTTGCTATCTACTCACAAATTGTGTCATGACATGAATTGTCACATTACATTCACCACTGATTTGTGTTTACTTCAGGATCCCTCCCTCCATCACTCTGTGGTTCTTGGTAGAATCAATGCTGGTCTATATGCTGTTAATGAAGATGACTGCACTGCATCCAAAAGCCTTCCACATTCCAATGACACTGCCCTTGTAGTTCATTCTGATACTGCAAAGCTATGGCACCTCAGGTTAGGCCACATGCCTTTCAATAAGCTGCATCTAGTGAATTCTGATATTCCCAATAATGTTGTTTGTGATTTCATATGTCAAATTTGTCCAAAAGCCAAGCAAACTAGACTTCCATTTCATGCTAGTACAACCACTACTTTGAAATGCTTTGATTTGGTTCATGTTGACACTTGGGGACCTTACAACACAAAGACTCATGATGGTTTTTCTTGGTTCTTAACTGTGGTGGATGATTTTTCTAGACATACATGGATCTTTATGATGAAACACAAGAATGATGCAGTTTCTATTCTTACCAATTTTTCCACTCTCATAGAAACACAATATAATATGAAGATAGCATGTTTTAGAACAGACAATGCTAAGGAATTGTGTGAAGGTGATATCTTGGATCTGTTTAATTCAAAAGGCATTAGGCACCAAAGAACATGTGCTGAATCTCCCCAGCAAAATGGGATTGTTGAACGAAAACATAGACACTTGCTTGAAACAGCAAGAGCATTATTCTTTCAAGGCAAACTTCCTGACAGATTTTGGGGTGATTGTTTAATGTGTGCAACACATATAGTGAACAGAATGCCTCTTAGTAGCATTGGATTTTGTTCCCCTTATGAGAAGCTTCATGGTACTAAACCTTCCCTTGCTCATCTGAGAGTATTTGGCTGCCTTTGTTCAGTTTCCACTCTTAAATCTCACAGATCAAAATTTGATTCCAGAGCCAACCTATGTGTTTTCATAGGTTACCCACCTGACCAGAAAGCTTACAAGTTATATTGTCTTGATACTCATAAAATTCTCATTTCCAGAGATGTCATCTTCTATGAACATCATCTTCCTTTCCACTACACAACCACACCTCCTTCTTCCACCTCTTCTTCACCTATATATCTACCATCAGACAACACCCTTGATCTATCTTTAGATTTTCATATCCCTGCCCCTCTTCTATATCCTGACACCTCTTCCTCCACTTCTACTAATTTTTCTTCTCCTGACACTACCTCCCCTACTACTGATACATCTAGTTCTCTTCCTCCACCTAGATGTTCTACCAGATCCAAAACCAAACCTAGTTATCTTAATAACTATATTTGCCTAGCTGATAATGCTCCCACTCATTGGTGTAACATTGTTCAACTCACTGACCTTCCCTCCCAAATACAAGCTCACATCACTCATCCTTCTACTCTTCATGAACCTGTCAACTATTGGGAAGCTTCTCAACACCCTGGATGGGTGGCTGCTATGCAGAAGGAAATTGATGCTTTGGTTGCCAATCAGACTTGGGATTTAGTTCCTCTACCTAAACACAAGAAAGCCATAGGTTGCAAGTGGGTTTACAAGGTGAAATTGAAGGCTGATGGGTCAGTGGAGAGATTAAAAGCAAGACTTGTAGCTAAGGGTTTCACCCAAAGATATGGCCTGGATTATAAAGAAACATTCTCTCCTGTCATCAAGATGACCACCATTCGATGTTTACTTTCAGTTGCAGCTTCTCATACATGGCCCTTGCATCAATTGGACATAAACAATGCATTCTTACATGGTACACTCAATGAGGAAGTGTATATGAAGGCTCCTGAGGGTTTTTCTAATCCTAACCAGCTTGTTTGCAAGCTTAATAAGTCCCTATATGGACTTAAGCAAGCATCTCGTCAGTGGTTTGCAAGGTTAAATGAAGAATTGTTGCACCAAGGCTACTCTCAGTCAAAGAATGACTATTCCTTGTTCCTCAAGAAGCTGGATTCTCATATCACTGTTGTGGCTATCTATGTGGATGATATCATCCTTACTGGGTCTGATCTTGCTGAAATTTTACATCTTAAACAACATTTACATGATGTGTTTAGCATCAAAGATCTGGGTTTACTTAACTACTTCCTTGGTATGGAAGTCTCTCATTCTTCTGCTGGCATCATTATGACTCAGTTCAAGTTTAGTAAAGAGTTACTAGCCACATGTGGGCTTGATGTTTCCAGGAGAGCTAAGACTCCACTTTCTGCTTCTACTAAACTCAGTGCCACAGATGGAGCCCTTTACCCAGATCCTGAGTTGTACAGGTGCTTAGTTGGCAAGCTGAATTTTTTAACCCATACTAGGCCTGACCTCTCTTTTACAGTTCAGACACTTAGCCAGTTTATGCATCAACCTCGCATTCCACACTTTGAATCCCTTCACCATGTCCTCAGATACTTGGCTCACACCCTTGGTCAAGGGATCCTTCTCAAAGCCACCCCTCACCTCACTCTCCAAGCCTTTTCAGACTCTGATTGGGCCTCATGTGTAGATTCCAGAAGGTCAGTTACTGGATACATCTTGTTGTTAGGCAACTCTCCTGTCTCCTGGAAATCTAAGAAGCAAACCACCATCTCCAAATCATCTAGTGAGGCTGAATATAGAGCCATGGCTGCTGCAGCTGCTGAAGTCACATGGTTAGTCAGGTTGCTTCAAGAACTTGATGTCATGCATCTTACTCCTGTCACTTTGCACTGTGACAATCAAAGTGCCATCCACATTGGAAGAAACCCAGTCTTCCATGAGCGTACCAAACATATTGATTTGGACTGCCATTTCACCAGAGAAAAGGTTCTTGAAGGCCTCCTTGAGTTAACCTATCTGCCTACTTCAGATCAGCTTGCAGATGTTCTTACTAAACCTCTCTCCTTTCCTCAACATTCCAAGCTCATTTCCAAGCTTGGGATGACTGATTTTCAGTCCTCCTCCAGCTTGCGGGGGGGTAAAGAAGATATCAAGGCAAGCAACAACCAACAACAAGCTACAACTATTCTGCCTACTGCCAGCTCATCAAAGTAGTTAGTTGGTTGTATCTTTTATCTCTACTGTATGCTGTTGTAATCAGTTAGAATCAGTTAGAGGTTGTTATAGAGATTGTACATGTCATCATTTCTGTGATTGGTTATCAGAAACTTCATCTCATTATGATTGGCTAGGACAGGTCATGTTGTTGTCCTATTTAAAGTCAATCAATATTGTAATAATGATATCAATCAGAAATACAATCTCATTCTCTCCCTCTCTATTTCTCTCTCTCTAATATTGTTTCTCTCTCAATCTGAGAAGAAATATAAATGAAGTTCTAAGAACTTCTTCAGTGAGAGTGAAGATGTCCAAAGTAAATCCTTAAGATGGAGTTTCCTTGAAGTTCTTATGGGGAGACAATTGTTAAACGTGCATATAAAGTGACAATACATAAAGCAAAGGCATCCTAGTAAAACAAGGAAACTAAAAGGTACAGAAGATACTACTCCAATGTAATACTAGATTTAATTAGGCCATTAATAAGAGAATTACAGGTTACAGCTTAGCATCTATTCGATTGATGAACTTCCGCACTTGGTCCTTTGATGAGTCACTTAAGTTATTAGAAGACAAAAGGTGAATAAGTAATCAGAAAGTGTCATTATCACCTTTGAATCCCTTGCTAACCATAAGATCACAATAATACGATGCATTTGATAAGTCATTTTTGAGAATATATCCTCTGATAATTGTATTATAAGTACGATCATCGGGTGAGCAACTGTCTTCCTCCATTTTCCTCAACACTTGGATAGCCTCATCCATGAGCCCTTTCTTGCATAAACCTTTTATCATAATTGTGTATATTTTAACATCAGGTTCCTGCCTTTTCAATACAAGATCCAAGAAGAATTTTGCAGCAACTTCAAGTTTCCCAGCCTCACACAAGCTGTCCATTAGGATACCGTATATGACAACAGTAGGCTTAACACCATTATTCTCCATTTCTTCAAGTAATGTCACTGCCTCATCAAGTAAAGCATTTTTGCATAAGCTATCAAGCAATGAAGCATATGTGACAACATTAGGAGTAATTCCATGACCTTGCATATCCTTGAACATCTGGCGTGCAAGGGAGAGTCTATTGGCTTTGCATAGTCCATCAATAAGAGTGTTATAGGTGACCACATTAGGTGTCACTCCTTTCTGAAGTATACATTGGAATGAGTTGAGGGCCCTGTCAATGTTTCTGGCCTTGCAATATCCATTAATGATAGTATTAAAACTTACAATATTAGGCTCAAAACCATTTTGGGCCATAAGATCAAGTAGTTTTTCTGCATCCTCCATCTGACCACGCAAACAATAACCATCAAGTAAAGCACTGTAAGTTATGACATTTGGAATCTCACCTCTCTCAATCATGTAGTCTAGAATAGCTTGTGCTTCATCAACATTACCATCTTTGCAAAACATGTCAACAAGCATGTTGAAGGTGATAACATCTGGTGCTATGTTACACTCCAACATCTGAGCTAGCATATTTTTAGCCTCGACCTTGGAGCCGGAGTTGTAGAGACCTCTAATCAAAGAGTTATAAGTGACAACGTCAGGTATAATGCCCTCACTTTTCATGGCAGTGAACAAGTCGAGGGCCTCTTTCAACAGCCTATCCTTACAGAGACTATCAATGATGGTACTGTATATGACAAGATCAGGCTCACAAGTTCCAGATTGCATTTTCCTAAGCAAGTGGAGGGCAGAAGCATTGTCACCAATCCGACAAAGGCCTTTGAAAATAGCACCATATGTAATAATGTCGGGTTGGAAACCTAGCTTAACCATTTGATCGAGCAATTGAAGAGCTTGAGGAAGCTTATCGCAGTGGATAAAGCCATTGATTAAGGTATTAAAAATAACACAATCACGATCAAAGGGGTAACCAAGCTTAAGTCTTTTGGCGAGAAGAGAGAGGCCGAAATCGACACGGCCCAAATGACAGTAAGAATTGGCGAGAATACCAATAGAGTGCATATTGGGTCGAATACCTGACAATTCAAGGTTTCTGAGTAGAGAGATAAGGGTAGAGTGAGGTTGAAGGCGTTTCAATTTGGAAATGGCAGTGAAGAGCTGATTGAAATCTATAACAGAAGGAAGAGGGCGCAATGAAGTCATTTGATGAAAGAGAGAAAGGGGAAAATCGAGATTGGAAAACCCTAATTTGCAATGCTCTCTAATTGATTGGAGAAACAACTTACGATGTTCATGAGGAGTTGCAATGGAGTAATAATTGCGTGAATGAAAATGAAAATGAAAAGCAGAAAAGAAAGCGGAAAGGGGATAAGAAGAAGAAGAGAGACAAGAAGGAAAAAAGCTAGTACCAATTAATGAACGCCTCAGCATCATTGTCGTCTTCGCCACAAATGAAATCTGTTTTTCAGCAACTGCAGATACTTTAGGATAAAGCTGTGGCATTCATGAAAGTGCAAAACAGAACGCAAAATACAAGTGATTAATCTACAACATCTTCATTGAAGAAGAAACTTGGTACTATCTATTTGGGTCGAGGAGGGTTTGGGTCGGTTTTTGATTGATGGTACAAAAGTTCAAAGTTGCTGAAGAATGACAGTGGAGTCTGGACTCGGGAGATGGCAATTATACTTTGTCGAATACATATGATGTGTGTGGCTGTGGCCCCTAACAAATAAAAGTGAGGAAAGAGAGAATACATGGTGCGTGGCTCAACCTCCTCAAAAAAAAATTTAATGCAAAGAGAGTGGGATAGTGTATTGAAGTGGAGGGATGATATAAATCTATCATATAAATATGTTAGATAAAAGTTTTCACGTAACAAATATTATTTGTGTCGGTAAAAATATTATTTGTATTTTTTTCCCTTATTTGTTGTACGAAACATGAATAATACTTTTACATACACAAACACTCTTTATTTTGTATATACAGAAACAATATTTGTTATACGAAAACTTGTGTTAGATACATCTGACTTTTAGAGATTTATCAAACTTGAGAGAGAAAATAATGTGCTTTATATCCTAAAAAGTAGTGTTGTGTTACTCAAGAGAGAGAAAATTATAAATATTTCTCAACAATCTAATGAGATAGGGAGGCAAAAATACTGAGAAAGAGAGAGAAAATAATGTGTTTTATCTCCTAAAAAGTAGTGTTGTGATACTCAAGATAGAGAAAATTATAAATATTTCTCAACAATTTACTGAGATAGAAAGAGAAAAAATACGAAAAGATGGCCGGGAGAATTTCTTTTTGGTGGGAATAGGAGGGAAAAATACAATGAAAAAAAAAGGATTGTTGGAAAATCAATAGTAATCAATGAAGTCGTGAAATCGGGTCTTTCAAAATTTCAAAGGTTTGTTTCGGGAGAAGTTTAATAGGATTAAAAACTAGAATTTTCATTATTGGGCTGTGGATGATAGTAACTCTTGCCACTTTTGTATTTGTTCATATACCGATTTTTTTTCTCTCTTATTTCTTTACTCAAATCTTCAGGTTTTTCCTTTTCTCTCTCTCTGAAATAAAGTTTTCATTTTTGATGTTTAGGCGGTAATCTTATTTAAACATTCATCTCTTCTTCATTTTCTAGAAGTTTTATGATTTAACTTTGTTTGTAATTAGAATCCTTTGGCTGTAAATTTCTTATACTTCCTCTGTGTTGCTTTAATTGAAACATTGGGAGAAATAATGACACTATTTATTGATCAATTTTGACTCTAATTTATATGTAATACTCCGTATTTTTAGTAAGTTATTAATTATAATTTTTAAAAGGGTTTGTTTATTGAAAAGGTTTACGTACTATTAATTATAAAGATTTTAAATAGGCTTTTATGATGTATTATGGGTTTTTCAAATAGACTCCAGCCCAAATTAAATATTGGGCCTAAGTTTACAAATTATAATCCAAGTACTTAGGGTTGTTCTCTTCGGCATAAAACAGATGAATTGAACTGAATTAAATTAAATTAAATTAAATTGAGTGTAATAAATATAATTGAATGTAGTAAATATATAAATAATATTTAAATAATAATAATATGAATATTAAATAATAATTATAATGATAAGTAATAATAATGAATAATAATAATAATAAGAGTATTTTGGATATTTTTAAATGATAGTTATAAATAAATAATATTAATAATCATAAAATAATAATAATAATAATAATTAATGATAATAATGATAATTAATAATAATTATTTTGTATTATTTGTATCTATACTAATATATTAAAAGACGTCATAAGAATGTGTATGTGCCATGTGGCACTCTCCTCTAAGGCTCTAATGTAAATGATCCAAATTCATGTCAAACCCCTCAATTGAAAAAATAATATTGTGTGGTTAGAAGGTATCGAACACGTGACCTTTGAAAGTTAAAGTGAAAGCTTAACCATTAATCCAACATAACATCATTGTTTAGTATTTTAAAATAAAATATAATAAGGTCTTGTAATTATATCTCATTAAAAGATTGCACAAGTAGTTAGATAACTAACTCATTAATGGTAGTGGTAATTGACTATTGTAGACATAAACTCCTTACTCCAATTTCTTGTATTCTTCGAATTATGACGTCAATTTTTTCCTCACAAGACAAAAATTTACGAAAAGAAACGATCCGGGGCATCGCCCGGGACACTCACTAGTTAATACAGTATATTAATACTTGATGATGATTATATAATAACAATAATACTCCATCCGTTTCCTAAAGATCTTCCATTTTTCCGTTTAAGTGTGTTTTCAAAAGATCCTCCCTCTTTTACTTTATTCCTTATTTGAATTTTTTTTTCCTTTTTACCCTCTCATGTCCCTATCATATGGTCCATCATTACATTATTAATTCAATTTTACTCCCTTTCTCTCTCCTACTTTAACCTCTTCTTATTTGTTTATTTATCTTAACCCCTTTCTCTCTCCTACTTTACCCACACCCCACAAATTAATTCGCATTGGTATTTGTAGTAACAATAACAAGGAAGATCTTTAGGAAATGGAGGTAGTATCTAATAAGTAAATTAATATTACTATTTTAATAATTAGATTTAATAATATAATAATATTTAGTAATAAAAATAATGATTGCATCAGATCGCGAAAATCGCATCATAAACCGTTTTGACGCGATTTGATTGGTTTAATTTATGGGCTAAAAAACGTGAGTTTATTTGTGTTTTGACCTAAACCATGTGAAGGATTTTGTCCTCGATCAAGTGTAATAAACTAAATAATATTAAGATAAGTTATGGAGATAATATATTCAATAATATTAGATGATCACAACGTTTTGCTCGAATCTAATTGTGGTTTGTTGGACTAATATGATTAGGGCCAACTACTAATAATACCGCGAAAGTCTGTGAATTGTTTTTTCCAAAGTGGGGGGACACCTATTGACCACCCAATTTGGTTCGCACATCAATGCAAGACTTGAGCCATAGGTCGGCCCAATCCGGAATACCAACACTACCTGGAAGCAAGGAACGAAGATAGCACATCTCTAATTGGTTCAATTTCCCCGTCTCACCCTTGCAGAAGATAGTCATGCCTAGGAAGTAAGCAGCCATGCGTAGACCAGGGTGACGGATACTACTAATCTTCTCACCACCACTGCTAAGGGGTAATCCAGAAATGCGATACCAAAAGACACCAACCTCCTCAGACGGCACCCCCATGGGGACAAACGGATTGTCGCTGGAGGGAGCGACCCAACCAAAAGCTTCTCTAACTTGGCTCATAGAAATATTACGCACTCGGTCATGCATCCTAAACCGAATACGGGTTTCTCCCCTATGCTTCACCCAGGTGAGAGTGGATAAAAATTCATAAACACACCTCTTATAAGTGCGAGGTATATAATCAAGCATGCCCAATAATCCAGCTCTCCCCATCATCTCTCTAAATCCATCTAAAAGCCCCAACTGAGCCAAGAAAGGAGTGTCAATAAACTTGGTACACTGGACCACTCGTTTTGATCGACAAAGATTTCTCCAAGTCACCTTTTGCTCCCTATTGAGTCCAGTCAACCCCATAGTGTCAATCATCACCTCACTAGCAGCAGGTTCCTCATGAGCCTCAGGCTCATTGGAATTGGAACCTTGGGTACGACCACGCTTTCTTACCATTGCTAAAACAACCACAAATCTCACCAAGACAACCCAAGTAAGTCAACCAACAATCCTACCCTCAATGTCTCAAATCAAACCTCCAACAATTTACTCCAAAATTCACAAATTCAACTCGCAACAATGTCAACACAACCACGAAGAGTTCTAAAAACACAACAATTCTCCACAATCTCAATAATCAATCAACCACAACGAAAATTGAAGGGCACTTCCAAAAAGAGAGTGAAGAATTGAAGTTTTACCTTATGGAAGAATCAATAGAGTGGTTTGACCAAGTACCCAAGTGAAAACAATATCCCAAGGATGCTCCTTGCTCCTTTAATTGCCCAAGAACTCCAAGAATCAAAAACCCCCAAATTTTAGGGTTTTCAAAAGATTTTGTAAAAAAAAATGAGAAAAGTGGAGATTTTTGAAGGAGATTGAGTGGGAAATGAGATGAGAGAGTGAGGAAAAGGGATGGAATGAGTAAAGAGAGCAATTTGAGTGAAAGAATTGAAGAGAAATGAAAGGGGATGAGGGTTGATGAGAGGGAAAGTGAGAAGAGAGAGAGAGAGGGGGGTCGAAATTGAGTGAAGGAGGAAGAAAGAGAAAAGGGCGAAAAGAAAAAAAAAACGAACCTGGCGGAAATACGATGGTCCGCAACCGCGGGGAAAAGGTCCGCGCCCGCGGAGGTGTTCAGCGATCGCGGGCAAGTCGCGGAAGTGCTTGCGGCTCATTTGTTTTATTTTCATTGCAACAGGGCCGCGCCCGCGGGGTTTGCCGCGCCCGCGTGTGCTCAGCGCCGCGGTCAGCCCCGGAATGCTCTCGGCAATTCTCATCTCTTTTTTTTTTTTTTTTTTTTCGAAGGGAAGTGGTGATGAAACCCACCCCTTTCAGCTCCCTTGATTTGCTTCACAGGTCTCCTACAAGAAACAAAACACCAAAACACACAAAACAAAACATAACAACTCATCTCCAAATAAAATATATACAAAACACGGGTTGCCTCCCGAGAAGCGCTTAGTTTAAAGTCGAAAGCTCGACATCATGCAATCACCAAAATTTTACCTCAATCGAACAATCATGAACACTCAGCTTAACCACATCAATAGAATAGATAGAGTGATCCTCTTTACCTCCCATGGCATCATGCATTTTAAACTCAACGTTTTGACCATCAAACTGCATGGTCAAAGAACCGGTGCCACAATCGATCCTAGCATTAGCCGTTTTCAAGAACGGCCTCCCTAAAAGAATAGGGGCGGAATGCCTATCATGCTCCATGTTAATTACATAAAAATCAGCAGGAAAAATCATCTTATCAACTTCCACTAGAACATCTTTCAATACACCTCTAGGAATGGAAGTGGACCGATCCGCTAATTGTATGACAACATTAGTAGGAAGCAATTCACCAAGTTCTACGGACTCATATAAGGAATAAGGAAGCACATTAATGGAGGCTCCCAAATCTAGCATAGCCCTATCAATCTTTGTGTTACAAGGGTGATAGGTATAGTGAACATGCCCGGATCATTGCATTTTTTTGGCATTCTCTTTTGAAAAACGGCGGAAACATGTTCACTAACCTTCACCTTTTGCTTCCCTTTTAAATTTTCTTCTTTTTGATGGAACAAATTTCCTTCAACCACTTAGCATACAAAGGCACATCTTTTATCAATTTTAACAAAGGAATATTTACGACACATTGACTAAATGTTTCATAAATATCCTTAGAAGATTCAAGCTTACGATTGTCCTTTAATGCTTCGGGAAATGGGGGTACCGGTTTGAAATCCGGAAAAGATTTTACCTCTTGGTGAGAGCTAGGACTCACCAATTTCTCAACTTCTTTTGATGGGACTAGAACCTCACCTCCTCTTCCTTTGTTACAATCTCCTTCATAACCTTGCTCTTGCTAGGCTCTAGATCCACCAACTCTTTGCCACTCCTCAAAGTCATGGCACTCACATTCTTCTTTGGATTCACCTCGGTTTGAGATGGTAGCTTCCCCGAACTTTGGGCCTCAAGTTTATTCACGACACTAGACATTTGACCCACTTGTGTTTCCAAATTGTGAATGCTAGACCTTGTCTCCTGTTGAAATTGCACCATGTTGGACTGCATAGTAGTCACATTTTGAGCCAAGGCCTTGATCATATCCTCGGTGGACATTGAGTTGGAGCTAGAGGATTTCCCTTGAGCTTGATATGGTGCTATGTAAGGAGGAGGGTTATGACCTTGTTGAAAATTCTGATTTCCTTGAAGAGTTGGATTCCCTTGCTTGTAACTCAAGGCCGGATGATCTCTCCATCCGGGATTGTAAGAATTTGAGAATGGATCATACTTCCTTTGTCCTTGATATCCCACGGCATTCACCTCTCGGGTTTCCTCTTGCAAAGTCGGACAAGAATCGTTGGATGATTGTTGTTGGAACAAATACCACAAGCCTTCACTTGTTGTTGATTCCACTCACCAAAAATTGCCGGAACATGCCCTTAAGGTCGGACACTTCCGACTCCAAAGATGATTTAGAACTTGCCGCTTTAACTCCCCTAGTGGTATTTCTCTTAGAATAAGTGCGGAACTTTCAGCAAACTCACTTATGAGCTCCATGGCTTGTTGTGGTGTCTTATTATCAATGTTACCCCCACAAGCAGCATTAACCATCCTTCTCTCATCAGGAAGGAGCCCACCAACTAAGTATAACACAAGATCTTTCTCGGCAAAACCATGATAGGGACAACAAGCAATGAGCCTCTTAAACCTCTCTAAGTAGTCATAAAGGATCTCATCATAACCTTGCTCAATGTTGCTAATGGCCCTCTTAAGCTCATTCAACTTGCTTGAAGGAAAGAACTTCTCCAAGAAAGCTTGCTTCATCCCCCTCCATGTGTCGATACTGTTGGGGCTCAAATGATAGAACCAATCATTAGCCTTATCCTTCAATGAAAAAGGAAAGGCCCGCAGTTTGATTTGATCCTCCGTAACACCCCTTGGCTGCATACTAGTACAAACAGCATGGAATTCAGCAAGATGTTTGATTGGATCCTCCCCATTTAAACCATGGAAGCTTGGCAGTAGATGAACAAGACCCGACTTCAGCTCAAAAGTAACATTCTCCCCAAACTCTGGATATTGAATGGCCAATGGTGCTTGGTCCAGATTAGGAGCGGAAAGCTCCCTCAATGTCGGATCAGCTCTAGGCGGCATCTCTTCTTCCTCAATACCAATGTAGAAAGGTAACTCACGGAAGTGATCCCGAATCTCCTTTCTCAAGCGATAGAGTGTCCTTTCGATCTCTGAATCAAACAACAAAGATCCAATATGAGAAGCACGGGTGTGAACCATAAGACGGGTTCACACACCAACAATAAAAGCAAAAACACACAAATAACAACCCAAACTTGCTGCCTTCCCCGGCAACGGCGCCAAATTTGGCGAGGCCTAAGTCGTATCGGCTAACGCGCAAATAAATCAATACTACCCTACACAAACGTAGTATAAGGAAGTAAGGTTCGAATCCACGGAGAAGGTAGTTTGGTTGACTAGACGTGTGCTATGGTAACAATGGGGGGGTTTTGAGGAATGAAAATTTAAACAAACAAAGCAAAAAGCAAGGAAAATCAAATAATAAACGAGATCTTGGCAATCAATCTTCACAACCAATTCAACCCTTGATCATTGAACAATTCAACACCTAAGTTACTTAAACCCCTATTGTGAATCATAAGATTCAATCTCCCCTAACGTAGTGGTAAGACTAAGCGAGCGCTCTAATCTTACCCTTAATGGCATAACAACCTAGTCCAAGCGTTCTAGATTCAATTAAGCAATTAGATAACAACTAGGGAGATTTCAATAGGGTAATCTAGCATTCACACAAGCGGTCGAATGCGAAATTATATGATGATTCTTCTTATACTCAATCATCCACGAGCGTGCAATAATTGGGCATAAACTACAACCCTAGATAATCTCAAAGCAGACAATTATCTAGATAGTAGAGATTGCAATAAGCAAGAAGTTAATTGATCAAGTTAACTTAAGCAAAAAACAATCAAACATGAAGAACTGAAGATCATCAACATTCAAGCAAATTAAAAGAAGAATTGAACTCACAAGTTGATTAAAATGGTTGATTCGATTGATACACCAAGATGGAAGATTAGCTCTCCATAATATAAAAGATTACAATTTCTATTTGAGTTCTCTCTCAAAACATATGAAAAACTCTCCAAAACCAAAGGACGAACTATTGTTTTTATCAGAAAAATAGGGGAAGACGAAAAGCCGAATTTCTCGTTGCAGGGCTCCGCGACCGCGGAGGGGGTCCGCGCCCGCGGTGAAGTCGCGGAGGAGCTCTCGGCTCTTTTCTGCCATAATTCGTCGCGGCCGCAATGAAATCTCCAGCGACCGCGGAGACCTGGCCTTAGCTTCTCATCTCCCTTCTTGAAAATGACTTACTCAAACCAAAACTATTCATGAAGCGCGCATTCCACTTCCTTGCTTCACTATGATAACTCTTCAAAGAGTTTCTTCGACATGCTAACTTTCTAACTTGAACTTTCTCCAACACAAATGAGCTCAAATGATTAAAAAGAGCAAATTACAACATAGTAGAGAAAAAGATCAATAACATTACAAACTTGTGTCAAATCCCATTAGTAAGTAGTGAAAAAGTGTCAAGAATGCCATATAAACATGGCATATCAAATTCCCCCATGCTTAGACCTTTACTCGTCCTCGAGTAAAATCCTAACTCCTTTCTATCTCCAAGGTCAATCAAGAAAAGCATGGAGAAATTCACAGAAAATCCAAACCTAACACCACTACTCCAATCAAAAGCGAATGAATGATGAATCGCAACTAGCTAAAGTTTGGGCGGAAGTAATCTCAACGCACCAAAACTCTAGCCATCTTATCACTCCACAATCCACAAGGATAGTTAACTTGGGGGTGGAAATGACCTCAACACACCCAAGCTAACTGCACACAAACCAAAGAGCAAGGGAGCTAACATGTCCTAGATCCCCCAAGCTCAACTCACACACTACTCCCTCAGAATAAAGCCTTGGTTCGGTATAACACCATCAAACCAAGAGCTTACCTCTTAAAACAACCTCCGACTCCCCTTATGGCTCCAAGATGAAAAACAAGAGGCTTTCTAACCTACCACCATCTAAACCACAACCTCCTTATTTCAACCATGAGTGACCTACCCAAGCGCCGCTTCAAACACCCTTCATATGCCACCACTCCGAGAAATAAGTGACATCCGAGTCCTCTCCTTTTGCCTAGGCGCCCTCCCGGGTTTTCACCTAGCCACTCATCAGTTTTTTTTGATTTTTTTTTTATTTTTTTTATTTTTTTTTATTCATTGTTTTTGATTGGAGTAGTGGTGTAAACTGAAAACAAAAATCAAAAATCAAAAATCAAAAATCAAAAAAAAAAAAAAGAAAAGAAAAAAAATGATGAAAAAAAAAAAATGAGAGATGAAAAAAAAAAAAAATAATAATAATAATAATTGATGAGTGGCTAGGTGAAAACCCGGAAGGGCGCCTAGGCAAAAGGAGAGGACTCTAGTGTCATTTATTTTTCGGAGTGGTGGCATATGAAGGGTGTTTGAAGCGGCGTTTGGGTAGGTCACTCATTGTTGAAATAAGGAGGTTGTGGTTTAGATGGTGGTAGGTTAGAAAGCCTCTTGATTTTCATCTTGGAGCCATAAGGGGAGTTGGAGGTTGTTTTAAGAGGTAAGCTCTTGGTTTGATGGTGTTATTCCGAACCAAGGCTTTGTTTTGAGGGAGTAGTGTGTGAGTTGAGCTTGGGGGATCTAGGACATGTTAGTTCCCTTGCTCTTTGGTTTGTGTGCAGTTAGCTTGGGTGTGTTGAGGTCATTTCCACCCCAAGTTAACTATCCTTGTGGATTGTGGAGTGATAAGATGGCTAGAGTTTTGGTGCGTTGAGACTACTTCCGCCCAAACTTTAGCTAGTTGCGATTCATCATTCATTCGCTTTTGATTGGAGTAGTGGTGTTAGGTTTGGATTTTATGTGAATTTCTCCATGCTTTTCTTGATAGACCTTGGAGATAGAAAGGAGTTAGGATTTTACTCGAGGACGAGTAAAGGTCTAAACATGGGGGAATTTGATATGCCATGTTTATATGGCATTCTTGACACTTTTTCACTACTTACTAATGGGATTTGACACAAGTTTTGTTATGTTATTGATCTTTTTCTCTACTATGTTGTAATTTGCTCTTTTTAATCATTTGAGCTCATTTGTGTTGGAGAAAGTTCAAGTTAGAAAGTTAGCATGTCGAAGAAACTCTTTGAAGAGTTATCATAGTGAAGCAAGGAAGTAAGATGTGTGCTTCTTGAATATTTTTGGTATGAGCAAGTCATTTTCAAGAAGAATGAAGGAAGTTGTACGGGCAGGCTCCGCGGTCGCGGAGCTAATGACCGCGGTCCCCGGCAACGGCGCCAAATTTGGCGAAGCCTAAGTCGTATCGGCTAACGCGTAAATAAATCAATACTACCTACACAAACGTAGTATAAGGAAGTAAGGTTCGAATCCACGGAGAAGGTAAGTTTGGTTTGACTAGACGTGTGCTATGGTAACAATGGGGGGGGGGGTTTTGAGGAATGAAAATTTAAACAAACAAAGCAAAAGCAAGGAAAATCAAATAATAAACGAGATCTTGGCAATCAATCTTCACAACCAATTCAACCCTTGATCATTGAACAATTCAACACCTAAATTACTTGAATGCCCTATTGTGAATCATAAGATTCAATCTCCCCTAACGTAGTGGTAAGACTAAGCGAGCGCTCTAATCTTACCCTTAATGGCATAACAACCTAGTCCAAGCGTTCTAGATTCAATTAAGCAATTAGATAGCAACTAGGGAGATTCCAATAGGGTAATCTAGCATTCACACAAGCGGTCGAATGCGAAATTATATGATGATTCTTCTTATACTCAATCATCCACGAGCGTGCAATAATTGGGCATAAACTACAACCCTAGATAATCTCAAAGCAGACAATTATCTAGATAGTAGAGATTGCAATAAGCAAGAAGTTAATTGATCAAGTTAACTTAAGCACAAAAACAATCAAACATGAAGAACATGAAGAATCATCAACATTCAAGCAAATTAAAAGAAGAATTGAACTCACAAGTTGATTAAAATGGTTGATTCGATTGATACACCAAGATGGAAGATTAGCTCTCCATAATATAAAAGATTACAATTTTTATTTGAGTTCTCTCTAAAAACCAGATGAAAAACTATCCAAAACACAAAGGACAAAATGTTCCTTTAATCAGCAAAACAGGAGAAGACGAAAAGCCGAAATCCACGTTGCAGGGCTCCGCGACCGCGGAGAAGTAGCGGAGGAGCTCTCGGCAGTTTTCCCAAATTTTGCTCCGAATTCTATCGCGCCCGCGGTCATTAGCTCCGCGACCGCGTTTGATTGGGTTTTCACCTAGCCCCATGTCCCCTGCTGGCTCCGCCCCTGATAGTCCATGATTGTTTTACACCGAATTCCTGCATAACCCATATCTCTCCTGTATATGTTACCAAATGCAAACAACCCCTTAAATCAATTAACTTCGATCCATATGACACAGGTAGTGGAACTTTATGAAACTTTTCGCTTCCAAGATCAAACACTATTATAGATTTGACTTAGTTATCCAATTTAATGCATTATTAGAATAAATCATAGTATAATTTTCAGTTAGTGGATGAGGATAATCACACTCACTCACGTTGCTAGTTATTAGTTTCCATGAATTGTTCTTCAAGCTGTAAAGTCTTATGGAAGCCTCTTTAGGTAACAAACATAAAATCTTATAATCACGAGTTGTGCTATCATAGCCAAACCCACTAACAATAAGCCTCGGACTTAAAGGTTGCCGTGGATCGGAGTTGTGAGTTTGAAGGCGTGTGTGATCGGGTTGTAAACTGAAAACAACATTGTTGTTGCCTTGCTTACTTGAAGATAATCCAAATGTTTGAAGCAAAGTAAGCCATTGCACGAACCAATAAGTTGAGAAGGATAAAAAATTGGATCAAGATGAGAGTCATAATGAATTGGCTTCATCTTTATTCTTTTAGGACACTGAAAATCAACGTATATCATACTATTACCATCCTTCGACAAGATAATAAAGGAGCTGATTATCCCATTCTTACTATGATTATTGATGGTGCGTCGAATGTGGAAATCCATCAAGTGTTGGGTGTTGATTTTGTCACGCCAACGCTTGCAAACGCACTTGCAACGGACAATGTCTTCAACTGGTACCGCACTAGAATATCACATACCAACTCCAAAGGAAGTGTAAGATATTTTGGGGTATATTTATATGGAAGGATTAACAAAATATATTTGTAAATGTAAAGTTAATACTCTTTATCACTCATAAACTAAAACATAATATAACACTTGGAATTTTGGTTTTACAAACTTACTATCATTCCACTCATTTCTCACACACAAATATTTGCTCACAAGAGCTTTTCTTGATGCACTCCAAAACTCCCGAGGCATACCTTACCACCAAAATGCAATACCTATTTATACTACTCAATATGATGTAGCATGGAGCAAGCTTTTCAACTTTTGAGAGCTATGCCTATAGCTAGCATGGTGTAGCCTTTACCTTTGCATTTAATGTGAAGCTCACTCATTTTGACAATTTACTTCACTGTAATCAAGAGGAAGAAAATTGAGTGTGAGCTAGAGTTGTTTTATTTTGACTAAGCCCCATCTAGAAGCTAGGAGAGAGAGAGTTGCTGAATTTTAACACTCCCCATCAACGACTACTCTCTCTCAGAGTAAGTCTCGAGGTCGTACCAAGTTGTTTCCAGAACTTTTCAAACTTTGGTCCTCCAAGACCTTTTGTGAATATATCTGCAACTTGGTCCTCCGTGGTCACTTGCGTAAGTTCAATCTCACCCCGTAGAATCTTCTCTCGGACAAAATGATAATGTACCTCCACATGTTTTGTCCTTGCGTGAAAAACAGGATTCTCCGCTAAATGTATCGCAGACTGATTATCACAAGCTAACTTGATTCCCGGATCAATTGTTGATGCAGATCCTTGAGTAATTGCGTTAACCACACACATTCTTGTGTAGCCATAGCTGCCGCTCTATATTCCGCTTCCGTACTTGACAATGACACTGTTGGTTGTTTCTTGCTACACCAAGAGACTGTTCCAGAACCCAGATTAAATACATAACCCGTAGTTGACCGACGTGTGTCGAGATCACCAATTCACCAGCATAGTCAGCACCACAATATCCGACAATTTTAATCTCTTCATCATTGCGGTACAGGATTCCATAGTCAATGGTTCCTTTCACGTACCTTAATATCTGACGTACGGCCTCGAGGTGACGCTTTATCAGTTTTTGCATGAACCGACTAATCACACTCACTGCATATGCAATATCTAGTCTGGTTAACGTGAGATAGATAAGACTTCCCACCAATTATCTGTACATGGTTACATTTTCTAGATCTTTGGCTTCGACTGAACATAACCTTACATTAACCTCCAATGGAGTTGACATAGGCTTGCAATCGACCATTCCATATTTTTCTAGAAGATCACGGGCATATTTCTGTTGGCATAAAAATATCCCATTGTTAGTCCTCTCCACTTCAAGACCAAGAAAATGTTTTAATTCTCCGAGCTCCTTCATTTGGAAACGTACTGAAAGATTAGCTCTTGTTTGTTGAATCTCCTCTTCAAAATCTCCTGTGATGATAAGATCATCCACGTATACAAGAACTATTGCCAACTTTCCATCTTGAGCTTTCACAAATAAGCTCGAATCAGCTGGTGCTACAAAATAACCACTCTGTAACAGAAACTCCGCTATCTTTCCATACCAGGCGCGTGGTGCTTGCTTCAAACCATAGAGCGCCTTCTTCATCTTGCATACATGGTGTGAATAAGAATGACTCTCAAACCCCTTAGGTTGATCCATGTAGATGTCTCTATCCAACTCACCATGTAGAAATGCATTTTTGACATCCATCTGCCAGAGCTTCCAAGAATTACTAGCTGCAAGTGCTAATAAAACACGTACTGTAGTAATCTTCACAACTGGACTAAACGTTTTATCGTAGTCTAGCCCATATTGCTGAGAAAATCCTCGAGCTAAAGCCGTGCCTTGTACCTGTCAATGGTACCATCAGATCTAGTCTTCACTTTGTATACCCATTTGCAAGAAATAGGTTGAACTTTATTAAAAATTGCATCTACCATTTCAACTGGCTAATCCAATTTTTCCCTCTATTAATCTCAAGGAAAGCTGTCTTTTTTAGCAGGTGCATTAAAAAGCATATCCATGTTAAGAGTCTACGCTTTAAAATGTTAGTAAACATCAGAATATCTAGCCCAGTATCCTCCAAGACTACAGAGGCCACATTAGTCAAGGGTCCAGAGATTCACAAGATTTTTGATACAAAGCCCAGTAAAAACCGAGCAGGCAAGCACCTGATAGTGAAAGATGCTGAATTAGATGACATATATGCACCCTCGATGGAAAGTGGAAACATCCATATCATCAGAGCAGACGTAAATGAACAAGATGGCAAATTAGCAAGACCCACGCCAAACTAGTTTTGGATGATAAAGCTGGCTTCTTTAGTAATGTTGTTGTACATCAAAAAAAAAAATTAACCATAAAACCTTCTATGAAGAAAGGATCAAACTTCCATTATTGGCAAATTAGCCTGTAGTACTGGATATTTTTTATGGATAATTCCTTCCATTTGGCAATTGATATCTGCTCTCAGAGTTCCAAAAGTTCAAAATTTTTCTACCATAAAAATGTAAATGACAGAGAGTTTGATGTACCAATGCGAAATCACAAAATTTTGCTACTCTTACCTATTCGAGATAAAAACAATAGAATTTCTGGGTTCAGGGCTGTCACAAGTCACAACTGTAACTGGAAAGTTATAGACATATAAACACTGACCTGTCTACAATTTAACACTCATCTGCAAAGGTAACAAAGGATTTCAAGCAGAAAGATGAGCAAAACCAATAATAATCACCCAAGTGTGGTCTAGTAGACCTATAACGAAATAGTACTTGCAAGCTTACAAAACTGAACATGAGTCTTGTAAACTAAGTTTCTCAAACCTGGTAATTAGAACACTACCTAAGCTATCTTTATTTACCACATATGCGAAATGCTGAAGAATCTTTTGTTTTTTACTACAGAGGTAGTGGTCCATTTTTTTGTAGTTACCACATATACCAAACTAATTGGAACACTACCTATATGTAGTTACTACATATTCTGCAATACCACATATATCAAACATAAGATTTTTATTAAATATTAGTAAAAAGAATATGGTCGGGACTCGGGAGAGAGATATATGGATAGTGCAAAAGTCAAAGCGGAATAACTATAAGTAAATAACGAAGGGAGTAATATACTAAGATAATTCAAAAATACATGAAAAGATCGAATACTTTCCCTTCCTGATTAGATGAACTTTCAGTGATGCACCAATTTTCCTTCTAAAAAATTCAAATTCAGAAAACAAATAAGCATTTGGGTAAAAATGATAACGGAATATTGTGGAAAAAGAATTACAATCTGTTTGAAAAATATAAACATCAATCAACATGAAGATGGTAATTTATTTCTCTAGAACTGATATAGAACTACAGATCAACTGTAGAAATACCTGCATGTAGTGTTAAATATTCATTTCGACTTAATAACAAATTCTATTAGCTCGCGTATATCTAGAATAGCTTGCGTGCGGGTAGGAGTCTATAGGATTCAGCCGCGATGTTTGATGCCTAACTCCTCAAATAGAATGCTAACTTGAATACTTGAAGCAGATGACAATAGGCAACCCAGTAATGATAAAGTATCAACGCTAGTTGCAATTTCCAATCATCTTAGAAGAACTTCCTAAGAAGATCCCTAGATGAATCACTCAAGTTACAGACGACAATAGGCCAACCAGTAAAGAGAAAGTGTTAGCATCGCCTTTTAATCCCTTGCTAACCATAAGATCACAATAATACGATGCATTTGTCAAGTCATTTTTGAGAATATATCCTCTAATGATTGTATTATAGGTTAATTCATCAGGAGAGCAACCATCATTCTCCATTTTCCTCAACAGTTGATTAGCTTCATCCATAAGGCCTTTCTTGCACAAGCCTTTCATCAAAATTGTGTATATTTTAACATTAGGTTCTAGCCTTCTCAATACAAGATCCGAGAAAATTTTTGCTGCATCTTCAAGTTTCCCAGCCTCACACAAGCTGTCCATCAGGATACCATATATGACAACAGTAGGCTTAACACCATTATTCTCCATTTCTTCAAGTAATGCCACTGCCTCATCAAGTAAAGCATTTTTGCATAAGCTATCAAGCAATGAACCATATGTGACAACATTAGGAATAATTCCATGACCTTGCATATCCTTGAACATCTGGCGTGCAAGGGAAAGTCTATTGGCTTTGCACAATGCATCAATGAGAGTGGTATAGGTAATAACATTAGGTGTCATCCCTTTCTGAAGTATTTCTTGGAATGAGTTGAGGGCCTTGTCCATGTTTCTAGCCTTGCAATATCCATTAACGATAGTGCCAAAACTTACAAGATCAGGCTCACAACCATTCTTGGCCATCAAATCAAGTAGTTTTTCCGCATCCTCCATCTGACCACGCAAACAATAACCATCAAGTAAAGCACTGTAAGTTATGACATTTGGAATCTCACCTCTCTCAATCATGTAGTCTATAATAGCTTGTGCTTCATCAACATTCCCGTCTTTGCAAAACATGTCAACCAGCATGCTGAAGGTGATAACACTTGGTGCTATGTTACACACCAACATCTGAGCTAGCATATCTTTAGCCTCGACCTTGAAGCCGGAGTTGTAAAGACCTCTAATCAAGGAGGTATAAGTGACAACATTAGGTATAATGCCCTCACTTTCATGGCAGTGAAAGGTCGAGGGCCTCTCAACAGCCTATCCTTACAAAGACTATCAATAATGGTGCTATATATAACAAGGTTGGTTTGCAACAACCAGAATGCATCCTCTTAAGCAAGTGAAGGGCTGCAGCATTGTCACCAATCTGACAAAGGCCTTTGAACATAGCACCATAGGTAACAATATCGGGTTGGAAACCTAGCTTAACAATTTGATCGAGCAATTGAAGAGCTTGAGGAAGCTTATCACAGTGGATAAAGCCATTGATTAAGATGTTAAAGATAACACAATCACATCAAAGGGGTAACCAAGCTTAAGTCTTTTGGCGAGAAGAGAGAAGCCGAAATCAACACGGCCCAAATGGCAGTAACAATTAGTGAGAATACCCAATGTATGCATATCGGGTGGAATACCTGACAATTCAAGGTCCCTGAGGAGAGAGATGATGGTGGAGTGAGGTTGAAGGTGTTTCAATTTGGAAATGGCAGTGAAGAGCTGATTGAAATAGATAACAGAAGGAAGAGGGCGCAAAGAGAGCATTTGATGGAAGAGAGAAAGGGGGAAATTGAGATTTGAAAACCCTAATTTGCAGTGTTCTCTAACTGATTGAAGAAATAACCTATGATCTTGAATAACAGCATCAGTTACAATGGAGTAATTGCATGAATGAAAATAAAAAGATAAAGAAGGAAAAGGAGTAATACCAGTAGTACCACCATGAAAGAAGGCAGCAAAAGCTTTAGGAGTAAGCTTCATCGTAGTGGTGTTAGTTATGAATGCTACAAAAATTTTACGAGTTCTTTCTAATAGAAGTATATGAGTGTTGACAGGTAGGATACATTTTTATTACCATTAGATTAATTAGTATTAGTATATACATTTGTAGTTAATTATCTAAAAAGAAAAATATTATTTTGTTTTTAAATAATTTTTTTGCGCAAAAACAAATATAAGATCATAGATTTGATAAATACATGTGTACTTTAAATAAGAGGTTATGAATTCGAGTCTTAATACACGAGGAGTACATATGACATGTTTTTCCCTTCATATGGTTATTGGTGAGGAGTCAGACCATTAATTTCAATCCAAAATTGAGATACGAATCTTTTTTGTAATTGATTTTTTGCACTCTTTTTTTAAAAAAATAAAATTCAAGAGAATTTGGTGTCAATTTGATGTGTTAGATATAGTTTCACGTCCCACATACTCACAGTAAAGGCGATGTTTTTTCGTCCTGGAGATCAAGAAACATTTAGTTCTTTCCTTGTTTATGTTAAAAAGATGAACCTTTTTTTTTTACTTCTACCATTTTTATTATTGACTTTGAGTTTTGCCACTTTTTGGAATTTTTTTGAATTTTATCACCATTTACGTTTGAGATTTGCCAATTTTACCATAAGATAACAAATTTTATCCATATTTTATCCATATTTCCGTCTAAGTGGGCCCCATTAAAAGGTTTTTTTTATTTTTAATTTTTTTTTTGAAAAGAAAATAGTGCATTAATTAATCAAGGGACAGAGTGTCCATGAGTACATATGGTGAGACAGTGCTGGGACAATGATTAATCCAACATTACTCGTTACCAAAAGGCACTATTTTTGCGAGGTGGTGGGCAGCATAATTCCCACCCAAAAAAAAGGGGTTTTTTTATAATATCACTTTTTCACCTTTTGTTCTTCGATTTCCTAATTACAAATTTAATAATCGCTCAAATTTGAGGCATAAATCCTAATTCTATAAATAAAAATCAAATTTAGGTAAGGAATCTCTTGTATGGGCTAAACTTTCTCTATTAGCAATAATCCAAACAAAAAAAATCTACTAAACAGAGAGCAAAACGACTTAAATGGATCTGATAGTATGGACCGGGAAAAAGGGAGAAATGATATATTTGATGTTACACGTATGGACAAGATTTCACACGCCCCACTACCTTCTTCGATATTGGTACCTATTATTCTCGCTCTGAAATATTTTCTCTTTCTGAACCTATTATTCTCTCTCCATACCAACTTTTCATCTTCTCCGACCAAAAACTTATGTTTTCGAACTACGATGAGAATGAGAAACAGTTAACCTTTTTTGGATAGCAAGGATTTGCACAAATTCATTGGGTTGTTTTTTGATATCAAGAACTAAAATTCAAGCATATCTGATATTCTTTGTATATTATGCCTTTGATTGTTCTTCAGATTATGTTCAATTTGATGTTTATGCATTAAAATCAATTTTAAGGATTTGATATTTGATTTTGCTATTTTATGCCTTTAAATCGATTTTTAGGGTTTATAATTGGATTTAGAACAATTTTTGTAGATTGCCTGAGTAATGTTGTCTGAAATAGGATTTTTAATTTGTTGGAACAACAAATTTATTAGCACTAATGAATAAGCGTTCTAGTTTGTGACCAAATTGTGTGAATATTACAAACTTTTTATGGCCTTTTAGCATGAATATACTTCATGATTATACAATATATTAAAACCCCCCCAAAAAAAAAAAAAAGACAAATGTTTATAGTGGCATATTAGCACAAGTAGCACTCAGATTCAGTAAGATCCACATCAATGCCAGTAGTAAAAATGACCCTCTTTTCTCGATCTATGTCAACATTGCAGAAAAAGCTTTTACAGGGTCTTGTAGAGAACAACACGATATTGCATACAACGCGCTTATTAGCCACCTTTTTTTTTTTTTTTGAAGATGCAACATATTAGTATTTTAATCCACCCACCAAAAAAGCAAATGTTACAAGAAAAACTGACGTAATATGTCACCCTAGTACCCAAATCACATAAAAGCCATTCACTCATCCCTCATCCCTCATCCCTCATCCCTCATCCCTCATCACTCATCACTCATCACTCATCACTTAGCTAAGTTGACTTCTAAAGTGATTTGGGGTAATATCTATGAAATTGGGATGACGAAGCCCATTAGATACATAAACTTCCATTGGCATACAAGATTTACAAAAGCTTTCATACTACATACCAATTACCAACTCATTGGCTAAAAACCAAACATTGAAATTTGAGAATCCAGGTTCAGAAATATTACTACACCTCAAACCTCCATCTTTTAAAAGCTATATTTCTATCCTCGCTTGCACAAATGGCCTACCATAAACTGACTTGAGAATATCTGATTTAGGAAGTTAGAAAACAAACATTACCATAAAAGCATAGGGAGTTTCAGCGACAAAACATCAGATGCTTTGAGAACAGGTGTCCCAAAGCTCTCTATACTCAAGTTGTAGCCATGGATCATATAGAAAACCTCGCAAGCGCTCTTCCATAGAAAGAATATAGCAAATGACATCTACAACATGCCCTTTCTTGTTCTTCTTTGCCAGGACACAGGACATCTCCAGTATCTACTTTAAAAACATCTGGAACAGATTACAGAACTACGAGACACTACATGAACAACCTCTTCCATTCTGACTCCGTATTTACATCTTGTATAGTAGGAAAACTAGATTTTGCTGACCTCTTCAAGATAAACTTCAACTTTCTCCTTGGTCTTAGGGATATCTACAATTACTTTACCGGAGGGTAGAAGGATTTCATCAACAACTCTAACAACTGAAAAAGCTGGCTGAACAAAGCTGTAGCTCTTCATATAACCATCTCTAGATTGCCCTTGAAAAACGTCCTCTTTAGCTTTTAAAATATAACTACCTTTTCTCGCAAAAAAGAACCTTTTTTCTTCCTGTTCAGAAGCTGTATTGGACACAGGTCTATAAGATTTTTGAATCAGACGATTCTCTTGTAAGACTTCACCAGATCCTTCAGCGCTTGTAAGATGTTCCGCCTCTGCACAGAGTTTGGCAGTATCTGAACCAAATAAGTCACCAGATTAAGAAAATCAGAGTCTAAATGACCAGAATATCCTGAGATGATGAAATCTTTTTTGTTTTGTTTCCATCATGTACTACATCCTTCAACCTACAATTATCATAGACCCTATATCACTTTTTGGTGGATACAAGTCAGTCATGGAGTCCAATGTCGAAATATTGCACTTAAGATTGAACAATACAGAACAATAAATTATCGCAATAGAAGAATAACCACACCAAGGTCATCTTGGTGGTAACAACATAAAGCATCGGCATCAGAGGAATCTGACCACAGAATTCAGTAACATATCAATATGAGTATGTTTCAGGCAAAGATCTCTCTTCCCCTCCTATCTCTCTCAGTAGAAACAGTGGGACAACATGAAGCAAAGACACATAATGTAACAAATAAATATGAGCATAAATGTCCACCAGATGGACAAAGACACAATGGAATCATTTTCACATGGGACAATAAACTTCAAGTCTTTAGACAAATGCACTTCATACAGAAAAGCTTTGAACCTGTTCCCAATACAACCGTCCAAAAATCTATAAGAGAGAACTGGGATTTTAACTGGTAAACAATTGCCATATACCCTGTTGATTTAATCCAAGACATCTCAAAAAGTGAGAAGGTCCACTCCACCTGCTTGTTTTTCAAACTCCACAGGAACCAAGGTGGCTTGTTTTCCCTACAAGGTATTATAGGTCACATGAGTTGGAGTTACACCTATCTGAAGCATTTGATACAATAGCTTAACTGCTTTTCTTGTGTTGCCTTTCTGGCAAAGAGCACCTATCCTTATGTTATATGTCACAGTATCAGCTTGGAGCCCAACAACCTTCATTTCTTTTCATATATCACCAGCTGCCTGAAAATCGTCATTTTTATAAAAGCCCCCAATCAAGCAATTATATGTTGAGACATCTGGGGAAATGTTTCTATAAAACATTAACTTCTGCAATGCAACAGCTTCATCCATCATGCCAGCCTTGCAATGAGCATCAATCAAAGTATTGAAAGTTATAACACTAGGAATTAAACCATTTTTGTCAGCATCTTCTAGCAGCTCTGTAGCTTCTTTGACCAATCCCTTATTAAAGTAGCCGTTGATGAGCATATTATATGTCATAATATTCAGGTTCAAACCTAGAAGAGACATGTCATTCTTAAACTCTAAAGCTTCGTCAATTTTCCCATCATAACAAAACCCCCTGATCAGTAGGTTATATAAGTAATAAGACCAGGCTTCCATCCATGGCTATGCATCTCTTTATAAACCTTCAAAGCAGCCAGCAAGTTTTGATCCTTACAGAACCCATCAATAAGAGTACTGTAGGTAATCTCATCCGGACTAATGTTCATTGACATCATTTCTTTCAAAAGAGCATCCACTTTATCCATCTTTCCAACCCTCGCCCCCTTGCAACACCCATCAATAAGAGTATTATACGTGACAAATGATGGAGATAAACCCCATAATTTAATATCCTCCAAAAGATCACTCGCCCGTTGCAACTGACCAACTTTACAAAACCCATTAATTACCATGTTAAACGTTACAAGATTAGGATGTACTCTCCTCCTAATCATCTCCTTATACACATGTTCCATAATCTTTATCTTCCCTTCATCAACCAAAGCACTTAACAACAGATTACACAACAAAAGTGATAGCCTGAACCCATATTGCCAAGCTCGCCCAACCGCTTCAACTGCCAAACCAACCTTCAAACTCATCACATATGTCTGAATCAGCGTATCAACCAGCATCGAATCAACCCCAGCAGAGTCATCAAACCTCGACAGAGCATGAAAAATCTCAGAATTCGAGTACTTCCCATTCCTCACAAACACATTCAACAACTTCCTAATTTCTCCATATAATTTCTCACTAGCTAACAAATAAAAAAGCTTAATATACACCACAATGTCATGCGACAAACCATATGTTCCCTCCAACCATTTAAAATACTGAATAATCACGCGTAGATTAGACTTAGAATCAAACAATTGTTGCAAAATTTTATTAGGGTTCGTTTCTTTCAAAATTTCTCTCAATTATTTCCAATGCTGTTTAGCTATGATCTCAGAAATCGCTGAAATTGGACTAGATGTTTCTGGGATTTCACTAATTTGGGTTGAATTTGAAGTACTAAACAAATTAACAAATTTATTAAGATATATGATGGAATAAACAGGGGTATTATAGTGGTGATTGGAGAAACAACTGACGATCTTGAATAAAAACATGAGTTGCAATAGAGTAATAATTGCGTGAATGAAAATGAAATCGAAAAGCAGAAGAGAAAGGGGAAAGAAGAAAAGAAGAAGAAGAGAGACAGCAAGGAAGAAAGCTAGTACCAATTAATGGACGCCTCAGTTGTGAGGGGAAATGATGCTTGGCAAATTAACAGTTGTCATGGCAGTGGAGTTGGGTTTAGCTTTTACAGGGGACGAAGAAATGTAACACTTTATGATAATAAAACTAAATAAAACTTAGTCTAGTGGTTAAGACTTTAGTATATGTACGTGAGGTATTGGGATCAAATCCTATACTATGCAATTTCTAAATTTTTTTATTGTACATGGATTACATAAATTAAAACTCCCTAGGGAGAGCGGCACGTGGCACATAGACTTTTTTCGCACGCCTTTTAATATATTTGTATAGATATGAAGGTAACTTTTTTACGAGAGAAAGAATTGAAGGGTTTTGATAAAAAAAACATATAGTTTGCGGAAACATATCAAAATCGGAACTGCACATATTAATTCATAAACCTATTATACACATTAATATAGCTTTGTAGCGCGCCTCCAATTAGCAGATTCGATCAGGTTACTTTCTTGAGAACCTTACTTGAAGTCCCTCTAATGGCTAGCACACCACACGATCGAACCGCGACACAAGGACAACTTAGATCTTGGAGCAGGAAGAGCAAAGTATATCTCTTAGACTCTTACTCTCACGTATTTTATGTCTCACTTTTGTGGAATATATTTTGGAGTCAAAAAGCCAATATCACGTAACTTCTTTTCAGCATTATATGATTGCTTATATTATATAATGCAATCCCCTTAATTAGAGTAGCTTATTGTTAGGAAAAATCCTAACAAGAAACTAACTCCACATAATGGGGATATGCATGTTGTGCATAATGTTGCCGTTTGACTCAGCTAGAAAATTCAAAGCTTTCTTTGGTATTTTATTCAACCTTAGTCCAAATATATTCATGGTAAAAATAATAATTTTAAAACTAAAAGCAAAACAAAAACAAATTTGACTTTTTTCTCCTCTCTCTCAATGTTTGCTTGAGCAATACGCCAAGTAAACGTTGACGCCATGGCAAGGGGGTGGGCGAAGAAAAGCGCTCAAAAGAAAAAGACGGGGCCGTCATCGTCGCCGGTAAAGAAAACCAAATCTGTAGATGAGGTAACTGGTGTAGAAGCAATCAAAGTACCTAGTGCCATTAAGGAATATGAAGAACTGGAGAAGGAGGTTGAAAGGAATACATTGGCGTCATCAATAGAAGCCCCTGAGAATGTGGTTCAAAAGGCGAATGAGAATGTGGTGTTGACAGAATGGTTGAATGTAATGAAGAGTGCTGAGAAACCAGCAAGTGTGGCGAGGCTTTCTTGGGCTCAAAGAGTGGAGGATGCTGAAAAATCAACTCAGGTGAATGCTCAGGTAAATGATTCTCACATTGTAACTATAGACTCTGACGATATTCAGGATGAAGTTGAATATTGGACGTCGCGCGGTAGTCTGTTATGTATTAGGGGCCAATCCTCCAATGGCAGTGATGGAAGGGTATTTCAAACGTATATGGGGTAAAATGGGGATTGATAAGATAGCAGCATTGGGTAAGGGTGTCTTTATAGTTCGATTTAATAAGCTTGAAGATAGTTTGCAGGTTGTCAATGAAGGACACCATTTTTTTGATCAAAAACCCTTGATTACGAAGTTATGGGATCCAGATATGGATGTTGACAAAAATATGGTTAAAATGGTGCCAATATGGGTGAAATTTCCTGGGTTGCCATTTAAATATTGGGGTGAAAAAAGTTTGTTCAAGATAGTGGGTCAAATGGGGAAGGTGATAAGAATGGATGATGCAACTAAGGCTAGAGACAGGCTTATCTATGCAAGAGTAATGGTGGAAGTGAGTGTGCAGAACAAGCTACCTGAAGTCATTCAGTTCTGTAATGAACATGGTAGGGTTGTTGATCAAAAGGTCGAATATGAATGGAAACCTGTCTAGTGTGGTAAATGTTCAGGGTTTGGCCATGATACTGATAATTGTAGGAAAAATGAAGGGAAGAAGATCTGGGTCAAAAAGACTGTTGTTGATCAGGATGGATTCACATTGGTGCAAAATCAGAAGGCTGCAACTGTAGCTTCTACTAGTGAAATCCCTGTTCATAATACCTTCATGGTATTAGATGAACAAGGAGTTGAAGGGATGGAAGAACAGGTGACAGAGGATAATGCTGTAATCAATATAGAAGAAGGCCAGAATGAAGTAACTGTAGGCAGGGAGGGAAGAGAAGGTGGTATGCCTGGAAAGCTCATGGAAGTTGATGAACATGGGAGAATGAAGCAGAGGGTGACTCCCTCTACACCTAATGGATAATATTTTATCATGGAATGTGAGAGGTTTAAACAACAACAAGCAAATTGAGGTCAGAAATTTCATCTGCACTCATAATGTCAAGTTGTTTGGCCTCCTTGAAACAAGGGTGAAAGCCCTTAATCTTGGTGAAGTTTATAACAAGGTATGTGCTGGCTGGTGTTTTAGTCATAATCTATCATGTCATAAGAATGGTCAGATCTTAATTGGGTGGTGTCCTAACTCATTTACTGTGGACATATTGCAAGTAAATAGCCAATATATTCACTGTAAGGTTAGGACTCATGAAGGGAAGGATTTTAAATGCACGTTTGTATATGGATTTAATGATGCTTACAGTAGAGAAAGTTTATGGAATGGGCTAAAGAGGTTGGCTCAGCCTCCTGATGAGCCTTGGGTTCTGTTAGGGGATTTTAATGCATTGAGCAATGTTGAAGATAGAATTGGGTCTATGGTTAGTATGGCAGAGATAAGACCCATGATTGATTGTATGCAAGTCTGTAAGCTGACTGATGTGACATCTTCTGGGAGATATTTCACATGGAATAACAAGCAAGATGGCCATAGAAGAGTTTTCTCCAAAGAAGACAGGGTAATTGCAACACAACAATGGATGGATAGGTATGAATTGGTTGTTGCTGTGTTTATGCCAAAGGGCAGTTATGACCATACTCCAGTTGTACTACAGGTGTACCCTGAGATACATAAGAAGAAACCTTTTAGGTTTCACAATATGTGGTGTCATCATCAGGCACTAAATGACACAGTGCAACAAGTGTGGTCTACTCATGTACATGGATGTGCTATGTACAGGGTGGTCCAAAAGTTAAAGCAGGTGAAAATAGCTTTAAAGGGCTTGAAGAAGGAAGGTTTTGGTGATGTTGAGGCTAATGTTATTAAGGCTCAGCTTGATTTGGAGAAGAAGCAGGAGCAAATGCATAAAGAGCCTAGTAATAGTGATCTGGTTGCTCAGGAAAAGGAGGCCCAGGAGGTAGGGATGGGCATGGGTCCAGGACCCTACCTGGACCCTGTTGGACCCGACCCTAATTTAAGGGTCTGGGTCCAACTTTTTCAGACCCTAAGGGTCCGGGTCTGGGTCTGGGTCCAAGTAAATTTTTTAGGGTCCGGGTCCGGGTCTTAAAGTTTTGGACCCAGACCCTACCCAGACCTGACCCTTAGACCCTAAACTTATCTAATATATACTTTTTAACTTTTTTTTGAAAAAACAAACTGTTTTTCTAAAAGACTAAAACCTAAACTAAAACACCAAAACACCCATTCTAAACTCTTATGTAAGTTGTGTTTATTTCGTTTTTTTTCAGTTTGTATGTTTGTGTTTTTGTTTCGTTTTTTTCCAGTTTATATGTTTGTGAATTGTGTTTGTTTCGTTTTTTTTCAGTTTATAAGTTTGTGTTTGTGTTTGTTTCGTTTTTTTCAATATATATGTTTGTGTTTGTTTCATGCGATTTTTTGTGTTTGTTTCATGTGAATTTCAGATGATTATTGATATTAATAATGCTGAAAATTTAGCAAAATAAAAAATTTAGGCCTGGACCGTCCAGACCCTCTAGACCCTCCAGACCCTAAGGGTCCGGGTCAGGGTCCAATTTTTTCAGACCCTTAGGGTCCGGGTCCGGGTTTAGGTCTGCAAAAATATTTAGGGTCCGGGTCTAGGGTCCAGCTGGACCCGACCCAGACCCTACCCTTGCCCATCCCTACCAGGAGGTGTTGAGGAGAGCAAAGAAAAGTCAGTATTCATTTTTGCAACAAAAAGCTAAACTGACATGGCTTCAATGTGGAGATGAAAATACAAAAATTTTCTATCAAGCACTGAAAGATAGAAGATCACACAATAGAGTATTCTCAATTCATGACAGCAAGGGCAAATGGGTTAATAGCCAGGAGCAAGTTGATGAAGCCTTTATTAGCTATTATAAGGAGCTTTTTTCTTGCAAAGAGCAAAAGAAGCCAGTGTTGCAAGCTATTCTGAACTATGGGAAGAAAGTGACTAGTAGCCATGTGCAGATTCTTCAGGAAGTTGTTACTAAAGAAGATATCAAGAGAGTCATGTTTAGTATTCCAGATGATAAATCCCCAGGAGCTGATGGATTCAATAGCAAGTTTATAAACATTGCTGGGAGTATGTTGGTGATGAGGTCACTGAAGCTATTCAAGATTTTTTCTGAACTGGGAAATTACTGAAAGCAATAAACATAACTACCTTAACCTTGATCCCAAAGGTAAAAAGCCCTGAAAGTGTCACAGAATTCAGGCCAATAGCTTGTTATAACACTTTATATAAGTGCATTACAAAACTTATCAGTGAGAAACTGAATAAAATACTACCTGACGTCAATTCTGAATCACAAGATGCTTTTGTGGCTGGTAGGAGTATTCTGCATAATGTGCTTATCTGTCAAGATTTGGTGAAAATGTACAAGAGGAAGAGTGTAAGGACAAGTTGCATGATGAAGCTTGACTTAAAAAAAGCCTATGACACCATTAGCTGGGATTTCCTGAGGCAGATGTTGGAAGGATTAGGTGTGCCTAGTTTCTACACTGAGATGATCATGACCTGTGTTACAACACCTACTTTCTCAATAATGTTAAATGGGTCTATCACTAGTTTCTTTGGGGCTCAAAGAGGTTTGAGGCAGGGGGATCCAATGTCCCCCCTGCTGTTTGCAGTAGGGATGGATTATCTAGCTAGAATTTTGAAGTTTGTTCATGAACAGGAGGGTTTCAAGTTTCACTCAATGTGCAAGGAGTTGAAGCTTACTCACCTTTGTTTTGCAGACGATTTATTGCTCTTTTGCAATGGGGATTTTAGGTCTGTTTACTTCCTACTTCAGGGATTTCAGATGTTTTCTGATGTTTCAGGTTTGGAGGTCAACAAACAAAAGTCTGAAATCTACTTTGCAGGGGTGAGTGAGAATGATATGCAAAGAGTGGTGGATGTGAGTGGGTTTGCTAGGGGGCACTACCTTTAAGGTATCTAGGTGTACCTATTACCACCAGGAAGCTGCAGAAGAGTGATTGTAACATTCTGATGAGCAAGATAATTGGAAGAATAAAAATATGGAGCTCTAGACATTTATCATTTGCTGCAAGAACACAACTTATCAATAGTGTTCTAATGAGTATACATGTCTATTGGGGGTAACTTTTCATTATCCCAACTGGAGTCCTTAAAGAGGTGATTAGTGTGTGTAGATGCTTTTTGTGGACTGCCACTTATAATAACACTAGAGCTGGAGCTATAGCCTGGAGTGACCTTTGTACACCTAAAAAAGCTGGAGGGTTAGCTCTAAGGGATGTCTTGAAATGGAATACAGCAGCAGGTAGCAAACTAGTCTGGAGTATTGCTCAGAAGAAAGATAATCTTTGGGTTAAGTGGGTGAATAGCATCTACATCAAAGAGGTAAACTGGAGAGATTATGATGCTCCTAGCAATGTTAGTTGGACTTGGAAAAGTATCTGTAAGGATAAAAGAGAGTTAAGTAACTGGCTGGGGAATGATCAGTGGCTTACTCAGAGTTCCTTCAGCATCAAGAAGCACTATGTGAACACACTAGGGCAAACTACAAATCAACAGTGGGCTGCTAGTGTATGGAATAGATACAGTATTCCTAAACATAGGTTTATCCTATGGCTTGCTGTCCAGGACAGGTTGAAGACTAGGGAGAGACTTTTCAAAATTGGTGTTAGTGACTCTGATAGATGTCTACTTTGCCAACAACAGCCAGAAAACATGGAACATCTATTCTTTAATTGCCATTTCAGTAAGCAGTGCTTAAAAGAAGTGATGAATTGGATGAACTTCAATTGGAATGGCAGAGGAGTCATGCAACTCTACAGAAGAATCAGAGGCCCTAATGCTGGGACTAAATTCAGGAAAAAGGTGCTAAATGCTGCAATTGCTGCTGTGGTTTACTTAATCTGGAAAAACAAGAATAGTGCATAGTGGGATGAAGTCATTCATACTATAGATTACACTGTTAAAGCTGTGAAAAGTCTTGTTAAGCTTCGTGTTAGTCAAGTTATGAGTAGTAAAGTGAGCTCTAATGATCAAGAGTGGTTTGCAACCCTGTGAATGCTGGGTGTGTCCAGTATAGTGATGGGTTTTGGAGAGTGATGTTCTCCTAACCTCTAGGTGTATGTGATGTTTTGGGATTAATATTACTTTAATTACCAAAAAAAAAAAAGTATATTCATGGTTCGACCCATGCGTATGTGTGCGATCTTATAGGATTAATACTAATTAAGTTGCAAATATATTTACTAATAATATTACCAAACGATGGTGGTTTCCAGCTAAACATATCGATTACTTAATTATACTAATTTTATCGTAACTCGTAACCGATCCTATAAACTATCTTTTAGAGATACCCACATTGTCTGAAGGACATACCTCCAACAATCTCCCTTGTCCTTTAGAACAAGTGTGCCATATATTCCTTTGTCTCTTTTACGTCTTTATTCGAACATAAGGTAAGAATCTCGATCATCCTTATTAAGTTCAAATAATAGTTTCTCGAACTCATGAGTCAAACTGTTAAGACAGATGATTACTTCCTAATTCATCTGACCACGACCATGCATTTTCACAGTTATAGCTCTTCGAGAGGCACATAAGACAATGATCCTAATAGGAGGGCAATCCCAATCTTGTACATTCACTTCTATAATACTAGATTCATAGCAACCTGAAAACCGCCTTTATTGTCTCCTTTTACGGTGCGACATTTGACAGAGTCAAAGCATACTAATCCAACAGTAAACATACAATGAACTACTCAGGTAATGAAGAATAGTCTCTGATAGTTTAATGAGATATGCTTATGATATTTTGAATTCTTAAAACATATTCATAGGTGGGTCTATCCAATATAAGTTCTTAGCTTATACTCATGCAAATGATTTATGACATCCCCGTCAACTAGCCCATGAAACAGCACTATAAATCAACTTGCAAACTAGTCTTCTATGAAACTTTAGTGTCCATTCTCAATGATTCAGACTAGGGACAATTTTAATCTTAAGCCAGTGGCGGTGCTAGTTTGGGTCACGTGACCCCGCGAATTAAAAAAAAAATTGAAGGATTTTTCGAGGGGGGGGGGATTTTAAACCAGTGGCAACAGTCAGCTAGAAAAGAGGAGTTCAGCGCTAGAAAAGAGGAGTTCAGCGCTCCTTCCTTTCCCAATACACCTCAGTACACCAAAGCAATCAATCCACATTCTCTCTCCTCTCTCATTGCGAAATTTCTAGGGTTTTTTCTGAAGGTGCATCAACCATCAATGGCGGACGTAACAATGGGTGAAGCTGAGATTTTCGCATTTCAGGCATAAATCAATCAACTTCTGAGTCTCATCATCAACACTTTCTACTCTAACAAAGAGATTTTTCTTCGTCAAATCATCTCTAACTCTTCAGATGTATGTCGAATTTCTCAATTTAGCTCTTTTTTTCTCTGTTTTTTTTTTCTTTTTCATTTCCAGCATTTGGTTGACCATTTTTTTTGCTCTATTTTATTAGGCATTAGATAAGATTAGGTTCGAGAGTTTGACGGATAACGGTATAAGAGTAAAGCTAGATGCCTGAGTTGTTCATCAGGCTTGTTCCTGACAAGACGAACAAGACCTTGTCCATTATCGACAGTGGTAAAGTATTGGAATGACTAAAGGAGGTAATGTCTTCTAATCTTTTGCAGTTTATCATGATTTCTTTATTTTAGTGTTTTAGAAGAGAATCTCATATGGTGAAGTTTTGTGTGCAACTTTCATGTGAATAAGTTGTTCAATTAGATTAGACATGCTTGTGGAGCTGTTCAATGCTGTGATTCATGCATATTTTTGCATTTTTATGAGTGCATTGTTATGTGACTCATGCATATTTTTGGTATGAAATGTGTTAATTTGTATTAAATAATGAATATAGGAAAATATGAGTTATACACCTAGATAAAAGAAAATCAAAGGCAACGCGAAAATAATATGATCTTTGACAATATTTCTTTGTGTGGTAAAATTTTTAATATTGAATATCTTTTATCTTTTTTTTGTAACCCCCCAATTTTGAAATCCTGGCTCCGCCACTGTCTTAAGGGAAAAAACTTTATCTACCCAGTGGGTCAACAACCCACTACTAATAGAAACAAATAAATAATGGAATCTAACTCATCACTTTTAATAGTTTTTTAATACTCTATTTCTAGTGGGTTAACTACCCACCGAATAGATGTAGCATTGCCCCTGTCTTAAGCTATCAGTCCACTTAATAGGGTCTCATTATCCAAGAGCTCGTCCCGATAACCTATTTGAAACTTAACGATTATATTTTGGACATTCATTTAATGCTAAACTAAAATTAAATGAAGATAAAATTATTCCATTAATGATAAAACGAGATAAAACACCAATGTTTTACGATTACGAAAAACAAAACATAATAACATCCATAGAAATGAAAGCCAATCACCAATGTGCTTTATTCCTATTGCAGACGTGTGAACATCATGTTTGGTATGTGGAAGTAGTTTAGTTAATGGATCAACAACATTATCATCTGTTGTTACTTTGCATATCTTAATTTCACCCTTAAAAAAATCTCGTAGAATGTGAAACTTTCTCAGAATGTGTTTAGATTTGTGATGTTCCCTTGGCTCCTTGGCTTAGGCGATGGCTCCACATTGTTTCAAGGACTGCGTATGCGAGAGCTTCCTTCCAGTTGACTACCATGAGATTATATCAAGAGCTGATCCATCTTTGCTTAAGTTTAGTACCAAGAACGAATTGTTGTTCCTTTTTTGCAACTCTGTTCTCATAGATGGTGGAAATAAGGTCAGTATAGTTATTACTTTGATGGATGTTACCTATACTCTTATCTCTCAATTCCTTACAATTACTGTAGGGAGATTTATTAGATTGACCTATCAAAGTTTGTAAATTTTCATTATCTTTATTAGTACTTTTTTGGCATTGGTGGAATTACATAACAGTAGTAGTGAATCCTGAACAAGTTCCAGCACACAATTTTGCCATATCATGTGCTCGTTGAACTTGTTGCTGATTCACTCTAATTGTTAGTGCAAACTCAAAACATAAGCAATAAATAAGTTAAGCCTCGTTCTGTTATGGGCATAAAAGTTGTCTCACTCTGGAGAACAAAAGAGAATAATGGGATAAAATATGATTCAAAGAGCTACTTCTTACATAGAGACACACTGACACAACACAACCATATAATTTTGGGATATAATAACCTCTTTTGGCTTCTAAGTGATGTTAAAATTCAATGTAAAGGGAGCACAATTTAGTTTTAAGTGTCTTGGTTTGTTAGAAGGAAAAAGTAGATGTTCCATCTAATACAATAATAAGTACTAGAATTTTTTGCACGCGATGCGTGCTTGAATTTTTTCGAAACAGAAACTTGATTTTCTTCGGCATAAGAGTCAAAATGTGAACATTAGACATACATAGTATAATTCTTTTATTAGTTGCAAAATTTGATTGATTTAGTTTATGTCACTTAAGTCTCTCACCATTCTTTTTGTTTTTTTTTTTTTTTTTACTTTTCAAAGTTAAATTCTATAAACAAAATAGAAATTTTATTGAAATTATTTATGATTTTTAATATTATAATTTTTTAGTTGATTTTTGAATTAAGTACAGTACTTCATAAATTGTAAAGAAAGTGGACACTTTGATTTGAAGTCAATTTTTTCATAGGTTGTAGTTTGTAAGTGAATTTTTAAGTTTTTATAGAATTTTCTCATTTTAGTGATTTGCATAACGTAAATTATGCAATTTTATGATTTTAGTTGACTTGTGAGTGATTGTTATAATTATATTTTTGGTAATTTTGTTTGAAGCCCCCTTTGATTTGTAAGTGAAATTGTAAATTAGCATGAGAAGGGGGGCAAAATAGGCATTTCAAAAAAGGACACCATTGCTCCCCCTTCCCTTATATAATAGAGATAATTGTGGACTAATAATTGATTAGCATCAAGTATTAAAGTTCACTTAATATTGTCTCCCGTAAAAAAAAAAAACTTAATACTTTCTCCATTCTCTTTTATTTGCAACATTTTTATGTTTGAGTGTTCTTTTTTGGTCGTAACATCACCTATTTTGGATATATTTTTTTCTCTATATCTCTTCTTGTTACATGAACTTTATTTGTTTTAAAAAATCTCTCTTACCTCATTTACTTACTGTAATCATATGAGTATATAAAAAAAATCTTTTTCCTCACAGTAGACAACATGTTCTACACTTCTTTTCCATCGACCCTTTGTTGCAACTAAAAGCCTAAAATAGAACTCACGATGTAAAAGTTTTTGTAATATCAAGTTCTTTTATAATATTAAATATTTTGTATTATTATTTTTTCTAAGCTAATTTATGACTAAAGCTTATCATTGTACTTGTTAAATTTGTCTAACATATGTGCCAAACTTGCTGCCATAACAGATTTTTAATTTAGAAAGGGTTAGCCGTCTCAAATCCTATATTTTATCAGCACGAGATTTATCAATTGCATGGGCCAGCGCCCCACTATATTGGTCTTGGAAAAACTCCTCTGATTCAAGGTTAACCTCCACTAGACTATTCTAAAATTATCATCTTATACTCTAGTGTATTTTAAGCAACAGGTGATAGTTTAATGATATGAGCATCATCTCTAATTTTAAAGATCATAAGATCGAGTCTTATCCCATACAAGGAGGGATCTTTAATTACCCCTTCTCCTTATATAAGGGCTTTAACTTACCTAGTTACCTACCTAAAAAATGTATCATTTTCAAAGCGTATTATAAACAACAATGTAAATATATGTTCTAAAAAAAAGAATATGTTAAATTACAAAGGGTGATAATGAAAAAGTAAAATAGTCCGTCTAAACAAGAGCCTTAAGGGCTTCTTATCATTACAAATACTATACTACAATGATAAAATTTGTATACATCTTTTAGTAACCTTTGAGATAGTGAATAATCACATAATATGAAACCAATAAATTATGTTGTTAAATTCTTTAAATTTAAAATTAATCGCTAAAACTTTAACATTGAACTCTTAATCACGTTCAAGATCAACTAGAGTTCCTTATAATATTCAGATCAATAATAAAAGTAATGAACTGATAAATCTATGAAAAAATATTATCTTAAATATATTATCTATAACGAACATATATATATTAGCTTAATTGTACGAAATGGTCTTAATACATAGATTATGTTCTTGTTTTACTAATTTCAGGTTTAAGGAAAACGTAGAGTTAAGAACCACATCATGGCTAGAAATCCATGGGTATCTAAAAATGAAAATGTTATCACCAAGAACAACTTATGGATGCCTATCTAATTTTCAAGGTGTCCGAACGTGCATATGGGTTGGATATTATGCCTATGGAAGTATCAGTCAAAGTGGATAATGATCTAGTGTGCCACAATACTATGTACCTACGTCAAGATTTTGGAAAGAAACATCACATCCAATGGTTGTTATACTATAATCGCACAGAAATCTTGACATCAAGGGTAAATCAAGGGTTGGAGAATAGCATTCTCATACACCCGGGTGTACGTGATGATGGATGGAAGGAAATCGAGTTAGGGCAATTTTTTTGTGGTGGGTCTTGTAGTGATCATAATAAGGTTGTGAAGATGAGTTTAATAGAGATTAAAGGGCATCATTTAAAGGGGGGTCTTATTGTTGAAGGAATTGAAATAATACCTTTACATTAGTTTGATTATGAAGTTAATTTAATAATTGCTATTTGCTAGTGTAGAAGAAACAAATTGGTAATTTGTAATTGTTTGTCGTAAATTATGATTACAACTGAGTTAAATGCATTCTTTTATTTGTGTGTTAAAGGGTTTCTTTTGGTTTTGTTTCAGCAAATTACAAAAAGTTGAAAAATTACACTATTAAAAGGCATGCGTGACAATGTATAAACGCTACGTGACACCCCTATTACTCCGTTAGAATTGTCCAATGTGTACATAAGTTATGTCGATTAACAAAAGTAAAATTAGCTTATAATAGCATGACACAATTACCATCTCAACCAACTTTTATTCATGCTTTAAATGTCCACATTATTATATTTATACCTTTTTAATGTTGAGTTTTCCTTATATGCACGCTATGAGTGCGAACTCGTTTTCAGAGCTAATTTAGTTACATATTTATATCTAATAAAAATTTGTAAGAAATATATTTACAAATTTCTTAAAGTAACAATATGTTAATAAAATAAGATGTCAATATTTTTAGTACATAATATTATTACGCAACTGAGCTTTTTATTTGCTTCGCAAGCATGGTGTGCATATAGAGCTAGTACATTTTCAGAGTAACAAAGAATTAATTTTATTTTATAACCATGCATATTTATGTTATATAGTCCGTTGTTACCTTTATCTAGACTCAAAGCCCATCAAAAATAAAATAAGTTAAAATATTATTATCGCACTATTATTACAAAACTAAAATTGACTCGTTTATAATTTATCTCTATTATATAAGCCAAGGGAGGAGGTGTGGTGTCCTCTATTGAAGTGACTAAAATACCCTATAATAATTTAAAATAATAATTTTCTTTTTATAAAAAATTGAAAAATGAGAATCAATGAAACTTGCCATATGAGTAGGTCAAAAATGAAATATGCAATACCATTAATAACTTGACAAACTAGATTGACACAATCAATTCACGAAATAAATTAGAATCTTCAACCAAAAAAGTTAGCAATATATCGTGATAACATAATATTTCATATTTACAAAGTTCAAACAATATGATTTATAATTGTTAAAGAACTATCCTAAAGTCGCTGAAAAGAAATTATTAACATCTATAAATGAACCTTAATAATTTACATCACTATCAAAATAATTTTAGATGAAAAAAGCATATCCATTTATATATAACTACATAAAATTGTCGACGCACGCATCGCATGCATATACAACTAGTACCAAATGTTAAAAGCGAGCCTTATGTTATAAGGCAAATAACGAAGATTCCACAATCAAAGGGCTACATATTAAAAGTTGTATAATTAGAATGCACTCATCTAGGTAGCAATGACAAATCGCAAAGATTATATTGTGAAGATATTTTTAAAGATTAACTCTCTTGTTATACTTTGCAAAAAAAATGTATTTAATTTAAATAATCTAGATATATCACAAACAAAATATTTGCATAATATATTCTATTTAAGTTTATGCCATATATATAAATTTACATAATTTATTTAATCTTTCATGAGCCATGCATCACAAATCACAATAATCAACATAATCAAGGTGTTGTGGTTCTTTGTAATCACCTATCACCAAAGGTCTTACTACTTCTATATAGTATCAAAATTCCAGCCTATCTTCTCCCTCGCTTCCTTCAAATGCCTAAAGCAAAAACGTCACATAATTTAAATTTCAAACAACAACGGCTTTCTCCAGTAATCAGTATTGCACTCCACACTTTCAAGTAAACAAGAGAGAAAGAGGAGAGAGAAAGAGAGAAGAAGAACACTGAAACTCAAAAAAACCCCAAAATAAACCAACCTAATTCATAATCAATGGAGAACGACGAAGAAACAAGTTCGCAAATCGCACTCCATACTTTCAGTAAACCAGAGAGAAAGAGGAGAGAGAAAGAGAGACGAAGAACAATACTGAAACTAAAAAAAACCCTAAAATCCAGCCTAATTCATAATCAATGGAGAACGACGAAAAAACAAGTTCGCACTCCATACTTTCAGTAAACCAGAGAGAAAGAGAAGAACAACACTGAAACTCGAAACCCCCAAAATCAAAACGCCCAAAAATCCAACCTAATTCATAATCAATGGAGAACGACGAAGAAACAAGTTCTGGTAAGATGATGGATGAAATCTACGCCAACGGTGAAGAAATGGTGCTTGGAGATTACTGATCTTGGGATTTGTCTTCTTGCTACCAAGTGTTTGGGTTTGAAATTCCTCGATGTATCTTCCTTCAAGGTTAGTTTTGACTTTTATTGAGTCATTGTTAATTGTTTCTTGCGTTTTGGAAGAAATTATGAAAGAATATTTTGATTCTATGTGGGGGGTGGACTGTTGGTGGTACTGCTGTTGAGGAGGGTGAAATTCTTGTGAGTTGTGATGGCATATGCTTTTGTGGTTATTGGAAAATTTATGAATGAGGGATGGAAAAGATGATGAAGTAATTATGGAGGGATATTTTGATACTATGTGGGAGAGTGGGAGGTAAAAGAAAATACAGTCTTAGGTAGTAGGTAGGGCCGTAGGGCGGTGGTGGATCGTGGTGGTACTGTTATTGGGTAGGGTGGAATGATTATGAGTTGTGATGGTATATATACTTTGTGGTGGATGGGATATTTTAATTAGTTAGGTGCAGAAATCAATCACATGACATTATCATACTACTATACTACTCCCTCCGTCCCATAATATAAGTCTTGTTTCCTTATAAGGTGTCCCAAAATATAAGTCCTATTTCTATTTTCAATTAATAATTATGCTCAAAATACCCTCATGAAAATAATTTTATTCTCAAAATGCCCTCATAATTTCAGCTTCCAATGCACTATAATTAATGACAAATTGGAATTTTCTACCCTATTAAACTCCTCTAAACATTAAACCATGCAACATTAATATTCAGTTTTTATTTTTTGTTACAAAGATATAATAATGTAAGTGTTTCCCAATAAAAATGAATATTTTTATCCAAAATAAAACAAGATTCCACTTTACCTTAATTCCCGCGTAAAAATAGAATCAGGACTTATATTATGGGACGGAGGGAGTAGTTTGTTAGGAAATTGATTACCTTATTATACATACATACATCGTAACAAAATTACAAAATTGGTCTATTATTTCAATCTTTGTGGCTCGATATTTTAATTAACAACGCATCTGATGCAGTGGGTCTCCCCTAAATTATGGCAAATAACATGGTGTTAACTAGAAGATCTTATATGGTCCCCCTTCTCTTGGCAAATAGTCTCTCTTTCACTTTCCATATTTATCAATTAGCAAAATTTTGTAGCAGATGGTGTTACAATTACTTCGTCTATTAATATTTGGTTTAACACGATTCTAAAGAGAGCACATTGTCTGAGCTAAATTTGTATATGATGGCGTCACGAATTACATGATACTTAGGCCCGTTCTTTTACATTAAAAGAAATTGGATTGTGAATTATGAGAAACTAAACTGAACTACGAAAAAGCTGAATATGAGAGATTGACTGAAGTGAACTATAAGAAACTGAACTGAACAGAAAATAAGTTGATGAGTGATATTTATATCACTCTAAATCTCTTATTTATCCCTATATTTAACCTTTATTTTGTATTTTACCCTCTTTTATTTGTTTGTTTTGCTTAAAATGCACCTTTTTTTGTTTTACTAGTTCTATGTAGATATGTCTTTGTTTTACTTTTCAAGTTACTTTTTACATTATTTTCTTGGTTCTTTATAGGTCCAATTAAAATATACTTTTAATTTCATCTATAGAAGTCAAAGGAATGCACAAATGTGGAGTAAACCATGAATGATGAAGGGACGGAGGCAAATGAAAGTTGAAGAAGCAAGGTTACAAGATGGTTCACTTTGAACGACCATATCTTCCATACTACAAATTATTTTTCAGTGATTCAAATTGGAGAGTAAAACTTGGCTCGTTATCTTTCCAACGATAGGTCACATGCTTGATTTGCATTAAAAACGAGAAAGTTATGGTCATTTGAAGTTGAGCTGTTTGTGCAGTTTTCTTAGGAGCGCCCGCTCCTTGTTTTTGGAGCTCCCGCTCCCAGGTCGCTCTCTTATCGCTCCAACTTTCTGTTTTGCCCAGTTACCATAGGAGCGCCCGCTCCTATTTATAAAGGAGCGCCCGCTCCTTTCAAATTTTCCGGACATCTCTGTTTTTTTCGTGACTCTTTAATGATGTAATAATTGGACCTATAAATAGGAATCATCCCCATTCATGAAGGGGACTAATTTTCAAGGGGGGATTAGCCTCCATTAGTCTTATATTAGGATTTTAAGTGAGAGAAATCTCAAAACCTAGAGAGAGAAAAGGGAGAAAACTCAAAGAGAGGTTGAATAAATATTGTAGATTCAAGGGTGACACTTGTATTGGAACTTTCAACCATTCATCAATGAGCATTTCTTACTCTATCTCCTCTTTTATTGTTTTATTTTAATTGTTTATCTTAGATTAGTTGTTCATGATTAGTTTAATTATTTATGATTTATTTTATTTAGTTTAATGTTAGATTAATGATTATTATCATGTTATTAAAGTTTAATTTCTCTAAAGTCTTCATTTTTGTATGTATGGAGTAGTTCATTGGTTAGGGTTTGGGTGAAAACTCAACCATGATTGAATTGGGCATTTGAGATTGGATTTAGAGATTTGCGTGATTAAATTATTGCTTGTTTAGCTTTTCTAATCTATGTTGCATTCTCTTTGATCACTTGAATGTCGTATTAGATGGAGTTGATTGATTTAGGTTGGCATGAGAGTGTGACCTATTGATTTCTATTATTGACTTGGGTTACTTTGAACTTCGGGATAGTTAGTAATGGATGAGAGTCCTTATTTGATGTCTTTGAGGATTTTCCGCCTATGAGAGTAGGATGGGAGTTATGTGTTGGGTCAATAGCTAATTCAAGTAGTGTTCATGTATTATCTCTATGTTTGATATTCTTATGCCTATTTCATGATTAGTTGTGTTTAATCCTATCTCCTAACTTTAGTTATCTTTGATATTTAGCTTTTTTGTAGTTCTTAGTTGGTTATTGACAATTTCCGACTTGATTCCGGCCTAGCTTATTGTTTTTCAATACATTTTGGTTCCTTAGTCCCTGTGGATTTCGACCCTTACTTATCACTTTACCTAGTTTAGTGATTTAGTTAGGTTTTGTTTGATTTTAGGAGGCTAGTAACGACCTAGTTTTTCCTTTGTCATAAGTTCAAAAGAACCTGGTCTTATAATTGTTTGGTAATTATTAATAAAGAAAGTCTTTATGTTTTTCTATTATTAACACTATAATATTGCATAATGGATGATATGAGTAATAAAATTTCATGAACAAAGAGAGATATGGTGTTTTGAGAGACATAATTAATTGTTATACTTCCTCCGTTTCAATTTAGTTGCGACACTTTTTATTTTACGAAATTTCACTTTAGTTGTGAAACTTTCATTTTGTGTAATAACATCTCTCTATCTCTCTTCCATCACATATTCACATGTGACCTTTTTCTTTTCTTTCTATGTCTCTCTCCTCTCCAAAAAATTGTCTCAGAGTCCGTGATTTTAAAAGTGTCACAGTTAAATTGAAACAGAGGAAGTATATAGATATTGATATGACAATTTTATGAGGGATCGAAAACATGAAGTAATTATTGAAGGAATGTTTTGATTCTATGTGGGAGGCATGGAAAATCCAATCTTAGGTACATAGGGCGGCGATGGTGGATCTTGGTGGTACCGTTGTTGGGTAGGGTGGAATGCTTGTGAGTTGTAATAGTATATGCTTTGTGGTCGATGGGATGTGCAATGTTTAGTGTGCAAAATGGTTTCTGAATGCTAGGAAGAAGAGGGTCTATATTGTGAGCAAAATGCTACTTGGGGTAAGGCCTTATTTTCGAGAGGTTGGAATATAGGATTTTAGGGAAGGTTAGGCAGGTGTAGATTTTTGTCAATAAATGCAAGGTACTCGTATGGCGGTTAGATTTTATTTTTTTTCAATCTTTTTGGTTCTTACACAATGTTGGTGAGTTATGTTGATAAGAGACTAAGAAGGAGATCTTTTTGAACGTATAGTCGTACCTTTGCTTTTAGTTATATTGGTTGCTGGACTTTATCATGATTAGTACTAGTAGTTGCTAGTTGGATTAAAAAAGCTCCCACTCTTGAGGTATTTGATTAATACAAGCTTGATGTTTCAGTATGTAATTTGCAATAACACATTAGGTATGGCGTCCGCTCATAGTATTTTTCAAGGATGAATGGAAATATTATTCAAGATGTGATTCGTAAGATATGATCTAGGTGATTCAAAATAGAGGAGCATGACCGTAGTGTACGTCTAAGGTTAATTGGAAAAATTATGAGATGACTGTTAGACCAACTTTATTGTATATGAGTCGTAATGTTGGGCTTTTTAGCAAGGATCACACTATTGAGTAGCTTGACCGACGAGAACACTTTCATAATTAAAATTCGAAATGAAGATATACAGAAGAAGGTTTGAATGGTGGATATTGAGGATAATGTAAGAGAGAACACTTAGCAATTAGTAATTTGCACTTAGTAATTAGTAGTTTGTAGTTAACAATTTGTATCTTGCATTTACAATACTATAGTGCACTTAGCAAATATAGTTTGTACTTGATAGAGTGTACTTACTAATTATAATTTGCAATTAGTAGTTTACACTTAGTAGAGTATACTTAGCAATTAGTAGTTTGCATTTGGCAATAGTAGTTTGCACTTAATAGTTTACACTTAGTAATTAATAGTTTGCACTTAATAGAGTGTACTTAACAATCATTGTTTGCACTCACTAGATTGTACTTAGCAATTAATAATTTACACTTAGCAGTTTTCAATTAGCAATTAGTAGTTTCTACTTAGTAGAGTGCACTTAACATTTATAGTTTGGACTTAGCAACTCTTAGTTTTCACATAGTAGTTTACAATTAGCAATTATTAGTTTGCACTTAGTAATTTACAGCATTTGCACTTAGTAAGTATTAATTTTTGCACTTAGTGGAGTACACTTAGCAATTAGTTTGCATTTAAGTAGAGTGCACTTAGAAATTATTCGTTTGCACTTAGTAGTTTGGCACTTAGCAATTATAATTATGAGTTGACACTTAACAATTATGGGTTGGCACTTAACAATTATAATTATGGGTTGACACTTAATACTTATGAGTTGGCACTTAGCAATTATAATTATGGGTTGGCACGTAGTAATCATAGGTTGTCATTTAGCAATAGTAATCATGGCAATTATGGGTTGACACTTAGCAATTATAATTTTATGAGTTGACATTTAGCAATTATAATTATGGGTTGATACTTAGTGATTATGAATTGACACTTAGGAATTATAATTGTGGGTTGACAGTTGACACTTAGCAATTATGGGTTGTACTAAGCAATTATGGGTTGGCACTTAACAATTATTAGCTAGCACTTAACAATTGTTAATTTGCAATTAAGTATAGTGTATTAAGCAATTATAGTTTGCACTTAGTAGAGTGCATTTATCACTTAATAATTTGCACTTAGTAGAGTACCCATGTCCATACACATTTACATACACATACTCGAGGGGTAGGAGGGGGGAGGGATAAGGAGGAGGTAGAGGGGGTAAGGGGTAAGGAGGGGTAAGGAGGGTAGATGGGAGGGATAGGTAGGAGTAGGAGGGGGATGGGTAGGAGTAGAAGGGATAGCTAGGGGTAGGTAGGGGTAAGATGGGGTAGATAGGTAGATTGGGAGGTAGGGGTAAAATGGGGTAGGTAGGTAGTAGGTAAGGGGGTAGGAGAATAGGGGTAAGAGGGAGGTAAGGAGGGTAGGATGATAAGGAAGGGGTAGGTAGGTAGGCGACGGAGGATAGGGTAAGAGGGTAGAGAGGGTAGGGTAGGAGGGTAGAGAGGGTAGGAGAGGGTAGAGGGTAGAGCGTAGACGGATAGGGGTAGAGGGGTAGGAGGGTAGGGTAGAGGGGTAGGAGGGTAGGGTAGAGGGTAAAGGTGGGGTAGAGGGGGTAAGGTAAAGGGCGAGGGTAGAGGGGTATGAGGGTAGGGTAGAGGAGGGGGTAGGAGGGTAGGATAGAGGGCGGGGGTAGGGTAGGAGGGTAAGGTAGAGGGCAGGGGGTAGAGGGGTAGGAGGGTAGGGTAGAGGGCGGGAGTAGAGGGGTAGGAGGGTAGGGTAGGGGCAAGGGTAGAGTAGGAGTGGGCGGGGGTAAAGTAGGAGGGGTAAGGGTAGGAGGGTAGGATAGAGGGCGGGGGGTAGGGTAGGGTAAAGGGCAGGGGGTAAGGTAGGGTAGAAGGCACGGGGTAGAAGGGTAGGGTAGAGGGTAGGGAAGGTAAGGTAGGGGGGTAGAGGGGTAGGAGGGTAGGGTAGGGGCGGGGGTAGAGGGGTAGGGGGCGGGTAGAGTAGGAGTGGGCGGGGGTAAAGTAGGAGGGGTAAGGGTAGGAGGGGTAAGGGTAGGAGGGTAGGGTAGGGTAGAGGGTAGAATAGGAAGGTAGGGTAGGGGGTAGGGTAGGGGTAGGGCAGGGGTAGGGTAGAGGGCAGGGTAGAGGGGGGGTAGAAGGGGCGGGTAAGGTAGAGGGGGGGGGTAAGGGAAGGAGGGGAGGATAGAGGCGGGGGTAAGGTAGGGTAGAAGGCACGGGGTAGAGGGTAGGAGGGTAAGGGTAGGGGCGGGTAAGGTGGGGCGGGTAAGGTAGAGGGCAGTGGGTAGGAGGGTAGGGTAGAGGGCGGGGGTAGGAGGGTAGGGTAGATGGCGGGGGTAGGGGGTAGGGTAGGGGTAGGAGGGGGTAACTAGCGTAGAGGGCAGGGGGTATCCCCGCCATCTATCCCCCCTTCCTACCCCTATACCCTACCCTATCTACCCCGCCCTCTACCTTACCCGCCCCACCTTACCCGCCCCCTACCCTTACCCTCCTACCCCTCTACCCCGTGCCTTCTACCCTACCTTACCCCCCGCCTCTATCCTACCCTCCTTCCCTTACCCCCCCCCTCTACCTTACCCGCCCCTTACCCCCTGCCCTGCCCTACCCCACCCTAGCCTACCCTACCCCCGCCCTCCTTCCCTCTACCCTACCCCCTCTACCCTACCCCCCTCTACCCTACCCTACCTCCTACCCCTCTACCCTCACCCTTAACCCTACCCCCTCTACCCTACCCTAGCTTCCCCCCTTCTACCCTACCCCTCTACCCCTTGCCCTCCCTACCCCCCCTCTATCTTACCCTCATACCCTACCCCCTCCTACCTACCTTTCTACCCTACCCTAGCTAGCCCCTCCCTCTCCTACCCCTGCCCCATACCTCCTCTATCCCCTACCCTACCCCTGCCCCATACCTCCTCTATCCCCTACCCTACCCTACCCTTTTCCTCCTACCCCCTCTACCCCTCTACCCCTACCCCTCTACTCTCTGCCCTCTCCTCTACCCTCCTCGCCCTCTACCCTCTACCCTACCCTCCTACCTCTCTATCCTCTCTACCCTACCCTCTTACCCCTTCCTTATCATCCAACCTCTTTACCTCCCTCTTACCCCTATTCACCTACCCCCTTCTACCTATCTACCCCATCTCTACTCCTACGAGGGTAGGGGGTAGTAGAGGGCAGGGGGGTAGAGTGGGCGGGGTAGGAGTGGGCGGGCGGGGGTAAAATAGGAGGGGTAAGGGTAGATAGGGTAAGGTAGGGTAGAAGGCACGGGGTATAGGGGGGTAGGAGGGTAGAGGGCGGGGATAGGGTAGAGTAGGAGGGTAGGATAGAGGGCGGGGGTAGGGGTAGGAGGAGGGTAGTCCCCGTACCGTACCCCCCTACCTTACCCCCTGCCCTCTACCCTACCCCCTCTCCCTCTACCCTACCCCCTCTTACCCTACCATTGCTACCCCCTGCCCTCTACCCTACCCCATCTACCCCTTCTCACTCCTACCCGCTTACCCTCTACCCCTTCCCTCTTCTACCCTTTACCCTATCCTCTTACCTGCCTACCCTCCTGCTCCCCTCCTCCTCCTACCCCTACCCATCTACCTTATCCCCTATCCTCTCTTATCCCTATCCTTCTACTCCTACTCCTACCCTACTACCCCCTCTCTACCCAGGGGCGGATCCAAATTTCAAAAGAAAAATCATAATATCATATTTTAAAGCAATGGAACATTCATATATAATATTAAGTATTCAATATTATCTCCATTTGTAGTAAATTTAAAATATTAAATACTATTTTAGTAAATTTAACATATTAACTTTCACATTCATCAACAGATGTAACTTTTTCTTCAATTTGTTGCTAAAGTTTATAAGAAGCTGATATAAATTTATTAAATGTAAATAGAAATTAGAACAAAATTTAAATAGCAAAATTTATTTTTAAGTATTTGTAAATAAATCTTGGTCATAGTTAAAAAGTCAAATTGTAGCATCTATTTGTATCAACAGAAGAAAAAGTATTCGTTATATCACAAACAAAAAAAATTGGTCAAAATTAGAGCTAGAATTCAAAATGAGATCCAAAATGGAGAAGAAAAAAAAATATACTTTTTTGCATACGTGCAAGAAGTAAAAAAGAAAAATAAAAAACAAAACAAAAGACACAACAATCACATGTTACTGAAAGAACCACTAGAGCAAGTTGAGTATATATACCATTTTACGCCGCCCTGTCTACCTAAGATTGGATTTTCCATGACGTTAAAAATTTTCCATCCCTCATAAAATTTTCAATAACCGTCCTATCTACCACAAAGTATATATACCATCACGACCCTACCCAATAACGGTACCACACGATCCACCACCTAGCTACCTCATTTTACGCCGCCCTATCCCACATAGTTACTTCATCTTTTTCATCCCTCATTCATAAATTTTACAAAAGCATATACCCTCACAACTCACAAGAATTTCAACAGCCATAATTTCATAATTTCTTCCATCTTTTCCATTCCTAATTGATAACTTTTCCAATAACCCTGTCATCAATTGTCATACCTATATAAACACAGAATTCCAGCAAAACACAAAAAACCCGACAATGAAAAGAACAAAGAACTGAAGATAGAAGCACATCATTACCCTATAAGCATTAAGTTCATTCTCAAGTTTCCATGAAGAATCCACACCATAACTGACAGTAGTTTGCAAATTAATTGTAATCATGTAATTAATATTAAAAGAGTACATGTATTAGTATAAAACAATCTTTAAATAGTATAATCAGAAAATATTTAACTTAACTAACCATGTACAATTTTTTCAGATATATAATCGTATAGATAGATATTTTACGATGATATGGATAACTAATCAGAAAATATTTTACGATGATATAAATATAAATAATCTATGCATAGAATTAATGGATTGTTGTTACAACTAATTCGTTTGAATTTACTACTCCCCTCAGAAAAAAAATCGTTTGAATTTACAACTTTATTAATGGATAACAGTGGATTGTTTATGCCAAACTTACCCATCTACTTTATTAAGCTTCGTAAAACAAAGTCAACTACAACAAAAACTAACCTTAAGTGAAGGGCGCCATTTCCAAGCGAATGCAACCCTGAATCATCCACCAAAACACATCCCACCATTATCAAACTCTCTCGCTCTTGAAGCGCAGCAATCGAATTTCAAACCCAAACACTTGGTATTTGGTAGCAAGAATAAGATAAATCCCAAGATCAAGTTGTTCGCCGCTAATGATTGGTCTGTGACGCTGCTTTTCGTCACCGTTGGCGTAGATCTCATCCACCATCTTACGTGAACTTGTGTTTCAGGGGGTTTGCTTATGAATTAGGGGGTTTGATTTTGATTTTGATTATGGGGGTTTTTGAGTTTAGTGTTGTTCTTCTTCTCTCTTTCTATTTCTCTCCGGTTTACTGAAAGTGTGGAGTGCGAACTTGTTTCTTCGTCGTTCTCCATTGATTATGAATTAGGTTTGATTTTAGGGTTTTTGATTTTGTTTTTTGGGATTTTTTTTGAGTTTCAGTATTGTTCTTGTTCCCTCTTTCTCTCTCCTTTTTCTCTCTGGTTTACTGTGTAGTGCAGAGAACTTGTTTCTTCGTCGTTCTCCATTGATTATGAATTACGTTGGATTTTAGGGTTTTTGATTTTGGGTTTTTTTTTTGAGTTTCGGTGTTCTTCTTTCTCTCTCCTCTTTCTATCTGGTTTACTTGAAAGTTGAAAGTATGGAGTGCAATACTGATTACTGGAGGAAATTTGAATTATGTTACATATTTATTTTAACATTTGAATGGAGGGAGAAGATAGACGAGGAATTTTGATATAAGACCGTTGGAGATTAGAAAGAATCACAACACCTCGATTATGTTTTTTTTTTTTTTTAGGGGAACAATGAATTCATTAATCCATGGACAACGTGTCCATAAGAACATACGGAGCTACATCACTTGGGCAATGAAATTCCCATCTTTGTTCCACACCGAACGGAACTATTCTAGCAAGATTATGGGCAACAATATTCCCATCTCTCTTAACATGAGAAAAACTAAAAGACATAAAACCACGACAGATATCAAAAACATCCCCTAGGATCGCATCAAGATCCGAAAAAAACACCGCAGCTCTCGATAATCGAGTAGTAACAACCTGAGAGTCAGACTCAAATATCACCTCTTGCATTCCATAGCTCCTGGCTAAACGGGCTGCCATGTGAACCGCTTTACACTCGGCTACCTCAGGGGGCCAGTACGCCCTTACTCGTTTCACCGCCGAGAAGATAACCTTGCCTGCCGCATCACGCGCCACTACACCGAGCCCAATCCACCCATCTTCAGTTAAACACGCATCGGCATTTAGTTTCACTACACCTCGAGGAGGCGCAAGCCATCGAGTCGAACTAGCTCGCCTACACATCGCCGGCCCTCCATATACTCGCCTAGTGTACTCAGTAAACTCATCCACCTGCCTACGCACTCTTTGACAGACCACTTCGATGGGGGTGCTCAAATTCTCAAACAACAGCTTGTTTCTATTGAACCAGATGTTCCACATTAAATAACACCCTTTCTGCACCTTCTTCTTGTCCATCGCACCCCATCGAACCAGAGTCGAACTCAGCTCTTCGCCTTCAACTCCCTCCACCATCTCGCCACACTCTAAGACCTCCCATAATCTCCTCGCTGCTGGGCAGGCGAACATCACATGCTGGAGTGTTTCCGCCGCTGCCGAGCACCGAGGGCAGCTGCTATCATCGACCAAATGTCGCTCCCTCAGCACCTCTCTCACTGGGAGAGAGTTGGTAGCAACACGCCAGAGAAAATGACGCACTTTTGGCGACACTTCCATGCCCCACAAAGTTCCCCAGGCCTTATGAAAATCTTCCAAATTTCCCCCTTTCCCGAGCATATAAGCGGTTTTCACAGAGTATAAACCGTCTTTTGAGTAGGCCCACATCAGTGTATCTTTTAGACCTCTAGCGCTCAACGGGATAGCTAGGATGCATCTTTGATCACGTTCCACAAAATATTGCTCTATCATATCAATTCTCCAATCCAACCCATTTTCAGATAACAAATCACTAACTGCATCCAAATTGTCAACCTTCTCACTGACAATGAATCTACCTTCTCCATCTCCAACCCATGGCTCACTCCAAATATTAATCGATTTCCCATCACCCACCCTCCACATCATACCTTCCCGCACCAAGCTTTTTGCACTCCAGATACTTCGCCATGAATAACTATTCGAGTATCCTAGTCGAGCCTGAAATATGTCCCCATGTGGATAATATTTGGCCTGCATAACACGGCTCAAGAGAGAATTTTTGTAGTGCAATAACCGCCACACTTGTTTACCCAGCAAAGCATCATTGAAAACTCTAAGATCCTTGAATCCCATGCCTCCCATGCACTTAGGTTTGCACATTTTCTCCCAACTCAACCAGTGCATTTTCCGTTCATTACCCTTTCCTCCCCACCAGAACCTAGCCATCGCCGAATGGAATTCCTGAATAATTGCCACTGGGATTTTATAGACCCCCATAAGATATGTTGGAAGAGCTTGAATGACCGCTTTAATAAGCACCTCCTTGCCTGCTCTGGAAAGCAACTTTTCCTTCCACCCTCGTAACTTCTTCCACATTCTCTCTAAAAGGTCCCTAAAAATCACTTTTTTCGAACCACTGCAAATAGTAGGGACGCCTAGATACTTCTGGTGTCTGTCAACTTGCCGCATATGGAGAAGATCAATCAATTCTTCTTTTTTCTCAGCCCTGATTCCTTTACTGAAAGACACCTCCGACTTCTCATAGTTAATTTTCTGCCCAGATGCTGCTTCGTATTTGTTGAGGATATCAACTATAATGCCGCATTCCTGTCGGGTAGCCCTAGTAAAAAGAAGGCTGTCATCTGCAAAAAGAAGGTGAGATATTTCTGGACCATTCCGGCTAGCTTTAGCACCATGGAGCTCCCCAATATTAACCTTCTGCTGAATCATCTGTGAAAATGCATCAGCGACAAGGATAAATAAAAACGGGGAGAGAGGATCTCCCTGCCGAAGCCCTCAAGACGGAACAACTGAACCACAGACTCTACCATTAACAAGGAACGAATATTGCACAGTGGACACACAGCTCATCACCAAATTCACCCATCTACCATCAAAACCCATCGTCAGCAACAATTTTCTCAGAAATCCCCACTCAACACGATCATAGGCTTTGCTCATGTCTAATTTCATCGCCACTAGACCTTTCCTACTGTTATTCCGCTTTTTCATCGTATGAAAAATTTCCAGGGCTATCAGAGAATTATCAGAAATCAGTCGCCCAGGTACAAAGGCACTTTGGTTTTCCTTTACAATTGCAGGGAGGAATTGTTTTAGCCTTAGCACAATAGCTTTTGAAGCTATTTTATACAAAACATTACATAAACTGATTGGCCTATATTGGGATACATACTCGGGGGATTTAACTTTTGGGATGAGAGCAATATTAGTACAATTAATACTAGCAGGGCATGAATAGTTATGCAAAATATTGCGTACAAAAAGATATACCTCATCGCCAATAATGTGCCAGAACCTCTGGTAAAAGACAGCATGCATACCATCAGGACCTGGAGCCTTGCAGGGATGCATCTCACTCAGAGCCGCAAAAATCTCCTCTTTAGTATAGGGCCGAATCAGCAGATCATTATATTCCTGTGTAACCGAACTCCGCACATGCTGCAACACCTCCCGAAAACTGTCAGTGGAAGGCCCAGACGAGGTAAAAATAGAGTCAAAGTATTGTTCCACTTCAACCTCGACCTTCTCTGTATCCATTTGCCACTCGCCATGCATATCACGAAGACCATAGATATGATTTCGCTTTTTTCTCTGCGACGCTTTGTGGTGAAAATATGATGTGTTTCTGTCTCCGTCTTTCACCTCAGCCACTCGAGATCGAAGGTACCAGTAAGCCTCATTTTTCGCATGCAGGGTATCAAGCTCCATTTCCAACGTTGAACATTCATTACAGCTCTCCACCGTTACTGGCTTACTCTGCGCTATCTGCAGCCTTTTTTCAGCATTTCGAATTTTTTTGCTCAAATTACCAAAACCCTTGCTACTCCACCCTTGAAGCTCTCTAGTGATTTCGCCTAATCGCTCAGTAATCGTCCCACCCGACGAATTATTCCAGGCCCCCCGAACAACCTCCTCGCAAGTGTTATCAAGAAGCCAGCTTGTTTCGAAACGAAATCCAACCTTTCCCCTATTCGGACGGCGGTTTACATCACCTCTCAAAACAATCGCTGAATGATCCGAACCATACCGTAATGTGTGCTCTATGTATGCCTGGGGAAATAAATGCATCCATGAGTAAGATACCAAAAACCGATCAAGCCGCTCTCTGATTCGCGTCTCCGGGCTCCTCCCCCTCTCCCATGTATACCATTGCCCAACAAACCTCAACTCACCTAAACTACACCGAGTAAGCACCTCCCGAAAACCCTCCATAGCCCGTCTCTCTCTATTAGCTCCCCCTTCTTTCTCATCATAACAAAGAATTTCATTAAAGTCTCCACCAAAAACAATAGGACCATCGTAATCTGCACAAAGAGAGTTAATCAATCCCCATGTCTTGTGTTTATTTTCTTCTTCGGGCCAACCATAAATACCAACAAAACGCCATTTCTCAGATCCCTGACTCTCCACATCACCACAAATGTGATTATGTGAAAACGAAATGACCAAAAAAGACACCTTTTCATTCTTCCAGAAAAGACACAAACCACCCGATCTACCAATACTTGATACACCAATAGCATTCGAAAAACCCAACAAATCCTTCTTCTGTTCAACTACTGCCTTCGTCACTTTTGTTTCCGACACAAAAAGTATGTCGGGGGTATTAGAAGAACACAACCTTCTCATTTGTCGAACTGTCCAAGGGTTACCCATACCCTGACAGTTCCAGCATATTATATTCATAATGCCCGGCGGGGTTGGTTATTCCCAACCTCCGCCTCGACAACACCAAAGTTATTGCCATCTATTTTCGTTCCTGTCACTTTCTGTTTCTTGCTGCCACATAAGGCCAAGTCAACCTCATCATCAACTAGCATATTGTCCATAAGTTTTCGTTTTTCACCAACATCAGTCTCATTGTCTACCTCAAAGTGAGCATCAAGTTCTATATTATCCACTGCTTTATGAGAGGAAGTTTTTATTTTGGTTTTCTTATACTTTTTTGCAACAGTACCCTTGCCAGCAACAAATAAAAAAATTTTGGGACTTACCACATGAAGTAGTCGTGGCATGCATCACATCCACGTCGGCCTCCCCATGCACATTACTAGGACAAGCAGCAAGTTCACCCACCTGCTCTCCATTTATATCAAGTTCACACACCTTGGGATTTGGGCTAACCACCTTCTCCTCCTGCACTCTTTCCACCCTCTCCACTGCCATACTATCCCGAGGCTTCCCCACGCCAACTTGAAACCCATTACTAACTCTCTCCCCTTCATCACCTTGCTCACGGAAATCAATAGCCCTAGCACCCTTTAAGAATACCTTAGCCTCCTCCTCGATCTTTTGACGACCACGCCGTGGCGAAGCTCTAATCCAACTCCCCCATTGCTTCTCATCATCCTTGTTTTCCTCCGAAGCTCTCATACAATCTCTCTCAATATGGCCAATTACCCCACACATATAGCAGAATGTGGGTAATCTTTCGTACTTAATCTCGATGAGAGCCGACAAACCCCCCTTTAAGGATACTCTCTGCACCCTTCGAAGGGGCTTAGTAACGTCCAAGAGGATACGTAACCGAGCCGATTTGTCCCATATTATACCGTCCGAGTCTATCTCAATAATCTGTCCAAGGGTTCCTCCTATCATCCGAATGTGCGCTTCAGTTCTACTACGAAGTGGCAGATTATATAAACGCACCCAAAAAGGACAGAATTTCATGACGATACTCGACGGTTGTACATCCTCCTCAATCTCCTGGAGCATCACAAGATTTTGATCAAACGACCATGGCCGCCCTGCTAACACCTTTTCTTTATCCCTTTTACACGCAAATTGCACGATAAACAAATCATTCTCAATTGATCGGAAAAGGGCGCGTTTGGAGATCGCCCAAATGTGATTCAGAGTCCTCTTTAGGGCTTCAAAGTTATAGGATCGAGACGTAAGGACCTTCCCCACCATGACTAAGGTCAAATCTTGATTAGTTTCGGAAACCGGGATATCATCGAACGAGACCATCTGGTCTTCCTCCTCCGTAATTTTCATATTTAAAACCTTCGCTGCTATTTCATCATCCATATTAAAAATCCGAACAATCCCACTAGGGATCAGAAAACTCGAACGATCGAGTCGAAGGAGTGGAAAACCACGACTTCGACAACTCAAACCCTAGCGCTGCTGAGGGAGAGACTTTTTTTTCACCTCGATTATGTTGACTAGTGTAATATATAGCTCATGAAAGATTAAATTATGCAAATATCTTGATTATTTAATTTGCAAAATATTATGTTACTTGTTTGTGATATATCTAGATTATTTAATTTAAATAATTTTTTTTGCAAAGTATAACATGAGAGTTAATCTTTAAAAATATTTTCACAATATAACCTTTGCGATTTGTCATTGCTATCTAGATGAGTGCATTCTAATTATACAACTTTTAATATGTAGCCCTTGATTGTGAAATCTTCGTTATTTGTCTTATAACATAAATTTTTTTTTAACATTTGGTATAAATTATAAAAGAGTCAATTTTAATTTTGTAATAATAGTGCGATAATAATATTTTAACTTATTTTATTTTTGATGGGCTTTGAGTCTAGATCAAGGTAACAATGGACTATATAACATAAATATGCATGGTTATAAAATAAACTTATCCTTTGTTACTATGAAAACATAATAGCTCTATATGCACACCATGCTTGCGAAAGCAAATAGAAAGCTCAGTTGCTGCGTAATAATATTATGTACTAAAAATATTGATATCTTATTTTATTAACATATTGTTACTTTAAGAATCTTGTAAATCTATTGCTTACAAATTTTTATTAGATATAAATATGTAACTAAATTAGCTATGAAAACGAGCTCGCGCCCATAGCGTACATACAAGGCTAGTTCTATATGCCAATGCGTAGCCCATAGGTCCATAATGTGAATACTAAGGTCTCGTTCGCCAAGACTGAAATGAATGAACTAAATTTAATTCTTGTGGAGCTCTAAAGAGTACTCAATAAAACAAAACTAAATTAAACTTAATGGAGGTGTGAAGGTAGTGATGGGGGCGTCAACTCCAACTGGAAAGCACCCAAATATTCAAGGTGAGTTTTTCCTCTCTTAGAATCTAGTAATGGTCGAATCTAATGATCATTATTAAAGGCCGGAAATTTGACTTTCTTACCGAAAATAGGTTTTTTTTTGTACCTTTTAACAAAACTTAAATTTTAAGTTGGTATATCCCCACAAAATGCCCTATTACACTCGTATATCAAACTAATGTAAAGGTCTTATTTCAATTCCTTCAACAATAAGACCCCCCTTCAAATGATGCCCTTTAATCTCCATTAAACTCATCTTCACAATCTTATTATGATCACTACAACACCCACCACAAAAAAATTGCCCTAACTCAATTTCCATCCATCCATCATCACGTACACCCCGGGTGTATGAAAATGCTATTCTCCAACCCTTGATTTACCCTTGATGTCAAGATTTCTGTGCGATTATAGTATAACAACCATTGGATGTGATGTTTCTTTCCAAAATCTTGGCGTAGGTACATAGTATTGTGGTACACTAGATCATTATCCACTTTGACTGATACTTCCATAGGCATAATATCCAAACCATATGCACGTTCAGACACCTTGAAAATTAGATATGCACCATAAGTTGTTTTTTTTTTTTTTTTTTTTTTGACATCGAAGAAATTTGCATTAATGAAAAAAAAATTACAACCTAATGCTTAAACAACCAAAAACACAAAAACCTAAAGTGAGCTAAACTTGCTCTTAACAACAACCGCCACTACATAAAAAACATAAACTAAAACAAAGCGGCTCGATCTGGTGGATGACGCTGCTTCTGGTGGATGAACGTAGTAGGAAGAAGAGAGTTGATTTCACGCGCGGGGGAAACAAAGTACCAGCGAGAATATGAACTCGCGACTAGACCAATACCAGGAACCTGCTGTCACCTGGAATCCGATGATCAAGTCTGTTGAGAAAGTCACATTCTTGTGTGACTTAATACCCTTTTGAAAGGGTTTTACAGGCTCCTCTTGAGAGGAGAAGCGCAAAGAAGTGGACGCGCTGTAACCCCAATTGATAAATTGGGGGGCTGCCTTCAGATTTCGTTTTGTCAAGGCAATGATAAATGAAATCATTACCGAGCGAAAAAGAAATCTAACCAAGGTTAGATTTCGAAGAACCATCCGATTATTAAAATCGGGGAAACCAAACCCCAAACATGAAATTGAATGCCACTCAAACCCTAACCAACGACATAGACAGATTGAAATAACCCGTACCACCACCATAATAAACAACAACACCATACTCAGCCAACCAAGTAACCTCGACAACAAAGCAGTAAAATAGACTTAACGTGGGTAAGGGGACGCGCTACTAAGAGCCAGAGAAACTCCAGGGGAAGGGGGATAACGACACCACCACCTTGAGAACCTTCGACCATAACACTAAGGGGGAAGGGAAAGCCAACCACTAACAGCGAACTAAGGGGGAAAAACCTATAATTTTTACTTTTCTGTGCGAGAACACTAAGGGGGAAAGGGGGAGGGGAAGCCCTGTAACTTTACTTTGTTTTTGAAACAACACTAAGGGGGAAAGGGGAGAGGGAGGCCCAAAACACCGGACAAAGGGGAGGGGGAGGGGATGCCCGAAACTAATAACTAAGGGGAGGGGGGATGACCTAACCACGAAAAACAAGGGAAAGGGGGAAGGGGAACCAAACCAAAACGAAATCACTATGGTCGGAGGCGGCGAAGACGGCGGAAACGGCGTGAGTGAGAGGAGCGACCGAAAAGCTGGCGACAAGCGACGGAACCCACCCGAAAAACTACTCGACTAGACGAAAGAAAACTAGGCGACGAGGCGGAAGTGTGAATGCTATGAAACCCGATGGAGAACCGACCGAAAAGCCAAAGAAAAACAGTGGAACTCGCCGGAGATCCGCCGGAAACCTACGCGGCGCCGGATCTCCGGCGAGTTTTAGGGTTAGGGAGTTTTTGTTTTTGGTTGTAGAGAGAAGGCAGAGGAAAAAAATTTAGAGAGAGGGCGATTTTTATGTAATAGCACCGAGTACCATAAGTTGTTTTTGGTGATAACATTTTCATTTTTAGATAGCCATGGATTTCTAGCCATGATGTGGTTCTTAGCTCCACGTTTTCCTTAAACCTGAAATTAGTAAAACAAGTACATACTTATGTATTAAGATCATTTCGTACAATTAAGCTAATATATGTTCGTGATAGAGAATATATTTAAGATAATATTTTCTCGTAGATTTATCAGTTCATTACTTTTATTATTGATCTGAATATTATAAGGAACTCTAGTTGATCTTGAACGTGATTAAGAGTTCAATATTAAATTTTTAGCATTAAATCTTTAAATTTAAAGAATTGAACAACATAATATATTCGTTTCATATTATGTGATTATTCATCTCAAAGGTAATAAAGATGTATATAAATTTTATCATTGTAGACTTGTAGTATAGTATTTGTAATGAGAAGTAGCCCTTAAGGCTCTTGTTTAGACGGATTATTTTACTTTTTCATTATCATCCTTTGTAATATAACATATTCTTTTTTTAGAACATATAATTACATTGTCGTTTATCATACGCTTACTTTGCAGATGAATTCAATTTTTTTAGGTAGGTAACTAGGTAAGTTAAAGCCCCATATAAGGAGAGGGGTAATCGAAACTCCCTCTTTGTAAGGGATGAAATTCGATCTCATAACCTTTGAATATCATAGATGATTCTCATATCATTAAATTATCACTTGCTGCATAAAATACACTAGAGTATAAGATGATAATTGTAGAATAGTCTAGTGGAGGTTAACCTTGAATCAGAGGACTTTTTCCAGGACCAATATAGTGGGGCGTTGGCCCATGCAATTGATAGATCTCGTGCTGATAAAACGTATGATTTGAGTCCGCTAAGCCTGTCTAAATTAAAAATTTGTACGGCAACAAGTTTGGCACATATGTTAAACAGATTTAACAAGTACAATGATAAGCTTTAGTCATAAATTAGCTTAGACAAAATAATAATACAAAATCTTTAATATTATAAAAAACTTGATATTACAAAGACTTTTACATCCTGAGTTCTATTTTAGACTTTTAGTTGCAACAAAGGGTCGTGGGAAAAAAATGTAGAACATGTCGTCTACTGTGAAGAAAAACATTTTTTATATACTCATATGATTACAGTGATGAGAAGAGGTAAGAGAAAGAATTTTTTTAAAAAAAAGTTTATGTGACGTGAAGAGATATAGAGAAAAATATATCTAAAATAGGTGATGTTACCGCCAAAAAAGAACACTCAAACATAAAAGTGTCGACAAATAAAAGAGAATGGAGAAAGTATTAAGTTTTTTTTTTTACAGGAGAAAGTATTAAGTTAACTTTAATACTTAATGCTAATCAATTATTAGTCAACAATTATACTTATTATTGTATTAGATGCAATAGCTACTTTTTCCTTCTAACAAACCAAGACACTTAAAACCAAATTTTGCTCCCTTCACATTGAATTTCAACATCACTTAGAAGCCAAAAGAGGTTCTATATATCCCAAAATTATATTGTTGTGTAAGTGTGTCCCTCTGTAAGAAGTAGCTCTTTGAACCATATTTTATCCCATCATTTTCTCTTTTGTTCTTTAGAGTCTAGAGTGAGACAACTCAATTGCCCATAACAAAATGAGGCTTAACTTATTTATTGCTTATGCTTTGAGTTTGCACTAACAATTAGGCTCTGTTTGGTAGGGTGTAAAATATTTCCATGAAAATGAGTTTTCCTTTTCCTTTCATTTTCCGTTGTTTGGTTTGATAAGGGGTGTAAAACAAGATTTTCATCAAGGGAGCTTTAGGTGAAAATCATTTTCCTTTCAAAAGGAAGGGAAAACATAATTTCCTCCCTCTTCCTTAGCAACCTTTTACTATCCTCTTATCCATCCTCTCCCTTCCCCTTCCAATTTTCTCTTTTCCATAACTTTTTTTACATTGAACCAAACAAAGGAAAATTATCTTTGCATCTGAATTATTTTCCATTGTAAAATGTTTTACATGAAAAATCATTTTACATTGAAATGTTTTACATCCAACCAAACGGAGCCTTAGAGTGAATCGGCAACAAATTCAACGAGCACATAAAAAGGCAAAATTGTGTGCTGGAACTTGTTCGAGATTCACTACTACTGTTATATAATTCCACCAATGTCAAAAAAAATAATTAATTTATGAATTATGCATGCTAAACAACGTACTAATAAAGATAATGAAAATTTACAAACTTTGATAGGTCTATCTAATAAATTTCCCTCAGTAATTGTAAGGAATTGAGAGATAAGAGTGTAGGTAACATCCATCAAAGTAACTATACTAACCTTATTTCCACCATCTATGAGAACAGAGTTGCAAAAAAGGAAGAACAACCCTTTCTTTGTACTAAACTTAAGCAAAGATGGATCAGCTCTTGATATAATCTCATGGTAGTCAACTGGAAGGAAGCTCTCCCATACGCAGTCCAACTCCGCGGCCGATCGTAGCTCCGAGCACGCGGCCGCAGACCGGCAAACATCCTGTGGTGAGCAGAGAGATAAAATGGTAGAGACACAATCCTCAGGCAGCTCGCTGAAGTTCATCATCACCATCTTTTTCATTTGTTATCCAAAATGGAGAATAAATATTAATACTCCTAATTAATGTTATGTAAGTAATCAACGTCCTATATATGTATAAATAATGTAGGTTGTCTTTGTAGTTTTACTTGTTAGCACGAAGAAATTAAAGTCTTATTGTCCCGATTTTGATAAATCTCATCTCGTCAAGTGGTGCCTCATATTATTAACATGTGCGGAATTGTTATGTGGGCTGTGGGGTACATTGATAATAGGCAACTTGCAGCTGATTCACATCGACAATTGGCTAGAAAGCGAATGATGATGAGCATTGAACCGTCAATGTCATAGACCCTTTCTAACAAGAGCGTAAGTTTTTTTTTTTTTTTTATCGTTCTCACTTAAAATCAAGATATTATTTATATTTAGAGAGAATTTTCTCAAAAAATTTTTCAATTTATAAGAAAAAATATAATCAAGTGAGTCCTTGTTTGATTCGTTCAATTATTACATTATTAATATTCAATAATTATAATTTTTACTAATATATAGTGAAAGATATTTAATTTCAAAGATGTGTATTTGAAGATGTACACAAGAAAGTGAGAAAGAAAAAAAAAAACATGAGTATGTCTTAAAAGTGAAATACAAATGAAGCAAATGGTAAGAACAAAAACACTTTCAATTGGAAAACACAAAAAAAAATCCATATTAATTCCATCGGATCAAAAGTTTTTGTTGGGTATATGGTAGTATATGAAGCTCATGGAGGTGTATGGGTGTGGAGATGAGGTTGCGTAGAAGGAAAACGTCATTTGGGACATAAGGCTAACTTTGAATGGACATATCTTTCAATCTATAAATGATTTTGAGGTGATTCAAAGTGGAGGTGATAGCTTGTTCCGAGAGCTTTCCAATAATAGGTCATATGTCCAATTCTGGTGAGAAACGAGAAAGTTATGACGGTTTTACGAAGAACTGACGAAACTGACGAGTTTCTTCAGTATTTCTGTCCAATAGGTCCTCGCCCGCACGTCGTCGAGCTGCGGGGATGCAGTTTTCCAGTTTTTTTCCTTTAATGAGGGTATAAATAGGTGCCCTTATTACGATTATTGTATTCTTCATCTCTAAACACATATTTGAGAGAGAAAAAGCTGTAGAGAGAGTTCGTGAGTGCTTTTGTAATCTTTCTTGAATATTCATCGATTCCTAGTGCAGATTCGTGGTTTTTCTCCCAGTTCTTGGGTTTCCACGTAAAATTTCTGGTATGTTCTTTCCTGCTTTATTATTTGATATTCTATTATTGTTTGCTATTATTCTTAGATTGATAGTCAATAGAACTTACAGTTTTGTACGCCTTGTGGCCCGAAAAATTTGATCCGCTTTATATTTAGGTAATACTCCCTCTGTTTTTTTTTATCTTTCTCACTTAGAATCTTGACACTATTCATGCATAGAGAGAATCTTCTCAAATGTTCTCAATTTATAAGAAAAAACATAGTCATGTGGGTCTTGTTTGATTCGTCTCAATTAGTACTTTATTAAAATTCAATCGTTATAATTTTTACTAATATATAATGAAAGATATTTAAGTTTTAAAACGTGCTTTGGCAAACGTGCAAAGTCAAAGTAGGAATGATAAAAAAAAACAGAGGGAGTATAGTCCCATAATATATTTTTACTTTTTATCACAATACAAAAAACTAAAATATCGAACCAGGCACAAACAATAGGGATTAGAACTTTAAGTTGGTTGGCAATAGTTTTGTGTGCTTAGTTTAATTACATTATTTGGGATAAATTTAAAATATGTCAAAATATCATACTATAAATTAATTAAAAATAATATCATACGAAGTAACCATTAACATATACGATAGCTACAAAATCTCTTACACACGGTTAGTTCAAGCATATACTACCTACGATTCTTTTTCATTTATACAATTTGACTTTCACAATTACGTACTAATGCAAAATTTTGACCATTAACGACATCTCTAACTGTAAACATGTAGAATTAAAAAATTATATACTATTTAGAAAATATATATTGAGAAAATTTAACAAAATCCCACTTGAATATAAATTACAAATGATGGTCAAAGTAATATAGATAAATAGTGTCAAAACGCAAAATATGTAGATTAAAAAGAAATGGAGGAACTCTATGATATGTCCAACACTTTAGTGGCCATAATATTATATTCCCTCTGTTTCATTTTAATCTACACACTTATACTTTTCACGCATACCAATGCAAAACTTTGAGGACACATATCTTTAGCTTTGTATTTGTAAAAATTATAAAAAGTACATATTAATAAAATACATGTTATGATAAATCTAACAAGATCTCACTTGACTATTTTTTCACCGTGTATAATTCACAAATGATGGTCAAAGTGAAATTTGTGAATAGCATAAAATATCAAAGTGTAACCATTAAAATGAAACGGAGGGAGTAAAGTTGAATGGTTAGGATGGTTAATATGATTGATGGATCACATATAAATTAAATCGGGTTGCAAGAATAAGCCACAGAATAGAATTGAAGGATTCGGTTTGGTACTCCCTTCCGAAACTCGATTTTGGTTTTGTACTTATAAACAATAGGCCAATCTAAAGTAAAATTTTTTAATATAGGAGTACTACACAATGTCATCAATTAGAAAGCTAAGATTTTTTTAGTAATATCTTTATCACACAAACACATACCTTCGAGGACGCTTTTGAATATGATGTTGGCTGAGCTGCCCCCATCGACTAACACTCGCTTCAACAAGCAATTACTGACAGTCAGGGATATGACTAGTCTATCGTGATGCTCTACGTCGCAGACGTCGTCGTCATCAAAGGTTATTGCTATTGCTTCGAACTTGCGTTCTTCCGCTGACCTGCAAGATTTAAAAACGGCGGACGAGGGAGTACCCTCTCTTGCTAGCCTTTTGGCTGCGGAATACGTTAGTCCACATACATCAGATCCACCAGAAATAACATTGATTACCTTTACGTGCGTGGGCGAAGTAGGAGGGTCGGACTGCGCGGTATTCCTACCGAAGGAAGCTTTACCTTTGTCGCTCAAGAGGTCTTTAAGGTGCCCCTTATTAAGCATGAACGCAACCTCTCGTCGCAACGCAATGCATTCCTCCGTCTTATGGCCATGATCATGATGGAACTGACACCACCTTATTTGATCTTTTTGCGCATCCGGCCGATCTCTCTTCTTTGGCCAACGGACGGGTGCTCCGATTTTGGACAAGGCATTTACAACGCCTCCGACATCGACGGAAAATTCGTAAGAATCTAGATCTGGGAAGGTCGGCGACTTCGTCCTTGCGTCACTACCTGCATTCTCAACAACGTCAGTAACATTGTTTACCTGATTTGAACGACCATATGGGAGGCTTCGCCAGTTATTCTTCTTGGGGACGAAAGCCTTCCGGTCAGCAGGGGTCTCTGGTGCACGCCGCGTTGATATAGTGTTAAGGATGGCATCGTCCTCCTCCAGTCTCATCTACGCTAGTGCTCGCGATTTGACTTCCTCGAACGTTTGACACAGGTACTTTGTCAGACGGTTGTATAGCTTTGATCGCAAGATTAGTCCTTTCCTAGAAACATTCAATAGCAGTATTAGTATCAAGATCTTTAATGCTAATCATTTCTTTATCAAAGCGATTATAATAATCGCGAACATATTCTTTAGGCCCTTGGACGACGCCATATAGGTCGCTCGTCTTCTTTTCCAGGCTACGACTGCCTTCAAACTTCTCATAGAACTTGTTGACTAGAGTGGAAAATTTTCCAATGCTCCCTGGCCTGAGGGATCCGAGAAATTTGAGAGCGGGACCGGTGACCGTGGCTCCAAAGGACTTGCACATGCAGGCCTCTACCAAATGCCAAGGAATTGACGCTTGCCACATCTGCTGCTTGTATTGGGCGACATGCTCGCCTAGATCGGTTGAACCATCATAATTAGCAACGAGGGTAGGCAGATTGAGCTTCTTGGGAAGCACGGCCTTCGCGATCCTTTCGACGAATGGCGCCTCTGCATAACCGTCTGGATGCTCCACGATGCTTGGCGTCGGAACCCCGGAGAGCTTGGACATGAGCTTCATTAAGCACTTATTCTGCTTTTCGATCTGGACCATGCGCTTTGCCATAAGATTCGCTTCTCCTTCGCCTTGGTCGTTCTCTCCATTGTTTAAGGGCTCTTCATCCTCGGGCTCTTCGTCGTTTTCAGGCTCCTCATTATCTGACTCAGAAAGGTTCCCCATGAAAGGGATGTCGTTCAGATTAGTGCAACGTCGGACCTTCGAAGCTTTGGACAACGCTTACTCTTCCTGCAATTTCTGGATTCTCTCTTGCGACGTCGTGAAGTCGGTAGCTAGCCACTCATTGGCTTGCTTCATTTCGAGCATTTCTGCTCTCATCTGTTCATATTGTCTCTGCATTTCCTCGAGGTTAGGTGTTTCTCCCATTTGATAGATTTTGAACAGTAGATGGTCTGGTTATGCCCCACGGTGGGCGCCAAATTGTTTATGCTAAAATTTATCACTTACGATGAAATTGAAGTTTGGGACAATTTAACCAGATTATGTTTAAGACAATGCAACAAACAAATGCAATGGGGATGAAAGGAGATTAAGACACAAAAATGGTGACGCGAAAAACCCCAATGAAGATGGGTAAAAACCGCGGGTGGATGGAGATCCACCAATCTACTATGGTTCACTGTCTTTCTTAGTGAGTGATTGTCGTTACAAAAGTATTTTTCTCTCAAGTATTCTCTCGGTAATGTTGCGTAATCTCTCACTTATGACCCTCTACTCTCTTATGTATGCCTTTTTCTTTCCTTGGCTTTTTCTCAACGAATACATAATAAATTCACTAATTATTACATTAATTTCCGTTCTTCAATCATGGGAGATCTTCCCTATTTATGCTCCAACGTCACAAAATACGCTCCTTAACGGCTGATTTTATGCCTCGTTAGGCTCCTTCCTTATTTGGAGAAACCGTTACTGCTCAGTGCTTGGCTCCAATTTTACGTTCTCTGTCGCGTCTTCAAGTCATGGTCACCTTGTCATCATGTCGGATTGCTCCATGTCGTCACGTCGCGTCGTCATGTCATTGCGTCAATGTCATCCTGTCAAAAAATCCAGCCATAACATTAATTTTCATTTCAAAGGTCACATGTTCGATACCTTGCACTTATATATTTTTTTTTGAAAGTGATGAGTACACATGAACATAAAGCATTTGCATTAGAAATTTGAGGAGAGTGCCACGGGGCACATAGACTTTCTTTCGCATGCCTTTTAATATATTTGTATAGATATTAATACATGAAATTATTATTACCCGAGGCATTGTCCGGGCCTAAAAACTAGTTCGATACTCAAATAGTGCATTTTGTGTGTGTCTGTATCATCACAATTCAAATTGCATTTAGAAATTATAATTATGACTATTGTAGAGAGAAACTCAAAGTTATAACACTTACGAATGGGATTATAGGAAGAACTCTATGCTAGATGTCAGATGGTTGTTTTTATTTACTTATTTATTCCAATTGGTTTGTTTTCGTTGTCAATCAACTCCCTAGTTGTGGTTACACTGCCATATTATATCGTTAATCAACGAGTTCTAATAACATGTATTCATATGATCATGATAACTGAAGCTTTGAATGACTGATCCGATAACATAATCATAACAAGTCAACGATACAATATAGTTCTTGTTTAAATTGTTTAAATCAGTAACAAATTCTTCACTAATTTGAATTCTGACCAATAAAGACTATCAAGTATATATTGCATAATTTGACGTATCAATTCTAACCAAGCTCCAGTATAATCTAGTCCAAATTAGTTCGGTTGAAGCCGTAGATAAAGACATAAAGTTTAGCTCGGATCGGATTTGGACTCCAACTCCCATAAACAAAGTTCTTTTCAAGTTGACTTCAACTCAACCTTTTATGATGCATCCATTTCTAGACGGGTGCTACTTTGTAAAGTTGACATTGATACTCGAAATTTTTGAACAAAATCCTTAAAAAAACACACAAGTATCACTTTTCGACGATTATATGCCATCTTTATAAGAGTCATCTTTCAATTATATAAGTATATTTTTTCAAAATTTTAATGTGATTGTTCAAATTCCGTGTCAATATTTCTTTACCTTATTCCATGTCATTTTTGAGTCCCATTGTACTATTTTAAACTTCAATACCATCTTTTAATGTGTTATATTCTCAAGCATTTTGTACCATTTTTTGAGAAGTTCAGTCACTAATACCATTAAGCAGTGTTTACATTTTCCCATCTGTTCTGAGTTCAGTATACTAGTATCACAGTTCAGTTACTAAACAAGATCCGCATTTGTTCAACATACCGGAGAGTAAAACGTTAAAGCTGATCACAAACTCATAGGGTTGCTCTGCAGGAGTGCAACTACACTCAATTGCAGATTTTGTCACAGAATTTTATCATAGTTTTGGCTCCTTATCAATGGATATATAGCAAAATCATATTTTCGTTAATACACAATATAGTCACACACTTTTATATACCATAAAGAACTAGATTAGTGATCATGAGCCTATTTGCATTGTTGGCTCGTGAGTTGTTTGAGCTCGACTTGTAATTTTATGAGCCAAAGAGATTGACTTAAGAGCGAGGCTCGTGAGCAAGCTTATATTTTTTTTAAAAATGGTTATGGTTTTAACTTTTAACAGACTATAACATCGAACTAGACAGTACAAATAGTATAGATTTTACACAAAAATAATCTAAACAATAGAATATTAGCAAAAACTTTAGAATTAGGAACATCATAACCTACAAAGAATAACTCAAACAATGCTAAAGAACACAAAATAGAGAAAATCCCATTATGCGTCGATCTAAAACTGGTATCTATTTCACAAGGCGACTCTTTTTTCTTTTTTTTTGGTGAACAACGGTAACTAGATAGATTAGTAAGTCATGGCAAAAAGCCTATTACAATCATCTGAAAAATTATCCTGGCCGGCAATAATTAGGGGGTGGGGAAAATACCTAATTACATTCAAGATAAGGTGACCCTCTGGTTTCTACATAAACACGGATGTGCTAAATAAATAGTACTTGTAATAGTTAAAAATTGACAAGTTTAACACAAATTAAAAGAAACAGGATCAATTAGTTTGTAATTCTAAAAGAAAGTCATAAACATAAACTGATGAATATCATGAAATCAGATTACTCCAAAATTTATGTTGCATAATATTTTTTCTTAGTCTGGAAACTAATAACTAATAATATCCTTTGCAAAACTGATCGAATTTGTAATCTATATTTCTTTACTTTTGCAAGAATTGAAAAAACAACTATTACATCAACAAAAAAGAAGAATTTTGAACTCTAATTCACTACTAATAAAATGAAAAAAAAAAAAAAACAATCACCCTAAAGATATACGTGCCCTAAAAAACATTAATTAGAAAGAAGAGATACATCGATCTAGGACATATTGTTGGCTTGTTGCCCAAGTAATTAAACTGTATGTTGTCTCTCGTCAACAGCAAAGAAGTAAAGCTGATAAGTTTTAGACTGAAAACATACAAAACTAATTACTAGTACTGGTACTACGAGTTACTACCCCGTAATTGATCCTAGGTGTCCTTGGCTTTGTTCTTCCCCAACTCATTAATGGAAACTTAAGCTTGTTTACAAGAAAATAGATATGGCCATTGGATCGAAACGACACGAGTCGAATGGTATCTCTTAATCCTAGTTCATTCTCTGATCTAAGGGACTTATATGCACTACCATTGAGTACATACCTAAATCCAACACCACCTTCGAAATCCCAACGACATAATGTCATGTTATACTCTTTTAGAGATTTCCACCCTATCACCTTACATCAATACTTTCCTTTTTATTTATCTCGTTCTTCTTGGATTTGGATTTATGAAGATGTAACTTCTCAGCATCTGTTAGAAACTCCGATAATGTACTTTGGCTCTCTGGAATCGATAATCGGTTTTGTTGATGAGTTACATCAGATGCTTCAAGTTTTTTCCTTAAAATTAGTTTCATGTCAGTCACGTTTTCATACTTGTTCTTTGTCATAATGTCATTGAGCAACCATCTACATATACGATCCTCGTGACTTGATGATGATGACGCCGCTTGATTAGATGAAGAAGATGGTTGATTATCATCATCCATTGTTGATTCTGGGTTCGAGGGAGGCATCAGTTTCTTGCTCATCATACTAGTCTCTATTATCAAAGCTTCTCTCTTTTCTACATTATTTAACGAGACTACTTTATTGCTATTATCCTCTATTAAGAGATCACAATGCATATCGATGGGTGGTTCATCTAAATCAAAAGTCTCTCGAGTTTCATTATCATTCTGGTATGGAGGTTCCATGTGTGTTGATTATAAGAGAGAAAAATAAAGAGAAGCTTAATCTATATTTTGTTGAATAATACGTACGTGAATAATGTTCTTGTATCCTACTATATATATGGTAGATGTATTTATAAGACAAACTTAGTCATCTCCAAGTTGTAGTAGAACTAGTAAATCAACACTATTTCGGACTTGGAAACTAGTTATTCGATGGATAAGATAAGCTAACTAAGTTGTTATATAATCTTAGAATTGTTAATAGAGGGATATTAGTTAGGATATAGTTTATATTTTTGAAATTGATATGATGGGGTAAAGTTAGGCTGTCCATATGCAACTTGATTCAAATGAATTTTAAAAATTATAGGTTACAACATATATTAATATGAAGTTAATGAATATACTAACTTTGTTTCATAATACATGTGGCAAAAGGCTAGTATTTTATAATAACAAAAGTAGTATTGTAACCCCCCGAAAATTCATACCTTAATTAAACACATTTTCTCCTACTTAGCTTAGCAGCGAAAAATGAAACTTAAGCCTTGAAATATTGCCCACTAATACAACGCAACCTTACATATTCCTTGGTAATTAATACACAAATGTTCGGCTCAAATAATAATGATTTCCCTAATACGAGATACCATACAATTTCCCTTGAACGTATTCCTTATTAACAACGCTCTTGCAATGGTTCTGCTTATATCTAAAATATAAAAATAAAACGTCATGAGCCGAGAGGCTCGATCAGTAACGCTCTACTCTAACATTGTAAATTCATTTTATTTGCAAAAAGCGAGAAGAGAATATAGTAAAACCATTTCATAAACATACTCTTCGAATCAGGAATTTAAAAGTCATTTACATAGTCATTCATTAATATAATTTCCGTTATCACATTTCATTATCAGAAAACTTTTTTTGGTTACTTGGCGAGTACAAAAGAAGGCATAGCCACTGAGGACTTAAGTCCCGCATTAAAAGGTGGCATATAATGCCATAACAAAATTTAAAGCCACCGAGGATCTTCATCCCCCATCAGAAGGTGGCATATAATGCCAATAGTAACATAAGGCAAAGCCACCGAGGATATTCATCCCCCATCATAAGGTGGCATATAATGTCAGGCAAAGCCATCAAGGACATTGTCCCCCATCAGAAGTTAGCATATGATGTCATTATGCGGGTGCCACCGAGGACATTGTCCCCCATCAGAAGGTGGTGTTGCTGTCAGATAACAGAATGACACGTGCACAACCCTGAGAACATAGTATTGTCATTCACCATTTTTCACTTTCATTTATCATGTTTCGTTTCTTTTAAGTAGTTTTCAGAAATCATAGCAAAGTCATTGCATAACGTCATCAAATCATCGAACATCTTGTTGTGCATGTACATGTTAAGTTTTATGCACATGTTATGTTTTGATGATGAAAATTAATATAATATGTTATAGCATGAAAGTATGTAACAGTTGCAACAGATGCATGAAGAAGAAAGAAATTGATAAACGAAGACTTTGAAGAAAAGAAGAATCAAGAATGAAGTTCGAGTTTATAATTTCTTAGAATAGTAACTTTAGATTAAAATGTAATATGCTTAGTAATATGCAATGTGCTATAAATAGAAATATAAAGTTAATATAATTATTATCTTCTTTGAGTTAAGAAATAAATAATTATATTAAATTATATTTCTATATAAAAAGGAAATAAGTTTTCAAATCAGAAATCAAAAGGGATTAAGGAAAACGAGTTTTTAAAGAAAAAGATTTTCTAAAAAATTGCTTGTATAAAAAATGCGTGTATAAAAGATTTTAATAAAACAAAGTTTTTAAAAGATTTTGATAAAAACGTGTATGAAAAGATTTTGATAAAAACAAGTTTTGATAAAAGATTTTATAAACGTGTTTTATATAAAACGATTTTTGAAAAAGATTTTGATAAAAAATCGTTTTGATAAAAACGTGTTTTTAATAAAAAAGATTTTTATAAAACGAGTTTTATTAAAACATGTTTTCTGATTTTCTAAAAGGATTTGGAAAAATATTTTTAGATATAAACAGACTTTGAGTTAAAAAGAAAATCTAGATGGAAAACTTATCTTTGTTTGTTTAAAAGATAAAGATAGAAAAAGATAAAGTTTATCCCTTAAATCAAGGATTAAAAGATAAAGATATTTTTAAGTGATTTTGCCTAACAAGCTATAAAAGGGAATCAGAATTCACTTTTAAATCTTACGTTTTCAGAGAGATAAATCGAGTCTAATTGCTGAAAACTATTTCCTTGGCACTGAGCATAGCACTGAGCGATTAGGTTTAAGTTACTATTTCTCAATTGTAATTGTCCTCTATTTGCTTGACTAAGAAGCACATCTTTGAGGATCGTTCTTTTCTGTAACTTTTACATTATAGAGAGTGTCAACACTTAGAGTTAAGTGTTGGGAGTCATTACTAGGGTTAGTAGTGAGGGGAATCGTATTGTATCAAGAGTTTGATATTTTAGGATTCAAAGAAATAAAAGAGTTTTTGTTTCTTGTGGACGTAGATCTCAGAGGTGAGATTGAACCACGTTATATCTTGTGTCAAATCTAATATCTTTTAAGTTTATTATTCGCAAAAAGCAAATTAGCAATTTTCGAGTGTTCAGCTCAGAGCCTGGCACTGAGCTGTAAAAGGATTTTTGCGAAAATCGATTAGATTTCACCACTCAATTCAACCCCCCCTTCTTGAGTGTTCCCTTGGTTCACACAAGTGGTATCAGAGCAGGCTATTCTCGTAAGACTCACATCTAGAGAATAGAAACCATGAACACACAAGACGACTTTCGCTGACAAGTATTCCAAGTGTCCAATTTTCAACGGGAAAGATTATGGATGGTGGAAGACTAGGATGAGGATATACATTCAAGGTTCTGACTTTCAATGCTGGAGAATCATAAAGACTGGACCTCTTCCTATTCAAAACAAAGATGATGAAAGGAAACCTGTCGACAAAGAGGAAGAGAGTACAATTCTGTTGACTAGGAAAGGCAGAAAAGAATTTCAAAGCTATGAGTATTCTCCAATCTGGAATTGGACCTGATGAATATTCAAGAATCTCTGCATGCACCACTGCTAAGGAAATTTGGGACACATTGGAATTGGCCCATGAAGGTACAAACGAGGTAAAACAGTCTAGGATAGATTTACTAGTCCAACAATATGAACTGTTCACAATGAATAAGGACGAATCTATTAAAGATATGTTTACCAGATTTACACTAATAACTAATGAACTAAGATCTTTAGGAAAAATCTATTCTTCTGAAGATTTAGTTAGAAAAGTGTTAAGAAGTTTGACTAATAAATGGCTTCCTAAAATAACTGCTATTCAAGAGGCTAAGGATTATCAAAACTCTCACTAGAACAACATTGGTTCTTAATGACTCACGAACTTGTTTTAGATCTAAATCAAGTGAACCAAAGAATAAAGGGTTGGCCTTAAAAACTGAAGTAGAAACGGATGATAGTGAAAGTGATGAAGAAGTAGCGTCTCTAACTAGAAAGTTTCAAAATTTCTTAAAAGAGAACAGGAGCAACAACTTCAGGAGAAGTGGAAACTTCAAAGGTAAAGGCACTACTTCTAACCCTAAGAAAAGTGCTACTAACTCTGGTTGTTTCAAGTGTGGTGAGTATGATCACAGGATTAAAGAATGCCCTCTGTGGATGAAGAAAAGCCTAGAGAAAACGAGAGCAGTCAAGAAGAGTACAAGAAAGCATGATCGGCAGTCTGGGGAGACTCGGATTCTGACAGGATCAGTGCCAGCTCAGAGCCACGAAGCAAAATTATGTCTGAATGCTGTACAGACAACTCTGAAGACGGCACTGAGCCATGACGACTCACATCTATGCTTGATGGCTAAAAGTTCGAACCCTCTTGAAGAGGAAGAAGACAGTGAGGTAAGTCTAACTTCTTTAAAACCTTCAATTCATCTTCTTTCCAAAAGTAAGCTTGTCATATTGCTTGAAAACGTAATTGATGATTGTCAAAACATGAATGATAATTTTGATAACATGAAAAGGGAAATAAAAAATTTGACAGGCTAAAAATTGGATTAGAAACAGAATATAAGGAATTACTTAAAGAAAAAAAACTCTATGAAAAGGATTGACGAGAAAGACTTAGAGATAAACACACTAAAACAAGAAAAGACTCTAGTTGATAATCTCGTAAATAACTCAGTGCCAGTCACTGAGTTCCAAGCTGAAAAGATCTAGTCTTGAGGAACAAATTAAAATTAAATCACGAGTTGAATGAACTTAAGAACTCAAGACAACAATCAAATTGTTCCACTATGCTGCCTATGATGATGCAAAGATAAAAGAAGAGTTGGATAAAGTTAAAAGAGACTTAGAGACTTCCCGAAAAAGAAGTAGTGATTTAAATACCTCAGTTGAATTTTTGGAATCACAACTTTCTATTGCTCGAAAGATGCACGAAAAATGGACTAATGGGATGAATGCTCTAAATTACTTAACTTGCACCACAAACAACATGAACAAAACTGGATTAGGATATACTGACCAGCAACCAGTGCCAGGCTCAGTGCCAGAACCTTCGAAAGAGACTTTCGAAAGAGAAAATACGTGGGCCTTCCTGAATATCTAATTTGCAATTTTTGTGGTAATAATGGTCATCTAATTGACGACTGCAACAAAAAGAAAAATCGAATTGCAAAGAATGTCAAACATGTTACTCAAATCTGGGTTAGGAAAGACATACTAGATGCTCAACGTAAGAAAAAGGGACCCAAGCAAATATGGGTTCCTAAAACAAACAAGTAATCATGTAGAAAAAGGTAAGCCCTTGAATTTATTTGTACTGAAGACCAAATGCTGATATTTTCACTAAACCACTTGCTCGTGAAAGATTTGAAAAACTTAGATTAGCTTTGGATTGATTTCTGGTACTTAGTTGATTTGTTGCTTATTTGCCCCTTTGCATACTTAAGAGTTCGAAAGATTATACCTGCACTCAGTCAGATTTTTGATTTAATCCACGACTCCTGAAAAGGCTATTGATGTTATCCTGATAACTGACACCTAAGTTGCTTCAGAAAAATTCATGAAAAACTCCAACAAAGTATCATGTTTTAAAATATCCATTGATGTTGCTTTGATAAAACTAAAATTATTTCAAAAATTGGTTTTCAAAATTGTTTTTTTAAAAATGTATGCAAGGTTGTTAGAGGTGCATAGTGAACTCAAAGCCCAAACACAATCTCACCACCAACTTAAACCAAAAAAAAAAAAACCGGTCCCCCTTAACCCATTTCAAGTTCTCAAAACCTCCCCATTCTCTCTATCCTTCCTCACCTCCAAACCCTAACCATGGGAAGGAAGAACACCAGGCGGTTCCCCAAGAAACCCACCGCCGCTGCCACTTCTTCTCTAGATCCACCGTCATCACCGCACCGCCTCTCCCAAAATCACCGTTCCAAAACCCGCCACAAGATCGGCCCAAGAAAAACCGTCCGCGACTTCTCCTTGCCGTCCTACGCGATCTCCGACCACTTCCGCTGCTACACCTCATGACGCCTCTGACTCTCGCAAACGGAAAGGCGTGAGTTCCGGTCAGCCCACCTCCTCTAAACGACCACGAGTTTCGAAATCTGCAAGTTCTCCAAGGGTTTTATTCGGTCGAACTTATCCCACAAAATGGTTAGGTAATTCTGCTGTTATGTTTCTCCTGGAATCACTTCAATCTCAGGGGTAGGAATCTTGACACCGTGTATGAGGATGACGTTTGTCAATTTTCTAAACTTTCTCAATTTCGGAAGATCAGCCTCTATCCTCCACAGTAAACGAAATTTCATTACCTAAAACTTGTCCATCACCGATCTCTTTATCCGTATGGACTGTGGCTCACCAAGATATTTCATGTTATTGTATGTGTTAAACTCCTACTTCTAAGGAAGTAACCTGTCGTGTGGGTGATGGTATGCTAAGTAGGATGGATTTATGTGTTACGGGTGATGAGTTACTAAAAAAGGACTTTCTGGGGTTCACGCCAAGGGAGGCATGTGTGGGGTGCTTAAAGAAGGTGGAAGAAGTGCGTCACATTAAGAAACAGATGCACAACGACATCACCAACCTATGTCTAAACCATAAACACTTTTCCTTTTATCCTAGTCCTACTATGTACTTTTGTCTATGCCTTGTAGTTTTTCGAAAAACATGTCGGTTTTTGTTAAACTGTTTTGATGCTTTTTGGATGTTATTTTAGATTATTCTGAAGATTGTGATGAATTGGTGTTTGTTGTAGCACCAGCATCACTAGCTTAATTAGTTGAGCTATAGGATTATTTTAAACTTTTTGATTGTGTGAATGATTTTTTGTCTTTTTGCACTTTTTGAGAATGACAAAAGGGGGAAAAAAGGATATAATATTGACTTTGTGTCTTGATGATATCCTAGGTTGAGCTAATGTGAATTGAATATAATGAGCATGTGGGACAAAAGTGAATAATTGAATGCTATTAATCTGATGTACGGATAGATTCTATAAAGGGTGAATAATCCATGCATTCTTTGAGGGGGAACAAAAGAATATATGCATACTTTAAGGGGGAACAAATGTTTATTTAACAATATTATATTTAGTTGTCATACATACAAGGGGGAATTTGTTGTGCATGTACATGTTATGTTTTATGCACATGTTATGTTTTGATGATGAAAATTAATATAATATGTTATAGCATGAAAGTATGTAACAGTTGCAACAGATGCATGAAGAAGAAAGAAATTGATAAACGAAGACTTTGAAGAAAAGAAGAATCAAGAATGAAGTTCGAGTTTATAATTTCTTAGAATAGTAACTTTAGATTAAAATGTAATATGCTTAGTATTATGCAATGTGCTTAATATAGAAATATAAAGTTAATATAATTATTATCTTCTTTGAGTTAAGAAAATAAATAATTATATTAAAATTATATTTCTATATAAAAAGGAAATAAGTTTTCAAAATCAGAAATCAAAAGGGATTAGGAAAACGAGTTTTTAAAGAAAAAGATTTTCTAAAAAATTGCGTGTATAAAAATTGCGTGTATAAAAGATTTTAATAAAAACAAGTTTTATAAAAGATTTTGATAAAAACGTGTATTGAAAAGATTTTGATAAAAACAAGTTTTGATAAAAGTTTTATAAACCGTGTTTTTATATAAAACGATTTTTTGAAAAAGATTTTGATAAAAAATCGTTTTAGAAAAAAAACGTGTTTTTAATAAAAAGATTTTTATAAAATTGAGTTTTATTAAAACATGTTTTCTGATTTTCTAAAAAGGATTTGGAAAAATAATTTTTAGATATAAACAGACTTTGAGTTGAAAAAGAAAATCTAGTGGAAAACTTATCTTTGTTTGTTTAAAAGATAAAGATAGAAAAAGATAAAGTTTATCCCTTAAATCAAGGATTAAAAGATAAAGATATTTTTAAGTGATTTTCGTCCTAACAAGTCTATAAAAGGGAATCAGAATTCACTTTTAAATCTCACGTTTTCAGAGAGAAAATCGAGTCTAATTAAAAGCTGAAAACTATTTCCTTGGACTGAGCATAGCACTGAGCGGTTAGGTTTAAGTTACTATTTCTCAATTGTAATTGTCCTCTATTTGCTTGACTAAGAAGCACATCTTTGAGGATCGTTCTTTTCTGTAACTTTTACATTATGAGAGTGTCAACACTTAGAGTTAAGTGTTGGGAGTCATTACTAGGGTTAGTAGTGAGGGGAATCGTATTGTATCAAGAGTTTGATATTTTAGGATTCAAAGAAATAAAAGAGTTTTTGTTTCTTGTGGACGTAGATCTCAGAGGTGAGATTGAACCACGTTATATCTTGTGTCAAATCTAATATCTTTAAAGTTTATTATTCGCAAAAATGCAAATTAGCAATTTTCGAGTGTTCAGCTCAGAGCCTGGCACTGAGCTGTAAAAGGTTTTTTGCGAAAATCGATTAGATTTCACCACTCAATTCAACCCCCCCCCCTTCTTGAGTGTTCCCTTGGGTTCCAACACATCTCATAGTGGCGGAGCCAAGATTTCACAATTGAGGGGTCACAAAAAAATGGAATACCACTAGCATTAGATGATGGAGTACCACTATGTAGCGTTGAAGAACATGAATTATCCTGAAATTTCATTTTCTTGAATATAAATTATCGAAGATCGGGTTGTTTTCCCATTGCCTTTGATTTTTTTTGATCTAGGTGTATCACTCATCGTTCCCTATAATCATTATTGAAAATAAATTAACACATATGAACTAACTATTAAGTATTAAACTATATGAAAATCAATCAATAAATTACCATCATAAAGAAACTAAATCATCATAGAAAATTATAAATTAATTAACACTACCTAATTTATACAAATTCACATTTCACAAATTCAACATTCACAAAAACAAACTAACAACGTGCATCAATCACTTATCACACTTCACAAATTCGAAAATTAACACATATATGTAAATATTACAATTAATATCAACCAAATAAGATTTTAAATATACAATTTAGGGATTCGGAAATAAATAATGTAAAAGAATTAAAATTAAATTTCTGTAAATGTTAATACAATAATTATTATAATACCTGAGGGCTGCAGGCTGCGAGGACGCGGGGTGAGGGCGGGTCGGAGGACTAGGCGAGGAGCGGTGTCGCCTGCCGGAGTGCCGGTGCGGGCATGTGGCGCGTTGCGAAGGTGAAGGCTGGCCGTCAGTCGTCTGGGCAGTGAGCAGTGTGTTAATTTTATTTTTAGCGTAAGATTTAATTATTATTTTTTTGAAAGAGAAATTTTATTAATTGAAGGCCAAACGGCATCTACAATAGATATTAAAGAAAAACAAGATATAATTAAACAAGGTTAAATCAAATTCGTCGTTGAAGAAACTATAATGAACCAGATCGAGCAATACAGCCCAACCCCCTTGTATTTGCTGAATCAAACATATATTGATGAGGAAGTATATCATTCTGACATAGTTTGGGAAGATCATTCTTGATCGAGCCATGTTAACCGCATCTGAGATTCCAATACCTTCATGTAGACTCTTGAACGTCAACCAATAAGAACAATTTCTCATACCTAAAAACAAAACAACCACACTCACAAATCCAATAAGGGAGAAGGAAATCTCCACAACAGAGACTAAAAACCCCATAACAGGGTTTGAAGAAATCTCATAAAGAGATACTAATTTATTCAACAAAACAGGAAAATAAATTAAAAACTGAAAATAAAAGGGAAAGGGGGGCTTGCCATGGATGAAATCATCCATGGTAGCCCCTAACTGATGAAGAAGGAGTAGGGGAGGCTAGGATTTTAGAGAGAAAAAGAGAGAAGGGAGGCTAGGGTTTAGCGTGAGATTTAATTGAGACAGGTGTGTTGGGAAAAGAAGGAGTGAGAAACTGATAATTTTCCAAATTAAATGATTTTTAATTTTTGATTTAATAAAAAATTTGACAAAAATTGGGAGTTGGGACCACTATAACTAATAATTATAAAGTATGCAAGTGGGCCAAAAAGTAGACAAACTGACATCAAATAGCGTGCGTTTGTACTCTGTTGTGCTTCCTTTCTTTAATTCTTTTTTCTTTTTTTTTTTACGAAAAATCTTTAATTTTTTTAAAAAAATTTGAGGGGTTATATGACCCCACGTGACCCACTCTAACTCCGCCTCTGACATCTCATAGTATCAAATCATTTACATAGCAAAGATTTCATATCCCGCACACCATAAATAGCATAGCGTAAAATATACGGTTTTTTCACCATATACCCCTGACAATTTTTTTTTTGCACAGTATACCCTTTCAACTTTCCAAATTCATCATATACCCCTCACATTTCGAAAAATACATCAACTTACTCTTTTGACTAACGGTGTTAGACTTCCGTTAGTCATTAACCCCTAATCCCCTCTAACCCTAATTAAACTAACCTAAATTAAACTCTAACCCTAACCCTAACCCCCACTACCACATCACCCCATCCCTTACCCCCACTGCCACATCACCCTCCACTACCACATCAGCCCCTCACCTTACCCTCACTACAACATCACCCCCTCACCTTACCCTCACTGCCACATCACCCCCTCATCTTACCCTCACTACCACATCACCCCCTCACCACCACCACCTCCTCACCACCACCCCTCCCACTCCCCAGCAACCCCCCTCCCCCCTCCTTGACCCCCACCCTCACCCCACCGGATTTTCGCACTAGACCCTACCCCCACCCCGACCGGATTTTCGCACCAACCCCACCCCACACCGGATTTTCGCACCTGACCCTACCCCCACCCTGATCGGATTTTCGCACCAACCCCACCCCACACCGGATATTCGCACCTGACCCCTACCTCCACCCTGATCGGATTTTCGCCGACCCCACTCTACCGGATTCTCTGCTCTGAAACCGTTGCACAACCCCCCACCACCTCGCAGCACCCCTAAAATTATCGCACCACCCTCGCACCACTCCTGAAATCCTCGCACCTCCCTTAAAAACCCTCGCACCTCCCTAAAATCCTCGCACCACGCGAAAACCCTTCGCACCACCCTAAAAACCTCGCACCATCATCGTACCTCCCTGAAAAACACCGCACCATCCCTAATAAAAGCCAGATTTATGCCCGAAAGCAATTTTGCGAGGGAGGGGGGTGGGACTGCAGTGTGGGTAACTGGAGTGGGGTGTGGAAGTGGGACTGTAGTGGGGGGGGGGGGAGTGGGACTGCTGCGGGGTGTCGGAAAGTAGAAGGGGTTGCGGTGTTGTGGGCGGCGGATGGGGGGGGCTTCGGGGGTGGCAGGGAGGAGGACTGCAGTGGTGGGGGTGGGGTGGGGTGGGGGTGTGAGTGGGGGATGGGTTAGGGTTAGGTTTAGGATTAGATTTAGGTTAGTTAAGTAGGATTAGAGGGTGATTAGGGGTTAATGACTAACGGAGTTTAACGCCGTTAGTCATTAAGGGTAACTGGATGTATTTTTTCAAAAGTGAGGGGTATATGGTGAATTTCAAAAGTCGAAAGGGTATATGGTGCAAAAAAAATTTGTCAGGGGTATATGGTGAAAAAACCGTAAAATATATATATAAAAGCATCATAAAATATAGTTGGAAGGATAGTGCGGGTGTTAGCAGTAAACGTTACCTGAAATCCTGCTTAACAACCTTGATAGTCGGGGGAGGCTCGTAATTTCTCTTCCTTTTTAATCTAATCAATTAAGGGATTAATAAAAGACTTATTAATATTTTATTCTAAACTTTCTTGATCCATTTTCATCGTATGCCCATTTTAGGAGGTTTTAGGAGTTCTAAATATTTAGGTCTTTGGTGGTCGATGAAAAGTCATAGACAAAAATATTATGATAAAGACTTTTTATTGGATGATCATGGTACTTTTCAAAAATAAAAATTCTTGATCAATGGAAAAAAAATATTACCATTTTTGTTCAATAAGATATCAAAGTGGATGATTGATTCATTCCATCCTAGAAATAATCATAGAAAGAGACAAGTGATTGAAGCAGATATAGCTCTCAGACGAGCTAGGATACTGGTAGAGCTAGGAATATGATTTCTTCGTGACCATTTACGTGCGTCCAAATAATCATAACGAAAATAAGTTACATTTAATTTTTTATACACCTTTTATATATCTATGGAATCTATAGTTGAAATGAATGAAATAATCAGCAAAGTGTTGGGTGTTGATTTCGTCACGCCAACGCTTGCAAACGCACTTGCAACGGAGAATGTCTTCAACTGGTAGCCTCATTAGAATATCACGTACCAACTCCAAAGGAAGGTTGTTTGATATAGAACGCAAGTTATTATTGAATGAAATTTCTGTTTTTTTCGTAGAGTTTCTAGGGTACTTGCAAATCTTTTTAATGGGTTGTATTTTTCTGGTGGAAATTCTGTATGATCATCATCGATTATCATATTTTGTAAGCTTTTGTATAATTCTTCCATGGTAGAGTAGAGACTAGCTGGTGGTGGACAACGATGCAGCAGAGAGGAAAGCTAAAAGTTGTTAGATAGTTTTTCGTTTTCAATTTGACTTGTGTGGACCTGGTTCACATTAACATTAGTGTGTACCAGGCAAAACAACATATCATTACTGAACAATCCACTATATTATGCGAAAACTCACTATATTATGCAGATTCTCATTATATCATTCAGACTCACACTATATCATGCAGAAACTCACTATATTATCAAGACACACTTACTATAACATTCAAACACACACATACTATATCATACAGAAACTCACTATATCATCCAGGCACACACTATATCATACAGAAACTCACTATATCATACAGAAACTCACTATATCATTCAGAAACACACTATATGAAACTCACTATATCATTCAAACACACACTATATCAAGCAGAAACTCGCTATATCATTCCGATACTCATTATGTCATGGAGAAACTAAATCATTTCATATGTTAGAACACGTGTCATGATATATACTACGCAACTTAGATCTTCCTGTATGTTAAAACATTTTAATTAATTCCTCTATTGTATTGCATATAATTTCACATTATGTTTTTCACTAATAGATTATATTATATTGTATATAAATTCACTATATCTCTGTAGAATTCACTATATGAAGTTAATATCTTACCAACCCGGTGCATACTAAGTTAGTGTATACCGAGTCCATTTGAGTTTTTTTTTTTATTTCTTTTTATAGTCGTTTTCACTTCTTTCTTCTTGTATGTATATTTATGCAACTACCTCCGTTTGCAAGTGGGATTTGGATATGTTATGTGTATCTAAAACCGAATTTGAATAGGAGTATAATGGGATGTAGATATTATAACCTATAGCTCAATAATTAGATAGTTTATTGAAAATAAAACTCTGTTTGTGTTTATCCTAAACTCTATCTATTTTTTATTATTATTTGTAATAATATATTTTTTTATTTAAACCTATTTTATAACATGACCCATTTATGTAGTAATACTCTTTAAATCTAATAATAATAATCTATACTAATATATTAAAAGATATTCCACATTAACAAGATTTTATGTATTCCACATATAATAAAAAAATTATATATGATTTGATCACATGGCTTCAAGTCATAATATTAAAGTCTTAATTAACCAGTGAACCAAATAATGTTTGGTGTTATAGTTTTGAAATAAAATATTAATACATGAAATTGTTATTATCCGAGATATTGTCCGGACCTAAAAACTAGTTTGATACTCAAATAGTGCATTTTGTGTGTCTTGTTTCACAATTCAAATTGTATTTAGAAATTATAATTATGACTGTAATAGAGAGAAACTCAAAGTTATAACACTTACGAATGGGATTATAGGAAGAACTCTATGCTAGAGGCCAGATGGTTGTTTTTATTTACTTATATATTTGAATTGGTTTGTTTTCTTTGTCGTCAATCAACTCCCTAGTTGTGGTTACACTGCCATATTATATCGTTAATCAATGAGTTCTAATAACATGTATTCATATGATCATAATCACCTAAGCTTTAAATAACTGATCAGATAACATAATCATAACAAGTCAACGACACAATATATTTCTTGTTTAAATTGTTCAAATCAGTAACAAATTCTTCATTAATTTGAATTTTGACCAATAAATATCACTTATTGCATAATTTGACGTATCAATTCTAACCAAACTCCAATATAATCTATACCAAATTTGTTTGGTTGAAGCCGTAGATAAAGTTTAGCTCGGATTGGATTTGGACTCCAACTCCAAGAAAACAAATTCTTTTCAACTTGACTTCAACTCAACCTTTTGGACTCTAAAATTTCAGTTTGAAGTCCCTGAGGTACTTGTGCGGCGCCTTCTTATGATGCATCCATTTCTGGGCGGGTGCTACATTGTAATGTTGACATTGATACTTAAAAACTTTGAACAAAATCCTTAAAAAAAACACATAAAGTATCACTTTTCAAGCTTTTCAAAAAAAAAAAAAAGTATCACTTTTCAACGATTATATGTCATATTTATAAGAGTCATCTTTCGATTACATAAGTATATTTTTTCAAAATTTTAATGTGATTGTTCAAATTCCATGTCAATATTTCTTTACCTTGTTCCATGTCATTTTTGAGTTTCAGTGTACTATTTTAAATCAATGAATAGCAAAATCATATTTCGTTAATACACAATATAGTCACACACTTTAATCTACCATAAAGAACTAGATTGGTGATCATGAGCCTATTTGCATTGTTGGCTCGTGAGTTGTTTGAGCTCGACTTGTAATTTTATGAGCCAAATAGATTAAGTTAAGAGCGAGGCTCGTGAGCAAGCTTATATATTTTTTAAAATGGTTATGTGGTTTTAACTTTTAACATATTATGACATCGAACTAGACAGTACACTACAAATTAATAGTATAGATTTTATACAAATAATCTAAACAGTAGAATATTAGCAAAAACTTTAGAATTAGGAACATCTAATCTACAAAGAATAACTCAAACAATGTTAAAGAACACAAAATAGAGAAAACCCCATTATGCGTCGATCTAAAACTGGTATCTATTTCACAAGGCGACTCTTTTTTTTTTTTGGTGAACAACGGTAACTAGATAGATTAGTAAGTCATGGCAAAAAGCCTATTACAATCATCCGAAAAAATATCCTGGCCGGCAATAATTAGGGGGTGGGGAAAATACCTAATTACATTCAAGGTAAGGTGACCCTCTGGTTTCTACATAAACACGGATGTGCTAAATAAATGGTACTTGTAATAGTTAAAAATTGACAAGTTTAACACAAATTAAAAGAAACAGGATCAATTAGTTTGTAATTCTAAAAGAAACTCATAAACATAAACTGATGAATATCATGAAATCATATTACTCCAAAATTTATGTTGCATAATATATTTTTCTAGTCTGGAAACTAATAACTAATAATATCCTTTGCAAAACTGATCGAATTTGTAATCTATATTTCTTTACTTTTGCAAGAATTGAAAAAACAACTATTACATCAACAAAAAAGAAGAATTTTGAACTCTAATTCACTGCTAATAAAATGAAAAAAAAAAAAAAAGAATCACCCTAAAGATATACGTGCCCTAAAAAACATTAATTAGAAAGAAGAGATACATCGATCTAGGACATATTGTTGGCTTGTTGCCCAAGTAATTAAACTGGATGTTGTCTCTCGTCAACAGCAAAGAAGTAAAGCTGATAAGTTTTAGACTGAAAACATACAAAACTAATTACTACTAGTACTGCTGGTACTACGAGTTACTACTCCGTAATTGATCCTAGGCGTCCTTGGCTTTGTTCTTCCCCAGCTAACTAATGGAAACTTAAGCTTGTTGACAAGAAAATAGATATGGCCATTGGATCGAAACGACACGAGTCGAATGGTATCTCTTAATCCTAGTTCATTCTCCGCTCTAAGGGACTTATATGCACTACCATTGAGTACATACCTAAATCCAACACCACCTTCGAAATCCCAACGACATAATGTCATGTTATACTCTTTTAGAGATTTCCACCCTATCACCTTCACATCAATACTTTCCTTTTTATTTATCTCGTTCTTATTGGGTTTGGATTTATGAAGATGTAATTTCTCAGCATCTGTTAGAAACTCTGATAATGTACTTTGTCTCTCTGGAATCGATAATCTGTTTTGTTGATGAGTTACATCAGATGCTTCAAGTTTTTTCCTTAAAATTAGTTTCATGTCAGTCACGTTTTCATACTTGTTCTTTGTCATAATGTCATTGAGCAACCATCTACATATACGATCCTCGTGAGTTGATGATGATGACGCCGCTTGATTAGATGATGAAGATGCTTGATTATTATCATCCATTATTGTTGATTCTGGGTTCGAGGGAGGCATCAGTTTCTTGCTCATCATACTAGTCTCTATTATCAAAGCTTCTCTCTTTTCTACATTATTTAACGAGACTACTTTATTGATGCTATTATCCTCTATTAAGAGATCACAATGCATATCGATGGGTGGTTCATTTAAAACAAAAGTCTCTCGAGTTTCATTATCATCATTCTGGTATGGAGGTTCCATGTGTATTGATTATATATAAGAGAGAAAAATAAAGAGAAGCTTAATCTATATTTTGTTGAATAATACGTACGTGAATAATGTTCTTGTATCCTACTATATATATGGTAGATGTATTTATAAGACAAACTTAGTCATCTCCAAGTTGTAGTAGAACTAGTAAATCAACACTAATTCGGACTTGGAAATTAGTTATTCGATGGATAAGATAAGCTAACTAAGTTGTTATATAATCTTAGAATTGTTAATAGAGGGATATTAGTTAGGATATATATAGTTTATATTTCTTTTTTTTTTGAAAGGGATATAGTTTATATTTCTAATTAGAGTCATTGTGGGACTCTAGCACTGTTGGGTACTTGGATTTGGAGAGAGATAGAGGGGGTTAAGAGTTGGGGAATTTTTGTTTTTGAAAGGGAAACACGCTTATAAAGTTAAGAAATTGTGAATTTTTGGAGGGAATTTTTAATTAGATTTAGACAAAAGGAAATACAAAGAATATTGAAAATATTAAACCGAAATCGATGAAAAAGCAGGTCGTGTGATCCTCATTAGTGGGTTTTTTTTTTTTTGTGTTCATTTTTCTTTTTTTTTTTTCTTTTGCTAACAATATAATTAACAAAGGGATTATATCTTATACAAATCAATAAGCTAACACTAAAAAATTTATAAAAATAAAGTTAACAATGAATTCTAATAAATAAGCAAGCAGTGAAAATAAACAAGTTAATATGAGAGGATTTCTTCGAGTGAGAAAAGACGTAAATTTAACTGAAAAGTAATTTAACTCTAATCATAAAAGAAAATAGAAAATAGAAAATAATCATACATAAAAATATATATTCCTAAGAAAATCTTAAAATTTCTATTTTTTTTAACTCCAAAAATTTAATGGCACAAGTCCAATGTATGAGATGCATGCTATAATTCTAAGAGAAGAGAGAGAAAGAGTGAAGAGCGTGAGTTTTGGGTTCAAAAAACATAAAAAATGAAACACGTGCCAAGCACGTGATTTTAAGTTGCCAGAAATCATAAGTCAACGCCTGAAAACTTTATTTGGCAGCAGTCAACAACCGGAAGTCTCTTTAGTGGCAGTTGTGTGCAAAAAAAAATTCATAAGGCAATTTTTCACAAAAAAGTCCCAAATAAATGCAGTTATGGACAAAAAATCCTATTTTTTATAGTTGTTGTGTTGTTGAGAAAAATCAGGTTACATATATGTGCCTACATAGAAGGAAGAGGGGCGAGATTATCTCTAACTTCCTTTTGGATATGGCGCACAAACGACTAGTGGAAGAGGTGGTTTATCGTTGCAAAAATCGTGGATGATGTGCAGCGAGTTATGGGTCACAATTCCTAGAACTCAGCAAGAACACTACATGGAGAACGTGGAGTGAAGAATAAGAAGCTAAGCAACTATTTAAGGGAAAATAGTTGTCGAAAAAATAGAACTTTCAAGCATTACAATTCCAAATTAACTTAGAAAGTTTTTCTGTAATTTTCTTCTTCTCCTAAAATACATACCATTATAATATTTTTAGTGTTTGGGTGAATGAAAAATCACATAATATCCTTGTAATCAAGTGAGAGAAAAGAAAAGACGAGTGAAGTCAAGTGAGTGTCATCAGTTCAGGGAAAAACTGAATGACTGAAAACAAGTTTCTAATGGAACAAAGAAGAATCCAGTAATAGAGTCTTTTTGACTTGTTCTAATAAGAGGAGTGTTGAGTCAAAATCTCTTAGGGTCAAGATTTTTCTTCCTATTAAGCCTAGGAAGTTTTTCTTGTAGGTCTAATTGTGTGTGATCTTTCTTTTGATTCTAAATTCTTTTAATTCTGCATTTAAATTCGACTATTTTCCCTCAACTACAATTCAACCCTCCCCCTTGTAGTTATTCTAATGTTCATACTAGAATAACATACTCTAACCATCAACTAAGTCATAAAACCATTGATAAATTTAAAATTTCTAATATACACTCGACTGATATATCATACATGCAAATGTCAGACCAAATGTTTTTAATTCTTATTTGGAGCCCAAACTGGCAAACACCAAATGAGCAAATAAACGAATGAACATAAAATGATCTGGGTGCATGATGCACGCTACACACTGATGCATACACTTAATTCGTTGTATTTGTATCATTATGTACTTGGTCGGTTTTCATCGTTCTCATATAGTAATAACACTTGGATAGGAGCCCAAATTATAGGTGTAGAAAGAACATTTTACAAAATGACTCAGAATATAGTTAAACTGCATAGTAGTATGAGGAGCTTATTTGGGTCAAATATTTTCCGTGCCCCACCACGTTTAAGTTTCAGAATCTTTCTCTACTTTGAACCCAATACCTCCTTGCATGCCTTATGCACAATTCACATTGTTTTGGTATTTTCCGGAAACATACATATCCAGTATCCACTACATTGTAAATCTAGTTACAGGCACTACTACAGCGAAAAAATGAGGCATTATAATAAACCCCCAAACACCAATGGCAGCATTTATCATCTGGGTTTAATGTTCTGTGAAACAATTTAAAAAAATAAAAAGTTGATACAAACTAGAACAACAAATTAAGAGAGGCACATATGGTGGACCTCAAACAGAACTTATGCACTATGATATCTTCACTATGTATTTTTCGGTATCAACAAATGACGATCACAAGAAGGTAGTTTGGGCAGAATTGCAGCATCCAAACTCATATTCTGTAACTCCAAGAAACGATGAACTTTACCTTTAGGATCACACATTGACGTTCAATGCCCACATATAGAATTTCACACGGTCAAGGACATCATCTACTGTCCGGAAGAGTTTATAACAGCGGGAAAGAGTTCATCAAGATGATCCGAAGCTCTTGAAGTCGACATCTAAAGTGGCTTAAAGCTGCTGGAGATGATTTCAGGTTCCGTCAACTGGCTAATTTGTCATCACGTCTGGCCTTCTGATGGAACAGGTGGATGCTTGCCTGTTAAAGTACGTAGCATAGACTGGGTATTGACCAGTTCCTTCCTTAGCATTGTGTTATATTTGTATAGTTCTTGAAGGTTCTTTTGGATATCAGACAAATCCACTGTAGAACTTCCATTAAGTTCTGCCAGACAACATTTCAATTCGGATGAGTGATAATAGCACTGTACATTTCTTGATCACAGATTAGAATCGGATGTCAGAGAAGTTTCTCATACTGTTCGGATGCATTTTTGAGCTCTAAAAACATTATGCTCTTCATAACATGTACGAAACAACCCTTTTTTTATGCACTTTGAATTCTCAGACTTAATGAGATTATAATCATATTTTGATTAACTCACATTTTAGTTTTTCTTCAAAAGGCAAAGCAATTATCAGAAGTAACTTACCGGGTAAACTGGGCGGAAGCGGAATATTGTCATCTTTTGTGGGTTTTGCAGGTTCTGACAAATGTTTTCCAGCCTGGTAAAACATCATGAACAGTACTAATTATACAGCCTCGAACTGAGAAACAAATAGTATACTAATACATTGTCGTCTACTCATGAGAAGATGAATGCACCACCTGCCAAAGTTCTTTTTCCAAAGCATACACAAGACACATCAGTACATCACACATGCAAGACCTCAATATCCGAATTCAGAATGTATCTTAAATAAATGCCTGAACTTCTGTCTTTCAAATTTCAAGGCAACTAAGAGGACTATCTCACAAGCATGGAAACTAACATTAGAAGAACAAATCATTAGGCGGCCTAAACAAAGACTCCTGCAAGATCATCATAGAGATTCTCATGACCTATGTTACAAATTATACAGCGGTTTAATGGTCTAGCTACATGTCAAAATAAGTTGATTGTGTAAGACAAACAGGAAGTTAATAATAGAGACTTACCATCCCTTTATGTGAGCTATCTTTCTTGTCGAAACTAATGGCACGCAAGCTAATTTCTTGACGAGTCCTTGTGTGCAAGGATTCACCCTTTCTGAGCGAGGAACCACCAGCACAAGCACAGCATCCGTCACTATTGAAGTTATAATTTTCTTCAAGTAATGAACTAGGGCCCCATGTATACATCACATACTTTCTCAACTGGATTTAAGGTTAACCAGAGTGATCCATCAGAACTCAATTGGAAAGAAAAATGGTAAACCACCAAAATGCCAGCATACATGAGAGAAAAGAACTGCACCTTGTCCCAGTGAGCCTTAGCTTTACATCTGCTTCTGATATTCCTGAAAACCTGATCTTCATTACGTAGTCTTTTGACCCTATATTCACACTACAAGGCATAAATGATCATCAAGAAAAGTTAGGTTGGAGACTGGTTTTATAGCAATCAGGTATACCGTATACTCACAGTCTCACATAAAAGTCAATAACTAGATTGAACGAGTAAATTAAAGAAGCATGTCAAAAGAGTGGAGCCGGCAGGTAGAAGGGGATGAAGAAATTTGCAAAATGTCCTTTTAATAGGGAAAGGGTCATTACTAGACTTATCTAAAGTGAAACCACGAGAAGAATCCAATGAAGAACAAATTGCCAACACAAGATTTTAAGGCTCAAGCTGACCCTCCCTGTGAAATACCATATGCAACTTGCAACCCTATTGGATAGAACAAGCTCGTGAACTTAGATTTCTTGGAAGTAGAACAAGCTCACAGAACATAACAATTAAGTTACCACGGTAATATAGCATGATACAGAGTTAACAATTAAAGTTAAAGGCTGATTTCACAATTGTAGTAATCCTACACAAGAAAATCAATGTATATAGAGAACAAGCAACAGTCTCAGAGATAGGGTCACAAGTTTCAATGCATTATCATTCCTAGACATACACCAACAAGCAACAGATGAGATTTATCGAAATCATTGTTAGGAGATACATACTTGCACCAAAAGGTAGAAGAAAATCCCAATACTTATGCAGTATAGACCACCAAGATCTGCGAGGAAGCTCACTGCAATTTCCAAAGTAAACAAGACATAAAAGCATTTAGGAAAGAGGGAAATTAATCATATGGAGGGGGGAGGACACCTAAGAGTTAAGACTTTATGTCATGAAACAACAACGAGATGCTATGAAATTAGGAAAAAAAATCAGCATTCAATGTGGAATCCAAATCACTGTTGTGAAGAAGTAAAAGCACCATGTAAGTCTCAACTCCAGCCCTCAAAATAATAGCTGACCCCAGCAACATCACTAACACGAAGATGTTGTGTAGTTCAGCTTAAAATGCAAGACATTCAAACACATTTGTATTGCTAACTCAAACATGCAGGCTTCTCCCCCTCTAAGTCTTGCAAATAAGCAGAGCACTTGCAAGTAAAAAAATTTTACACTTAAAGTACACCATCATTTCTCCAGTTGCCAGTTACATTGGAAAGTCATCAAGAAGCACTTCTAAGTCGGCACCAATAATATTCCATGGCTATCAAGTGACCAGCCAACTGAACGTAACACTCCCAGGGAATAAATCCTAAGAGAGGATGCTAGTCTGCTACAATAGAAGCTACAAATATGGAGAAATAATACTAAATGATAGTCATCTAAAGATCAGCAAACGGAAAAAGTAGTTGTAAATCCACATAATTTCAGCACAGGAAAGAAACTTGATTTTCTAGTATCTGTGGAGCTAAGCGAGTCACTGTTGAAAGATTTAATGGGATTAAACAAATATTTTACCGAACTGCCAAGGCCTCATTTAAGCCCTGTTTTTTTGGGTTGCCTGAACTGAACTAAAGTAAAATTGTGAGAGGAAAGTAGTTGATGAGCTGAGCTGAAACTGTCCCCAAAAGAATTGGTTCTTAGCCTCAAAAATCTTTACAAACCACGGATCTTAGGGAACACAGAGACAAGGATGCATATGTTTGACCTCTCTAAACCTACAATAATTGGTGTTCAAAACAGACTAGTTTTGACTTGTTAATATTGTGATGCATTGGAATAGGCAAGAGGTGATATAGGCAGTAGATAATAATTAGGCTAACTTGGAGAGAAAGCAAGTGCATTAGCACTATAAACAGACGAGATTGGTGAGAGGAAGAGGTACGAAGATTTGAGAGCTCATGCACGGCCAAAGCTAAAAAGAGACCAAGGGTGGCCTTGCCCCCTCCCTCATGTGCTTAAATATATTAATGTGGGATTAGACGTTTTGCTATATTTTAAAACTCTAGTACTAGTTATTTGGTCCTCCTAGTAGTTATTAGGCCCCCTCATGTTAAAGTCCTGGCTTCGCCCCTGTTCATAACAGTGGTTAGCTTGGAAATGCGTCAAGTCACTCAAATACTTGATATTTTATCCAATCATCTTCTGTATTTCAGCTTTATTAGTGAAAATCATCTTCTCCAGTTTATTATTAATCTGTCAAGAAACTCAGCTTGTTACAGATATACTAAAGTGAGAAATGATATCGCATTAATATTTCCATGCAACAAATACGAAATACAGATATACTAAATTCCATTCAAGAAATATATAGGAGTTAGAATCTATTCTTACTGATTTCACCATCCACAAATTGATGCAAGAACATTTTGAGACCCTAGACGTAACTAAATCCATCTTCATAATCTTATTGCTAAAAGGTGCTAATTGTTAATCATTCTATAATTTTTGGAAAACTCTGGTATGATAAAGAGCTATTCAAATTGAGATTCAGACCCAAAGAAGGATTCAACAAATTACAGAAACATAATTTACATGATTCTCTAACCTAAACTTAGAACTCATTATTCATTATTGGCAAAAAGTATCAATCTCCAAATCCATCATTGCATATCCTGCATATGTGAGGACAACAGGTCCCACTAGAAGGATACTGCTTGCCATCAAATCACATATATTTCAGTGGTGAGTTAACATATTCGTAACCCAGCTCCCCATCCAAAGGATATAAGTGAAAACATTATTGATCCAAGAAACACGTGTCCATACATCATGAAAAGAGAAAGGACCAAATGAAATAGATACCATATGCATAGTACCAAAGGTACTTACCTGGTCCCATGATATTCTGATTATCAATCTCAACAATGTAGTCAGAGAGAAAATTGATAAGCAATGTGGTGTTGATCAATCCATTATTTGAACTCTGAAGGGACACTTGAAGCTCATTTGCATCTCTTATAAAGGAACCCGGAAGAAACTCATGGAACAAAGGTTGGACAAGCTTTAGATTATGTAACTTCTGATATACTCTGGGAAACAAATTGAACTTCAATATATTTGTATCCCTGCCTCTAAATGTTAAAGATGCACTGTCCAGATCAGTTCCATTACTCACTACACCACTGACTAAACTCATATGTTTTTTCTGTGCAGGGTATCTTGCTGAAAGATTGAATTCAAAGGCAACTGCACTGGCAGGTTCACCGGGAACATCAACAAATTGCCAAGAGATGTACACACTATCCCTTACAAGCGGGCAATTGTTGCATCTCAAACTTACTTTTGGTCCAAGAGTAGTGTTAAGACAAGAATAGTTGGCAAAGGTAGAGAGAGGTGATACCCGATAGTCAATGGAACCTGGGTTTCCCAAGAATATAGTACCGAGACCACGCAACTGAGAACAGCTCATAGCGGAAATGGTTGTAATGTTGAACTCCAAATCATTCACGAAAGATACTAAATCAGGAGCGTTTGTTGCCCTAAGATTATGCACCTCTACACTTCTTTTGGATATGATTTGATACAGAAGCCTGCAGTAGAAAGCAAGTCAAGAAAGCTCCTCACAGTAGCAAACAAATGGAAAACAGGAGATGGAAAAGCAATGCATTCTCTTTTATGATAGGAAATGAATCAGACAAACAACACACTTTGTATACAATCATATACTCACGCCGCGAACAGACCAATGAAAAGTATCCAGCTAGCAACGGAGAATGCTCCACCAAGTTCAGTCTTTCTCTTCCTAACTACCTTCTGATCTTCCTACAGACAGCAAGGTAATAGTCAATTGAACAAGTTTTTCTAATGTGCTATACATACAAGATGACTAACAAAATACAACAACAAAGAAGATGGGGAGTAATAACAAAGCAGTCCTGGAAATTTTGGCTCCAGGGCTTCAGGATCCAAGACGTTTAGTCAACCGAGATGCAACTCTTCTGTGAGAAATTACACATATAAGGACCTATGGAAACCTTCTAAGATAATACGAAGAAAATGTTTCTATATTTATCATATAGATAATATATGGTAATTGGTAAGCCTAAATCTAGACTTACTATGTTCCCATCGTTACTAAAAGGGTACCAAGAATCCGAGATAACTGTGCTAAAGAAAGAGCTCTACTTGACACGAGTAACCCTGTATGTCTTTTGACACTCACATAGCTGATGCACAGTAGAAGTGGTACAAGGCCACTGGTCCCACACCAACCAACCTTTTGTACCTAACTTCACTTAGACCCTCAAAAGATGTTTCGATGACATGACTAGAACAGTTTAAACCTTACAGAGTAACCTAAATACCACTCTCACTGCCAAATAGAGATCAAGGTCATGGTTTCACAACCTCCTCCACTGATGTTTGAAGGAGATGATCTCCTGTTTAGCAGAGACACTTCCTAGGTAATATGAGCTCCTGAGCCATATATATACTGGTTGCCAATACCTACTTAATTTAACATAAAGAACATATAGGAAAATCTTCATAATCATGCACATGCCCATAGAATCAATGTTAGGAACAAGAACTCCGCGTTGGATCATAACGTGTTCTGCCCAAAACAATGCAACTTTTAAGTCAATCAATTACTTATTAAAGCATTTGGATATCTGTTCAAAAGATAATAAACTCATGACAGAATGAAAGTCATTGTCACCTTCCAACACTTCCACTGATCAAAATGGTTGTGACCGGACTATTAAGCAATGAGCCACATCATAAATAGACAATGTTTCTTTACCAAAAAAACAAAAAAGGAAACAGATACAGACACAGAAACATCATATATATTTACATAGTTGAATATGCTTATTTTTTCAGCACACTGACCAATTCATCCCAACAAACAATCAAACACAATCAATCGAAACCCAAAAATATAACCAAGCAAGAAAAAGAAAAAACAACAACAACAAACAACAACAGCAGCAAATTACCAGCCAATGTCTAGTAGCAAAGCAAACATCAAGGCGGCTGATCCACCATCTAATCTGGAACCAAATAGACCTTCCACCACTCAACTTGCCAAACCTCACAAACACACAAAACAAAAGCCAAGAAGCCAACAAGATTGCAGTAGCTTCCAAGAAAACAGCTTGAGACTGAGTAAACTTCTTGATTTGGTCAAAAGAGAATACAGTTTCAGGGAATGAAATTGAATAATCAATCCCAGAATTAACAACCCAATTTGAAGGAGAGTTAGTGAACAAAGTGCAGTTATTAGAAGTAGCATTTAAGAGATACCCTGGTGCACAAGCACAAAGGGTTCTGTTGAATTGGATTGCATTGCTAGGACATGAAGCTGACATCTCAACTTTAATCAACAAAAAAACCCAGAAAAATATAAAAAAGTTGGAATTTTGGAAAAATTGGGTATTTTCTAGATTCCCAAATTTCCTAATCTTGGATCAAAGAAGCTGAAAATTGATCTGGGTACTCATAATTTTGACTTTTTTTTTGAGGGGTCAATGTTTTTATACTAATATTTGCTGTTTGATGAACTGGGTTTAGCTGCTTTAAGGTAAAGTTTGAGCTAAGTGATTTTAATAAATGTATTGAGAAGATGGGAAGAATTGGTACGGATTAGTTTGAAATTGAAAGCTTTGAGAAAATGTGAAATTTGTGAATAGCGTGCAATTATTATTGATGAGCTAATTAATGATTGAGGGTTTTAAAGGAAGATAGAGGTCAATATGTTGAAGAGCGAGTATGGCAGAGAAGCAAAGAATATTGCAAGAGTTTTGAGACAGCAGGAGAGAGAAAGAGAGAGAGAGAAGGTGCTGAATCTAAATCCCTGTCGTGTCTTCTAGAGCTGCGCAACTTGAACTGTTGTCCCCTTTTATTTGCCCCGGTTTTGTTTTGGACATCTTTGAAAGATCTTCATAAATTAAAAATGGCAATTAGAGAATTATATCTATATCACTGCACTTTGATGTTTAGTTGCTCCCCAATATAATTAAAAATATGATTAAGAAGGTATTAGTTCGATCCGTATAATAAAATAACAATTATCATATAAAAATATATATTGAACAAAAATTGTACTTTCACTATTCTGAAATAAATAGAACGATTCTGTAAAAAAAAACTCTCACATAAAAGTACAAAGTATATAATTGGATGGATTAAAATTTATTTTTTGATACAAATTTTAGATATTAGTAATTACACTCTTTTAAAAAACTAATCTAAGTTAGAATTTATTTTTTTTGTTAATGAAATAAGATATAGTCGAAAAATGAAAGTAGACTTGAGGCCGTAATTTTGAGCTGAGCAATTGGATATTCAATATTGACGATGGAACCTTGGTAGAATATTCTATCATGCTATTATTAATCTATTATATTTTCAATAGTATCTAAGTTAATATATAAGATTGGAAAATTTGAATAAGAACCTCATCTCACACATTAATGTAGTTGTACTAAACTTTAATATTGAAAACATCCTAACCTTTTACATACATATGTATTGTTATTAAAGAAAGATGGGAATAAGGAGGAGTGGAATAAAGAGCAGTTTTATAACATTTTCAAGAAAAAATCTGAATTATGGGCGCGGCTTGAAGGTGTGCAAAAAATCCTATCTACGGGTAGGCAACCTCAGCTTGTTAAGTTAGAAGCGAAGCTAAGGAGAGAAATGGATGAAGTTTTAAATGACGAGGAGATGTTGTGGTTCCAAAAGTCGCGTATGGAGGCTATAGTAGACGGGGATCGGAATACGAGGGTCTTCCATTTATCCACAGTAATTAGAAGGCGCCGTAATCGCATTGATACTCTAATGGATGATAATGATGTTTGGGTTTCAGATGGCTCTGTGGTTCAGCATATGATTCGATCCTACTGGGTAAATCTATTTCAAGATGATTCACTGGGGAGGCCAGGGCCTCATCTGCTTCGAGGCTTTTTTCCCGAAATATCGTCGAGTGATCGAGAGAAATTAAACCGTCCATTCAGTTCTTGTGAGATAGTGGCTGCTCTAAACTCAATGCAACCTTTCAAAGCGCCTGGTCCAGACGGTTTCCAGCCGATATTTTACCAACGTTTTTGGGAGGTGGTTCAACCGAATGTAACTACCTTGGTTAGGGATGTTTTGGAGGGAAGAGATTTCCCGGAAGGTCTCAACGATGCTTATTTAGTATTGATACCGAAACAAGATGTCCCTAGCAAACCACATCATTTTCGGCCTATAGGGCTGTGCAATATTGTTTATAAAATGGTGACCAAGGTTATTGTGAATCGCCTTAAACCTGTCTTACCAGATTTAATCTCCCCTACACAGTGTAGCTTCGTTCCTAAGCGGCAAATAACGGATAATGTGGTGATTGTTCAGGAGATGCTTCATTCAATGCGCTCTAAACAAGGAAAAGTTGGGTATATGGCAGTCAAAATTGACTTCGAGAAAGCATACGATAGATTACGGTGGTCCTTTATCCGCGATACTCTTCTTGAGTTGAGTCTTCCACAGAGAATGGTTGATGTTGTGATGACATGCATTACCTCGGCCAAGTTGCAGATTTTGTGGAATGGGGAACCACTAGAAGCTTTTAAACCGACTCGTGGTATTCGTCAGGGGGATCCTTTATCCCCTTACATTTATGTGCTTTTTATGGAACGCTTAACTCACCTAATAGAGCGAGAAGTGCAACTGGGTGAATGGAGAGCTGTTCGGGCAAGTCGTAATGGTCCCTTTCTTTCGAATTTAACCTTTGTTGATGACTTGATTCTTTTCGGAGAAGCGACACCTAAACAGGCGATGGTGATGAAAAGTTGTCTGCAGGCGTTTTGTGATGCGTCAGGGAGTAAGGTCAGCCTGACCAAATCCCGGATTTATTTCTCGAACAATACCAATTTTGATATTCGGGATGAGGTGAGTAGGTGTCTCGAAATGGAGATCACCGATAACTTTGGGAAATATCTTGGTGTTCCCACAATTCATGGGCGTACTTCGAAAAGAGAATACCAGTTTCTAGTGGACAAGGTGAATGGGAGACTTACGGGGTGGATGTCAAAAACTCTATCGATGGCGGGTCGGGCGACACTGATTCAATCTACCCTTGGGTCTATCCCCATGTATGCTATGCAGTCGACAAAAATCCCTCGGTCGACTTGTGATGAAACTGATAGGAGATGTAGAGGTTTCCTATGGGGAAGTTCAGAGGGGGAACGAAAGACTCATTTGGTGGCGTGGGACAATGTAACAAAGCCTAAGGCCGAAGGAGGCCTCGGTCTCAAGTCCATGCGACAAGTTAATTCTGCGTTCCTTGCGAAACTTGGTTGGCGACTCTTATCGGAACCTCAAGCCTTGTGGTCGCGGGTGTTGAGAGCGAAATATTGTGATAATCGCTGTGATTTGGACATGTTTAAGGAACGTCAGAATGCCTCGAATACTTGGCGAGGAATTATTTCGAGTGTAGACGTAATTCGTAAAGGGATTAATATGGCGGTGGGTAATGGGGCCAAGACCTTCTTTTGGCACCATCAATGGGCCACGAATGGACCTTTGATTGAACTGGCTGTTGTTGAACCCCCATTACATCTTCAGGATGTAACAGTTAAGGAGATGTGGGATTGTCATGAGGGTTGGAAGATGGTGCAGTTTGCTAGCTTTTTATCGGCTGAGCACTTGCGAATGATATCGTCATTTGAATTGGCGGTGGATGATGACATAGTTGATGAACTCTACTGGAACGGCTCCCCATCTGGAGGCTTTTCCTTGGGTTCAGCCTTTAAAATAATTCGCAATGAAGCGATGGCGTCCGAAGCCACGACAAGTCGATACAAGTCAATTTGGAAGGTGGAAGTACCTCAAAGAATTCGATTCTTCCTATGGCTGGCTATTCAAGATAGAATAATGACAAATAGTAATCGTTTTATTCGTCATCTTACGGATGATCCCCGATGTTTGGTATGTGGTGAAGTGGAAGAGAATACACTACATATTCTCCGAGAATGTCCAGTGGCTCGAATACTTTGGAGAAAGTTGGGAATGAATATTGATGATTTGGTGTGGCGCTGTTCTTTACAACAATGGATTATGCATAACTTGAATGTTAAATCTCAAAGTGGGCATGCTGACTGGTCAAGGATTTTTGCAATCACTTGTTGGTGGTTGTGGCGCTGGAGAAATGATAGAAGCTTTCGCCCGGTGCCACAAATTCCAGTAGATCAGGTTACCTTTGTCTATGCTCGAGTGCGACTAGTGGAAGACGCTATGTCCAGATGTTTGAAGAGGAAAGCACCTGCTGATGCGACATGTAGGGAAATCCTAATTAGATGGGTTCATCCTGATTGTGGGTGGGTAAAATTAAACACGGATGGTGCAGCTAAAGGCAATCCAGGCAGGGCAGGAGCTGGAGGTTTAATTAGAGGGTATAGGGGGGAGCTTTTCGAAGTTTTCACTATGAATTGTGGAGTTTGTAGTTGTACCAAGGCTGAATTATTGGGCATCTTGCGAGGCTTGGCAGTAGCATGGAACGCAGGCCACCGGAAAGTCATGGTGAATGTGGATTCTATGGTTGTGGTTAATATGTTAGAAGCTGACAGCCCGTTGAGTTCTCCCTATGTCCACATTATCAGAAAATGTAAGGCTCTTATCCAAAGAGGAGAATGGGAGGTGAAAATTGTTCATTGTTATAGAGAGGCGAATCGAGCGGCGGATTGGCTTGCTAATTTTGGAGTTTCAATGGAGGAGAAGTTCATGTTCCTAGAAGCGGTCCCTAAGGATCTTCATGCTGTTTTATTGGAGGACCTTAGTGGAGTGGCTTGGCCTCGTCAGGTTGCGGCTATGGCGTCTGCAGGAAGGCAGTAGAGCTGGTTTAGTTTCGTTGTGTTGTTTTAAGTTTGTTTTCCTTTCGTAGTTTTCGTTTTTTGTTGCCTCTGGCTTTGTTTGTTTGTTTGGTTGGTTTTCTATTTCTTTGGCTTTGGGCCTCTTTTCACACCAAAAAAAAAAATTAAAGAAAGATGGTTCAACAACATTGTTTGACGAAATTGTGAGTATTAAGATCTATGGTATATAAGGTGTTAAATTAGTGCTGTTACAGAGAAAAGACAATGTGAATGTCTTAGACTTATTATTTTATAATTTGGATATAATTATTTTAAAACATTTAAAATTCTATTGTTGGATATCATGCAATAATTTTGTATAACTCGAACTTATTGATAAAAACTTACTTGCATTTTAAGAGATTCGACGTCCGATAATGTGTAAAGAGTTATTTTATTTGTTAGTAATGTTTACTTTTTGATTGGCATAGTGTCATGTCATATGCACAATCAACTACAAGTAAGGATGGTGTGATAAGTGGCATTATTCGAAGTTAGATGACATGTGACAAAGTTTTGTAAAAGCAACTTCTTGTAAATAACATGATACTATTATAATTATGAGTTCGTATTGTGTCGGACGAGTCCGACACAATATTCTCGTTGGACCACTTCAGTTAGAAGCACTTGTGCTTTAGTTAGACTTACTTGGGTTTCAGTTGGTCTTTTTTTTTTCAGGTAGTCTTCATTTTTTTTCAGTTGGTCTTCTTTTTTTTTTCAGTTGGTTCTTGTGCTTCAGTTAGACTTACTTGGGTTTCAGTTGGTCTTTATTTTTTTTCAGGTAGTCTTCATTTTTTTTTCAGGTAGTCTTCACTTTTTTTCAGGTAGTCTTCATTTTTTTTCAGTTAGTCTTCTTTTTTTTTCAGTTGCTTCTTGTGCTTCAGTTAGACTTACTTGGGTTTCAGTTGGTCTTTATTTTTTTCAGGTAGTCTTCATTTTGTTTCAGGTAGTCTTCATTTTTTTCAGGTAGTCTTCATTTTTTTCAGTTAGTCTTCTTTTTTTTTCAAATGGTTCTTGTGTTTCAGTTATACTTACTTGAGTTTCAGTTGGTCTTTATTTTTTTTCAGGTAGTCTTCATTTTTTTTCAGGTAGACTTACCATATCAAGTATCATGGATTCTTAGTTTTATTATTCTTTCATGTAACACTAACCTCTGCTTTGTTGTTGTTGTGATTGTGGTTGCTTCCTAAGCCGTCTGATCTAGAATCAGAAAAGCTGAAACAATTGATTGATGGAGGAGATGGTGAATTATTGAACATGAGTAGTAGTTGTTGTTGTTGTTGAACATGAGACTAAAAACCAAGTATGGAGGTCAGATGGTGTCTCAATCTCTCAGAAGGACCGAGTATCCTTTCCTTCATCTTGAATTTCATTAGATCCACTCGCAAGAAATTCCCCTCCTTCAAGATTGATTATCAATCGGATTGCTCTGGCCAAATAAAGAATATCTCAGAGGGGGAAGTTAGTGCTTTCTCAGATGTAGTTAGCTGGAAGAAATATCCCATATAGTTAAGATGTTGTTCTTTTATATTTTGATGATGTAAGAAAGCTGTCAAAGGATTTTCTCTCTCTTAGCAGAGATGGAGCAATAAAATGATAAAAAAAAAAACCAAGTATGGAGGAACTCATTTCTCTCTCCTCTACAACAATGGCTGCCACCAGTTGGATCTTTCTCTCTTGAACGTCCACCGTCGACACAACAAGGTGGCGGAGGAAGAAGATGAAGAACGAGCAGCGGCGCGGCGGCGGCGGAGGAAGAAGATGAAGAAGGAGCAGCGGCACCGTTCTCGCGGCTTCGTCCGACGAAACATATTGGGTCAAACGGTCTGACCCAATAGTTTCACTATAATTATTTAATAGGAAATTAAATTAAAAACTAACAGCAGTAGATTCAACTAAGGCCAGTATGCTATAAAAGGTGTCAACTTTTAATTGACTTATAATAATCCTGACTTTAATGATAAAATCATAATTTTCATTGGCCATTTGAATTCATTACAAAATGAAATTAATATCGCTCCACTTACTCTTTCTCCACTCAACCTAAGCACCCACAAGGGAGTTAGGGATTGATTTCTTTAATAAAAATAGTTAACAGAAAAATACAATTATGCCATGTGGCGTTTTAAGTTTTAAACAGTTTAGCATATCACTTTTGATTGAGTACCAATCCGGAAAAATACTCCCAAAATTAAAAGCATTTCAAGTTGATCTAACTTTTTTCTAATGTATCTATATTTCCTATTTAATGAGCACAAATATATACAATTGTGAAAATTAATTTACAATTTTATGTCAAAAGAATATTATCTATTGTTGCATAGTTCAATTGGTTATTAGAAATTTAGTATATTAACTTGTATAGACAACTACTTTTTAAGATTCTAATTATAGTTATATATGCATATACTTAAATTTTGTTACCATATAATGGGATCTGCATGTTATAAGTTCTGTAAAATGGAAAACAAAAGTTCTAACATCAATTAGAATGTAACATTGGCAGTTGACAATTGACAAAACACTTGGCAAGTGCGGGATAAGAACAAACATATTATGTTTTACATTTATAAGGTAAAAAATATCTTAAAGAAATATAACTATTTGAATATAGGATATACTCGACAAAAGTTTTTCAAATAGCATTTAAAGACCTTTGTCTTTGTAAAATCAAATCTGAAGACGGCATTCCAATTGAACCTAGTGATTTAGAGCTCGTCTACTCAAGTATGGTTCTCATACCAAAATGTGAACCTTGAAATACTCTCTCTAGAGAATATCGAGTCATCAAGGAAAGTGACTCTTCGACGAATCATAAGCCAAGAATTCCAAGTGATAGAAGGTGGTTGGGATTGCTCATGCGGTGAGATGCACCTCTCGCCCTTGGTTGTTTCTTATCCAAATTGTGAATGAAATTCGCTCCTTCCACTTCTTCCAGCAGATACTTTATACTCCTTTATTGCAGGTTGCCTTTATTCAAGAAGCTCCTGTGGATCCTCAATTCTAGTTGTGGTCAAGCATTTGTCAATCACTTCTAGCAGAGTTTTGCTTTAATTACCGAGCAACATAATCCTCTATTTCCAGCAGAACCTCAATAGTATTACTCATTTTAACTTAGTTTCGTTTGTAATAGCAAGTAAAACTCTTTTAGTGTTTTTATGTTTTGTTGTTTAGTATTAGATTGTATGCACTATTTTCATTAATACAATTTTTCTCGATGTAAAAAAAAAAAAAACTCAACCTGAAAAACTCATTTCTTGTTTTGTTCATTTATATATCCAATAGCTACTTTTGAGATGATTCCATATGGTGAGTATTTCATACAACACCATGATTGTATAAGAGTTTAATTTATGAGATCTCTACAATATAAAGGTAAGATTAAATTATAATAATATATACGTTTTTAAAGCCAGATGTGTTGCACAAGTTATTGTTTATTTTATTTTTTGCAAATTTTTTGTTAACATTGTTGATTTTTTGTTGCTGTGAAATGAGGTTTTTCAACACCATCTTGTTTATACAATTTCTCTGTTCTTTTTCTATTGTAACAATTATCACTTTGGGTAGTTTCATCTATTAGAACCATTCCACTTTTGTTAAAAAAAAAGTAATTGTAATTGACAACATCTCCTTTACTTGATGTTAATAAGACTATCATTAATTACTCAAATAACCTCAAACAGTTGTGTTTACTTTATTAAGGATTTACTTATCTCCTACTCTAGTTAAACCATCTATGCTAAACTATCCATATACTTTTATTTTCTTAAAGATCATACCTAAACCCATTGTTGCAGTATAAAAAGACAGAGAATGTATTTGTCATTATACTTTAATTTCTAGATTTGTTATATAAAAAAATTTATATTTTTAATGTTCGATTAAACATTGTAGCTAATAAGTCGATTATTAAATAGTATCCCAATAATTGGTATGACTAACAATAGCTAACGCAGTTTTAACATGAAAAATACCCGAATGATACTTTAAGAAAGTAGAGAGTAATAATTGAATAGATGTAGGACAATAAAATAGAGAAAAAAATATGAGTGTCAACCACAACTTCAATGTTTAATATAACACGCAAACAGTAACACATATAGAATATAAGATGGAAATTAAGCCATAAAGAAGATCATAATGATGGTATCATGAATAAAGTAACTTAAATATAAAAGTAACCTCTATTAATAATCGAAAACACTATTTAAGAAAAAAAGAGATCTCTTCATCAATCATGATCATATCAAGACTTATCAAACTTTCCCTTTTTCATGATCTGCAATCTCAAATAGTCTAGAAACTCGAACCTTGATTTCCCAATTAGTTTTAGTAGAATTAAGTTCATTGAGAAAAGAATAAGATCTAACATATAGATATATGAAAAAGAAAAACATAAATAATTATTCATACGACAAATATTCTAGGAATAAAATAATTAGTCAATTGCATAATACCTCTGTAATATCGTTGACAAACTTTCATTTGATTCTTCATGTAATGTGTTGACCCTTGAGTTTTGAAGATGACCTAACCACAAAAGACATAGTATATTTTATTTATGTTGTTGCAAGGTAATTCATGCTCGAGCTAAGAGAATACTTGATTGAAGATTAAAGCGGAGAATTAATCAAGATCGAAGTAAAGATGTTCGAGAAATGAAGAATCAAGCATGGAATGAAGATTAGAATACATTAGGGTATTTATTAATCTTCTTGTTAAGAGTAAAAGCTTTATTAAGTTCGTGGTGAATTCTCAAAGGAACTTGGTTCTGTTCCCATGAAAGGAACATACCTGGCACTATAGGAACAAGGCTAGGAACAAGACTTAAAATTAGGGAACAAGACTTAAAACTAATTTAGGAACTTCTAAGTGACTAATATTTGCGCCTAAGTTAATTGTGCCCAATATAGTTGTTAGAGTTTTTAGGGATAATTTTGACTAAGATCCATATTTTAGGAAGTTAGTTTAAGTTTGTTAGGAAAAGATTATAAATAGATTTATTGATTTCAAAATAACTGATTTTCAAATCTTATCTTTTTTTAAAATATATATTTTATCTTTTATATTTTATTTAAAGATTTAGTTTTCGAAAATTATTATTTCCGGTTTTTAAAATGTTTCGGATTTTTAAAATTAAAACTGTTTTCCGGTTTTTATAAAGATTTTGAAAAAGATATTTTTCCTAAAAACTAGCTAAAGATTTTATTTATTTATTTCCTAAATTCTAGATTCACGCCTAAAGATTTACTGCTACAGTTTATGAGTTAGTGGATTTAGTGGTTAAGTTAATTATCCTCCAAGTATTTAATTAAATTAAATAAGTTTAATTATTCTCCAAGTTTTGCAAAACCACGTATTGTTACTGCTTCTATGAATGAAGTAGTGGATTAGTGGATGCTTACATGACATGAATAATTAATTAATTTAATTAATTAATTAAAATCATGGAGAACATGTGATAATGGTCTAAGTTAGTGGAAATCATGTCTTGTCTTAATGTCTATAAATAGCGCCTAATTCATTGAGAAAAATTGTGTCTGACTTAGTTAATTTGTCTTAAGTTATCTAAAGTGTCAGTGCCTTTCCTTAAGAGAATTCATACTTACATTAATCGAGTTTTATTACTCTTCCATTTTTTATAAGTGTATTTTTGAGAAAAAGGGTTTGAGTGAACTCTTGTAAGTGTGAGAAAGCTTTGAGTGAAGCAAGAGAGAGAGAGAAAGAGAAAGGAACTTCGAGTGAAGTTTGAGAGAAAACGTCAGTTGTTGGGAACTGTCGTTGGGAACTTGAGTTGAGTGACTTAAGTTGAGAATCGAGAGAAAAGTAATAGGTTGTAATCAGAGTTGTTTTGGCCTATTATAGTGGAAAGTTGTTTAAAATCCCTTGTGGTCGAGGTTGTTTCTTCCTACTAGGCCTAGGAAGTTTTTCCTCGTAAAATCTCTCGTGTTCCCATTGTTTGTTCCCAAGTTTACTTTTAATTCCGCAAAAAGTATGCTTATTCTCTCACTATAATTCACCCCCCTCTTATAGTGCTCATATTATACAACAATTGGTATCAGAGCGGGAACTCTAATATTCAGGAAACCCTGTTGAGTTCAAGATCTTGAAAAATATGAATACTAGAGAGAAACTGGAAGAAGGGTACTCTACGCAGAGGCCACCAATGTTCAATGGTAAGTTTTACACTTACTGGAAGAACAGAATGGAGATCTTTATCAAAGCCGACAATTACCAGGTATGGAGAGTCATAGAGGTAGGTGATTTTGAAGTCACTACCACTAATGACAAAATGAGGTAATTCCTAAATCTATATCTGATTTTGATAAAGCTGATTTCGAAAAGATGGAAATTAATGCTCTTGCTATAAAATGCTTCATTGTGGTCTTGGCCTCATGAACACAATCGTGTCATGGGATGTAAAACCGCAAAACAAATTTGGGATCTTCTTGAAGTCACTCATGAAGGTACGAGTGAAGTTAAGAGATCAAAAATAGATCTTTTGATGAACCAATATGAACTTTTTCAAATGAAATCAAAAGAGTCTATCCAAGACATGTTTACACGCTTTACTAATATAATTAATGAGCTAACATCTCTTGGTAAAGTGATTACATCTGAGGAACAGGTACGAAAGGTCCTAAGGAGCCTTCCTAGGGATCGTTGGATGGCTAAGGTAACTGCCTTACAGGAAACTAAGGACTTTACTAAGTTCAATTTGGAACAACTTGCTGGTTCCCTCATGACTCATGAGTTGCAATTGGACAATGAGAATGGAGAATGTCCAAGCAAAATCGATTGCCTTAAAAGCTGATAAAGAACTCAGAAACAGATGAAGAAGAATCTGCTCTCATGGTCCGAAAATTCAAAAGAATGTTTAGGAACATGAAGAAGGGATTACAAAGGTAAGAATAAGAAATATTCTAACAAACTTGTTTGTCATAAGTGTGGCAGTTCTGAGCACTTCATCAAGGATTGTCCCCAATGGGAACAAGAAAAAGGCAAAGGAAGGGAACAAAGCAGAGATAGGAACAAGAATACAAAAACTCCTATACTCGATCTGACATGAAGAAAGCTATGGTTGCTGCATGGGGAGACTCTGACTCGAGAAGAAGATGATCCTCAACCAAATGAGGAGACTGCAAACTTCTGTCTTATGGCTCTTGACAATTCCGAATCTGATGAAGAGATTGAATCTCTTGAGGCAAGTCTAGACACCATCAAAACTCGTCTTAATTCTTTAAGTAAAGAAAAATTATTTGAGTTTATTGTTGACGCTGTAAATGATTGCAAAGATGAAACCATTAAACTAAAACAATGTCAACATGCTTTAAGTGTAGCAAAGGAACATACCTCTTGGCTTAAAAGTGTTCGATTGATATTGAGAAAAGATTTTTCGAATTGTTTGACAAAAATCTTAAATTAAAAGAGGATTTCGAAAATCTTAAAAATGAGAACTACTTGTTAAGTCTTGAGTTATTATCACAACTAAAAGAGTTTGTTCCTGAAGTAAGTTCATTTGACATTAAGTCAGTTCCCTTGCAAAGTTTCAAATCTGAAATAAACGAATTGAAAAATCATGTTTCATTTTTGGAAATTGAAAATAAGGAACTTGAGGGGAACTGCACCAAATGAGAAATGAAAAGAAAATGCTACCTATTCCAAACGGGATTAAGAACCCTCAAACAAAACGAACTGAAGGTCTTGGTTTTAATTACAAAAGAAATTTGAAAAACCTAAAAAGAGAGTTGATTTACCAAGTGATAAAGTTTGTATGTTTTGTGGGAACACTGGTCATTTTAGGAACTCTTGTCCTAAAAGACTTGGTCGCATCAATGAGAACTTGGAAACAAGTAAAGTAATTTGGAAAAAGAAATCTATTGTTCCTGAAGGAAAGGAACCCAAGAAAGATTGGGTTCCTAACTCTAACAATTAGTTTTCTTGCAGGTTGGAGTGAGGGGGAACAACACATGGTACCTAGACAGTGGTTGTTCTAAGCATATGACTGGAGATAAATCAAGATTTCTCTCACTCTCAGCCTATATGGTGGAAGTGTGACTTTTGGTGACAACAAGAAAGGTAACATAGTTGCCATGGGCAAAGTTGGTAAGTCATCGTCACATTCCATAGAAAATGTGTTTCTAGTTGATGGATTAAAGCATAACTTGTTAAGTATTTCCCAATTTTGTGATAGAGGGAACTGTGTGAAGTTTAATAGTGAAAAATGTTTATTGTCAACAATAGCACAAAGGATATCATTTTGGAAGGAACAAGGAAAGGGAACACATATGTTGTGGATCTCAACCTTGTTCCCAAAAACAAATTCACATGCCTTAGTGTTATTGATGATGATTCATTTTATGGCACAAGCGTCTAGGTCATGCTAGCTTTTCCTTGCTTGACAAACTGCGTTCTAAAGAACTAGTTTTAGGTTTACCCTCTACTAAGTTTCATTTAGATCATGTGTGTGATGCATGCGCAAAAGGAAAGCATGTTAGGTCCTCTTTCAAGTCCAAGAATGTGGTGAGTACCACAAGACCTTTAGAGTTAATACATATGGATTTATGTGGACCTATGAGGATACAAAGTAGGAGTGGAAAGAAATATGTGTTAGTAATTGTAGATGACTTCTCTAGATTTACTTGGGTTATTTTTCTTTCTAGCAAGGACGAGACTTATGATGAGTTCCTTGTCTTTGCAAAGAAAGTACAAAATTTGAGTGGTCATAAGTTATTCACCTTAGATCCGACCATGGAAAGAGTTTGAAAATTTAAGTTCGATGACTTTAGCAGAGACAATGGATTAGATCACAATTTCTCAGCCCCTAGAACACCTCAACAAAATGGTTTGTTGAAAGGAAGAATAGAACACTAGAAGAGATGGCTAGGACTATGTTGATAGCTAGTGGACTTCCTAAAAACTTTTGGGCAGAAGCTGTGAATACTGCTTGTCACATTATAAATCGAGCCATGGTAAGACCTTTATTAAATAAAACGCCCTATGAGCTGTATTTTGGTAAAAGCCCAATATTACATATTTCAGAACATTTGGATGTAAATGTTTTGTTCATAATAATGGGAAACAAAATATTGGAAAATTTGATGCTAGAAGTGAAGAAGCTATATTCTTAGGATATTCTTCTAGTAGCAAGGCTTATAGAGTGTATAATAAAAGGTCTATGTGTGTAGAAGAAAGTGTGCATGTTATTTTTGATGAAACAGATAAATTTGATGCAAGCACACAGGTTGAAGATGACTTCGAAATAGGATTGACAAAAGACTAAGTCTTATTGATGAGACTTTGGAAGACGAAGTCATGGGAACAAAGCCAAGGGAACAACATCCTGTTCCTGTTCCCAATGAGGAAGAAGAGAACTAAGTGATGATGCACTAGTGAATGAATCCACTATTGTTGAACCTGGTTCCCAAGTACTAGGAAATGAAGATGATCAAGGAAACCAAGTTTCCATCCAGGATTTCCAACCAAAGCCTTGGAAAACTCATCGTTCCCATCCTGTGGAACTAATAATCAGTGACATAAATAAGGGAACTCAAACGAGATCTCAATTGAAAAACTTTTGTGCTTTTCATGCTTTTCTTTCTATGTTGGAACCTAGGAATCATGAAGAAGCTCTCACTGATGCTGATTGGATCGTAGCAATGCAGGATGAACTTCATCAATTTGAAAGAAACAAAGTTTGGCACCTTGAACCTAAGCCTAAACATAACAAGGTTATTGGTTTAAAGTGGGTGTTTCGAAACAAATTAGATGAGTTCGGAACTATCATAAGAAACAAGGCCAGGTTAGTTGTGAAAGGATACAATCAACAGGAAGGCATTGATTATGAAGAAACTTTTGCTCCAGTTGCAAGATTGGAAGCAATTAGAATCTTCATAGCTTTTGCTGCCTTCATGGGTTTAAATTGTATCAAATGGATGTAAAATGTGCTTTTCTAAATGGTTATCTTAATGAGGAGGTATTTGTAGAACAACCTCCAGGTTTTGAAAATAAAGAATTTCCTAATCATGTCTTTAAGCTTGACAAAGCTCTTTATGGGTTAAAGCAAGCTCCAAGAGCATGGTATGAAAGACTTTCTAAGTTCCTTCTTGAAAATGAGTTTAAAAGAGGAAAATTGGATCGAACCTTTTTTTAAAATCAAAAGGAAAACATTTATTAGTTGTTCAAATATATGTTGATGATATTATATTTGGTGCCACTAATGAATCTTTGTGCAAGGACTTTGCTAATCTCATGAGTAAAGAATTTGAAATGAGTATGATGGGTGAGCTCAACTTCTTCTTGGGGTTGCAAATCAAGCAAACAGAAGAAGGAATCTACATCCATCAACAAAAGTACATAAAGGAACTATTGAAAAAGTATGGTTTGGAAGCATCCAAAGTAATCATACACCTATGGGAATCTCAACCAGATTGGATGAAGATTCTATAGGAACAAGTGTGGATCAAACCAATATCGAGGTATGATTGGCTCATTACTATATCTAACTGCAAGTCGTCCTGATATTGCTTTCAGTGTAGGTTATGTGCAAGGTTTCAAGCCAATCCAAAGGAATCTCATCTCACAGCTGTGAAGAGAATCCTAAGATACCTCAAGGGAACAGATGATTTAAGCCTATTCTATTCGAGAGTGATACCTTTGAATTGAAAGGATTTGCGGATGCTGACTATGCAGGAGATCTGGTCAATAGAAAGAGTACATCAGGTATGGTTCAGTTCCTTAGTCATAGTTTAGTTTCTTGGAGCACCAAGAAGCAAAACACAGTTGCTTTATCTACAGCAGAGGCTGAATATGTTGCAGCAGCAGCATGTTGTTCCCAAATGCTATGGTAAAACAACAACTACGTGACTATGGAATCTACTTTGAATGTGTTCCCATCTATTGTGATAATACTAGTGCTATTAGTATTTCTAAAGATCCCGTACATCATTCAAGAGTCAAACACATCCATATTAGGCATCACTTTCTGAAAGATAATGTTGAAAAGGGTCTTATTAAAATGGAATTCTGTGAGACTGAACGTCAAATTGCAGACATCTTGACAAAACCTTAAATAGAGATAGGTTTGAGAAATTGAGACTTGAACTTGGCTTAATCAAATTGAAATGATTGCTACAATATTCCCCTTTGTGTTAATTCTTTGGCATTATGTCTGGATGTGCATTTTCGATGTTTTATTTGCTTAAATACATCACAATTCTTATATGATTATTTCATATGTATAAGTAAAAATGTCTGAAAACTGCTCACCAATGTCCAATAATATTCCCCTTATTGTTCATAGGACAATTCTATGCCTTAAGTGATAACAAAGGATTAAAAGAATTAATGGAGTTCCAAAGTAGCAAAATTTCATTGTTTCCATTCTTGTTCCCAAACGCTGTTCCCCAGCGTATTAGATTTTTTTTTAAAATTCAAAAACCAAAAATATTTGTTCAGATTTTATTTCCTAAAAATCTGATTTTTCCTTATATCTCTCAAGTTAGTTGAAGATATTTTTTTTAGATAGAATTTTTTTCTAAAACGTGTAAATACACGGTTTTTATTTATTTCTTTCCTTAAACAAAACAAAAATCTTTCTCCTTCCTTCTCATAAAACCGAAAATATCTCCACAAAATATGATACCAAAAACACTTCTCACTCTCTCTCCTCCCACAAAGCCGAAAAACCCTCTCCTTCTCCCTAAAATTGAATCACCAACACCCATGGATATTTCTCCCAATTCTTCATCAAGAATTCTAAGGAAAAGGAAGAAAAAGAAGAATCGGTTGAAATGGAGGTTGAAGAAGCTCATGCAACTAGTGAGGGGGAATCAGATGTTCCCGAGAGAGGAACAACGTTGTCGAAAAAATTCCACGGCAACTAGGTATGTGCATGGACTTTTTATTGATGTTTCTTGGTGCAAAAGAGTAAATTCTTCGTCAATTGCTTAATATGATTAAGTTTCAAGGGTGAAAGAATCTTTTTGTGAAATGTTATGGAAATAGTTTGATTCCTAAATTGATGGATGAATTTTGTGAAAACTTTTCCATGGATGAAGAAGGAAATTGTTCCACTTTGGTAAAGGGAACTCAAATTGATTTTAATGCTAAAATTTGGGTAAATACTTTGGTGTTCCCGTGAGAGGAACGATGTTTATTTCAAGAAACAACGTGGTTCTATCCATTTTCGGACATTTCTTTTGATCAATTGATTGTTAAGTATGGTGGTCAAAAGGGAAAAACATTTCTTGATCATAATCTTCTTTCCCCTTACACAAAATTTGTTTTCACATCCTCAAGAAAGCTTTATTGCCTCGTCTTTCCAAACGTGCTCAAGTTAGCATGTTGGATTTAATTTACATTCATTGTTTAGCTCTCACAAACACATAAACTTTCCCTCTTAATTATTACGTCATTGCATTGAAAATGGATTTGTTGTTGGTCATGGAGCTTAGTAACCGAAATTCTACTTAAGTTTAAAGTGAAAATTTCGGGAACTCAGTCCATGGTGTTCCACGGGAAATATGTTGAATGTGCGTGCCTTGAATAACTTAAATGTTTGTGTTGTGAATGGAGAAGTTATTAAGGGAGGGCTAACTTTATGATGAGATGATGATGTGGATGAAGAAGTGGAAGAAGAAGAAGAAGAAAAAGAAGTTGAAGAAAGAAAAGAAAAACGAAAAAGAAAAAGAAAAGAAAAATCAAAAAGAAAAGAAAATTGAAAAAGAAAAAGAAGAACTAAGAAGAAAGGGAAGAAGGTGGTTGATGAGGTGGTGAAACCGGTTTGAAAAGCACTAGAGCTAGTCAAAGGGTTCAAAAATGAAAGTGCTTAATTTTCCTTTCTTGATGCCGAAGAAAGTTTGAGGAAGATGAAGTAAAGGTGATTGATAGGGAAGATTATGAATCTAACCTACCTCCTTCTAGGGAACCGACTCCTGTTCCCATGGAAACCAATCCTCCTTTTCCTCCATCTCCACAAAAATCTGCCTCACCCTCTACCCTAGCACCACAAAATGATCCTATCCCTCCCTCTACCTCAAAACCCTCCTGTTCTGTTCCTAAAGCTAAGGAAACAGTGTGTTCCCATTCTAGAGGAACAACCTGCTGTTCCCAAACCTAAGGAACAAACGCACCCAAACCTTCTCAAGCTCCCTCGTCTTCTCAAAATCCTACCATTGGTTCTACATATACTCTAGCTCATGCTAGAAGGTTGGATTCTTTGTTTTCCTTGGTTATGGGTCATTCGGAAGCAATGATGGAGTTTGCTACGGAAGCTAAGGATTTAAATGGGTTGGTAAAAGGGGTTATGAGCAAAGTTGACAAAGCCTTGGATGGACAACAAGAAGATATGGCTCGGCTTGGTGAACTTTCTTCCTCCATTCAAGCATGAACTCTAGATTGTTGAAGTTGGAAGACATTGTGCTCAAGGGAAATGATACATTGGCCGAAAATCATCAAGAAGTGATGGCAAAGCTTCATGATGTGGTGGAAGAAGTAGAACAACCTCCCTCTCCTAATCATAAACTTTCTCTTTAGTTGTTTTATTTTGTGTGGGAACATGAACTTTGTTTAATATTTGTCTTTTCTATCCTTCTCCTTTAATCATGCTACAATGGAACTTTGTGTTTGCTTAATTCTAAGTTTGATCTTTTTGCATGTGTGCGTCTAAATGAATGGCTAATATTCTTGGATTGCGGTTTTTGAGAGTTGAATGCTTTATTTGCTTATACTAACCAACTTATTTCTTACAAGTTTGGTGGTGTGATGTGTTTAGTGAATAATATTCATCTTTTTGAAATCGTGGACTATGTTTTTGAAGATGCCAAAGGGGGAAAGATAAGGCAAATCAGAGTAAATTTTTTTTGTCATGAATTATGTTCTCATATTTCGACTTTACAAAATAAAATAACATCTATAAAGTCTATAATACTTAATTTAACTTGGTTACATACTTTGTTAAAATTTTTTATATGACTTATGATGATATTATTTTTAGTATATGCCTTTTGTTTCCATCTTCAAAAAGGGGGAAATTGTTGACCCTTGAGTTTTGAAGATGACCTAACCACAAAAGACATAGTATATTTTATTTATGTTGTTGCAAGGTAATTCATGCTCGAGCTAAGAGAATACTTGATTGAAGATTAAAGCGGAGAATTAATCAAGATCGAAGTAAAGATGTTCGAGAAATGAAGAATCAAGCATGGAATGAAGATTAGAATACATTAGGGTATTTATTAATCTTCTTGTTAAGGTTGAGTAAAGCTTTATTAAGTTCGTGGTGAATTCTCAAAGGAACTTGGTTCTGTTCCCATGAAAGGAACAGACCTGGCACTATAGGAACAAGGCTTAGGAACAAGACTTAAAATTAGGGAACAAGACTTAAAACTAATTTAGGAACTTCTAAGTGACTAATATTGTGCGCCTAAGTAATTGTGTGCCCAATATAGTTGTTAGAGTTTTTAGGGATATTTGACTAAGATCCATATTTTAGGAAGTTAGTTTAAGTTTGTTAGGAAAAGATTTTAAAAGATTTTCTGATTTTAAATTAACTGATTTTCAAATATCTTTTTAAAATATATATTTATCTTTTATGTTTTATTTAAAAGATTTAGTTTTCGAAAATTTATTATTTCCGGTTTTTAAAATGTTTCGGATTTTTAAAAATTGTAAAATTGTTTTCCGGTTTTATAAAAGATTTTGAAAAAGATATTTTTCCTAAAAACTAGCTAAAGTATTTTATTTATTTATTTCCTAAATCTAGATTACACGCCTAAAGTTTACTGCTACACGTTTTATGTAGTTAGTGGATTTAGTGGCTTAAGTTAATTATCCTCCAAGTATTTATTTAATAAATAAATAAGTTTAATTATTCTCCAAGTTTTGCAAAAACCACGTAATTGTTACTGCTTCTATGAATGAAGTATGGATTAGGAGATGCTTTACATGACATTGAATAATTAATTTAATTTAACTAATTAATTAAACATCATGGAGAACATGTGATAATGGTCTAAGTTAGTGGAACATGTCTTGTCTTAATTGTCTATAAATAGGCAGCCTAATTCATTTGAGCAAAATTGTGTCTGACTTAGTTAATTTGTCTAAGTTATCTAAAGTGTCAGTGCCTTTCCTTAAGAGAATTCATACTTACATTAATCGAGTTTATTACTCTTCCATTTTTACAAAGTGTATTTTGAGAAAAAGGGTTTGAGTGAACTCTTGTAAGTGTGAGAAAGCTTTGAGTGAAGCAAGAGAAAGAGAAAGAGAAAGGAACTTCGAGTGAAGTTTGAGAGAAAACGTCAGTTGTTGGGAACTGTCGTTGGGAACTTGAGTTGAGTGACTTAAGTTGAGAATCGAGAGAAAAAGTAATAGGTTGTAATCAGAGTTGTTTTGGCCTATTATAGTGGAAAGTTGTTTAAAATCCCTTGTGGTCGAGGTTGTTTCTTCCTACTAGGCCTAGGAAGTTTTTCCTCGTAAAATCTCTCGTGTTCCCATTGTTTGTTCCCAGGTTTACTTTTAATTCCGCAAAAAAAGTATAGCTTATTCTCTCACTATAATTCACCCCCCTCTTATAGTGCTCATATTATACAACATAATGTCATCATGGTATGCTATAGTTTCAAAACTATATGTATGTAGTTTTTATCTTTATATAACTCAATTTCTAAAAGTATAATTTTGAAAGACATAATTGCTATTGTTACATATCATATGCTATTTTTATAATTAATTTTATATGTATTTAAAATAAATGATACTGTATATTGTTCATATAAATAAATATAGTTTTATATGTTGTTAAACTATATTGTATATTGAACTTATTTCGGAACGTATTTCAAGCACTCTCCGATGGTAAAAATATAATATTGCGAATTATGTAACAAGTTATATATAATTTATATAGTTAAATAATTTAGGTTATTTATTTAAAATAAGAGTGTAATCTTCAATTATTAAAAACACCTTATATGTATTTATATCTATGTTAAACACAACTTTTTTTAAAAAAAATTATAAAATTAAATAGAATGACATGTCATGGTTAGGTGAAGCTCTCAATAATATTCTAAGGTCGTTTTTTTAAAATCATACTCTAATTTTTTTATCATCTAAAACTTATATATATATATATATATATATATATTATATATATATATAATATATATATATATATATATATATATATATTATATATATATATATATATATATATATATATATATATATATATATATATATATATATAATATATATATATATATATATATATATATATATATATATATATTTTAATATGACTACAAAATTTTAATTTTTGGTTTAGCAATATCAACCATCGAATAAAAAAAATCAATAGTTCATATATTATCTTCCAAAACCCTGTCTATTTTTTCTCATCAAAATTCACCCCCTTATTTATTCCCCCCTGTCACCAATACATACCCTTGATTTGAAATGTATGGTTCATATACAACTCTATCCTGTAGAATTTTATTAAAACTCTAGAGGAGCCGGACTCGTAAAAAACTAAGATTTTGAAAGATAATATGTTTAATCCTGTAAATTGGACCCTTGATAAAATGCAATAATCATATATAGTACAACATAGTTATAACTACTATTATATTTATCTAAAAGATAGACTAAATAATGACTTACCATTCATTTAGTTAAATATATTTTCATGAGTTGTAAAATTATATTGTAATGGATCTTATTTTGAAGTATATTTCAAGCACTCTCAATTGGTAAAAAATTATAATATTTTGAATTAGGTAACAAAAGTTATATTCAATTTACATAATATAATAATTTAGGTTGTTTACTCAAAATGAAACTCTAATTTCTCGTTATCCAAAACTCCTTTTATGTATTTAAATATATGTAGAACTTTTTTTAAATATTTGAAATAAAAATTAATGACATGACAGTCCTATGTGGCGCTCTCGGTTTCATAATTTGTAAAACTATATTGTAAATGGATCTTATTTCATAGCATATATTGAGCACTATCCAATGGAACAAATATTAAAATATTTCGATTTACATAATATAATAATTTAGGTTGTTCATGCAAAACCAAACTCTAATATTCAATTTACATAATATAATAATTTAGGTTATTTACTCAAAACGAAACTCTAAATTTCTCGTTATCCAAAACTCCTATTTATGTATTTAAATATATGTAGAACTCTTTTTTAAAAAATATTTAAAATAAAAATACATGACATGACAATTCTACGTGGCGTTCTATATTTCATAAGTTATAGAACTATATTGTAAATGAATCTGATTTCATAGCATTTTTCGAGCACTATCCAATAAAACAAAAATTTGAATATTTCGAATTACGTAGCAAAAGTTATATGTGATTTACTTAATATAATAATTTAGGTAGTTCATGCAAAACCAAACTCTAATTTTAGCTTATCTAAAACTCATTATATGTATTTAAATCTATGTAGGACTCTATTTTTGTAAAAGATAAAAATAAAATTTGATGACATGACAGTTCATCTATGTGGCGCACTCTATGGCCTCGAAATCTTGAGGAGCTCCCTAAGCTCTCGAAAAGTTCCTCCTTTATTTATATATATACTAGTTTTGAAGCCCGCCCGTGCGTTGCACGGGTTTTTGTTTATTTTATTTTTGCAATTTTTTTGTTAACATTGTTATTTGTTGTTGATGTAAAATGAGAATTTTCAACACAATTGCTATATAATTTTTCCATTCTTTTCCTATTGCAACAATTACCACTTTGAGTAGTTTAATTTATTCTAATCATTTCACTTTTGGTTAAAAAATCAATTATAGTTGACAACATCGCATTTACTTTATGTTAATAAAACCATCATTAATTACTCAAATTCCATCATAAAGTTGCATTTACTATATATATTAAGGATCTACTTATCCTTTACTCTAGTTTAATCCTCTATGCTAAACTACCTTTTTTTATTTTCTTACAAACCATGCCCAAACTCATTGTTGTATTAGAAAAAGACAGAAAAAAGTTGTAACACCCCCAAATTACTCACTTTTAAATAGATAATTTAATAAATAATATTTGAGTAATTTAGGAGTATTACCGCCACGTGACTACCACGCTTTCGGCAACCAACTACTAACTAACCAAAATAACTTGCAGCGGAAGAATTTAACCAAAAATAATAATACTTCTTTATTAATAAAAGTAAATATTGTCTCAAAACTCAAAATAAATGAAACATTCTAATCTAGGTGAAGATCCCCTTCCTAGTATGCTCCCATGCACATCCAAAATTCACCTGCAAATCTGCTTACCAAAAAGGTAAACAGGGCAAAGCCAAATAGGAAAAAAGAAAATACGCGTCAGTATAAAACTGAGTACGAAATGTACTAGATAAGTAACACATTTGTTAGTTCGTCATAATTTTTCATTTCGAAAACTCCATAACCAAAAATTCAAGAATAACTCTTTAAGAATAAACTATTTTCAAACACTTAATAATAATTCAAGAATAACATTTTAAGAACAAACTCTTACCAAACACTTGAATAATAATTTAAGAACAACAAGAACAAATTCCAAACACTTGAATAGTAATTCAAGAATAACCTTTTTAAGAATAAACTCTTTCCAAACAACTTGGATTAAAAATAATCCTGAAAACAATTCCTCTTCTTATCTCCCCTTCTATTTTGCTAAGTGTGCACACCCCCCAAGCTAGTCATCCCATCACGGAGCTATATCAAGGGGTAACTATAATTGCCAACAAGTGGACTTTGAATCTCTTGATATTAATCAAGCGAAATAATAATAATATGACTTGTAAGTCATGAATAAACTTCCTTTCCTCATAAACAACTTTTTGAACATTCAAAGTTCATAAAAACCAATCAACCTTTCCTTGTAAAAATAATTTAATTTTCCAAAAAGGATAACAAAACTTCTATAAAATGATTGATAATATCATTCCTTCTTTTCACTTTCAAGAGTGAATAATAAAACATTGTAACCATTTTAAACCAAATTTCTAAACCAATCCAACCAATAAAATCAATAAACAACTTTATCATATAAACCACATTTTAAAAGATCTAGCTACATAACGTACCTTGATCTTGCACAAAAGTATACTAGTATCTCCACTTAGTCTTAATCTTGAACGATCTCCTAACAAACCAATAATAAAAATCTAATAAGTAACTTATCACATGAACTTAATCATGAATGTAAACATGAATAACCTATCATGAGCATAATATTTTTGAGTAAGAAACATGGAAAATCTTTTTTCTTTTCTTAACCCAAAGAGAATTAGAACTTGAATAAGAAATATAAAACTAGAATAGATAAGAAAGAAAGAAGAACCTTGAAGTATGGATTCTCCAAAGTTTTTGTGTGGAAAAAATGACTAAAGATAGGGTATTTATAGGAGTAGAATAGGTAGAGTACTTAATTTTGAAAATTAAAGAGTTTGTAACCTTCACCATAAATTAGGAGATTAAACCAAGATTTGTAACCTTCATCATAAATTTAGAAAACAAAACTCCCCCATTTACTTCACAATCCCGTCAAAAATAATGGCCTAAAAAAAAAATTTTTTTTTTTTTTTTTTTTTTTTTTGGTTTTTTGAATAATTTTGACTAGGATTTAAAACCAAAAGTTTAACAAATCCAATTTTGGCGCCATCTTCCGCCAAAATAATTTAAAACGAGTGAAATTGCTAAAATACCCTTTGCTTAAAATATTTATTTTAGAAAATAAATATTTTAATTAATAAATAAATACTTGAAAATATGGGTATTACAGTCTACCCCCCTTAAAAGAAGTTTCGACCTCGAAACTCAAGACAAAAATCATAATCACTTTCCAAAAATTGGATTAAAATTTAAAATTTAGTTTCTAACTCAAATGCTCATGTCTAAAATGCATATAATGACTCAAAAATATGCTAAAATGTAATAACTATAGTAAAAGCGCGAAACTCTATCGCATTCTACCCCCTTAAAAGGAGTTACGACCCCGTAACTCGACAACTAACCTCGGAAAACAACGCCGGATATTTCTTGCGCATATCCGCTTCTGCTTCCCATGTTGCTTCCTCAGTCTGATGGTTTGACCATAATACTTTGACTAATCTTACATCCTTAGTCCGAGTACTTCTAACTTTACTATCAAGGATTCTTACAGGTCTTTCCTCGAAGTCAAACTATCATCTAATTCAATGGTCTCAGGTTGCAGCACATGAGACACATCCGGAATATACTTCCTTAACTGAGATATATGGAAAACATCATGACTCGACTTAAATCATTTGGCAAATTCAACTTATACGCCACTTTCCGATCTTCTTTAACACCTCTATGGCCCGATATACTTTGGCTTAACTTTCCTTCTTCCCAAATCGCATCACCCCTTTCATTGGAGATATTTCAACAATACCTCTCCCCAACCTGAAACTCTTCATCACCTTTCGCCTTCAAATCCTCGCTTCAATCAGCATAACTCTTCTGCCGTCTTGAGCTGCTTGATCTTTTCTTGAATCACTTTCACCCTTCACCGTCTCTTCGAGGAACTCGGTCCAAGCACCACAGTTTCACTAATATCATTCCAGCAGACTGGACTTCTACACTTCCGACCATACAAAGCCTCAGCCATACCAATACTTGCATGATGACTGTTGTTGTAGAAAAATTATATTAAATCGAGGAAATCTTCCCACGAACCCTGGTACTCCATAACACAAGATCGAACATATCTTCTAAAGTCTGAATTGTTCGTTCTGTTTCCATCTGTAGCCGGATGAAAAGCTGTACTCATTAACAAATTATACCCAAAGCCTTCTGCAAACTCTGCCAAAAGTTGGACAAGAATCGTGAATCACGATCCAAACAATGTCCTTAGGCACACCATGATATTTCACCACCCACTTCACATATGCTTTAGCCAATTGATCCATCGACCAAGTATTCTTCATAGGTATGAAAGTTGCAGATTTAGTTAACGATCTACCACTACCCAAATTGTATCATTTCCAGCCTTATTCTTGGTAATGCAGACACAAAATCCATTGATATAGAATCCCATTTCCAACTCGGAATATCCAGAGGTTGAACCTTCCCTTGCGCCTCTTGTGCTCAAACTTGACCTTTTAGCATGTGAGACACTTAGCCACGAACTCTGCTACTCTCGCTTCATGTTTGGCCACCAGACATTTTCTTCATGTCCTTATACAACTTATCACCACCGGTGTACTGAATAAGGTGAGCTATGAGCTTCTTCCATTAATTTCCGCTTCAACTCTTCTCTATTACTTGGTATACACCACCTCCCCTTGAACCGAATACTTCCATCATCGGCTATCGGAAATCCGACACCTGACCATCCGGATCTTCTCTCGAATCTTTTCTAATTTTCATCCTTTGATTGACCTCCCTAATCTCATCATAGATTGAGGGTTGAATCGACAAAGAACCCAATAATTCTTCAACACCCTCTTTCTAGTACCTCCAATGACATTTTCTGAAACTCGACACATAACTGACTTGGCAGCACCATTGCATTAACTGAATGACTCGACTTTCGACTCAATGCATCAGCAACAACATTAGCTTTCCCTTCATGATACTGGATCTCAGATCATAATCCTTGATCAACTCCAACCACCTCCTCTGCCTCATGTTCAACTCCTTCTGAGTGAAAATATACTTTAAGCTCTTATGATCCGTGTACAACTTACACTTCCCCATACAAGTAGTGTCGCCATATCTTCAAAGCAAACACTATTGCAGCTAATTCAAGATCATGGTTGGATAATTCACCTCATATGGTTTTAACTGCCTAGAAGCATAAGCGATGACCTTCCGGTTCTGCATCAATACACACCCTAACCCAAATTTCGAAGCATCACTATAAACATCATACTGCTGCTTTCATCAGGTAGAGCCAAAACGGTGTTGTAGTCAACCTTTCCTTCAACGCCGAAAAAGCTTCCTCACACTCTGGAGTCCAACAAACTTACATTCTTTCTTCATCAGGCTAGTCATTGGTCTCGATATCTTGAGAAATCCTTTACAAATATTCGATAGTAACCAGCTAACCCAAGGAAACTCCTTATATCAACACCGTCTTCGGTGTTGGCCATCGCGCACCGCTTGAATCTTAGAGGATCCACCGAAACTCCTTCCTTTGAGATAACATGTCCAAAAATGCAACCTCATCCAACCAAAACTCACACTTAAGAGCTTGGCGTACAACTTATGCTCTCTTAGGGTGGACAAAACTTCCCTCAAATGCAGCTCATGACACTCCTACCTTTGAATATATCAAAATATCATCTATAAACACAACCACATATTTATCCAAGTATGGCCTGAAAATCCTATGCATCAAATCCATGAACACTGCAGGTGCTTGTCAGACCAAACGGCATCACTGTAAACTCATAGTGACCATACGCGTCCTAAACGCAGTCTTAGAATATCACCCTCAGCAATCCTCAATTGGTGATAACCTGACCTAAATCTATCTTCGAGAAAATCCCCTCCTTTCAACTGTCAAATAAATCATCAATTCTCGGAAGCGGATACTTATTCTTGATCGTCACATTGTTCAACTCCCGATAATCAATGCACAACCTCAAACTACCATCCTTCTTTTTCAAACAATACAGGTGCACCCCAAGGAGACGAACTAGGTCTTATATACCCTTTTTCCAAACTCCTCCAACTGAACTTTTAACTCTTCATCTCAGCTGGAGCCATTCTATAGGGAGCCTTTGAAATAGGTCCGGTTCCTGGCATCAAGTCTACGGTGAACTCAAGATCCCTAACCGGTGGCAACCCGGTATCTCTTCAGGAAACACATCAGGAAACTCAGATACGACTGGATCTCCCTATTCTCATCTTCCTTTTCAATCCTCTGAACTCCACATAAGAATAACGGACACCCCTTCTTCACATAAGATTGAATTCTCATCGCAGACACTATCTTCATTCCCTTCTCCTTCCCAAGCTTCCTATAAGTCACCCTTTCTTTCTTAGGACCGACTAAGGACACCTTCTGGGCCTCACAATCAATTGAGCCTTGAATCTTCCCAACCAATCCATCCCCAAAACACATCGAGGTCTGACAATACAAACTCAACTAAGTCGGATGGAAAGTTCACCCAACTATCACTAAAGGTACTTGACTATGCAACCTAGTACAATTAAACATTTCCCCTGATGGCAATGCAATTTCCAATGAAATAGACACTGGACTGCTTAACTGGAGCTTGTCTACTAAAGTGCTAGAAATAAATGAATGAGATGCTCCTGAATCAAATAACACTTTGACAGACAAGGAATTAATGAAAAAGGTTCCAACTACTACCTCAGAAACATTCTGAGCCTCACGGCGGTTCATGACGAAAACTCTGCCTTTAGACTGATTTCCCATCCCTGGTTTAACACCAGCATTGGAAGAAGCTAACTTCTGTTGATCATTCTGAGGTGCCTTACTACTCGGGTCAGGTTTGACTGCAGGTTCTCCACCAGCTTTTCTAAAGCACTCATATTCACGGTGCCCAATTTCTGACAATAATGGCATGTCACCAAGTTGCCTTGACAATCTTTTCCAGGGTGGTTCTTATCACACCTTTTGCAGAAAAAGGTTCTCTCAGCTTTCTTCCCATTCCCTTGGTTCCCATTAGGCTTCCGACTAGGTACCTATTATCTTTCTCAGTTTGGTTAAATCCACCATTGGCTTAGGCTTCTTATCTCCAATTTGTTGGTTCCCATTGTTGTTATACTTCCTCTTTTCCCCAGAGGAAGTCCCTTCAATCTCTCTTCCTTTAATCCCATATAAGTGAGCAGCTCTACCATAAATTTCATCAAGAGTCTCAAAAGTTACTCCTCCAGCTTACTTTGGAGAGTTATGGTTAACCCTTGCTCAAACCTTTGGGCCTTAAAGTCTCAGATGGTACTATCTCAGGTGCGAACCTCATCAACTCCAAAAATTTGCTATAATACTCATTAACAGACATAGTCCCCATTCTCAGATTGGTGAACTCCATAGCCTTTTGCTTCCTTAAGTACGCAGGATAAAACTTACTCCTCAGGCTTCTTTAAACTCGTCCCACCCAAAGTTCGGATCCTCTAAAAGATCATTTTTCGTTGTTTCCACCAAGGTCTGCCTCATCTCTCAAATAATAAACAACATTATTAACTCTAAGGTTTTCAGGGCACACTATGGCATCAAAAAGCTTATCAAATTCTCGATCCAGTTTTCTAAGCTAGCTGGGTCCTCTTTCCCATGGTAAGTCGGAGGTTTGACAGCTGCTACCCTCTTAAAGACCTCACCAAAACTATCAGTCTCACTCTGCTTGGTTTCTTGATTAGCTATCACTTGAGTGATGTTTTCAGTGATCTTTGCTAGCCTTCTAACCATAGAACCATACTCCTTCTCCTTCTTTCTGCCATTCTGCTAGAGTAAAAGTGTTTGAGTAAATATACATATATAACATTCAAGAATACTGTCTATCTACCAAACAATTCAATAAATAACCAGTCTTATAACTAGTTCAAAATATAGCAATCACATATTTCGTACATCACGGCCAAATATGAGGCCTTATTCATAACAACTACTAGAACATTTGAGTGTATCAAAATATTCTTAAGACAACTAGGCCGTTTCATGGCCGAAACAAAACTATATATTCCTCTGGTTACTGGAGACTTCAAACTCTGGGTAGCCCGCCTCAATAACATTCTCCAACTCGTCAATAGCCATATAATCATATTGGCCTGGGTATTCTCGAGGGTATATTCTGGGCTATCAGGCTCAGATGAACCTTCATATCCCATGCTATCAACTGAAGAAATTGGATACTGGGCTAGGTAGGTCAATATCAATGGCATCCCCACCCCTTTGGGCTCCATCTATTTCTATATACATTAACTCGGTGCCAAAATGAAGAATAGTGGCTAACCAAACTCCCTGGAACTCATGATTATCTCTGTTCCACTCCCCAGTTGGTAGGACTACATTAGCGTACTTATCATGGAGGATTTGGTATTTGGGTGTCTGAGGAAGGTGAATTAAGGCTAACAGAATTTGGTAGGGTTCCTCACTGACCCATGGCTCCCAGTCAAATGCATTAATACCACTGGCCTCAACAATATCATCTATAAAATCAGGGACCGTTTTTCCTTCCAAAAGAAGTTCTTCAGAGTAATACATGTCCCTCATATGGTTAATCATCTGTTAACAAAATTACTCATTAAAAGAAATATAATACACATAATACTACTATTTGCTGGCCAATGCAGCATGACCTCTTGTTTATCCCATACATAGGGAATAAATAAATTTTTTCCTCTACTTCCAAGAACAATCATATAAAAGTAAAAAGAATTGAGATATTACAAGAATATCATAAGATAATACTAATATATGATAACTAAATATAGTTCAAGATTTGTACTAGATGCACCATTTGGCTTAAAATATTTATTTTAAAAAAAAATCATAATTTTTTTTTAAAGTGTACTTGATTTCAAGATATAGAATAGCCAAGGTGATTATAGCTCCCAGGTAAGGAAGTTACCCACAGCGTCGGGGAGAGCCTTCCTAATCCTAGACAGAGCTTGTCACCCCAACATATCTACACCCTTCATCTTTCCAAAAAAATTATAAAATATAGTATATACCTTTTTGTGGCACTAGCAAGATGCATCTATACAAATGTCAAAAAAAAAATAAACTTAACAAAAACAATTTAGAATGCAAATGCGAAACTCTATATCCCATCTTATGTCTACCCATCAATTTTAATGTTCAACTTTTATCTTTTCAAGACCTGAAAAACTGATACCACTTTGTAACACCCCCAAATTACTCACTTTTAAATAAATAATTTAATAAATAATATTTGAGTAATTTAGGAGTATTACCGCCACGTGACTACCACGCTTTCGGCAACCAACTACTAACTAACCAAAATAACTTGCAGCGGAAGACTTTAACCAAAAATAATAATACTTCTTTATTAATAAAAGTAAATATTGTCTCAAAACTCAAAATAAATGAAACATTCTAATCTAGGTGAAGATCCCCTTCCTAGTATGCTCCCATGCACATCCAAAATTCACCTGCAAATCTGCTTACCAAAAAGGTAAACAGGGCAAAGCCAAATAGAAAAAAAAAACACGTCAGTATAAAACTGAGTACGAAATGTACTAGATAAGTAACACATTTGTTAGTTCGTCATAATTTTTCATTTCGAAAACTCCATAACCAAAAATTCAAGAATAACTCTTTAAGAATAAACTATTTTCAAACACTTAATAATAATTCAAGAATAACATTTTAAGAACAAACTCTTACCAAACACTTGAATAATAATTAAGAACAACAAGAACAAATTCCAAACACTTGAATAGTAATTCAAGAATAACCTTTTTAAGAATAAACTCTTTCCAAACAACTTGGATTAAAAATAATCCTGAAAACAATTCCTCTTCTTATCTCCCCTTCTATTTTGCTAAGTGTGCACACCCCCAAGCTAGTCATCCCATCACGGAGCTATATCAAGGGGTAACTATAATTGCCAACAAGTGGACTTTGAATCTCTTGATATTAATCAAGCGGAAATAATAATAATATGACTTGTAAGTCATGAATAAACTCCTTTCCTCATAAACAACTTTTTGAACATTCAAAGTTCATAAAAACAATCAACCTTTCCTTGAAAAATAATTTAATTTTCCAAAAAGGATAACAAAACTTCTATAAAATGATTGATAATATCATTCCTTCTTTTCACTTTCAAGAGTGAATAATAAAACATTGTAACCATTTTAAACCAAATTTCTAAACCAATCCAACCAATAAAATCAATAACAACTTTACATATAAACCACATTTTAAAAGATCTAGCTACATAACGTACCTTGATCTTGCACAAAAGTATACTAGTATCTCCACTTAGTCTTAATCTTGAACGATCTCCTAACAAACCAATAATAAAAAATCTAATAAGTAACTTATCACATGAACTTAATCATGAATGTAAACATGAATAACCTATCATGAGCATAATATTTTTGAGTAAGAAACATGGAAAATCTTTTTTTCTTTTCTTAACCCAAAGAGAATTAGAACTTGAATAAGAAATATAAAACTAGAATAGATAAGAACAGAAAGAAGAACCTTGAAGTATGGATTCTCCAAAGTTTTTGTGTGGAAAAAATGACTAAAGATGTAGGGTATTTATAGGAGTAGAATAGGTAGAGTACTTAATTTTGAAAATTAAAGAGTTTGTAACCTTCACCATAAATTAGGAGATTAAACCAAGATTTGTAACCTTCATCATAAATTTAGAAAACAAAACTCCCCCATTTACTTCACAATCCCGTCAAAAATAATGGCCTAAAAAAAAAATTTTTTTTTTTTTTTTTTTTTTTTTTTTTGGTTTTTTGAATAATTTTGACTAGGATTTAAAACCAAAAGTTTAACAAATCCAATTTTGGCGCCATCTTCCGCCAAAATAATTTAAAACGAGTGAAATTGCTAAAATACCCTTTGCTTAAAATATTTATTTTAGAAAATAAATATTTTAATTAATAAATAAATACTTGAAAATATGGGGTATTACAAAAGTATTTGTCGTTATACTTTAATTTTTATTTGTTATTGTTATATATAAATTTTATATTTTTAATGTTCAGTTGAATATTGTATCTAAGTTTATTATTAAATAATACCCCAATAATTCGTATGACTAACAATAGCTAACCCATTTTTAACATGAAAAATATCTGAATGATACTTTTGAAAAAGTAGAGGGTAAAAATTTAATAGATGCAAGACATAAAGAATAGAGAAAAAATATGAGTGTCAGGCACAACTTAGGTTGTCCATTCAAAATCAAACTCGAATTTTAGCTTATCTAGAACTCCTTATATATTTAAATCTATGTAGATGTAACAGGCTGGTTTTAAATAAAAGATTTATTAAATACTTCTTATAATTATTAAGTTAATTATGTTCTAGATTTTCATATTTTATTTGATTCAGAATGTGACACTTTAGTTGTCGTATTTGTAATATATTTATTAGTTTAAATTTTACGAAATCATTCTTATTGTATATATTTTGAAATTAAGCGATTAAATTTTAGTTGGGTGTATTTGGGCATAACGAAACACAAATTCGGTATACATCTTCATTCCTATCCGGTTGCTTTATTTGGAAACTCCATAAAAATCCCTTTTTAGTTGTCGGTTTGGTGATAAACCCAAACCCACCCCTTAAACCTTTCTCTGTCTTTCCCGTGAAACAAATTCCAAAAGAAAAAAAACCCCCAACCCTTAAAACTGAAAACCCCGAACCCGAAACCTCACTCTCTCTCTCTCCTCCCCGTGAACCCTTCGTTTCTCTCACGCTCGCCTGCGTCGTGCCTCGCCGGCGTTTTTCGAGGCTGTCGGAAATCTGCACTACTCTGTTCTCTTCTATTTCGTTGCTGCTAGTGTTATTCGTGGGTGTCGCCCTGCGTTGCTGCTCCTCGTGCGTCGCGTCGCACCACGACCGCAGCTTCGTCAGAGCTTCCCTCCTCGGCTCGCGCTGCTGCTAGTGTCGTTGTTGTTGTTCGGTTTTTGTTGTCACCTCCCCTGCCTTGTTTTCTCTCCCCTGCTCGAGTGTGTTGCTGCAGGTGTCGTGGCTCGACTCCACTTTTCTCTCTCCTCTGTCGCTCGTCGGTTCCCGCCGTTGTGCAGAAGCTTCGAAACCCCCGTAGCCTTATGTGTTTGTGGCTGGGGCTGTGTTCTTCGCTGCTCTTGTGAGCAGAGGTACTAACCCTCCATACCTCCATTTAAATTGGGTTATGTATTATTTAGAGTTCAGAATTTTTTGATTAGTATATTTATTATAAAATTATAATTGATTGAACTATGTTATGGTGGTGAATGTTGCAGTGGAATTGTTGTTGCTGTCATATTGTTGTCGTTGGTGGTGGGGACTTATTGTTGTTATTGCTGATATGTTATTTTTGAAGGTTGTTGTGGTAGATGTTGTGGTGTGGCAGTTGTGTTGTTGTTGTTGATGCGTCGTCGTTGTCGTTGTTGTTGTTCTGTTGTTGTGAGATTGTGTTGTTGAGGTGGTGGTGATGGTGGAGTAATGTTGTTAATATTAATGGAATTATGGAGAACGAATATGAGCTGTGGTTATCACTTTAATAAGTAAGACTATGAATTATTGAAGATTATTAGTGCTGAACTTAAATAGTATCTATATTATTGAGTATTGTGGTAATCAAAGTTTATGGTTGAGTTTTGAGTTTAATATATTACAAGGTAGAAGTTATAATAGTAATATATTAACTAGTTAAGAACTAAATATCGAGGCTATGAAGTAAATTGATTTTAATTATCGTAATGATAGAAGATTCCCAAATTTGGTTAATATAGTATAGTATAGTTAATGGTTAATATTCAGTATAATAAGCTAGTATGTGAGTTTAAATCATTAGGTTAGATATAAGTTGCTAATTACTTTAATAGTCTTAGTTATTGGTGTATGTAGTATGTGTTAGTGTTTAAAGTAACTATCAAATAGAATATTACGGGAATGAAATTATCTTTAATTCAAGTTATGTTCCTTTGATTCGTGGAATCTATCTATTTGTTTAGATGGTGGTTTATTAGGTCTTGAAAATGATATATTAAAAAGGAGTAAGAATCATAACTCTGAGTTGTTAGTTTGCCAAAGTTTTTATTATGATAGCATGTGCATTAAATTGTCAATCGTATGATTATTTATATTAGTAATTCAAATGATTGAGTATAATTCTAAGAAGTTGGTTAATCGATTTATCGTATTTTGATGGGAATCGTCCTAGTGTTTCATGAGGAAGGATTATTTGATTAAACTCTAAAGGTAATACATTGAAGTGATCTTCGCACATAAAGTTAGAATTAGACCTAGTATTTCTAATAATATGGAGTCTATTGGAGTTAGTTTATATTAACTAAATTTGGATGAGATTATTGAGGATGTGTTCAACAAAGGATTTCAGTTTAATGTTTACAAATGGAGTAATATAATAAAGTTGGATTATCTTTTCCGTGATCATTAAAATGAGTTTGTATAGAAATTTTCGTAAAGAAGTGAATAAGGGTATTGATTACATTAAAGAAGCTTTAGTTATTTGATATAATTGTTCTGTAACTAGGAAAGGAATAGACTCATTAATGCAGGTGTGAGTATGGTTCCTAAATGGGTTCGTTGTTGATCACGTTAATTAGAATTCAGCTAATGGTATAACCAGAACCCTATTTAGTCACTTTAATAAACCTTTGATTGGTGAACATTGAGTTGTGAAGTTTGAGTTAACTCTCCTTAGTTAATTCTAAGAGAGAGACATAGGTATGGTAAGTGTTGCCAAGACTTGGTAACGAATAGTATTATCAAGATGAATATAGATTGATGAATATGAAAAGGAAAATTAGTATGAAATATGTATATGCAAAAGTATGTGATGTGTGGAATCGGGTTAGTAACTCTCGCTAGTTAATTCTAGCCGAGAGACCTATTGTCACTATGGGTGGATATTTTATTAATATGATTACTTACTACTAGTTGTAGCTCACAAGCTTAATGATTGGATTTGGAATTGAAAAGGATAAATGTATCAATTTGGAATACGTAGTTATAAGAGTTATATGTTAAATGATTATGGTTATCTACGAAGGAAATCACTTGGTTAGATTCGTTATTCAAAGATCGTTATTTAGGATTACTAAATTAGTGGATGAGTTATATGAATGATCTGATCGAGTTATGAACAATAATCGAAAGGAATTTGAAAGGGGAAAGTAGCCTCGTCTGAGTCGACGGATGAGGTGACATGAACAGTGCCCCATGGACTGTGAACCTTGGGGGCCCAACAGGGAAACTTGCACATTGCTCTGTGGGGCGATAATCGGGCGTTATATCAGGTAATGTGAAACCTGTGGATGGCTGATGAAATCAGCGGAAAAAATGTACTCCGGACTAGTCGCGGTTATTGGCCAAAAGTAAAGCGAATGGTTGGGTGACGACCCCCACTGTCGGAGTGTAAGCTTTGTCTCCTCCGCCGCGTTCTCTTTCCCCCGGGTTAAAAGGAATGTTATTTCAAAGTATGAAAGTTATTTCGATAGTGGATTCCCGATAAGGAATCGTATCGTGGTAAGTTGTTTCGATATCGGATTCCCGATAAGGAATCATATGAGGTAAGTAATGAATGTTTATTCAGTATATGAATATGAATATTGATATTGATTTCCTGATAAGGAGGCATATCATGGTAAGTGATACTAACGTTAGATTCCTGATAAGGAATCGTATCTTGTTATGTGGATTCCCGATAAGGAATCATATCTCGTTATTGGATTCCCGATAGGGAATCGTTATGATGAAAGTTGTTATGTCATTTATTGTCTGATAAGGGTTTATGTACGACAATATAAGGGAATGATTGATAGAGTATGAAAACATAAGTTTAGATTTCTGATAAGAAATCAATTAAAGGAAGTAAAGTTTATTACTTATATCAAAGTTGGTGACCTCATATTCCTACTAAGGAATCGTGGTAAGTTAAAAGGTTGATCAAATGAGAATATATTAAACGTATCATTGTTAGGGGTCACCTTAGCGTGTTTGCTACTATGTGATTAATGATGTATTATGAAATGTGGAACTAGAAATATAATATGTATGTTCAACAAGATTATTGCTGCTAAGCATGCTATGATGGATGTGATTGTTGAACTTATGTTGACTGCTGAGTCGTTTTTAAGTAAAAGCCACCAAAGCATGTGTTACTCTTATTTACGGGTCTAGTAATCAGCTTTGCTGATGTGTATGTTGTTTTGTCATTTCTGTGGCCTTTCACTTGGTGGGTGGCAGTTTTCTTAAATGTTTCAGGTTGAAGCCGTGAGTTAATCTTTCACAAGTTGAAGCTGATACGAGACGGTGTATTATCGTAGTTGTTACCAAAGTGAGGGCGCTTAACTTGTAATATTTAGTTATCAAACTTTTGTTTTAATTCTTTGTATTTAAGAGTCGTTAGTGCTCCTGATTCTCTATTGGTTGTTGCTCCGCAAAAGCGTTGAGGTTAATAAGCTCTGGGATTTGGAAATATTTTATTTATTGAAATTGTAACAGGTTCATATTATTTTTCGCTTTAGCGTTGTCCTATTTTCAAAGGAAATTCTGCCGGATTTTCTGTAGAAATTTATGGGAATAGAGTCTGAGAATCAGAGCGTAGTTGCAATGGTTAATTAACTTGAATAGAGTTGGGAATTGAGTCCCACACTCTTCGATGTAGTTCGGTGAGTGTGATGGTAATAGTTCGGGTTATCTCGACTAGAGTCTCTTTCGCTGTGCTTAATCTTTTATAAGCTGGTCGAGAAAATCTGGGCTGTTACAGTAGAACTCGATTTTTGTAAAAGAATTCTCATTATCCAAATCTCCTATTATGTATTTAAATAAATGTAGGAATCTCTTTGTTAAAATATTTAAAATAAAAATTAATGACATAATTTACATAATATAGTAATTTAGGTTGTTTATGCGAAATCAAACTCTAATTTTAGCTTATCTAGAACTTTTTATGTGCATTTAAATCTATGTAAAACTCTATTTTTAAAAATATTTAAAATAAAAGTTAGGGCCTGTTCTCTTCGGCATAAAACAGCTGAACTGAACTGAACTGAACTGAACTTATTGGAGCTGAACCAAAATGAGCTGAACTGAACTTATCAGAGCTGAACTGAACTGAACTGAACTGAACTGAATTGAAATAAACTGAATGTAATAAATATATAAATAATATTTTAAACAAGAATAATATGAATATTAAATAATAATTATAACCATAAGTAATAATAATGAATAATAATAATAATAATAGTATTTTGGAAATTTTTAAATGATATAATGATAATTAATAATATTTTATATTATTTGTATTAATATATTAATACTTGATGATGATATATAATAAAAATAATATCTAAGAAGTAAATTAATGTTACTATTTTAATAATTATATTTAATGATATAAAAATATTTAGTAATAAAAATAATGATTGGGTTGGACCGCAAAAATTACATCATAAACCGTCTTGACGCGATTTGATTGGTTTATGGGCTAAAAAAAGTGGGTTTATTTGTGCTTTGACCTAAATCATGTTCCTCCTAATAATAATAGTAATAATAATGAGTAAAGCTGTAATAAACAAAATAATATATAGAAACAACAACAACAATAATAATAATACTTAATAGTAATGATATATATTTAAATAATAATAATAATGATAATAATAATGATAATAATAATAATAATAATAATAATAAGAGTAATTAGTAAAATAAATTATACCAACATAATAATAATATTTAACAAAATAATTATAAAAGAATGGAGTTGAACTGAACTGAACTGATCTGATCTGAACTGAACTTATTGGAGCTGAACTGAACTGAACTGAAAATAAGCTGGGGAGAACAGACCCTTAATGATATGACAATCCTATATGGTGTAATTTAGATTGTTCATGCAAAATCAAACTCTAATTTTAGCTTATCTATAACTCCTTATGTGTTTTTAAATCTATGTAGAACTCTATTTTTGTAAAGAAAAATAAAAATAAAAATACAAATAAATGACATGACAATCCTACGTGGCATGCTCTATTCATAAGTTGTAGAATTATATTGTATATGGATCTTATTTCGAAGCATATTTCGAGCACTATCCAATGGTACAAAAATTATAATATTCCGAATTACGTAGCAAAAGTTATACACAAATTACATAATATAATAATTTAAGTGGTTCATTGAACTCGAAACTCTAATTTTCGCCTATCCAAATTCGTGATATGTATTTAAATCCAGGTAGAACTCTATCTTTGTAAAAAAAAAAAATATAATAATTTAAGTGGTTCATTGAACTCGAAACTCTAATTTTCACTTATCCAAAGCTCGTGATATGTATTTAAATCTAGGTATAACTCTATCTTTGTATAAAAAAAATAATAAAAATAAAATTGATGACATGTCAATCCTACGTGGCACGCTCTATGCTCCCAAAAAGTTCCTCCTTTATATATATATATTGATTGATTATTTGAATTTAAAAAATTAGATTATATATAGTACTCCTTCTATTTTGTATTATTTTGTCATTTAAATTTTTTAAAAATTATATACAAACGCATGTAATCTATTAGTTTATGTATCAATATTTAAAATTATATACAAACTCTATAATACCCAGCCCTCCGCTTCCAAAAGACTTGAACACTTGTTGGGACATGTAGTTTAATGTGGTATGATGTATCGTGGTTATAAAATATGCCCGCTGTTTTTTTTAATCTTTCTCACTTTCCTCCCAATGCGTATCTCGGAACTTAAATATTTTTCACTATATATTAGTAAAAAATATAACGATTGAATATTCATAAAGTACTAATCGAGACGAGTCAAACAAAAACCCCACATGACTATATTTTTTTCCTTATAAATTGATACAAATTAAGAACATTCTCTCTAGTTTAGGGTTTATTCATTTCATTTCGATTCAATTCAGACTTATTCAGTTCAATTCAGTTCAGCTGTTTTTTGCCGAAGAGAACATACCCTAAGTATGAATAGTATCAAAATTCTAAATGAGAATGATTAAAAAACAACAGAGGCAGCATAAAATTAATAAAAAAGTATAAATGATAGTAGTTGATGAAGTTTTTTCTATATAAAGCTAGTGTGGGGGCCAAAATATTGTTAAAATAACTAATATAATAATAATGAGATTAGATAAAAAAACAAATAGAAGTTTTCAAACCAATATTTTACAAATATAATAGGAAAGTGTCCAAACTATTATGCGACATAGGAAGTATACATCTTTGATCATCAACATAATGAGGGGAGTATTAGTAAAAAAAATCTTTAAAATATCTCCATTATGTGAAAAATTACTTAGATATTATTAGTGTGGTCAAAGTTTTGTAAGATCATGTTAGATAAGTACAAATAAAGACTAATAAGTTCTAATAACTTCTGATCGGTTCAAATAAATTTAGTTAAGCAAAAATAAGTTTGAAACTCTTGCAAAAATAAGTTTAGTTAAGTTTCCATAAGCAAAAATAAGTTGAATAAAACAAGTTGTTGTTAAATTTATCGTAACATAAAATTTTCAAATTATTTCTTAATTTTCAATGAGAGACTAATGTTCAAGTAATACATATTTAAAATACTAATGTTCAAAATTTTATATTGAAAATTGCACAAAAGACAAGTAAAGTTGTTTTCATGTAATGAAGGGAGTACATTGACATATTTGATCACCAAATTCTAGGTACATTTAACAAAATAATTTTCAATGAGAGACCTTTCATTAATATAATAAATTGAATAAATAATAATAAAAAATAAATTTAATAAAATAAATAATAGTAGGAAAAAGAAAGGGTTAGGGGTGAGCTTGGTCAGATCTGCGCTGAAAAACCCTTTTTGAATTTTGATGAACCAAACAAAGTACAGACAGTACTCTATTTAACAAGTCACCTTTTCTCCTCTGTTTTGTTTTGTTTTGTCCTCTTTTTTTTATCTCCAAATTCTTCACCTTCTTTCCTTTAACCCCTAACCCCTCTTTCCACCCACCACCGTTGCCTTCAACTCCTCCATTTCTCTCTCACTTCTACATAATATCAATACTTCAATCAAACTAATTTTTCTCACAATACCCATTTTGTTTCAATCTTGAAAAAAAAAATAAAATCTTCCTCAAATTTCTTGATTAATCATCAATGGAAATCTTGAATAATCAACCAATTCAATCACCTATTTTACTGTTCTTACCACTTTTTCTCTTCATTTACTTAACTGGGTATTTCTTAATCTTCAAAAATTGGCCCCCAAAATTTCGACCTGAAGCTTCAAGTTGCTTCATTTCCATCTTCCATGGCACCCCAGCTGCAATTCTTGCAACTTTCTCTCTCCTCCATAATACCCAAAAAAACAACTTTTTTTTCTTTTCCGAAAATACCCATTTCCAAAACATGGTTCTTGAATACAGTATTGCATATTTCATCATGGATTTGACCCATTACCTAATATTTTACCCACATGACATTATGTTTATTGGGCATCATTTAGCAACCTTATTTGTGTTCATAACTTGCCGTTTTCTTGTCTCTCATGGTGCATTCTCCATTTTAGTGCTGTTGATTTTGGCAGAAATCACAAGTTTGTTGCAAAATCTTTGGACTTTAGCAAATGCAAGAAGGGTAGAATCGGAATTTGCTGCAAAAGTTTACAACTTTTTGTCACCTCCATTTTATGTATTGTATACAATTGCAAGAGTGATTTTAGGGCCTTTTTTTGTGTATAAAATGGGGTGTTCTTTGTGGAGAGGAGATGCTGATGGTATTATTCCTACATGGGTTTGGATTTCTTGGATTGGAGTTATTGTAATGGCAATTTCTGTTAGTATTTTGTGGATATGGAATTTATGGATACATTTCTTTAGAGAATGGCAATGTAATAAGAGACTTGACAAGAAAAGTCAATAGGTTCTAGAATATCAAATATCAATAGGGTGTAAACTGTAATGTAAGAGAGTTATGGTTTTTGTTGTTTCACATATGAATGATATTATACTATAGGTCATGTATGGCAGTTGATACTTCTATCATATTATAAACAAAAGAAATTCAAGTGCTCCTTTCTTTTGTGAATTTTTTTTTTTGTTTTCAAATGTGTTAAATCATTGTCTTTTGATTAGTGTAAGATCTTTGTTACTTTAATTAATGTACTTGTTCATGAAGGTCAAAAGGTTAAATCATAATTGAAGTTTACTATTCCATGAATTATTAATGTTATTCTAATTATTTTAGTTGTCTAATTATTATCTCACAAATCTTAACTTGTTATTTCTAATGTAAGTTTGTCTTTATTAATAGAAGAATCTTTATATCCACATAACACAAAAATAATAAGAAGAAAAAACTTCAATATTGAAAGTAGAAAGAGCAAATATATATCGACTTTTATTAATAATTCTTCCGTTCTGTTTTCAATGAAATGTTTATTTTTCACTCAATCCAACGCGTTTGTTTAATCATTAATATCTTTAGTTGTGCACGGGTAAAAAATATAAAAAAGTTACAATTTGATAGTATGCATCGAGACGAATCTAACAAGATCCCACTTGACTATATTTTTATTTATGTAATGGCGATAAATTGGAGTTAAAATTGATCAATAAATAGTGTCATTTCATCCAATGTTTCATTAAACAGAACGGAGGAAGTATATTTTTTTTTTTGTCAAACTAAAGAAAATTGCCTAGCTATACTATGATCTTGGGCCTTTTAAATGTACCGGTTTAGATTTAAATTGATTCAAAATTCCAAGAGTATGATTATTTAGCTAAATTTTAAGTACCTCAATATTAATGCAATTTATATTTTTATACCATACACCTAAAGCTATTTATTTGTTCATTGCTCATTTGGAGAGCTCTAAAATGCGCGACTTGAAGGAGCTCTCCAAATGAGCAAAATATAGTCTTAGGTGTATTTATGTATACCCGAGTGTATAGTATAGACTTCAATCCTCTAGTTGATCGAAATCTTTTTTCTAAGTAGGTAGTTTTCATTCTTCAGTCTCTCTCAATTTAATTAGATAAATTTTTGTTCCATAGATTTAATGGAGGGATCTATTTGCATTTTATCTCGGCTCCATAATCCTCTTAGCTAACTACAATTAGTCAGATAGACTTTTTTAACTACCAAATTACCATCTCTTAATAATAGCTAGCTAAGTTTAAATGTTAATTGTCCTCCAAATTTTCCTTATAATAGCAAAAACTAGACTCTAGCCACAAAAGAAAACTGCACCACGCAATTAAAGGCATACATAAGCTTGAAGAACAAATTGTAGGAAGTAGGAACACTACACTTTTATGGGAACATGGATGATCTCGAGCTTTCTACATCATCTTATTGAGTGGTACAATAGAGTTTTGTAGTACCCACTCCACTATATAGACATACTTAATTTCTGTTCTTGATTGAAATTAGTTATGCTAGGTAGGGTTACAATCACACAAACCCACATTTATTTTATACAACTTTTAGTTGATTTTGCTGAAAAAAGGTAGTATGATGTTACATTTCAGTTAAATACTATGACTAAACTAGAGTGGATAGGATTTCGCTCCTTTTCTTTTTTTTGTAAGGGGAGAAGAGTAAAAGTCTAAAAAATTTCAAAAAAGTGATCCGGTTAAAATTTAATATTAGACATAGTCACATAAAAGGTAAGGCTTCAAAGCATTTTTACTTTTTTAATAGTAAACTAGTTCTTGTCTCGGGTCATACGTCTCGAATTATTTACTGATGTGCATTTGAAGTATTCAAAAATAAAAATATTTGTCTTTAAATGATTTTTCCACACAAAGACCTACATGAGCATTGTAGTGTAGTTGGTTAGTGCATTAGCATATCAAATGAGAGGTCATGTGTTCTAGTCTTGAAACACACATTTTTATTGTTTAGTGTCTCATTTGATTGTGTAGGGGAGGGAAGAGTACATGTAGCACCATGACATTTGTTTATCTTCGATTTTAGATATATATACAAGGGTAGACAAAGCAAAGAAAAAAAATCCCATTTTCCAGTTTTTTAGGATATTGTTATGTTAGGGCTGCTTGCGAGTCGAGTAGAGATGGCAAGTCAATAAGCAATAAGAGTATTAAGGATGTGTTTTCTTCACTAGAATTTCCTAAGGACCTATTTGGAAACAATAAAAATAAAATGATGGAATTGTCAAAATTCACTCGTTTGGGTATTAAATGAAACTGAAATTGGGCCAATTTCAACACAATTCCAACTCAATTTAAAAACATAGTATAAATCCCAACCTCCCTGTGTCATTTCAATTTCTCTCTCTTCTAAGTCCCCCATTATTCCCTCTCCTCCCTCTCCCTCCGTCGGCGACCCCACCCCACGCTCAAATTGAAATTCAATTCCCATGTTTCCTAAACGAGTTTGAGGAATTGGATTTAGAATTCAATTCCCATGTTTTCCAAACGAGTTTGAGGAATTGGATTTGGAATTAAATTGCACGATTTCAATTTCTACGATTGAAATACTGAAATTGGAATGAAATTTGAGTTTCCAGACGCTACCTAAACTTATTTAAACTGAACTTTTTAGAACTTAACTAAAGTTTTTTTTTCCCGAAGATGATCAGCATGATACAAGTTTAAACTTAACTAAACTTATTTAACGTTCATTCTATAAGGTTTTAAAATTTATCTGAACTTGATTGCATTAATTTAAATTTAAACTTCTTTTAGGACGAAAAAAATACACCTATAACTAAAATATATCTATACAAAAATATTATAAATCATGCCTAAGGAAGTCTATGCACCACGTGGTACTATGCTCAAACTTCTAATTCAAATGTTTTATGTCCATGTGTACTCCTCAATTAAAAAAAATATAAATTTTGTGTAATTGCAATGTCTCGAACACGTGACATTTGAAATGAAAAGTAAGAGTTTAATCATCAATACACTATGATTTTATTGTCTAATGTTTGAAATAAAATACTTCATCCGTTTTTTTACTTGCAATACTTTTCTAAAAGGGAAATAATTAATTACTTGCAAAACTTTCTACTTTTGCTTTTCCTTTCTCTCTATCTCTCTCCAATCACATGGGGCCCTCTCTTTTTTTCCTCTCTACCTCTCTCCTACCCAAATTTTACATTTTTTTAATAAGGAGAACAAACTTAGGCTAACCCCCTAATCTGGGGACCAGCCTGAAACATCCTTTCGGATGATGGGAAAATCCAAACAGTACGGGGAGAACCAGTACAGTAAGGAAAAGGTGGGCAACTGGGCATGCGCCTTCCTAGCCATGAAGTCAGCAACCTTGTTAGCTTCGCGATAGTAGTGACAAAACTGAAAGTCCTGAAACCACCTTGTAGCCACACCTGCATCTTTCACAATGTTAGAAATTTTACATTGGAGTTGATGAAAAAAAAAGTGTTGCAAGTAAAAAAAAAACGGAGGAAGTAATAAATATACTTGACTAAAAAAGATTTTTTTTTTTTAGGGGGACTAAAAAAGACTTAAACAAATATATACATCTCTAATACTTTTAACTAACAAGAGACTATTGATGTCATATTCTCTTATCACAATTCCTTTTAAGCTATTATTTTCAAACTTACCTTTCATAATTTTTTATTTATCGCGTCATGACTTAAACTTTTCAATTTCTTAACGGATAAATAATACAAAAGTGGCAAAATCAATTATGAAATTTAAGAATAATAACGAGTTCACTCATGGTACACCCGGGTGTACCATGAGCATGATACACCCAGTATTATGTTTGTAATAAATTAGAACTTCAGGTGCTCATTAGACATCAAATTTGCTCATATGGGCAATTGGGCAGTTTGCTCATTTAATCATTTGCTCATTTTGCTCATTTTGTAATAAAAGTGTTTGCTCATTTTCTTAAATGAGTAGAAATGATTGCTCATTTGCTCATTTGTCCATTTTGCTTATTTGCTCATTCGCTCATTTTGCTCATTTGGAGAAAATAGTCTTGGGTGTATCATGAGCATGGTACACTCAGGTGTACTATAAATATTCTCAATAATAACATATTTGTTCATTGTAACCGACCCGAGATATTATCCAGATAAAAATACTAGTTGTAGGTCATTAAACAACGTTAACATGATTACCAGTAACAAATTTTCTCTGTCTTATCTTAGTAATGTAGAGAGTGATAAGAGTACTCCATTACTCTAGTAGTTTAGCAAATGATTCCCCCCCTCTTTATATTGGCCATGTGCTTAGAAGCAAAAAGCAAACTATTGGTCCTGTTTGACAATTAGTGAATAGTTGTTAACTTTTAGCTGATTGTATTAGCTGATAGCTAATAGCTGATTTGATTAGTTTGTATAAAATTGTTTGGTAAGTAGTTGATAGCTGATTGTTACATAATTGTGTAAAATGACCAAAAATGACATGTGCATAATATATTGGGGATGTTTGGCAATTAGATTTTTGGAGCAAAAAAAGAGTTTTGGACCACTTTTAGAGTTTTGACTTGTGAAAAACTCTAAAAGAATTGTTTGGTAAAAGAGAGTTTTATAGAGAGTTTTGGAATAAAAACTCTCAAAATAAAAAACCTCCTAATAGGAGCTTTTTCTCTAGAGGATTAGGTAAAAATATATTGGGAAATTCTATATGGTGACCCTCAATTTTTTTAATTTCTATTTGGTAGACAACTTTTATCTTTCCTCTATTTGGTAACCCTCTACTTTATTTTTTGTATTTTCTTTGACCTTTTTACATTTTAAAATTATTTTTAAATAAAAACTGGTTTTTTAATTACAAAAAACTGATTTTAAAATGAAAAAAAAAAACTCAAACCTTCCCCACCCACCATAACCACCCATCCTACCACCCTTTCTCCTCCCCTAGCCAGCATCACCCCCTTCCTTATTCACGGCTAGCCACCATCACCCCCTTTCCCCTTCACTGCCCGCGCCGGACCACCCTCTCCGTCAGCGTCGAGGCTTCCTCCCCTGCCGCCAACCATAACCCAGGACCCACAAACCCTCCTCGGCCCTTTTTTCTCCCACCCGACCAGCCACCTCTCTCTCTCCTCTCATAAAACCAAAACCCACAAACCCTCCGTCAGCGTCGAGGCACCTCCCTCTCTCTCCTCTGATAAAACCAAAACCCACCACCTTCCACACCATTTTCGACCCTCTCTCTCCTCTGACGCAGAACCTGTTACAATTTAGGTTCGGATGGGTGGTAGAAATCGGAGTGGATAGGTGGGTGCTGGAAATCAGAGGGCTAGAGGTTGGGGGTCTGAAATGGTGTGGAAGGTGGTGGGTTTCGGTTTTGTTAGAGGAGAGAAAGGTAGGTGCCGGCTGGTCGGAGTGCGTGGGAAAGAGGGTCGGGTGGGTTCGTGGAAGCTGGGTTACAATCGGCGGCAAAGGAGGAAGTCTCGGCAACGGGGGGAAAAGGTGGTCCGGCGGTGGCAGTGAAGGGGAGAGGGGGTGATGGTGGCTGGCAGTGAAGGGGGAAGGGGTGATGGTGGCTAGGGGAGGAGAGGGGGGATGGTGGCTAGGGAGGAGAGGGGTGGTAGGATGGGTTTAGGGTTTTTTTAATTTCAAAATGAGTTTTTTGTAATTGAAAAATCAGTTTTTTAATTTAAAAATGATTTTAAAATGTAATAAGGTTAAAGAAAATAAAAAAATAGAGTAGAGGGTTACCAAATAGAGGAAAGATAAAAATTGTCTACCAAATAGAATTTTAAAAAGTTGAGGGTCATCATATAGAATTTCCCAATATATTTAACGGTTTTTTCACCAAATACCCCCGAGTATTCATGAAATTCACCGGGTACCCCTGCACTTATGAAAATACACTGGGTACCCCTCAGTTTCTGAACAATACACCCAAATGCCCTTAATGACTAACGACGGTTAACTCCGTTAAACACCGTTAGTCATTAACTGTTATTTTGTTGTTTTCAGCCATAATTAACTACTAACCCTAACCTTAAACCTAACCCTAACCCTAACTTAACTTAACCTAACTTCTAACATTAAACCCTGTACTCCCCACCACCCCATCCACCACCACCCAACAGACCCCCCTCCCCAACCCCACCCTACCCACCACCTCAACAGATCACCCCTCCCCCAACCACCTATCGTGCCCCTCCCCACCCCTCGCAGGCCGCAGCCCCTTCCTCCACCCCCTCGCAGTCGCCCACCCCACCAAGCCCCCACTGGAATTTCGCTCCCCTCCCCTCACCTCCGATGAGTTTCAGTCCCCTCCCCCCACCCCCTCCACCCCTGTCGATTGTCGCACCCTCCCCCCCAACCCAGTCGATTTCGGAACCAAATCTCCACCCTCGTTCATGAACAACCCAGAACCCACGCGTGAACAGAAACCGGCTGGGGTGGGGGAGGGTGCCGAAATCGACTGGGCCCAAAACTTCCCCCACCCTCGTCGGTTTTCGCACAGCTTCCCCCCACCCTCGTCGGTTTTCGCACACCTTCCCCCCACCCTTGCCGGTTTTCGCACCCCTTCCCCCCACCCCTGCCGGTTTTCGCACCCCTTCCCCCACCCCTGTCAGTTTTCGCACAATTAGATCAGGAGAGAGAGTCGTGCTTGGGTGGCGGAGGGTTGCTGCTCTGTGGAGGGTGGCGGGGTGCTGGGGAGGGCGGCTGCGGGGGTAGGGAGGGGGGAGCTGTTGGGTTGGGGTGGGGAGGGGGAGCTGATGGGGTGGTGGGAGGGTGTGGGAGGGGGTGGTCAGAGGGTGAGTTAGGGTTAGAGGATTAGGGTTAGGGGATTAAGGTTAGGATTAGGGTTAGAATTAGGGTTAAATTAGGGTTTAAAACAAAAAATTAGGATTAATGACTAACGGTGGTTAACGGAGTTAACCGCCGTTAGTCATTAAGGGCATTTGGGTGTATTGTTCAGAAACTGAGGGGTACCCCGTGTATTTTCAAAGTGCAGGGGTACCCGGTGAATTTCATGAAAACTCGGGGGTATTTGGTGAAAAAACCGTATATTTAATGATTATTTTGCCTATCTAAGAATATTACCCATATGTCTTAAAATGTCTATAAATGTCATTTCACACAAACAAATGACAATAAGCTTTAACAATCAGTTAATTGTTATCAAACACATTTATAAAAAAAAGTTGTCAAATAAGCAGTCAAATCTGCTGAACAAAAAGTTAAAACTCTAACAACAAACTCTAAACTCCAACAGCTAAACTCTAAACTCTAAAGTCTATTTGCCAAACAGGGCCATTATTTATTAATGTAATTTTCAACAACTTTAGGACATAAATGTATTTGGCTCACTCATTCTCTAACCTCTAAGGTCAAAAGGCTCCTCCCTCTAACTTTTTCAAAAAGAGCTTTTTAAGCACAATCAGCTAATTGAAACCTCTCTTTACCAAACACTCAAATTAGATGACTGACTAGTCAAATCCTCTAATATGAGTTCAAACCTTTGATTTTGCCCCAGATCTTTCTTTACCAAACAAAGCCTGATTTTTTTCAGATGTTTTTTTAGAAGGAATGTTTATTTCAACAATAATTTTTGTCATGAATTTCACAAACATATATATATGAGAAAAATCATTATCATGATTTTAAATAGTACTCCCTCTGTTTTTTTTTATCGTCCTCATTTGGAATCTTTGCACTATTCATACTTACAGATAATCTTTTCAATTTTTTTTTCAATTTATAAGAAAAAGATAGTCATGTGAGGTCTTGTTTGATTTGTCTCAATTACTCAATTAGTACATTATTGATATTCAATCGTTATAATTTTTACTAATATATAATGAAAGATATTTGAGTTCAAAGAGGTGCATTGGGAGATCAGCACAAGAAAGTGAGAATTATAAAAAAAACAGAAAAAATATTTTTTTATAATATTAATTTCTAATTCTTTTTAACATATACTACTACTCGTTCTTCTAACATCTTCCCATTTGTAAATTTCACACTATTCAATAAATAAGGAGTTTCTTCAAAAAAATTCCAATATATAAGAAAAAATATAGTCATATACGAATCTTGTTTGAATTGTCTAAATGAGTACACTAAAAATATCAAATTTTATAATTTTTACTACTATGTAATTAAAGATACTAATCAACGGATATTGACAAATGTGAAAAGTGAAAATAGGAAGATATATGAGGGACAGAAGGAGTACAAAAAAGCCTATGATCACCAAACTCCGAAAAATCAGACAACAAAATGTAATAGAGGAGTAATCTTTAGATCCCCCAATCAACCGTACCATGAACTTTGGATGCTAGTATTGAGTTAGAAACTTATGGTGAATGTAAAACCATCATGTCTATACTTTTGGGTATGCCAATTGTCTTTGTTAACAATTAGACTACGTCATCAATACTTTTAACAATCGAGGTTGATCCTGCTGATTGTGAGCCTTTTTCTAATTATGTGACAGAAATTTAATTTTTTTCACCTTACCTTAGAAAAAAACACAAAAAACTACCCCATCTTTAGCTAAGAATTCTTTTGAGAAAACCAGTTCAATCGTTTATTCGATCAAATATTTTAGAATTGGTAACACTCATAAAAATAATTTTGTTAGCAATCCTAGCAAATATCTTTCTCCTCTCAATAATTCATTGCTCACTTGCAGTTATATAATTATTCAATAAGAAGAACAACTAACTTGTGAAATTTCGTATTGGAAAAATCAATTCAAATAATTGTAAACTTGTGATGGTTGATATTTTGCACCAACCCTTTTGAGTAAAAATAAAGATTGAAGACGTAAGATCTAATTACAGAAACAAAATTAGTTGATTGTGACACAACTAACTATTATCATGGCCCAAAATGAACCTAGCTTATGCATTTTACCCTATTTCTTTCAACATGATAAATTCATAGTAATACTCAATTTAGCAAAAGGGAAACCATGCCTAGTCAATTGAAAAATCATAGAGGAAATGGACAAACATAAACATGGTAGGCACTCAACTTAGACACACGAAATGTAGAAGAAAAGCCGGTTGTTGTAGAAGTAGTTGAGTAGTTGATGACTTACGCACATACTATCGCAACATTAGATATCAGTAGAGAGGAAGATGCAACCATTTACCAGGCGCGATATGCACCAAAATTTACCAGGCACGACATATGAATTAATTTTTGCCTGCCCTTTTTGGGTCTACTATCCTCTTCTATTCTTCTAGCTATATCAACATTTGCGGCAGACAAATGCACCACCACTTGAAAGTTAAAACCATAATTTTGATATTATAGTTGGCTGAAATTTCGGAACGATAATTAAATAGATATGGCCTAAAGTGCTATTACAAGGAACATCTTTGTAACAGTAACAACTACTACTAGTAAGGAAGTCAGTATGAAGTTGGTCTGTTTGGTTTCGAAAATATGCAATAAGGATACAATATGCCTTGCGTATAATTGTTACAAAAGAATTACATGCCGTTATTCATCTTAGGCTTTTGCTGTCAAACTGCAATCTACCTACCATATTTCTTGAAAATAAAGCAAATTTCCTAATACAAAATGAGTACCTTTCTGGATGTAATTACATGTATATATACAAGCTCAAAATTGCTGAGATTGTTCTCATGAAAATAAATTATACTGAAAAAAATGGAAAAATTTATTCAAAATTTTGTATGCTTCTTGTAAGAGTAGTTCAATAGTCTGCTCTCCGGCTGCTGGTCAGATCACCAACAAAATTTTCAGTATCCTTTTCTGAATCTTCCAAATACAAACTATATTGAGGATCATAGGCGCTGGCCATGCGCGAATATTTGGCAGCTTCATCTTTACGACCCTCGTTGAGTAAGAAACTAGATGAAATCCCAAAAGATCGGTATCAGTAATAGCTTAATAACATCCTTATGACCCTCTTTGAGTAAGTGTGGTGCAATCACACTCTTGTATCTTTTATATCCACAAGAAGAAAGTAACCAAAAGCCTACCTGGCAAACACCATTATTCCTTCATAGTAACGAGCTTTTGCCACAGGGTCTTCTGGCACTTTGATGTCCCGCAATCTTTCAAAGTGTGCAAATGATTCAGCTATTTTGCCCTGATAAATAGTAGCATTAACAGCAGACCACAAGTAGATTAGCACAAACAATTTAACAAAATGATGGAAATGTAGGTGCGCATAAGGAAATAAAAGTTCTTTGTTCTTTTAGTCAATAATAAAATTAAGGGAAAAATGGATGAGAATACCCCCAACTTTAGCCCATCCACTTTTAATACCCCCAACTATGGGTTATTCCTGTATAATCCCAACTATTGGGGAGGTCTGCCATAAACACACCAAGGTGACTGCAACCTGTTAGCTAGGTTATTTCTTTTATTTCTATTTCCTTTCTCTTTTTAATGTCTACTCCCACCACAAATCCCACCCACCACAATTTCAGCCACCTTCCCCCCTCCCCTCCATCGCACAGCCCTCCTGCCAGCCCAACCCTCCCGCCAGCCCAACCCTCATCCCCGTCGATTTCCGCAACAATCCTCTCCCTTCCCCCTCCCCCTCGATTTTCGCGGTAACCCCCCTTTCCTTGCCCCTCCCGTAATTCTCTCTCCTCCGTTCACGTGTCTGCCACCACTGCTGCTGCTCATGTCTCCCCCCCCTTTGGGTTGTTGTTGTTTTTTATGTGGTCAGAGGTAGTGGGTGGTGGTTGTGTTGTGGTGGTGTGGTGCTATGGAAAGAACCCAAAACAGATGAGAGAAGAAAACCACATAGGAGAAGTTTTAAGAAGTTCTTCATAAGCACTCCACTAATCACCATTATTGCAGATACTGGATTAGTTTTAAGAAGTTCTTCATAAGCACTCCAGTTATGCTGTGGAGCATATCTCAGTATTTCATAAACTGTCCATCCTTGAAAGCAAGAGATACATAAGTAATGAATTTGAGATTTCAACAGAATTTTCTCAAAATATAGTCAAATAAATAGTCATCTACAATGTCAAATATTTGTTTAACAAAAATTTAGATGCACCCCTGCTGATTTGCCATGGAGACCATGACATGTTCGAATAGAACCAATCTCTCGCAGAAAATATACAAGCACTACCATTCTTTGAACATCATTACAAGCATATAAATTACAACCATGGTGGTTTCCGACGAGGTTTTAAAAATGGGGGTGACGGAGGGGGCAGTGGCGGTGAGGGAGGTGGCAATGGGTGGTGAAGGAAGTGGCAGTGGGTGGTAGTGGGGGTGAGGGAGGTGGTAGTGGTTGGTGAGGGAGGTGGCAGTGGGTGGTGAGGAGGTAGCAGTGGGTGGTGAGGGGGTCGTAGTGGGTGGTAGTGGGGGTGAGGAAAGGGTGGGATTAAAAAAAATACAAAATAAAATAATCATTGATAATAAGCCAATAAAAGCATGACACGTAGCCTATTTACCAGTTAAATAGGTTTCCTTCAGGTCATAGTGCATTTATGGCGTATCTACCCAATAGTTGGGATTATACAAGAATAACCCATAGTTGGGGGTATTAAAAGCGGATGGGCCAAAGTTGGGGGTATTCTCATCCATTTTTCCTAAAATTAAGTCAGTAACACTAGAAAATGGTAAATTAAACGCAAACCAAAGGTCTCTTTGTAAAAAGAAAAAAGTTGGCAAAACTACAATGTGCACCCAAGGCTAACTTTTTGCAGATTGCTCACTTTTTACTCAATTAAGGCTCTAAAAATGGGTAACGAGCTAAGGAATACCCTCTTGGGTGTAAATTTGGGTGTATAATATAAATTGCACTGAGTTGACAAGCAATTCCAAATCCAGTGTCATCATACAACTCTTAGCTCTTTGTTATTTTGGGTGCAATCTTAGCTCCTTTAAGGTTAGGTCTAAAAGTATTAGATATCCCTATTTCCTGTGGCTTATGCGGTTATGCCTCTTTTCATTGTGACTAGTAGAATGAAACATCATGTTATTGGTTTTCATGCTTTTTAATATGTTATGCTGCTAATAAGCACCTATAGTATCTGCCTAATATCCAGATTCACCTGCCGATAATATGCAGCACCAGCTGACATAGACGCTTGTATGAGAAAATCAATTGCCTCAGCATCAGTAGGTTCCCCAAGAGAGATCTATGACAACAAGAAAGACAAGTCAGGAAACGACAGAGTGGCTTGCTCTACAGCACTAACCACAGCAATGAAATGCATTGAAGTTTCTAGGAGTGCAGCTTCAGAATACACTTTGAAAATTACAACTCATCCTCATTAAGAATTGGAAAAATGATTTTCTGATGGACTATGCTGATGTTGTAAAACAGTAATCCATTAACAAGCAAAGTTACACCTTTGAGATAGCACATTCCAGATGTTCAGCAGCTTTTTCATAGTCTTTCTGTTGTAGCATAGTATGTCCCATTACGGCCCAAGCTTTATAGCACTCAGGATCCTTGTCAAGTGCCAGTCTATTGCAAGAGTTAGTTCAACTAAGCAATCAGATAGATCAACTGAGGCCAACTGGTAACAGCAGAAGATAATTATATTACCTCAGCAATGGAAGGGCTCTATTGATTCTCCCTGCTGACAGGTAGGAAACTGAAAGCTGTTGAAAATTGAAATTTTAATTTATATAACATGAAATTTCCCTAATTCACGATACATCAAATCATTATCTCCAAGTAGAGTAACACCAGTCATATAATATGGACCCTCTAAAGGGTTCATGATGATTTCCACTCACATCAACGAGTTCTAGAGAAGATAATTTGTGTGCAGAGACTGGTCCACATTTCCTTGGAGCATCAGGAAGTGCTGATCCACTTTTATTCTCTTCATGATCAGCAACCACATTTAGAGCTAATCCCAATTTTTGGCGAATGACAGGGTGTTGAAGACAGAGTTGCTGTACCATTTAGAGCATAAAAAATGAGCGATGTATCAAAGGTTAGACACAAAAGTCATATTCACAAGACACCTTTGAGTAGAGGTGGAGTAACTTTTAAACTTCAGTGTAGAAATGAGTTTAAACTAAAAACACAGTTCATGGTAATGAGAAAAGCTAAATGCTATACCTCCACCACTGATGGGCACCCTCTCACCCACAAACAAACACAAATTAAAACTTTTCAAAGAAATAATAACAATATTAAATTAAGAACAAATTAGTTTTTCAGAAAAACTGCAGCTAAACTGCAAGTCCAATCAATTGGATCAAGCAGTCCAATAAGCCTCGTAATATGACTAGAGAAACAATTTCTACGTATAACCTTCTTTTTCTTTCTACTTTTGAAGGGATTGAAGGCGGTTGTCTTAGTAGTGCGCAGTTCAGAATTTTATGTAGAGGCCTATAAAAAAAATTAAGGCAGACTTGTGAGGGGGAGAGTTCAGGGAGGAAACCTAGTTAAAGAAATCATTGAAGTTATATTTGAGGTAAGAGATACAGTTGTATTTGAAATAAGACAGAAACCGATTGCTGCTAATATGGCCATAGACTTCGGAAAAAAGCTTTCAACCCACTTTCAGAAGATACAAGGACCAGAGCCATCAAATTCAGTCATCAGCACACCTAGTGGCTAGTGCAGAAGCAGTCCAAGAATGCACATGCTCAAAGGTTTACCCAATAAATTGTCTTCTTATTGAGAAATAGAGTGTGAATAGAAGGCCACAAAATGACACCACAAACCAGAGCAAAAACTTCTTATATTTAACTTCTCCATAAAAAAATAAAGCAGAGACTGACCTGAATGAAGGTTAGAGAACTATTTGTCACCCAATAGACAAGGCTTCCCTGACAAAACAATTGAAAGAACAAACGTGTAAAAACAGGATGTATATATTACAGATGTTTGTTATGCTATCATACTTAAGAGATGGAAACTAAGCCAACACAAACCAAAACTAAAAAGTATCATGTTTTTTATCTCCAACAGATAATACCGATAGTATAATGCTTCCTCCATCCTGAAATCTATGCGACAGTATATCTTTTGTACAAAAACAATGATTTAGTAAAAAAGGGTTCCAACTTTTCCTTCAGGCTTCAGCTATTTCCAGCTCGAATGACACATTGAAAGTGGACAATTTTTAAAATCAATACATTTTTGTATAGTTATGTCCCTTGGCACTCTGTCATACAATTTGGACTTATAAATAGGAATATATTTCAGAACACAGGACAGCAGGAAAAGATTAGAATTGCATGATAAAGAATTGCACAATTCCAGAAGATAACACCATCAAATGTCTTGTAACTTGCACCCCATATTGCATATCAAAGGTATTGTTCTCCATCAGTGGCATAGTAATGAGGCCACATCAAAACACATAACAGACACAACCAACAAATCATCTTATTGGAGAACATATGTTTGTGCAACCGTCAAGAATAAAAATGATGAAAGCAGGTGTTTTCATCAAAACCATCATCAATAAGAGGCCATGCTAATGATGCCAAAGTAATGTAGCACTACAATCAATGATGTCATCAGCACACAAAAAACAACATAATCATGAGAAACAAAATGAAGTAACAAACTTACCTGGGGTATATGAAATCCTATGAATAGAATAGGCAACGTTAGCAGTTCCAAATACTTCCTGTACCACTGCCGCCACAGAAAGTAAAGGGGCGATGAATAAAGAATATTATGATGTATTCATTACGAGATCTCATATACGTAATTATCGAATATAAACTAAACAAGTCGAGAGACAAGGTCCAATCTGCAGGCAGGATTTAAGTCGATAATAGTAACAAATGCAACACCTCCCTCTCCCTACCCACAAAAACAGCTCCCAGCAATATTCTACAGTTCTAAACAAGACAATAAACAAATAACAAATATTGGATCTTATTTACATGTGAACACTCACTTTGGCTAGCAATTGCAGAATTCCTTTCTCTTCTTCTTCTGCAGCGAAAGAGGACCTAAAAACAATCTAGCAAACCAGAAACAGGACTCAGAGTGCACTTCAGTAACTAAAAGACATCCAACGTAAAATATAGTTCAATAATAACATATAGATCATTAGTAATAGTAGCAAGCCATCTTTAACTGAGTGACCGTCTCATACATTTCGAAAAAATTGTTCCGAAATAGTCAGAAACCGCATTTTCACGTAAGTTTGTAAGTTGGCATGCATGAACCTACCACCCCCAGAACTTCCCTGCCCTCCCGTCACCATCTCCAGCCACCCATGAACCTGCCACCCCCAGAATGTCCCTTCCCAGCCATCCCTACCACTAACTCTGTGGACCTTCCTTTGCAAGCAACCATTACTGACTCTATGAACTAGTCATGAAAAGCTTAGAGACCTGAATAGGGAAAAGTATTAAACACAAGGGCAAACCAAATGGTAATTGAATTGACAGACACAGAACTTTGATCAAATACCAAAAAAAATATCCAAACATCATGTGACTAAACAAACAAAATGAGAGATTGAAATGCACAATTGAAAGCACTTAATCAGATAAAATAATAGGAGTAACAAGTAAAACAAGCAGCCAAAAAGCGCCAAACCTCAGAGCTGATGAAAGCCAAAACACTTCTGATTCCATAAGAAAGGTGTTATTCTAGGCATTATTGACGAGCTAAAGTAGTATTGTGTGACTTTCTTGCATGATTTCAAAACTTTTGACGAGCTATAATATTATTTGTGATACAAATGAAAGAAGCACCAAAAACATGGTTCGCATCTTATGCCTGATTTTCGTCATCAAAATCATCGTACCAAGGATTGAAACACTTATGCCAAGAAGAACTTGATTTCAAATATATAACATCTCTATTCTCAGACTTTCTTTCCTATTACAAAAGATTAGTGATTAGTGATAATACACGAGAATACTAAGATGCCAGCCATTAATCAGATGGAAACAGCAATATAAATTTCAAATTTCATTCTAGGCTTTCAGATAAGAAGGATTCCCGTGTCAGACTCAGTAATAACATATATTGAACCAAAACACAATAGCAAACTTCTCAAAAACCAAATTGCTAGATTTCCCAATAAAAGAGATGAGATAAAGGTCAAACACTCAAAAGTTGTCAAAATCCTCAGGAAAAATTAAGCTCTGCTATGATGGAAAAAGAGAGATCCAGAGAAAGGAGAAGATTGTTGGGAGGGGGTGGGAAGACCATCTTCTGGTTAGTCAGATTCAAGGACCGTTACTGAATTAGTTATGCCCCAGATAAGGCAATCAGGATGCAAATGCAAGAAAACTAGATGTGCTTAGACAGTTTGAAATAAGCCAAACATCTCCTGGAAGATAAGAATAAGATATCAAGTATACAGTATTTTAATAATCTATCTATTACATGCTACAAGCACTAAGCCAGTCATGGGCACACAACCATGCAAAACTCTCATATGAATTTCATTATGTTCTTCAGACTCCAACATAAAGGAGTTACAGTTAATCTTTTCTATTAGTGAGAATGAAGGGAACAGAAACTTTTGATACCTGGATATTACAAAAATGCAAACCAGCGACAAGTATAGGAAGGATGGGCCCAAAAGGACCACTTGATACTTCAGTCAAATTCTGAAACCACAGTATTCCTCCCTGTAGAGTAAAATAAATAAACAAACATATAACTATAAGTATTGTGCATCAAGTCAAAAATCCATTACCAGCTATACAACATACACCACATATCAACTTCTTACAAAAAAAGTAAAAAAAAATAAAAAGAGGATCTGAATGCATCGATACTAAAAATTCAAGAGATAACCCTGAAGCAACTCCAGTACTTAAAATCCCTGATACAAATGCCGCTTAGAATTTCTATTGAACTCTAATCTCTACTTGAGTTTAAAGCTATGACTACACCTAGACAAATAACCACAACACCCCTTCACAAATATTTAGAAACTGACAAGACTTCACAACACAGGCAAATGAGAATAGAGAAGGCAATAAATTCATGTAAAGGAGTATCCTCAGAATCAAAGTTATCAGTGACTTACAGTATCAAATCCTGGATAATGATCCAATGACATTCTCCGTATGCTAGCCATGCACAAGATAAAGCACGGGAGCTGCAAAGCAATGCAATGCACAAAAGGTGTCAAAATATTAACTTTCCTAGAAAAACTATAGTACAATAACTTTGCTGCTGACCTGAACTGTATATGATGCCAAAAACCATAAAAACGAAGGGCATCCAAGTGCTCGTTTTTCCCTCTGAAAAAGAGAGAACTGGTTGATGAAACTCCTTCCTGAGAAAGGTGGCGGGAATGGAGGAGGCACTTCAAATTTCCACATGGAAACAACGAAAAACACATCATGTAAAGTTCAGCATGGTGTTCAAGTGAAAATACTTGAAGCACATACAGGTATGGTACTAGCTTAATCAAATAAACCTTGTCCATATTACTGATTTTGTACGTCCAGACACTATACACAACTGTCTCTAATACAAGCTAGTTATGAAATTCTCTACAATTGATATAGTAGAACCCCAATAAGCCACTAAGGTCAAAACTAATATTCTCGTCTGTGAACAGCAGTGTCTGTTTTTGTATGAATGATCAGACTAACCTCTATTGCTTGAAGAGAACAAGTTCAGTACTCAGGTCTGATATACAGAAAGATTGTCCATGCTATATTGAGTATTGTAAATGCATTTAACAAATATATTCCTTAATCGAGAGAATCTCACCACAGAATCCGCTCTCGCCATGTCATTATGCTGACATAGGAAGCTAAAGCACAGGTACTCCTCAGGCCAACATCAACGATGGAAAAAAGCCATATAGACCAAACAGGAAGATACCAATTAGTCAAATACTCTAAAGTCAAATGTGAAAAGCTACCTCAGGATGTTAGAAATTGATTGTTCACCCTGTCTATAAAAAAATTCCACTTCCTCACATTACGCTTGCTATCAACAACCATGTAAACCTGTCAATTACTGCCACTACTACAACCTTATACTCCATTCAGGTTCTCATATAAACTAAAGGCAGTTCTCGTCGTTTCCTTAGATTGGAACTTAATAATGTAGAAGCCAATGAAAACAAAATATCTAATACAATTACAGATTCTGAAAGCCAATTTAAATGATTAATTTATCTGCTGTAACTTATTATGCTTTGAATGACAGAAAAAATCACGAGCACAAACTACATGTATATGATGATGGAGGTATTAACAGCATACATTTTGGAAACACCTCGCCGATCTTTTTTAACTTGTGAAGCTGCAACACTAGCCATGGAAATAATGTAATCCTCATAACGACAGTTGATGATGCAATTACTATCCACCTACCATCAAGAATTCCAAAAACTTCAAAAAATACCGATATAGATAATCAAACATAAACTAAATGTTCCTTTGGTATCAATACAATATACTCCAAACAGACCAAGTTTCCATTCGTATATCTAAACATTAGAAAAAAGCTATATGAGCATGAAATAACCAATATTCATCCATTAATGCTTATATCTAGAACATAAGCAAAATATATCGCAGAAAATAATCAAATATTAGTCAATCAATGTTCATATATTAAACAAAAGCTAATCAATCTTCATCAATTAAATGTTAATCAATGAATTGAAAAAAAAATTACCAAGGAAGAGAAGTGAGGCTATGGTAACCATCGAGCAAGGAGACAATATAACCAATCGGAAGAATAGAATCATCTAGAAGGCTGCTCGCATCATTGGAAACCTGAGAACCGTCGATAAACCCTAAGCTTCGGAGCTCCGACTCGGTGACTGAGTTGAGTTGATGAGTGAAGTCAGAATCAGATGGTTGAGATGAGAAGTACCGAAACGACGTTGTGGAGGGATAGAAGAAGGGGAGAGTGAAGTTTGAGGTGGTTGACAATGGCGGAGAATTGTGTGGAGATGAGGAGAGAGAGAAAAGGAAGGGGTGGAGGAGAGAGAATTGGGTGCGGCGGAGGTTGGCGGAGATGAGCCTCGACGCTGCCATTACTGGTTTAATTGAGTTTAAAGTGTGGAATGAACATTTGTGGAAATACAGTTAATACAGATGTTTGGGTTTTGATTTTTTGCCGGTGATTTTTGCTTAAAATAGTCCGAACTAAGTAACTTTAAATCCAAATTCCTAAAGAAAAAAAACTTGAAATCCAAATGATGTACTTCGGGTTTTTTTAAAAAATAAAAAATGATTGCACATAGTGGAAAATTTACAAAAACTTTAGATTTGTTGTGAGAAATAGAGAGAGAAGTTATGCAAATATATCAGAGAGTATTGTATTGCATTGATGTGTAAAACTGATTTCTTACACTGGTATATATAGGCAAAGTTTCTACTGTGCACAATTGCAAAATTTTCAACACGGAAGAAAATAACCTGACATGCATTAAAAGCACGCAGGAAAGATGGACTTCACCCTATTGTGAATAGTGGACTTCACACATGTAAACAGTGGAATTGTTCATTCCACTGTTTCTCAACACTCCCCCTTGAATGTCCACTTATAAGTCATAATAGACGTTGTCTCATTAAGAATCTTTGTTAGGAAAAATCCGTGGGAAAAATCCATAACTAGGGAAAGAGTACAACTATTATGTATCCTTATATGCTTAAAATCAACTGCCTCATTAAAAACCTTGTCAGGAAAAACCCAGTGGGATAAAAACCTGATCGAAGGGAAAAAGAGTGCAGCGCATATAATACTCCCCCTGAATCTAGCATATATCATGAAGATGACGCATTCCAATTTTTCGGACTAATTCTTCAAATTTCTTCGCCGGAAGGGATTTGGTGAATAAATCTGCAAGATTCTCACATGATTGGATTTGTCGAATGTTGATCGTCCCTTCCTTTTGGAGGTCATGAGTGAAGAAGAGCTTTGGTGATAAATGTTTAGTTCTGTCTCCTTTGATGTACCCTTCGCTTACTTGGGTGATGCATGCAGTATTGTCTTCGTAGATGATAGTTGGATTTGTTGTTATTGTTTCCATCCCGCATTCTTCTTGGATATTCTTGATCATTGACCTTAGCCATACACATTCCCTTCCAGCTTCATAAAGAGCAATTAATTCCGCATGATTTGATGATGTGGCCGTCAAAGTCTGCTTTGTAGATTTCCAAGATATTGCAGTACCTCCATAAGTGAATACATATCCGGATTGAGACTTAGCCTTTTGTGGGTCTGAGAGGTAGCCAGCATCTGCATATCCAATGAGTGACGCATTGGGTCTTGACTGATAGAATAATCCGAGATCTTGTGTTCCTCGAAGATAACGTAATAAGTGTCTGACTCCATTCCAATGTCTCTTGGTTGGTGCATTGCTGTATCTAGCTAACAAGTTTACTGAAAAAGCTATGTCAGGTCGAGTATTGTTAGCCAAGTACATTAAAGCCCCAATTGCACTTAGATATGGTACTTCAGGACCAAGAATCTCCTCGTTCTTTCTCGTGGTCTGAATGGATCATCTTTCTCATTCAGGGAACGCACTACCATTGGAGAACTTATTGGGTGGGCTTTGTCCATGAAAAAACTTTCAGGATTTTTTCTGTATAGTTTGATTGATGGACAAAAATCCCATTTCTTAGATGTTCCATTTGCAGGCCAAGGCAAAATTTTGTCTTCCCGAGATCTTTCATCTCAAATTCTTTCATCAAGTATTTTGCAGTCGCTTCAAGTTCTCTAGGAGTTCCGATAATGTTCAAATCATCGACATATACAGCAATGATCGCGAATCCTGATTTAGATCGCTTAATGAAAACACAGGGACTGATTTGATTATTTTTGAATCCTTCTTTCAATAGGTATTCACTAAGACGATTATACCACATTCTTCCAGATTGTTTTAACCCATAGAGTGATTTTCTCAATTTTATTGAGAACATCTCTTTGGGCATGCAATTTTCTGGTAGTTTTAGTCCTTCAGGAACTTTCATATAAATATCTGTGTCAAGTGAGCCATACAAATATGCGGTCACTACATCCATCAATCTCATTTGCAATCCTTTCGAAACTGATAAACTTACCAGAAATCTTAGTGTAGTTGCATCGACTACTGGAGAATATGTCTCATCATAATCAATCCCTGGCATTTGCGAGAAGCCTTGGGCTACTAATCTTGCCTTATATCTAGTAACCTCATTTTTCTCATTTCGTTTTCTCACGAATACCCATTTGTACCCAACTGGTTTTACACCTTTTGGTATTTGGGTTATTTGACCGAATACTTCACGTTTTTCAAGTGATCTCAATTCTGCTTGAATTGCCTCTTTCCATTTTGGCCAATCTTTTCTACGGCGACATTCATCAACTGTATTTGGCTCTACATCATTTTCATCGTATGTCATTTCAACCGCTATCGAGTAAGCAAAAATTTCATTCAAGACAACATCTTTTCGATTCCATTGTCTCTTTGTAGAAACATAATTAATTGAAGTTTCATTGTTGTCTACGCTTTCATGTTCCTTTTCTTCTGGAACACGTTTCTCTTCATTTTTGTTTTCATCATGCTCTGTTGGGAGATTTATATTAATTTCGTTCGTTGTCTCCCCTTGCCTTTTCATTTTTCTCGGTTTTAAATCTTTAGAACCGGGTGGTCTGCCACGTTTTCGACGTGCTATTGACTCATTTTCAATTGCCTTATTGTCATTAGGAATTTCAATCCGTTCCGGAGCATTCGCAGCAGGTACATGTGACTTTGTCACTTTCTTAGAATCTGTGAATGCATCTGGCAATTGGTTTGCAATACTTTGCAGATGAACAATTTTCTTGACTTCTTGTTCACATGAATTTGTTCTCGGGTCCAGAAACGACATTTGCGATGCGTTCCATGTAATTTCCGATTTTATATTTTGTGGGTCCACTTTCTCTCCCCCTAAGGATGGGAATACCGACTCATTAAAATGACAGTCGGCAAATCGAGCCGTAAATAGATCACCAGTTGTTGGCTCTAAATATTTGATAATTGATGGAGATTCAAATCCAACATATATTCCCATCCTTCTTTGTGGACCCATTTTAGTACGTTGGGGAGGAGCAATAGGTACATGTACAGCGCACCCAAAAATTCTCAAATGTGAGATATTCGGTTCTCGACCAGATACTAATTGTAATGGTGAGAATTTGTGATAGGCTGTCGGCCTTAATCTTATCAATGTTGCCGCATGTAATATAGCATGACCCCAAGTAGTAGATGGCAATTTTGACCTCATTATTAATGGTCTTGCAATTAATTGTAGTCTTTTGATTAATGATTCAGCAAGACCATTTTGTGTATGTACATGAGGTACAGGGTGCTCAACAATAATCCCAATAGACATGCAATAGTCATTAAATGTTTGGGATGTAAATTCCCCAGCATTGTCTAATCTTATTTTCTTTATTGTATGATCTGGGAATTGAGTTCTTAATCGAATTATTTGAGCCAAAAGTTTTGCAAATGCAACATTTCTGCTTGACAGAAGGCTCACATGTGACCATCGAGTAGAGGCATCAATTAATACCATGAAATAACGAAATGGTCCACATGCAGGATGAATAGGCCCACAAATATCTCCTTGAATTCTTTCTAAAAACATTGGAGATTCAGTGGCAATCTTATTTATAGATGGTCTGATTATCAATTTGCCAAGTGAGCATGCAGAGCATGTTAATTCATTTGACCGAGGAATTTTGACATTCTTTATAGAGTGTCCATTTGAGTTTTCAATGATTCTATGCATCATTCCTGTGCCAGGATGGCCTAATCGGTCATGCCATAGAGTAAATGATTTTCTATTATCTAACTTCTGGTTAGATATCATATTAATTTCAATCGGACGTATATCTATGCGATATAGTCCCGAGGAAATTGCTGGCAATTTTTCATAGATGTATTTCTTGCCGTTTTTCTCTGCCGTTAGGCATATGAATTCCTCTTTGTTCACCGTCATTGTTTCCAAATGGTAACCATTCTGACGTACATCTTTGAAACTTATGAGGTTCCTTCGAGATTTACTCGAATATAATGCGTCATTAATTATCAATTTTGTCCCATTTGGAAATATAATGCAAGCTTTTCCAGAGCCTTCAATTAGCTTGGCTGTCCCAGAAATTGTACTAACATTTGCTTGGAATATTGTAAGTTTTGAAAAATACTCTTTATTTTTCAATATGGTGTGTGTTGTCCCACTGTCCAGGAGACATTGTTCTTTAGTTCCAACTTCTGATGAATTCATATCTTCATAAATAATAAATACGATGATTAGTATAAGAAAAATACGTATTTTTATAAATAAACAAGGAACAAATACATGAAAGTGGATATTGAAGCAGTTGAAATAAACTAAGCACATTAATCGATTGTGATCTAAACAAACTTATTTTCAACTTCAGCATCATCCATAAAAAAATCTGAAACATCAAGGCTGGGCATGGATGTAGTGGCTTCATTAACAAAGTTTGCTTCAGCATTTTTTCCTTTGTTTTTTATTGAAGCTTGATATAGATCTACCAAATGTTTGGCAGTACGACATGTGCGGCCCCAGTGCCCCGGTCATGCCACATCTATGGCAAGTATCATTTCCTTTATAGGACGTCTGCCTCTGATTTCCAGATGATTGTCCCCAATTTTTATCAGAATGTTTAAAATTATTATTTCTTGGGGAAAATCGGCCTCTTCCACGTCCACGCCCTCGGCCACGGTAATTACCACGTCTCTCCCACGACCGTTGTAATTACCGCGTCCACCACTATGTATAGCATTTGCTTCTGGTGGATTAGAGCTTTCTATAGCATTTATCTCATGAGTGGCTGAAGACCCCGTAGGTCTAAGATTATGATTTTTCAGCAAAAGATCATTATTTTGTTCAGCCACAAGTAGTACTGAGATTAGCTCAGAGTACTTTTTGAAAGCTCTGAACCTGTATTGTTCTGCCAATATGATATTAGAGGCGTGGAAAGTGGAGAGCGTTTTGTTTATCATTTGCTCTTCTGTGATGGGATGATCACAATATCTTAACAATGATACAATTCTAAACAATGTTGAATTGTAATCACTGACCGTTTTAAAATCCTGGAACCTCAGATTGGTCCAGTCATAATGTGCCTTTGGGAGAAGCACATTTTTGTGATGCCCATATCTTTCATTTAGGCTATCCCATAGTTCTTTTGGATCATCCACAAGTAGATATTCACTTTTTAAACTTTCATGTAAATGATGTCTTAGGAGGACTAAGGCTTTTGCCTTTTCTTGTACAGTCGCAATTTTAACTGATGCGGCTGTTGTAGTTGCATCCCCTTGTTGGGTTGTCACATCTTTAATTGTATGTTCCAGTCCTTGGGCCTTTAAATTCATTTGGGCGTCCACCGTCCATTCTAAAAACTTTTGCCCAGATAGATCTAGTATGTTAAATTGTCTTTTCACTAGATCTCCCATTCTTTTGACTACAAATAGGTAAATATTTGAAATTAGTAATGATGATAAATCACATATATATATATTATCTCCCCTGATTTATATCATTATTATTATAGATAAATAATACAAACAAAAAAAAAAAAAAAAAGCGTACAACAATAATGAAGCTAAGCAAAAAAAAACAAGAAAATACCAAAAATAAAATACAACAAGTGAAAAATAAAAAAAAAAACTTCCTAAAATGCACTTAAAGACAAAAAAAAATTGATATTCATGTGCATTTTTCGCCATTCTTCCGGGGGAAATTTTTTTTTTTTGTCTCCTATTTATGTATTAGGAGGTATATCATTAATGCCATGAGGAGGAAAAAGAAACCGGCTATAAGAAATAAGTAGAGTTTTATTTTCCTAAAATCCTCTTCAAAAGAGGAAGATGAGGGTGGAGGACGGTTGTCGTCGGCGTTAAACATGGTGGCCGGAAGGTTGAGGAAGAAGGAAAAAAATTTGTGGGTTTAGAGAAAAAAAATCGGAAGAAGATAAGGGATATGTGGTGAAAATGGGGATGGTAATCCGCTTTTATAGAGGGTTATCCTAACTGTGCAGTTCATATACAGTTAAAAAATATACAACGCAATAAAATTCTAATATTGACAAATATATATTAGAGCATGCTAGTAAATTGGTAATATAATATATGTAACTATAAATGCAAAAAAAAGTAGAAGATTAGAGACAATAATATATAATAATGTTCTGAATGCTTGTTCCCTGCATACATACGACATTATTGCACATATAAGACATAATAATGCTATCACTTCACTAGGCCGTCCATATAGGTGGCAATAAAAAAAATTAACCTGTCCATATAGGCGGTTTAAGAGCAGATAAAATAAAATAACGTAAATAAAATGTCCTTGCCCTCCATGAAGGTGGCGTTAAAATTATTTGTTTTCTGCGTTAGTAGTATGGTGACGTTTACTACTAGTTTCTTCCTGTTCATCTCTATCTCTTTTATTACTGGGCGGAGGTTGATTTTCAGCTGGTTGTATAGGAGGGTTATTATTGGTGTTGGGAACAGGGGTTTGTGGGTTTTCTCTGGTATGAGTATTTGTACCGTTGTTACGGTTACTGGGTCGGGGCTGTATTACAGTTCCCCTCGCTGGGTTGGTAGTGAATGGCACTTGTTTCGCTCTATCCAAAAATAAATACCCGAGACAGAGACATTGTGTAAAACAATGTTAATCCCGTTACTTTGTTGGTCCATGTTCGGTAGTAAAAGGGTTGGGCTTGGAGAAAAAAAATTTAAACTTAAAAACAAAATGGATGTAAAAATTTTAAAGATACCTTAAAAAAAATTTCCGGTAGAACACTCGTGCTGATAACGTGTTGTGAGAAATAGAGAGAGAAGTTATGCAAATATATCAGAGAGTATGTATTGCATTGATGTGTAAAACTGATTTCTTACACTGGTATATATAGGCAAAGTTTCTACTGTGCACAATTGCAAAATTTTCAACACGGAAGAAAATAACCTGACATGCATTAAAAGCACGCAGGAAAGATGGACTTCACCCTATTGTGAATAGTGGACTTCACACATGTAAACAGTGGAATTGTTCATTCCACTGTTTCTCAACAAGATTATGCAGCATTAAGATGATGGCATGTCAAAATCTATGTGGTTTCGCCACAAGGCACAAAATAGGTAACACTAAATGCACTTAGAAAAGTGTCATTTGGAACCACATTTTTTTTTTGAGGGGAAAAGGAGACACTTTAATTAATCACCATATTGTCAACAAGAATATAGGGAGCCACTTCCGTAGGATAGTTGTTCTCCCAAACTTGTTCAATGCTAAAAGGAACAAGTTTAGCTAAATGGTGGGGAACATAGTTTCCATCTATCTTAACATGTGACCAGGACAAGAAAGAAAAACTAGTACGATGTCATGAAGGACAAAGTCTAAGTCCGAGAGAAAAAGAGTGTTCTTCGAGAGAAAGTTGATCACAAGTTGGCAATCCGATTCTACCACAAGATTCGAGAGCTCATACCGCATACTCATCTTCACCCCACGAGCAATGGCTTTCGCCTCGAGAGCCCAGTAGGCTTTGACACGCATGGTGGCAACGAATAAGACCTCCCCAGAGGAATTACGAGCTACATCTCCGAGCTCCACCCAGTACACCTCAGAGACAGAAGCGTCAATGTTGATCTTCACGAAATCATGAGTAGGAGGCACCCATGTTTTCGAAGAACTGGGGATGTTTTTGAGCTGGAGGTGCGAATAAATACGGGCTCCAAAGTTGTCATGGTCCTCCGTGAGTCTACGTACACGGTTCACAAGTACATGAAGGGGAGTAGATTGCTCTTGAAAAATCAGTTTATTTCTTTCACCCCAAATCACCCAAGCAAGGAAGAGCCCCAACTTACGCACCTTTGGATCAACCTGATGCCAGTTCACAATAAGTTCACACATTTGCAAGGATTGGGCTTGAACACACTTTGTCTCGCAACCACATGCTTCCCATAGTGCATAAACTCACGGACAACTAAAAATGGCGTGAGCCGAAGACTCAACCTTACCACAGGCCCAAGGGCACAAGGACTCATCAACGAAGTGACGGTAGTGCAACAGTTCACGAGTGGGAAGGGAGTTCGTGCAGAGTCGCCACAGAAAATGGGTATATGAACCCAGGCTTGATGAAAGTTATCAAGATTTCCCCCCTTTCCAAGCATGTACGCGGTTTTCACCGACCATTTTTTGTGAGGGTCCATGTAATATCCTTAAAATCTTAAACATATTTAAGTGAGTAATTAACGTAATAATGTAGTTAGAATATATTTTATTTTATTCGTTTCACTAATTAAGCAATGTACAATAAAATGATTATAGAATTTTAACATAAAAATTTACCAACTTAAATTATGACGATAATTTATAATTTACAATTTCGTGAGTGAAACAAGAAGGTTAATGTAATTGATAATTCACTTAAAGTACAAAATGTTAACATTTCACCCAAAATGTCATCAAGCCACGTTTGAAGGTGTTAGTGTGGAAAATTTTCTGATTTTTGGTTGGGAAACAAAAAGGGCAAAAGAAAAAGAGAAGCCATGGTCAATTCCCCCATTAATTTGCCTTCTTCCTCACCTTTTCATGGCCATTTGGCACTCATGCAATCATCATCTCTTCTTCTTCTTCAGTCAAATCTATTACCAATCCTCACAATTGCTTCTTCAAGTTAACAAAATCAGATTACTTACTTCACCATCCTCCTCCCAACCACTGATTTTAACTCCCAAATTTCCACTATAAATAGCCATGGAAGTTAACATCAAGAACACAACAACAACCTTCATCATCTCTTCTCCCTCTAATCAGAAATTCAGTCATAATCGCCGGAAAATTGTAAATAAAAAAAAAAAAAAAAAAAAGAAAAAAGAAAAGAGAAAACCCAAATTTCCTCTCTCTCCTCTGTTTCGCCCCACGACCGACCACCGTCGGCCACCGCGCGCGCCAACTGCGCGGCGCCCAGTTCCGCCTCCACCTTGTCGTCGCTCGCCGTCACCAGCCACCGCGCAGCTCGCCGGAGACCCGCGCCAGCATTCTCTCTCTCCCCTTCGCACTCCCTCGCTCCTCTTCTCTTCGCGCGACGCTGCTGCACGCGCAGCACCACCGACAGGCCGCGCTCGCCGAACCGCCAGATACCGCCGCCGGAGATTTCTGCTGCTCGCCGTCGACCACCGAAGCCGGCGTCCACCTCAGGCGCGATTCATCCTCCCTGCTCCTAGTAGCAGAGGTGATGATGTTCTCTTTTTTTAAATTTCTGATTTCCTTAAGTTTATAATGCAAGCCCAAATTCCTACCTATAGTTAAGTTAGTTTAGATTGGGCCAAGAATAGTTCAATTAGAACCTAAACTAAGTAACTTAAAACAGAATCCTTGTTGTTGGACTTAGATGTAGTTGAACTTGTTCATGGACTTACTAAGTTATACTTATGGACTGATTTATATTAGTTAGACCAACTCAATTTAAGTGTTGCATGTTCACTAAATAGGGCTCAAATCTGACTTTTATTGTTTTAGCTAAACTACTTATATTAGATGGGCCAAATGAGTTAAACTAAAACTGATTTAGTATTTATTAAGCTATGTTAGTTTAATTAATCAAGTTAAGTATAATGTTGGGCTTATAATCTGATTTACTTAGTTAAATCATTTAAGTTAATCTTGTTGCTTTAATATATTGAGCTTTAGTGGGCTGATTTAGTTAGTTTTACTAAACCGCCTAACTTATTTACTAAAATCTATTATTGGGTTATAATTCATGATTTCTAAACTAGTTGAGTTGTTTAAAACTAATTAAAAATAATTCATTAAGCTTGTTGTTATAATTAAGCTTAAGTAGGAGTACTTCATTAATCCTTAAAGTTCATTTATAAAAACTAGTTACTTGACTTGACTTGTGTTTAAATGACTAAATAATATTAAAATAATTGTTAATGTCTATTATAACTTTAACTTAATAATTATTGGACGACTAATTAATTATTAACTATGAACTAGAATAATGTTACGTTTTCGAAAGGTTATATAATTTGTAGTTTTATAATTTTAATGTTTCGATAATTTCTAAAAATATAGCTAATTGAGTTATTCATTATTTAGTTGTTAAAAAGTCACCTTAATTAAAAAGTTAATAGCAATTAAGAAATAATGACCTTTAAGGAGACCTTTACGACGTTATAATAACCGTTATGACCTTAATAAGCGCTGACTAGTATTTAGGCTTAAAAGCTAAATAACGAAACATTCATTAATAAAACTATTCTTGAATAGATTAAGGAAGATAAAGGATATTACAAGCCTCCCCCGGCTATCAAGGTTATTAAGCAGGAATCCAGGTAACGTCTACTGCTAACACCCGCATTCCCCTTCAAAGTATGTTTTATGATCATGATTAATATTATGTTTTATATATGGATTGCGGGAAATGAAATGTTTTATGATGGTTATTATGATATGATGCTATGAGATGATGATGATGACGTTATGATGAAATGAAAGAATATAATTATTCACGATGATGATGTTATTTAAAACCAATGAAACATGATAAATTCAAGTGAAAGACGGTTCTTGGCAGTATGATACGGGCACCGCAAGTGTCACCTATGTTGTGACCGCCTGACTGTTTAAATGATACGGGCACCGCAAGTGTCACCTATGATGTGACCGCCTGACGGTTTTATGATACGGGCACCGCAAGTGTCACCTATGTTGTGACCGCCTGATGGTTTAAATGATACGGGCACCGCAAGTGTCACCTATGATGTGACCGCCTGATGGTTATGTAGTGGGAGACGTCCCCTATGTTATGATTACTAGCCAAGTTACCAAAGTAAAAGATATATGATGATGAACATGATAAAGAAGATAATGTAACCTACTATGATATGAAATGTTTACTTATTCCTCCGTCTGTTTTTAACTAAATGATGTGAAATGAATTTACGATGTTAGAGTAGTATGTTACTGAGCCTCGGCTCACGACGTTTTGTTTTATGTTTTAGGTACCGATGGTGATAACGGGATGGCGTAGCAGTGAGGATTTAATTAATATCTAGATTATCTAGACTCTCATGGTTTTAATTTAAGTTTATGTCAAAACTCTGATTAGTAACTAAGTTTCTATTAATCAAGACTAATGTTGGATCTATATCATGCTTCATGTTATAAATGTTTAAGTTTATGATTTTATGTTGCCTTGTATTTTCCTTATGGAAAGTACGGCAGTAACGCGCCGACTATCTAGGTTCCGCTGCTAATAATCGATTAATTAACTTAACCACGATGATTAGAGGTCGGGGCGTTACAGTCCAAGTGAGCTCATCCTTTGTCAAGGTGGAACTAAGAGGAAGGGCTAAAATATTTTTGCACACCAACTTCCTTAAATGATGCTTCACTGAGAAGAACATTCTACTCCATTAAAGTAGAATCCACCAAATCACTAACCTTAAGGAGGGAAGTCGTGCGGGTACCAGTGACAAAACGCTCACTGTCGCTTGCTAATCATGGATCCTCCCATATATCAATCTGAGTGCCACACCCAACTCGCCAAATACACCCTTCCTTAATAAGGGCTTTAGCACTCTAAATGCTTTTCCATGAATAACTACAAGAGTAGCCAAGTTTTGCATCAAGGAAGTCACAAGAAGAAAAGTATTTTGCTTTCATAACACGGGCGAGAAGAGTATTAGGGAAACGAGTTAACCTCCAAGCTTGTCTCCCTAAAAGTGCATCACTGAAAACACTTAGGTCTTTGAAACCCATGCCTACAAAACACTTCAACGTGCACATTGTGTCCCAGTTTTTCCAATGAACTTTCTTGTGAGAATCAGAACTTCCCCACCAGAAACGGGCCATAGCTGAGTGAATCTTTTGAATGATCCTGTTAGGGATTTTATACACCCCCATAAGATACGTGGAATTGCCTGAATAAATGACTTGAGAAGAATTTCTTTTCCAGCTCTTGATAATAGTTTCTCTTTTCAACCTTGGAGTTTCTTCCTAATTCTGTCAAGAAGGGATGAGAAAATGGCGGTTTTTCGACCTCCTTGCAATAGAAGGGATACCAAGGTATTTCTCGTGCTTGTCAACCTGTCTCATATTTAGAATTCCCATTAGTGCTGTTTTTTTTATCAACACTGACACCTTTACTGAAAGAAATCTCCAACTTATCATAGTTAATTTTCTGTCCTGATGTTGCTTCGTAATTGTTGAGTATATCAACTATAACTATGCACTCCTGTCGGGTGGCTCTAGTGAAAAGAAGGATGTCATCAGCGAACAATGAATGAGAAATCTCAGGGCCACTTCTACTTGCCTTAGCACCGTGAATCATTTTCTCCTGATGCTTTCTCTGTATCATTTTCTGAAAAAGTGTCATCAATCAAAATAAATAAATACGGAGAGAGAGGGTCACCTTGACAAAGACCGTGAGTAGGGGCCACAGAGCCATAAACCCCTCTATTGATGATGAAAGAGTAGGAGACAGTAAAAACGCAATCCATGATAAGATCGACCCAACTCCCATCGAAACCCATAGTCAGTAATATATAGTTTCCTAAGAAATCCCCACTCCATTATGTCGTAGGCTTTGCTCATATCAAGTTTCATAGCAATTGCACCATTTTCACTACGCGGGTGATACTTCATAGAATGAAAAATCTCCATGGCTATAAGAGCATTGTTGGTAATGAGGCGACCAGGCACAAATGCACTCTGATTTTAATTTCATAAACAATATCAGGGAGAACTAACTTGAGCCGAATCACAATAGCTTTAGAAACAAGCTTATAGAGCACATTACAGAGGCAATGAGACGATACATAGCAGCACGAGAAGGCTCCTTGACCTTAGGAATCAAGGCAATGTTAGTGTCATTGATACTGGCAGGGGAGGAGAAACCATGGATAATATCACTAACAAACTTTGTCACACCATCACCAACAATGTGCCATAATCTTTGATAGAAAATAGCATGCATTCCATCTGGCCCAGGGGCTTTGCAGGGATGCATTTGTTGAAGAGCCGCATAAATCTCGTCCTAAGAATAAGGCCGCATTAATGTTGTTTTACAATCATCAGAACAATGGGGGTTATACATTGAAGAACATCATGAATAGTCAAATCAGAAGGATGCAAAGAGGAGAAAATACTGCTAAAATACGAGGCAAATATTTGTTCAATATCATTAATATCATCGCGCCATTCTCCTTACCTTGTTCATCAAAAAGACCCTTTACATAGTTTTATTTTCGCCTTTGAGACGCTTTGTGATGAAAATATGATGTATTTTTGTCACCATCTCGAATCTCAGCAACTCGAGATCTAAGGTACCGATAGGCCTCATACTTCTCATTTAAATCATCAAGTTTCTTTTCGAGCTCAGAGCAAACCTTGCAATTAGTTGCCGAAATCTGGTTTTTTTGCGCCTCTGCAAGATCTTTTTCAATCTTCTTTATTTGATTGCCTAGATGATGAAACAGTTTAGCACTCCAAACCTTGAGTTTTCCAGCTAGAGAGGAGAGGCCAAGAGATCATAGTATCTGTAATCCCCCATATTTTAAAGATATTTAATTAAATAGTTCTAATCATTTTTGAATTATTAAAGCTATTCAATTTCCGTATTTGAGAGTAGAAGGGTATTTTGGTCATTTTACCAAAAGAGTGTTTGAGTATTTTCACAAAGAAGTACTTTAGTATTTTCAAGAAAGTATTTTATTAATACTAGTAGGAAGATTATTTTGGAAATTGATCACCAAATGTATTTTGGCAATTCGATGAGTAAGGGTATTTTAGTCTTTTGACCAAATTGACCACCACTATAAAAAGGGAAACCCTAGTTTCCCCATCATTCTCCATCATTCTTCTAGCCACTTTGGGTTTTGTTTTCTCTCTCAAACTCTAGTTTCCTTCAAGTAATTTCTTCAAAGTTCAAACTTCTAATCCACTTTTTGTTTTTAAAAATTGTAGGAAGATCTTGCAAATATCAAAGGAAAGTAGAAAGGTTATTTTTCTAAATTTTATTTTCTTCTTTTACTGTTCTTCCTCTTTATTTTCGGATTCCCCCTCCCCCTTGCGTTTTCCGGCCACCTTGTGGCGGTGGGGCTTGGCTGGGCACCGGCGAGTGTGGTGTGGCCACTGCCGTGCCAGTGTAGCAGCAGCAGCTAGGCACGACGAGTGTCGCCTGCCACTGCCGCGCCGGTGGCGGTGCAGGTGGTGCTCGTGGTGGCACCGGCGAGTGTTAAGTTTTGGCTTTTGTGGTTTTCGAACCACTTGTAAAAAAAAAATTCTGTTATTATTTATTTTAAGTAATTTACAACAGTATTTAAGTTGTTAAATAATTAATTTTAGGAGGTTTTAAGTAGTAGTATATAGTGGGTTTTGCCTACTGGTGAAGGTTCTCAAGTTTATGACTCAAAAATAATTTTAAAGCATTTTTAAAGAAAAATCAGCTTTATCATTATTTTAAAAGTGCTGATTTTTATTTATTAGTAGCTTTGAATTGTTGTTGGTAAGTACTAATTGATAGTACTTTATTGTTGGTAGGTTTCAAGTATAATAAAAGCCAGTCAAACTTTTGACTGTTGATTTTTGTGAGTTATCAAGGTACATACATTTTGACCTTGACTTTAGTAATTTCAAAGGTTATTTATTTTATTGAGCATGAAGAGTAAGGATAGGCTTATGCCTTGTAATTGTTTGAGCACATGTTGAGAACTTATAAAGGAGATTAGGAATGGAACTTTTATTAGTTATTCCTATATTTGAAAAGCATGTGATTGATGATTGTTGCTTTTGAGCATGATTAAAGTTATTAAAGTTACTCTTAAAGCTATGGCTTGCCTTTGAATATTTTATTGAGCATGGTCTCATTTGAGGTTATTTATTTTATTGAGCATGATCTCATTTGAGGTTATATATTTTATTGAGCATGGTCTCATTTAAGTTATATATTTTATTAAGCAAGGTCTCATTATAAGTTATATATTTTATTGAGCAAGGTCTCATTACAAGTTATATATTTTTATTGAGCATGGTCTCATTAGAAGTTATATACATTATTGAGCAAGGTCTCATGAGAAGTTATATTTTGTTGAGCAAGGTCTCACAGGTTTTCAAGTTATTGAGCAAGGTCTCACAAGTTAAAGTTATTGAGCAAGGTCTCACAAGTAGTTGAATCATTGAGCAAGGACTCAATTGATTGGATCATGGATCCTTAAGAAAGTAAGAAAAGGACTCATGGAGTCGTTAAAGTAATAAGATGAGCAAGGTCTCAAAGAATTTAGAACTGAGTTAATTGTGGTGCTTGTTGCATTCACTTGTTAAAGAAAGATAAGAAATTGATTTATTTGCTAGATGTATTATTGTGATTGTGTCTCACATAATGGGGTTTGACAATAAAACTCTTGGGATGGATCCCCCATGAGTATTGAACATAAGGGAGGAGTTAGTGTGAAACTATACTCCTGCATATAACTTAGCATGACGATGCTAATGCTTTTATTTTATCAAGCAAATTTATCGAATTCCAATTATCAAGATTTTTGAGTGGACTAGGCGTCACTCGTATTCTTTATCTCTGAGATGTTGAGTCTAGAGGCTCACTCTCACCCTCGTTCATTACTAACAAGCTTAAATTTCTCGAGTCAAGTTATTTAAAGTTCATGGAACTTTAGTAAGAGGTGTGGGATCTCTTACACAAGGAATAGTAGTCCGTATGATTCCAAGAGGAGGACGGTGCCCGTTCATTGCCAAATAATAATAAAAGAAAGTATTTAGTAAGTACAGTTATATGCTTGTCGCATGTAGAGTCATAAGAAGAGCAAGCCAAAGTTGTCGAGGATTGCATGCATTATTATTCGCATTAGTTAAGTTGTGTTATGTACTCAACGTTACTGATGTATGTGTTTCTTTGTTTTCTTTTGGTTGTTGTTTTTCCTCAACGACTCTGTGATGACCCATTTGGCGAGCAGAGCTGAGAGGAAAAGTTTCAGGTACAAGTTCTTGATGTGCATGGGAATCATAAGCATCCGGATGGGAATTATAGTACAGGAGTACTTTCTTAATAAAGTTATTTTGAATTTATGTTTGACTTTACTTGGCCATTGGGGTCAAGGTTTGACTTGTTTTGAAGATGAGACTAGTATGGGACAGTCTCTGAGTTTGTAACTCAATTACATACTTTCTTATTTCAGTTGTATTAAAGTATTTTCATTTTATTTTAATAAGACTTCCGCTGTATTCTCTGATTAGCCTTACGTATTATCATGCGTGGCATAACAACTCCCGCAATTTCTCCTAGTTTATATAAGGAGGAGTCGTGGGGGTGTTACAGTATCCCCCACAGTCGAATCCCACGCTCCGCGAACCACATTCTCACAAGTTTCATCCAAAAGCCAGCAAGTCTCAAATCTGAACCCTTTTTTCTTCCTGCCCGAATTATTAAAACTTCTCACACGAGTCAAAATACCACAATGCTAAGATTTATAACGCACAAGATGATCAACATAAGTATCTGGGAAAATATCGAGCCATGAAAAAGTGCAGATGAAACGATCAAGGCGCTCACGGACGCGGGTAGCTTCAGTAAGCCCTCGTTCCCATGTATACCATGCTCCAGAGAAACCAAGATCACGCAAAGCACACTCATCCATGACATTTCGGAACCCCGTCATTGCCACGCGAGTTCTATCAGCTCCACCTTCCTTCTCTTCATAATTAAAAATTTCATTAAAATCGCCTCCAAAAATGATAGGGAGATTCGATTCACCACACAAATGTCGAATAAGTTGCCAAGTCTTATACTTCTCCTCCTCTTTTGCCCATCCGTACAACCCCACAAACCTCCAAATAATATCTCCCCTATTAATGGTACCACAAATATGATGCTTCGAGAAAGAGGTCAAAGTGAAATCAAGAGCCTCTTTCCAAAACAGACACAAACCCCCGGAGTTACCTCTACTAGATACACCGAAGGCATTCTCAAAACCAAATCTACTCTTAAGGTGCTCCACAACACTCTTATTTATCATAGTCTCACAAAGAAATTTAAAAAAAAATCTGGGCCATGGCTAGAGCTCCAACGTTGGAGTTGACGAACTGTCCGAGGGTTAGCCATCCCCCGGCAGTTCTAGCATAGTATACTCATGATGAAGGGTGGGGTTGGTCACCACCAACCTCCACCGGAAAGGAAACACTAAGATGAGCGAAGGAGCTCGACTTTAGACGCTTCATAGATCCTTCATTCACAACTGTTTCCACATCAACAATATCATCTTTAGTGCGTTTGTGGGAAGGATTAGCCAAATCCGTCTCCATGTCTTGGACTTGGCCTTACTCCTCTCTCTTCTTTCGAGTGAGTCTCTTCCATCCAATAGCCTTTTAATTAAAAAAAATTAACAAAGAAAATTATATCAATCAAATATTTGATCAATCAATACACAATCAAGTAGTAAATCAAAAAAGAAAATACAATCAATTAACAAAGTGAAATGATTTAATTAAAACAAAATACTTTTTTGATGAAAATATAAGAAATCCTTAATAAATTTGCGTAACATTCTTTTATCGCTCATCAGTTTTAATTTTTAAAATTTTAAAGAAAGTATAAATAAAATCAATAATAAAAGACAGGTTTGGTTAAGTGATATAGACTTAATCAACAAAATAGCTAGCCCAAAAAACATGTCTAATGTTTAAAATTTACCTTTGTTTATGCCCAAAAAAATTATAGATTATGTTCTAAAAAAAATGAGGTATGCATCGCGTGTATAAATTACTAAGTAAAAAATAGTGAGATCTACTTAACACCACAACAAAAAAAAAAAAACTTGAGTTAAGCAAACATTAAGGACCCCAAGTTTGCTTTTTTTCACCCTGTGGGACCTATCCTTTTTTTATGCACCATTTGGGACCTGGGTCGGAAAATCCGGTAACCTAACCACACTTTAACCACACCGGAGGTATAATAATAATAATAAAAAAAAAACAAAAGCATTTCATATTCAGTAAAATCCAAAAAAGTAACCGTTACTTCATCAACTGCATAAATACATGGGTTCCATGGAACATGGAACAAATGAACCAGTTTTTCTTCATCCAAAAAAAGCAAAAATACCATGTTAATTCTTCCCAAAAAAACTGTATAATCTAAAACCCAAAAAAAAAAACCACAATTCAGTTTTGGGAACACATGCATAGTCATTATCTTAGGCATGAACAACACTAGGTGGGGAGCTTCAGTTTCTTCAGCCATTTTTTCCTTTGAAAAATAACATCTAAAGTCAAATAATGACTACATAAAAATAAACCTAATACCCTCTGTTGTAGTTACTTAATATCATAACAAAGTTCAAACAAACCCTAAGTGTTCATCATAATTTATAGCAGATACACATACAAAACAAAATAAAACCACCACACAAAGTATAATCCAAACAAAAAAACAACAAACATGAACAAAAAAAATTCAAATTTTGAATTTCCATATTTTCAACATCCAAAACCCGTCCAACTGACCCAACAAATACACTGAATTTCGCTAAAAAGACAAGAAATAGAGAGTTTAGATGATTACCACAGAGATACAAGCAATTGTTAGCAAATTTTTTGGAGATGAAGCTTCTTCTTCTGAGCACTTTTTTTCCCCTTTGAGAGAGATGAAAGAAAAGAGAGTTCAAGTTTTCTGGAACAGGGGAGTGGAAGGCGCCAAGTACAGGTAAAGCCCCCTTGCACTCCTCATTTTTGACGGCTTGTCAACTGACAAATTTTTTTTTGGGAATAACAACAAATGATATCTTTTGGGGTTTTTACATTTATTATATTGTCAATTGGGGCCATAAGTTAACCAAGGTTAACATTTATGCTCAGAAGTTTCTTTTGGGTAGCAAACGGTGAAAAAGAAAGAATAGGTCCCAAACGGTGAAAAAAACCAAACTTGGGGTCCTTAATGTTTGCTTAACTCAAAAATCAACTAAGTAAAAAATAATGAGATCTACATAGCCTAAATCACACCAATGAAAAAGAAATGGATAAGGCGCATGGCGTTGGAAACTCCTCAGGTGACAGTATATTAAACACTGCTTAACTAGCTAGCTTTGGTAAACGAAATGTCTCCCACCTTCCTTGAGCTGTGATTTGCGCATACCCGGTATTTACAAATATCGGGTAAAGTTGTAAATAAATGCAACTTTTTCTTTTTCTTTTTTCTTTTTTATTTATTATTTTTTTTTTTGTTTTTTGTTTTTTGGGATTTACTTACATAAATTCATGATCTGATTCACATTGTAGTTGATCTGATTCACATTGTAGTTGATCTGATTCATATAATAGTTGATCTGATTTCTCTCCTACATGATCAGAGTTGTCTAAATTGCCATTAAGTCAACTTTTTTTGTCTTTTCTGGCAAAATTACTAACATACCCCGGTATGGACACTGCTGGCCCATACCGGGTATGCGCTGCTACTTTCTCCTATTCTATAGGACACCAAAATATTAAAAACCCCATTTTACCCTCATTACATCTCTATTCTAACTACTTACTTTAATTAAAAAATTTAAAATTTAAAAATAAAAATGAAAACTACCTAATTAATTTAAAAAATAAAAAAAGACATTACAAAAAGAAAACCATCAACCGTTCAAATATCCCTAATTTATTAGATATAATTAGCAATTAGTTTAATTTTCTACATCCCTTAAAAAAATTAATTTTCTAAATTAAATTGAATGATAGTTAAATTTGAACTAAACTGAACTGAACCGAGCTGAGCTGAGCTGAACTGAACTAAACTGAATTAAATTAAATTATGAATGTAATAAATATATAAATAATATTTAAACAATAATAATATGAATATTAAATAATTATTATAATGATAAGTAATAATAATAAATAATAATAGTATTTTGGATATTTTTAAATGATAGTTATGAATAAATAATATTAACAATCATAAATTAATAATAATTAATGATAATTAATAATAATTATTTTATATTATTTGTATTAATATATTAATATATTAATACTTGATGATGATTATATAACAACAACAATATATAAGAAGTAAATTAATATTACTATTTTAATAATTAGATTTAATAATATAATAATATTTAGTAATAAAATTAATGATTGGTCGGACCGTGCAAAATTGTATCATAAATCGTTTTGACGCGATTTGATTGGTTTATGGGTTAAAAACGTGGGTTTATTTGTGCTTTCGACCTACACCATGTTCCTTCTAATAATAATACTAATAATAATGAATAAAGCTATAATAAACAAAATAATATATAGAAATAATAATAACAATAATAATAATAATGATAATAATAATAATAATTAATAATGATGATATAAAATAAATAATAATAATAAGAGTAATTAGTAAAATAAATTAGACCAACATAATAATAATATTTCACAAAATGATTATAAAAGAATTGAGCTGAACTGAACTGAACTGAGCTGAACTAAATTGAACTGAACTGAATTGAACTGAACTGAAAATAAGCTGGAGAGAACAGGCCCTTAACCACTTCAATTTCCATGAACTTGAATGAAATTTTGTGATTTTTAGTTGCAGTGATTCATAAACACTTTGCCAATTATTTATGATAACTTTCGAGATTTTTCATGCCATGAAACGAAGAGGTGAAGGGAAGGATGACTCGGTAGCTCTAAAATTGAATATGAAAAAAGCATACGATAGAGTTGAGTGGTCTTTTCTGGAAAAAGTTATGTATAGATTGCCGTTAAGTGAAAATTGGGTCCGCATAATTATGGATTGCCTCTCAAATGTATCTTTTGCTTTCAAGATTAACGGACAAATTTTTGGGTCTGTGATATCTTCCATAGGACTCCGTCAAGTTGATCATATCTCCCCTTATTTAATTCTCACTAGTTGTTGGCCCGCGAGCTATCGTGCGCGTCCCCTAAGAAAGCGAAAATTATTATGAATAGCTTTATAGAGATACCAGTGAATTGAATTTAAGGTATTTCAAAGTATGTGAATGTATAGGTAAGATAACAAGGCTATTAGATTACATTTCTTATGTGCGTTGATTGCAAACCGTTTGATTGTTACAAAAAATGCCCCAAGGTTTTGTGCTTTCTCTAATTTGCTATATCTATTACAAACATTAAATCATGCCTAGTAACAAAAGAGATTAGTTTATATTAGACAGTGATTAACTTTAGTTGACACATTATTAACAAGGAGCATTAGGCCGCAGAGCAAAATAGCAAGCATAAGAACTTGATGATCGTGCATTCTTCGTTGTTGAACAGCTATCGGGCGTAGGTTTCAAGCTACAAGAAGGCAAAGACAATTTAAAGAAAGCAATGGTGAGGAAGTAGAAAAACTTGAAGTGATTATTAGTAAGCAGGAATGAAATTTCACTTTTGTAAAACTTGGTTGTAACTAAGCATGATGGAGTAATGTAATGCATCTTATCTTCTAAATTTCCAATTGCATTTGATGACACACTCAAAGCTATGTATGTCGTCTAGACTGAACCTTATCAAAATTACCTCACCTAGAGCCATGAAGGTGAAAACTTTTTCATAATATTTTTTATTGAAAGTATACAATCATTTATTAATTTATAAGTACTTATAGTTGACGTTTGAGGCTTAAAAATCAAACCTTGATGAGCATTTTTTCTTTTAGTAAGGCCAATAAAATTAGAAAAAAACAATGTGTAGTGTAGAAACTCACTTGATAAGAGAAAGGCTAGTACTTGACTTTACTTGCACATAAGATCTATAGGTCACAGGTTCGAATCCCCCTCCCCTTCTTTGTATTGTGGCTCATATGGATCAAGATCTAGAGTTTGGTAGTTTGATTATGATCAAGGGTTTGAGACTTCTTGCAAAGGTTTTGATCTTTTTTGCATAAGTAATACAAAAAGGTGTTATGTGGTAGATACATGCATTATATACATAATTTCTCTTTTGATTTTGAGATGATGGAAATACTTGTAAAACAAGTGTTGGGAAGTTCGACAAGATCGAATTTTGGTACGGATGGGTTTTTAGTTTGGTCTTGGACAAACTTTCTTTTGGCATGTTGTTTCAAGTCGAAAGATTATCTTTTTCAGGTAGGCTACTAGCCCAGTGGCGGAGCCACTTGGTAACAAGGGGTAGCAAGTGCTACCCCTAAAATATCTTGAAAAAAAATCAGTTTAGCTACCGCTAAAATGGTCGCAATAAAATTAGCGACCGATTTTTTGGTCGCAAAAGGTATTTGCGACCAATTTTTACTGGTCGCAAACTGTATTTGCGACCGATTTGTTGGTCGCAAAATGGTTTCTCAATCTTGATACAATCCTGTTGAAGAAAACTATAACTGTGTCATTATGGCAACTTAAATCCTGGGATGTTAAAGATAGTCCATCATTATAATCCACCACCAAACAAGTTAACGTCAACCACACCAAAAACTCAACCAAGTTGAATTCTTTTTTTTTTATTATTGTTATTGTCTTCATTTTTGTGGACCTGACTTCGCATAAGTCTGTACAGGCACATCAGTCTTCTTTATTTTTTTCTTCGGTTCAATCTTGGAATATGAATTCACTGTTTTTTTTTCTTGTAGTGTTTGTGTGCCACTCCCCCTATTCTTCTATCGGCGAAATTCACACTACCTAATATTTCAGGACATTTTTTTGTTCTGGAGGACACAAGATAGTAATATTTCAGGACATTTTTTTTGTTCTAGAGGGGCCACCTAGTAAAAATATGGATTTTTTTGGGTGTTAGATATAATCATAATATTACGCTACCCCTATCTCTAAATCCTAAATCCGCCACTGTACTAGCCTACTATTAAGTGTTAACATTATGGGAATGTTGTCAATGTTCGATAAAACTAGGGTTGGCATTTGGCAATGGGTCGATTTAAATTAGGTTCAGGTTGTTCCGTTTACTAAAAATGGGTTGAGAATTTGAGATATCTCATCTCAACTCACCCAACCTGTTTAAATAGTTAAATGGGTTGGAATTCTCAATCCAACCCAATCTGATAATAAATGGATCGACTTTAAATCGACTCACTAACTCATTTAAAATCATTTTTAATGTTCCTTAACAGCAACCTGATTATTTATTACTTAAATACCTCAATTTGTAAGCTCTTTGAGATACAAAGAGTTCATACATAACAAGAAGATAATTTTTTTCCTTTAAAAAAAACAAGAAGACAATTTCAAATACACTACAACTTTTTTAGTGTTCACATAATTAACTTGGAAAATAGGGTTTTTTGGATGGAAAAATAAATAGGTTATTGGGTCAACCTATCTAAGTAAACGGGTTAAATTGATTGAATCAAGTTGAAAATTTCAACATGATCCACTCATTTAATTAATACGGGTTGGGTCGACCCAATTATTCAAATGGGTTAAACCATTGATCCAATCCGTTATTATTGAATTAAATTGGTGGATTGGGTCGATTTTGACCAACCCTAAATATAATTTGATTGTCAAGGAACGCTATTAAGTATTAACTACTACATGTATATACCTAAAATTACTCAATACGACCAAAAAGCTCAATTTATACGAAAATTGGCTCACCCATGAAGGTGATAAAAGCCCTATGCGGTATCGGACCCAATTCTCCGATGATATCCGCCAGTACCTCGTCATCGATCTCTTCGTTGAAACACACCGTTCCACCCCAGCCATAGATATCGTGCAATATCTGGGCCATCATTGCCGTTTGAATATCATCTACTTCCAAGATCGGAGCCCTGACAAGATGACTGATATAGAAGCTTTTAATTCTTGTTGAAATTTTGTTATTCATCCTATCTTTCAAAGTATGAATATTTGCAATTACCCTGGAAAGATTTCCAGAGCACCTCTCCAACTCCTGGGAAGTTATGAGCGTAAATGGATCAACATTACCTAGATCCCTTAATTGGATATTGAGATTATCCTTTTCCTTGGTTCAATTCAGCAAGATTTTCGGCAGGTTCAAACAGGGGATTGTTTGAGTGGATCAAACAATTTCTCATGCTTAAGAGAAATTTCATTCTTACGAGATCATAAGGTTGTAGATTCGCCATGAAACAAATTTGAACTTGAAGGATTCTTGTTTTCTTGAAATGGAGAATCAACAGAGAGAGGAAGATGTTTAGGAGTTTAGGAAAGAAAGAAATTAGGGATTGTGTAGACTAACGGTATTTTTTTTTTGAGGGGTGCTTATCGAGCGAGCCGAGCCCGAATAGCACTGGGCTCGGCTCGAGCTCGTTTAAAATTTCTTAGGCTCGGCTCGGCTCGTGAGCTCGCCGAGCTTGGGAGAGCCGAGCTCGAGCTCGGCTCGTGATGGAAATTTGGGGCTCGAGCTCGGCTCGCGAGCTCGTTTAGGCTCGGCTCGCGAGCTCGTTTAGGCTCGGCTCGCGAGCTCGTTTAGGCTCGACTAATGAGCTCGGCTTGGCTCGTGTAGGTGAGCTTGTTCACTCACCCATCATATGCTTTTATAAGTTGATTTCCCTCTTAGCATTGCTAAGATTTCAATGTGGGACTCCATGGTTTGTTAAAGAAAAACAAACTCACTATCCCCATTTCAATGTGGAACTCATGGTTTGTTTAAGATAAACAAACTCATTCTACATATGCTTATATAACTTGGAATCCCTCTTAGCATTGCTAAAATTTCAATGTGGGACTCTATGTTTTGTTAAGAAAAAAAACTCATTATACCCTTGTTTTGTTTACATATGCTTTTATAACTTGGAATCCCTCTTAGCATTGTTAAAATTTCAATGTGGGACTCCATGTTTTGCTAAAGAAAAAATTATCAAATATTTTAAGTATTAAATAATCAAATATTTAAAAATATACTTCATTCCCTCTATGAAGAAAATAAAGTATAGTTTTTTTTTCCAACCAAGGAGATACAAAATTAAACTTTAAGTTGAAGTAAGGAGTAGTAGCTATTTATAAAGAAATAAGGTTGATCCTTGTTTTCTTAACCAATGTGGGACTTTAGTGCCTAGTGGAGTAGAGGTGAAGTTGGATCACAAATTAAAATATATAATTTGTAATCTAAATTAAAATATAAATTAGTATTAAATTTTTTTAATATAAAATATTTTTTTAATATAAATATTTTTTTAATATAAATATTTTTTTTTACTTAAAGATAATTAAAGATATTAATAGTTAAAGTTTTGCATTGGCAAACATGAAAACTCTATTGTTGCAATAGAAAAAGAACGGAGATAGTATTTTTCTATTCAAATTCTTCCAGAACACAATTATAAAATCAAAACTTAAGCACAAAATTTGTCAAAATTACCCGACAATCACCTGCTTTCGGCGTTGATATTGTGGAAATCGACTATAATTCTTCCAGAATATTCATTGAAATTATATGCTAAGAAATTAAGACGACTGCACTTATCAACTAAGCGTTGTGAGATGAGGGAGGAGAGAGAAAAACTCAGTAAAATCATAAGCTTCGTCAAGTCCTTTTAAAACTAGAATTTTAATTGGCTCTCTCACAATAAAGACAACATTTTACCTTTGGATTATTGTTTAATATTATAAACTTTATATCAAAATCGAGTAAGATAAAACCATATGCAACTTAATAAATAGGTAAAATTGGACACTTGTCGTCATTTCATATCACTCGAGGGATGCATGCATACAGTCTCAATGACTAGTTATGAAATGGGTGTGCAACAATCTCGAGTTATTTCTTGTTTCGACAACAAGCGTCACTTGAAAGTATTTTCTTAACCAGTGTCTGTGGTAGTAGTTAAGGATAAGATATCATATGTTATAAGTATACAAGATTAATGCCTTGAATGTGTACGACAAAATGCACAAAAATGGTGTCTTCGGAGTACTGCCCAATCGAGCCCGTAACAATTTCGTCAAGCAACTCTATTGGGAAGCCGCATGATTGGGCGTACTCAACGAACTATGATAGGGCGAGTTCGCCCGATCGGGCCCGTAACAATTTTGGGTTTGGTAAAATACCGTCTGATTGGGAGGTTGCCCAGTTTATGCGGGAAACGCGTTTTTGACGCGGAGTATAAATAGGTTATTTTACCTAGTTGTTTTAGACTACGAATTTAGTCTAATTCTATGTAAATATGGTTTTTCTCACACAATAAAGCATTCTCTCACTCTGCCCGTGGACATAGCCAAATTTGTGAACCACTTAAATCTGTTGTCTGATTTTCATTATTTTACATTTATTATTTGTTTCTTTCTCACGTCCGTTATAACAAATTAGTATCAGAGCTTTGTATTCGATTTGTGTGAGAAAGATGTCTGGGATGAATGTGAAGATTGATAAATTCACTAGGATGAATAGTTTTAGTTTGTGACAAATCAAGATGTGGGCTTTACTGAAGCAACAGGGATCGTGACAGGAAAATAACGACATTGTTGCGGTTTCGGCCTAAAACCGTAGCAATATGGTGTATAAGCCAGCCTGTTGATAGCCAATTGCCAGAACATCTTTAGTTGTAGGGTCCCGAAATTTGTATGAAGAAGGTGTGAATATAGCAAGCAAATTATTTTGAGACAAAAGCTTACTAACAGAAAGAAGATTATGTGTAAAATAATCAGGTATTAACAATACATTTTTCAAGATGATTTTATCAGTAAGTTGAACATTGCCAGTTATATGTACTAATTTGGTTGTACCATCAGGTAAACCAACTTTGATAGGTGTATGTAATATATTATGTGAAGCAAATAAGCTTCTATCCCAGATCATATGATCTGTTGCTCCAGTATCCACAATCCAAGCTATTTTATCATGCAAATGTGGCAATAATGAATTAGCATTGGAAGCAGTTATAATACCTGCAAAATTCACTAAAGGATTGAAATCTGAAGCAGCTAGAGAAGTGGTTTGGCCTTTCACCATCTTCATCATTTCTTTGTAAACAGCTTGGACAAGAGCTGAATCAACTTGAGTACCATTAATTCCTCTTCCAGGAATTTCTAAAGGTGTAATGCCAGCAAAGTCAGTAGCAGTACCAGTGTCTCCAACATGTGCAGCCAATTTATTTGTGACAGTAGCACAAGTAGATTTGTTTTTCATATTAAGAAACCAATCCGGATACACACCAGTCAACTTGAAACATTGATCCATAGTGTGACCAGTTTTCTTGTAATAGTCACATTTTCTACTATTTTTATCAATCTTGAATCTATTACCATCTCTTCTGTCATACTGAGAAAGATTAACATGTTGTATAGGTCCTTGAGGTACTTGTTGTCTCATAGAAACACATGCACTGGTCTGTAGTGGAGATTCTTGCTGTACATTAAGCCTATTCTGCCTCTCAACTTGTAAAAGCATGTAATATGCTCTATTCACATTAGGTAATGGATCCATGCTTAGGCTCCGTTTGGTAGGGCGTAAAACGTTTTCCCGGAAAACTATTTTCCTCTATTTTTAGTTTTACATTGTTTGGTTGGCAAAAGAGTGTAAAACCATTTTCCTTTGGGGTAAAATTACTCTCCCAATGATGGAAAACCATTTTCCTCTCAAAATGAAGGGAAAACTATTTTCCTTATCTCTCTTGTACACTCCTCTCACTACCTCCTTACTTTCCCTTTTGTTGTGCATGTACATGTTATGTTTTGATGATGAAAATTAATATAATATGTTGTAGCATGAAAGTATGTAACAGTTGCAACAGATGCATGAAGAAAGAAATTGATAAACGAAGACTTTGAAGAAAAGAAGAATCAAAGAAGAATCAAGAATGAAGTTTTAGTTTATAATTTCTTAGAATAGTAACTTTAGATTAAAATGTAATATGCTCAAACTTGGTGATATGCTATGTGTCGAAATATAGATTATATGATATTAGTATAATTATTATTTTCTTAGAGTTAAGGAAATAAATAATTATGTTAATGTTATATGTCTATATAAAAAGGAAATTAGTTTTCAAAATAAGGGAAATAGATTTTCGAAATCAGAAATAAAAAGGGATTAAGGAAAATGAGTTTTTAGAAAAAGATTTTGTAAAACCGAGTTTCTAAAAGATTTTAATAAAAATGAGTTTTTAAAAGATTTTAATAAAAATAAGATTTTGATAAAAACGAGTTTTTGAAAATATTTTAACAAAAATCAGATTTTGATAAAAACGAGTTTTAAAGAATTTTAGAAAAAGAAATTTTCGGAAAAAACGTGTTTTGAAAAAAGGTTTTAAAACTAAATTTGAATAAAACGTGTTTTGAGAAAATATAAAATCAGATTTTATTTTGGAAAATATCTTTTTGATAAAAGAAAACAGAATTTGAGTTGAAAAGAAAATCTAATGTGGAAAACTTATCTTTGTTTGTTTAAAAGATAAAGATAGAAAAAGATAAAGTTTTATCCCTTAAATCAAGGATTAAAAGATAAAGATATTTTTAAGTGATTTTCGTCCTAACCAAGCCTATAAAAGGGAATCAGAATTCACTTTTAAATCTCACGTTTTCAGAGACAAAAACCGAAAATATTAAGAGCTGAAAATTGTTTCCTCCGGCACTGAGCATAGCACTGAGCGAGTCAGGTTTAAATTACTATTTCATAATTGTAATTGTCCTCTATTTGCTTGACTAAGAAGCACATCATTGAGGATCGTTCTTTCTTGTAACTTTTACATTATAAAGAGTGTCAACACTTAGAGTTAAGTGTTGGGAGTCATTACTAGGGTTAGTAGTGAGGGGAATCGTATTGTATCAAGAGTTTGATATTTTAGGATTCAAAGAAATAAAAGAGTTTTTGTTTCTTGTGGACGTAGATCTCAGAGGTGAGATTGAACCACGTTATATTTTGTGTCAAATCTAATATCTTTTAAGTTTATTATTCGCAAAAACGCAAATTAGCAATTTTCGAGTGTTCAGTTTAGAGCCTGGCACTGAGCTGTTAAAGGATTTTTGCGAAAATCGATTAGATTTCACCACTCAATTCAACCCCCCTTCTTGAGTGTTCCCTTGGGTTCCAACACCTTTTATTTTCCTTTCATTTCCTCATTTTTCTTACATGTAACCAAATAACGGAAAACTAATTTTGGAATTGTGTTTTCCATTGTAAATTGTTTTCCATGAAAATCATTTTGCACTGAAAATATTTTACGCCCTACCAAACGGAGCCTTAATATGTTTGTTGTTACATAATCATAACCTCTATCTAATCTAACAAGCAATTGAATTAACTTTTGTTTCTGATCAGCAGCTAAGACTTTCTTTAAAATTCCACAAGAACATTTCTCTAATGCACCACATTCACAATCAGGAAATCCATCTAACAATTGTATTTCATCCTAAACTATTTTCAGTTTAGAATAGTATTGCACAATAGAATCAGGACCTTGAGAAATAGATGACAATTGCTTATGTAATTCAAACAACTGAGGTGCATTAGATTGTCCATACCTTTCAATGATTTCTTCATACAACTGATTGGCAGATTGTTGAAGAATGAAACCTTCTGCAATCACCTTATCCATGGAATTCAGTAACCATGACTGAATCATGTAGTCATTCCTTAACCATTTCTGCAGTTCTTCAGAATCAGATGGAGGTCTAAGAGTTTTTCCATCAATAAATGTCAACTTATTCTTAGCTCCCAAAGCTAATCTAATTCCACGATTCCAAGTGAGAAAATTATCACCATTGAGCTTATGAGCACCAAGGTGCTGATCAGGTTGATCTCCTGATCTTAGGAAATACTTATTTGTATATCCTAGCATAGTAATATGAGGTTGAGAAACTGAATATTGAGAACCTTCTGTCATTTTTCAGAATCAAAAAACAATAATCTTGCAAATGAAGATTAAAATCTGGAGGAAATCAACTTAGATTGTTGATTTAATTGAAGAAGTTTGAAGATAATCAACCGACACGTTGATTTGAATCAAGAAAATGTACAATTTCAGCAAGAATTGTATTGATTTCTGTAAGAATTGACTGAATACAATCAAAAAATCGAAGAACTCGATCAAATTTGAGCGTGTGGCTCTAATACCATGAAGAGATAACAGAAGTTATCTCAATGAGATTAGAGAGAGAAACTCTTAATCTTTATTTCATTCAAATCTGAAAGTGAAAATTTACATCCTAAAGATTATTTATACAAAGAGTTCTAAGCAGCTAAAAACTAATACAAACTAACTTCTAACAAACTTGAATTGTAACAAACTCTAACAAACTTCTTAACAGAAAATGCCAGCTCATTAAGGAGGTTAATACCTCCTGAGTTACAATCTTAAAGTTTAAACTGTCAGTTACTAGCCATAAATGGTACGGCTTCCATGGAGGTGGAAGTGTGAGGGCTGTTGTCCTGAAAGGATGTGTTTGTACTAAAATAATCCATGACCACACACTCCATACTCTCCAAACATTCTGGTTCTTTACGCTTGGGCACATGGGATGACCTGATTCCCTCAAGAAGCACCACAATTTCTCTCATTGTAGGCCGTTGTTTACCTCTCATGTTCAGACATTTCCTTGCTAGGTCAGCAACAACGATCAAATCTTTTTCATTGGCTTCTTCAGAAATGGCATTGTCCACAATATCGAACAAACAACAATGTTCCATTTGAAAGAGAAAATCAGTAGCCAGGCTAATCCACCCACCAGATTTGGTGGGAAAAACTGGTTTTTTGCCTGTGATAAGCTCAACAAGGACTACTCCAAAGCTATAAACATCACTTTTTTCGGTGAATTGATTAGTTTGGAAGTACTCCGGATCCAAATAGCCATATGTGCCTTGGACACAAGTAGTCACATGAGTTTGCTCAATGGTAATGGCCCTTGAGGTTCCAAAGTCAGAAACTTTTACCCTGTATTTGTCATCCAAAAGTATATTGGAGGATTTAATGTCTCTATGATATATTGGAGCACCTGAAGATGAATGCAGGTATGACAGCGCACTAGCTGATTCCGCAGCAATTTGTAACCGCATTTGCCAAGTAAGATGGAAATCTTCACTTGGGTTATGAATATGCTCGTGGAGTGTTCCATTTGAGATAAACTCGTAGACAAGCAACGGGACTTCTGTCTCTAAACAACAACCCAGTAAATTGACCACACTCCGGTGATTGACTAGAGAAAGAATAACCATTTCATTAATAAATTGTTCCAACTGGTTCTTGTCAATCTTTTTGGATTTCTTGATGGCCACAATTCTTCCATCCACAAGCATTCCTTTAAAAACTGTACCTTGTCCTCCTTGCCCGAGTATTCTGTCTTCACTAAAATTGTTCGTGGCTTTCTCTAGCTCACAAAAACCAAAAATTCTTGTTTTTTCAACAATGCCATCTTTAGAAGAGATTTGCTGCTGCAATAGTAAACCACCATTTCTCTTAAAGCATCTCGCTTTCTCCTTAACCTGTTTTATCTTCTTTACCAATCTATAAACCCAATAGCAAACTAGGAGCAATATCACCAATCCTGTGCTTAAGCTGAATCCTGAAAAGACATTGTATACATATAATTAACATTTGAACAGATGAAAATCAAGATCCTGAGCTTCTATTGTATGGAGAATAATTTTCCTGTTAAAACATGGCAATCTTCAAGTAGCCAGTGACTTTAGGATTGTTTCCATAGCAAAATAGAAATGCGATTCCAAAGATTAGTAATTCTAAGATAAAAATTCAAAAACCTTGTGGACTGGCCCTAGAATTCTTTTTAAGATTCTACCATAAAAGGCAAAACAAGCAATCATCTTCGAATATCTAACAGAGATGTGAATATGTGACATGTCGAGGCCCTTATTTGATTCACCACATTTTACTTGCCAATTATGTTAGTCTATTAAAGATACAATAGCAAAGTTCCTAGAAACTCGTATATCCAAATTGAAGTAATGAAATTACTTGAAAACAAAACATTACTTCAAAGTGGTTTTCCAAATATCATGAAACTTCTAATTTCTTCATGTAAATACCTTGCAATGAGACAAGTAGAACTCTCTATGTGGCTCTGTGTACTACCAGAGATATTATTTTTGATGCCCTGATAAAAATAGTTTAACTCATAATTTAGATCTTCCATATGAAATGAATTTGTTGAGCCTAACAAAGCCCAAATATATAACAGACAATCATAATATACTGACTTAAAATAAAATCAATTATAACCCTTTACAAAAATACAAATTTAATATTAGCGAATTGAACCAATTTTGGAACATTTTGAGTACTCACCAAGAATAGAAGCTCGGTTAAACAAACGACTGTGATGTTTCTCACAATAAAAAAATGGATGAAGGGTTGTACTATTGAGAGAACAGCCATGTTTGCATTTCTGACATGCTCTGACCACTAAGACAAAACAACATTAATTAATTAATTTGTTCTGGATATGGAAGATATGTTTATGTAGAATGCTACTATGTTGCTTACATTGGCATCCACCAGGTAGATATGCGTTTCCTTCATAACCTTTGTCGTAGTTGCACTCACACTGATATAGTCCTGCAGATTCATATAGTTCCATACATTGATAATTTTCTGAAAGCAGAGCCTTATCTGCAACTCCAACCCCCCATGAAAGTTTTGTAGAAAGTGACTGTGTTCCATCATTATAAAGATAGGTCACAGCCACAGCCACATTGCAATTCTCAGACTTTGATACGTGCGCTGGGCCAGTGTAAACCAACCCATGAATACTCTCTGCAGGATACATGGCAATGGACAGTGGAACATGGCAGCATCCAGCCCCATAGTAGCAGTTATCATTGTTGTTTGGAGTAGTATGATTGGATTTGGTACATATTGAAGAACATCCACCCATGATTTTGCCGCTTTTACTCTTCACTGCAATGTTAGCATTACAACCCTGCACCACAAGACCATTCAAATATGAAAGGCGGTACGGACTGCCTTGGAGGTTAATGTTTGAGACAAGTGGAGTATCAGTACTATCACTTCTGCAGATATTCTGAAATTGGGTCCTCACTGATAATACTACTGGATCCGCCACCATATCTATGTCCAGAAGCTCGAGATGTAAATGATGCAAGAATGGTTTTGGGGGATGAAAAGAAGCATTGCAGATGATCTCAAAGAATTTGTTAAGAGAACAACTGGGACCAATTCCAAAAGGATATGGAATTGAGACATTACCACACTGGTCTAGGCAACCAGGCTTTGCAATCTGCGAACGTGAGGAGGAAGACGATACACTTAGCTGCAGTACTGATTGCACCACAACAAACACCAAAAATAAGGATATCATCTCTGTTTTACTCTTGTATTGCATTCTTTTTTATTTTTTATTTTTTATTTTTTATTTTGATTTGGAGAGAGCACAACTGTAGAACAGTAGAAGTGTAGAACTATTTTTTTTTTTGAAAGAGAAATTTCATTAATTGAAGGCCAAACGGCATCTACAATAGATATTAAAGAAAAACAAGATACAATTAAACAAGATTAAATCAAATTCGTCTTCAAAGAAACTATAATGAACCAAATCGAGCAATACAGCGCAGCCCCCTTGTATTTGCTGAATCAAACAGCTATTGATGAGGAAGTCTATCATTCTGACATAGTTTGGGAAGAACATTCTTGATCGAACCATGTTAACCGTATCCGAGATTCCAATACCTTCATGTTGAGTCTCGAACTTCAACCAATAAGAACAATTTCTCATATCTAAAAACAAAAAAACTACACTCACAACTCCCATAGGGGAGAAGGAGATCTCCACAACGGAGACTAAAAACCCCATAACAGGGTTTGAAGATATCTCATAAAGAGATACTAATTTATTCAACAAAACAAGAAAATGAAATAAAAACTGAAAATAAAAGCGGAAAAGGGGCTTACCATGGATGAAAGCATCCATGGCAGCCCCTAACGGATGAAAAAGGGGTAGAGGAGGCTAGGGTTTTAGAGAGAAAAAAAAGAGAGGGTTAGGGTTTTTTTTTAGAGATGCCAGAAGTGTAGAACTATTACTTTTCTGACTTCTGAGGATACGAATTGGCTGTTTCTAACTTCCTTTTTTTTTTTTTTTTTTTTTTCTCTTGATGACTTTTCTCGATTGCTTGGCTGATCTAACAATATACAAATACTTGAGTCAAGATAATAAAGGGACCACCACTCCACCAGAAGTTTGACAATTTGTTTGGTAGAACAAATTTGGAAGGAAAAAAAAAAAGCGGTAGGAAAGTTAGTTTTTAATGTGTGGTTCAAAAAATAAATTTAAATAAAAGGAAATAGAAGGAATTAAAGGGAAGACTCAAGACTTGTTAATAAAATTTTGGACATTTTTTCAAAAAAAAATCTTGACGTTTAATTTTGCAAGAAAAAATCTTTTAAAGTATTTTTTGCGAAAAAAAATCACAAACTTAAATTTTCTTGTAAGATGAAACATATTCTCATTTTTCGGTGTGGTTTTTGAGATGCATAGGGGTGATGTTGCAGTTAATAGAAAATAGAGGGTTAAAGAAAGATAGAAGGGTCAGCGTCGGAATTGAGAAAACCACACCGAAAAATGGAAATAGGTTTCTTCTTGCAAGAAAAATTAAGTTTGTGGTTTCTTTTTGCAAATAATGCTTTAAAAGGTTTTTTTCGCAAAATTGAACTATTAAAAGTCTTTTTTGGCAAATTTTCCTAAAATTTTGGTTTTTTCACCAGGTCTTCCCCTATTGTTTCAAAAATATACCAAATGACCTTACTATTTCGATAAAATGTATGAAATTCCCTTAATGACTAATAGTGTCAAGTTTATGTTAGTCCTTAACCCTAATTAACCCTTCTATTCCTAATCCCAAAACCCTAACCTTAACTATAAACCCCCTAAAACCTAACTGCATCCTAAACCCTAACCCTAACCCTAACCACCCAACCACTATAGCCCCCATCTGCCCTATCCCACGAGCACCCCCGCCCCAATAGCTCACCCCTCCCCTACCCCCATAGCCCCCTAATTTCCCCTGCAGCCCCATCCTCCTCTGCCCTTCCCCGCAACATCCCCACTCCTTCCCCCCACCCTCGCAACCCCCCTCCCCTATAGCCTCGTTGGAAACCTGCCATAGCTTCGTCTCCAATCCTCGTCATGGTTTCATCGTTGCTTGCACACCATTCTCTCCTGCTTTCCTTACCTCTATTTCCAAACCCTAGAAATAAAAAATACTCAATCATGAAATAAGTAACAAAAATCTACAAATGAAAGCATAATGAAAAGAGATGAAATAATAAACTCATGAATTAATGATGAAAAATAACAATTAGGGTTTACTAAAAAAACTAGAGGAGAAAAGGAAGAAGAAAAGTAAACTAAATTAAAACCTCTAATATAAAACTAACGTTATGACCACAAGAGTAGACGTGACTCCTTTTCCACAATTCTTCAAATGATTTTCAGCTTTGTTTTAGCTTAAACTCGTACTATGAAATATCCAAATGATCCTTATGCATTGTAGCCTTCCAAATGCTCTTAATCCTCAAGTTTAGCTAACCATACTCCAAATACGTTCTCAATACCTGAAATTCATTAAAACAAGGAAACATACCAAATATGATGCTATAATGAACCTAACACTAGTAAAATAAATACTTATTGCTGCGGTCATTAAATGACCTATTACGGCGGTTTTGGCCGCGCAACAATTAAGGGGGCAACAATAGATACATAATATATTGCTGTGGTCAAAAACCACAGCAATGTTTGAACATATTGTTGGGGTTTCTACTCAAAATCGCAGCAATATGTATTTTTTTAATTATTAAAAACACAGATCTATTGCTGCGATTTCTTCCCAGAACCGCAACAATAGACGCAGGGCAGGTAATTTTTTTTTTTCATTTCTCTAGACGTAAATTTATTATTATTATAATATAAATATACTTACAATAATCCACTATTACAAACCTGAGAAAAACAAACTAAAACATTAAAAAACTGAAATGAAAAGACTTAGAAACTAATTAAAACTAAAAAACGAAGAAACTGAAATGTAAAGAAACTCAAAAAAAAGATCTGGATGAGATTATTTAAAGAAAATACAAAGTTAAATTACTTAAATAGTTAAATATATTGATATCAACTTTTCCAGTTTCTAAAAGGGAGTAAATTCTAAAGTTACAACTAATTTAACATATAGTTTCTTAATGCATTCATATTTTTCCAATGCACATTTGGACATATCAAGAACACCCCACTAGTGGAAAAAACCTTATATGTCACTTTGTAACAGATGCAGTATTTATAAACGGCATCCGAAAAGCAACCAAAAAATGAGAAGAAAAGTTGGCAGTAAAATCTGATGCGGTCCTGTTGTGAACCGCATCAGATTAAAAAAACCGCTCCGGTTTTTTAAAAAATATGATGCAATTTAGTGGACCGCATCAGAAGATGAGTCAATATAAGCGCCCAAAAAATGTGGCCCAGTTTTAATTTTGTGTGGCCCATTTCATGCTATCAAAAAGAAAACGCGACCCACCCTTGACCCCCTCCCATTTCAGTCTTCTTTCATCCTCTTCCCTCTCTCCTTTCTTATGAACCCTAATCCCAGCCTCCTCCCTATCTCAAACTCCCAATCTCACTTCCTCCTCCATCCTCTTCTTTCATCTCACTTCCTCTTCCATCCTCTGCTCTCAATTCGTTTCTTCGTCGTCGTCTCCAGCAATTCTTCATCGTCATCTCCGGCAATTCTTCGTCGTCGTCTCTTCTCTCTCGTTCTCTTGTCCTCTGTCGTTCTCAAATGCCAACGCCAACGCCACCAACGACTTCAACAACGCGCAAATCTAGACGCCGACCATCACCCACGAACAAAGATGCGCAAGTGAAGACGCCCAGATCTAGTCTTCTTTCATTTTTTGCGAACGAAGATGCATCTCCTCTATTTTCGTCGTTTTCGGCAAGTGTTTTAGTAACATTTAGGTTTTTTTTTTTCGAATTTTAGCATTTTAATGATAGTTTTCTTTTTATGAGTTCAATTTTCTGTAGTTTATAATTTTAGTTAGATCTAGTTCCTTTTTTTTTGTAATTTTCGTTCACTTTATATACGTATTTTCATTTTATTTTTTTCGTTAGATCTGATTTTTTTAGTTGGTTTCAATACATTTTTTCGTTTGTATTTTTTAGTTAGATCTGATTTTTTTTCTTTTTTTTGTAATTTTCGTTTTTTCCATTGTTGAACTGTAAATTTTGGTATATATTTTGTAATTTTGGTATGATAATTTTGTAAATTTTGGATTGTTTCTATGTATGTATTGTTTCTATAGTTGATCTCACTGCTTTATAAAATTGGATGTGACATAGTGCAGACCCTGCAGCTTGCAGGTCTGCATTTTTTTTAGACATCAATTCACTAATTCTGATGCAGTTCTAATGTAAAACCGCATCAGATTGTTCCCATAATCTGATGCGATTTTCCCCATGAATCGCATCAGATTATGGTTTCTGATGCGGTTTTGGACCGCATCATAATTTGTTATAGAGTTGTTGCGACCCCACCTGATGCGAACCCAAACTGCATCTGAAAGACTAGTTTTGACCGCATCAGGTGGGGTTTTTTTCATTAGTGCCCTTTCTTTAAATAATCAAAAATCAAAATAAATCCTAAAACAAAACATCTACAAACAGATTAAAAAAACGAAAAAAAAAATCAAAAAAAATCCTAAAACAAAACATCTACAAACAGATTAAAAAAAAGAAATGAAAAAAAGGAAAAGAACCAATGGTGCCGGTACGAACGAATTTGAACGAAAGAACTAATGGCGCCGGTACAGTCGAAAGTGCGAACAAACGAACGAACCGCTTCAAATCGCGAAGATGGAGATCCGTTCTTGCCAAAGCGTGAAGATGGCGCTTCAAATTGCTTCAGATTCCTTCAGATGCCTTCAAACCGCATATGCCTGCAAATTCGAAACCGCAAATTCCTTCAGATTCGAAGATGGAGCTTGAGAGAAACCAATTCAGAAACAGCAACAACCCAGTAGAAACAAGAGAGAGGGAAGAGGGAGATATAAGAGAGAATTGGAAGCTGTAAAGGCAGAAAAGGAAGAGGAGATCGATTGTGAGGGAGAAATGGAAGTGAGGGAGGCGCCCAACTTAGGTTATATTTAGGGTTTCGTTTTTTTAGTTAGACATATTGCTGCGGTTTTTGACAAGAACCGCAACAATATATTATAATAATATTTGAAAAATTAATGTTTTGATATATTGTTGCGGTTCTTATCAGAAACCGCAACAATATGTCTGGCCAATGTCTAACTTTTTTCCGTTGAAACATATTATTGTGGTTTCTGTCGAGAACCGCAACAATATGGTTATTTTGTATTTTATCTTTTTTTTTAACGTGATACTTCCTCCGTTTCTTTTTACTTGCAACGGTTTGACTTTTACACTATTCACCAACTCTACTTAATTTATGTTTGGTGATTTATAGTTAAGGAAAAATATATTCATGTGGGATCTTGTTGGATTCATATGAATGTATATTTTGCGAATATATACTTTTTATAATTTTTGTTTATCAGTAATTAAACTTATTGATGGTTTAAATTATGCATTGGCAAACGTAAAAGTCAAACTATTGCAAGTAAAAAGAAACAGAGGAAGTATATTGTTGCGTATGGGTAAAACCGCAGCAATAAGCATTAATTCTACTAGTGTAAATATGAATCTAAATGCTCTAAAATACAACCTAAATATATCTAAAAACTATGTATAAATATGACTTATCAAACTCTCCCAAATTAAACCATTGCTTGTCCCAAATTAAACCATGGAAAAAGTAATACAACCTAGAATATAGGATTATAAGGTCAAACACTCAATTGAAAACACGAGATGTATAACCATAAAATTTTGATAGGTTGTCGTACACCTGTCAAAAATAATTCATGCAAAACCTTCTAATAATATAGTAGGGTAAGTGGGGTCAAATCCACCGAGAGATGGTTGTTTCAATTCGAGCTTCTAAGACATGGAGAAACTAAACAGTATCACACATATAATAATTAATTCTAAACTAAAAGATCTAGGGAATCGGTTCTCCATGCTTATAACTATAATCTATCAAAATATCATCAATGGTTCAATTAATCAGATATTTAGAGCACGATTTAATCCTACGGTCGGGTCTTAACACTCTAAAATTAACATATGCAATACGGTTGCTAAGATAATCAAATTTGTTAATTGTAGGCAAGCTTCTAAAAATAAGATCTTGGTCAATTCTAACTCTCACTACTAAAAAAGGCGTGTTGTGTCGACGCTTTTTGGCCCAATTGACGATGCTTAAAAACGCCGAGAAAAAAGGGGGGGAAAACAACAAAGAATATAATTTTGCTCCAGTAACTTCTCAATATCAAAACCATAATTTTGTTCCAGTAACTTCTCAATATCAAAACCATAATTTTGCTCCAGTACCAGATAAGAATATATGATTAATGCAGCAGAACAACATACATTGTATGAATAGGTGTAAGAATAGTGACTTGAATGGTGCCTTGAAGGTGTTTGGTAGAATGCGTGAATAATGAATGACATAAGGCTGACTTTGAATGGACATATCTCTCAATCTATACATGATTTTGAGGTGATTCAAAGTGGAGGTGATAGCTTGTTCCGGGAGCTTTCCAACGATAGGTCATATGCCCAATTCCGCTGAGAAACGAGAAAGTTATGACAGTTTTACGAAGTCGCCCAATGGCATTGGGCGAGGTCGCCCGATCGGGCGGCTGACCAAACAACGGCCGGCCGAGCTTCGCCTGATCGGGCGCGCAACAAAACTAGGCAAAGGGAAATTACCGCCCGATCGGGCGGCTGACCGGGTAACGCAGAAACGCGTTTTCTGTTGTGGATATAAATATGTTATTTATATCTTAGGGTTTAGACTACGAAAAACTCTCTGTTCTTTCTGTAATCTGGTTTTCCTCACATAATAAAATATTCTCTCCTTCTCTCTGCCGTGGATGTAGCCTAATTGGTTAACCACGTAAATCTGTTGTCTGTTTTTATTGTTTTTGCATTCATAATTTGTTTCTCTCTCACGTCCGTTATAACAAATTGGTATCAAGAGCTTTGGTGATCGATCTGTGAGAAAGATGTCTGGGATGAATGTCAAAATTGATAAATTTACTGGGAGGAATAGTTTTAGTCTGTGGCAAATCAAGATGCGGGCTTTACTGAAGCAACAAGGGTTGTGGGCACCGTTGGCCAAGAAGGCAACAGATTCAGTTACCGCTGAGATGGAAATTCTGGAGGAAAAGACGCATTCAATAATTATGTTGTGTCTGTCTGACGACATAATTACTGAAGTTGCGGAGGAGGAAACTGCTGTTGGTCTGTGGTTGAAGTTAGAGAGTTTATACATGACGAAATCTCTAACCAACAAGTTGATGATGAAGCAACGTCTGTTCAGCCTGCGTATGCAGGAAGGTACGTCTCTAAGGGATCATTTAGATAAACTGAATAACATCTTACTAGATCTGCGAAATATTGATGTTAAAGTAGATGATGAGGATGCTGCTTTAATATTGTTGGTATCTTTGCCTATATCATATGAGAATTTTGTGGATTCCTTTATTATTGGTAAAGATAGTCTGTCGTTAGAAGAAGTAAGATCTGCTCTGCACACTAGAGAGATTCGTCATAAGGCGTCTGGTACAGGTACAGGCGATCAGGCTGCTGGATTAGTAGTCAGTAGTAATGGACAGGAGAATTCGGGGAAAAAATCCAGGAAACCGTCTTCTAGAGGTCCTAAATCTAGTGATGTCTATAATTACTGTAAGGAAACGGGGCATTGGAAAAGGGAGTATCCTAAAAGGAAAAATAAATCTGGGTCTGATGAATCTGGGTCTGGTTCTGCTGCTGTTGCAGCTGAAAATTTCAGTTCTGATGATGATATTGCTTTAGTTGCTAATGAACAAACAGATTGCAGTGATGTGTGGGTTTTAGATACTGGAGCGTCTTGTCATATGTGTTCGCACAGGGAATGGTTTATGAACTATAAACAGGTTGATGGAAGTGTTACTATGGCCAACAATGAGGTCTGTAAGACAGTTGGTATAGGGTCCATCAGGATTAGGACATGTGATGGCAAAGTTTGTACTTTGAATGATGTTAGGCATGTTCCACATGTCACAAAAAATCTGATTTCACTTAGTCTGTAAGACAAGAAAGGGTTCAGTTTCAAAGGTGAGGGTGGAGGGCTATATGTCTACAGGGGTTCAAAGATGATTCTGAAAGGGGTTAAACGGGAGACATTGTATATGTTACAAGGGTCTACGGTATCTGAGTCTGGGGTTGCTACATTGGCTGTTTGTGATAGTGTTGAGAAACAGGTGGAGCACAGAGGCACTCTAGGTTGGAGTGGTGGTTCACGTCAGGGAGAAATCTGTCAACACTCACAATCTAAATCTGAAATTTTGGGTTCTTCGTCATCAAAGTTGGGTCAGACAAACTTGACTCCGGGTCAGCATGAAATCTTTGGGAACTCTCCCCAAAGGGACGGTTGTGAAGACATGGTGGGTTCTGCACTGTATGTCGGAGAGGTGAATATTTTTGGGCCGTCCAAGGAAGGTGTTACTTGTGCTAGGAAAGAGTATAAGGAACACATCTGTTCGAATCTGATTCCGCAGGGTAAGTTCCAAGATTGTTTGGACTTACAAGCTGTTCTTGATTGTTAGTTGCCCTCTTGAGGCAATTCTAGGGTCCTTAGGGACTAATTTGGTCTGGTTGTCTGTTGGGACAAATCTGGTGTAGGGAGATTCTGGCATTGTGATCAATGCATCTGTTTTCTGGCTTATTGTGAGAGGATTCAAGTCAAGGTGGAGATTTGTAAGAATAGTGACTTGAATGGTGCCTTGAAGGTGTTTGGTAGGATGCGTGAAGAAGGAATGACATAAGGCTGACTTTGAATGAACATATCTCTCAATCTATAAATGATTTTGATGTGATTCAAAGTGGAGGTGATAGCTTGTTCCGAGAGCTTTCCAACGATAGGTCATATGCCCAATTTCGCTCAGAAACGAGAAAGTTATAACAGTTTTACGAAGTCGCCCAATGGCATTGGGCGAGGTCGCCCGATCGGGTGGCTGACCGAACAACGACCGGGCGAGCTTCGCCCGATCGGGCGCGCAACAAAACTAGGCAAAGGGAAATTACCGCCCGATCGGGCGGATGTCACCCGATCGGGCGGCTGACCGGGTAACGCGGAAACGCGTTTTCTGTTGTGGATATAAATAATTAAATATGTTATTTATATCTTAGGGTTTAGACTACGAAAAACTCTCTGTTCTTTCTGTAATCTGGTTTTCTCACATAATAAAATATTCTCTCCCTCTCTCTGCCGTGGATGTAGCCAAATTGGTGAACCACGTAAATCTGTTGTCTGTTTTTATTGTTTTTGCATTCATAATTTGTTTCTCTCTCACGTCGGTTATAACAATAGGAAATCCTATAAAGAGCATCATATCTTCACTGATGGTCAAAAGGCAACATCTTCTGCGTAATTACATTGTAGAACTACACCTTATGTTGCGGTCAAGAAAAAATCTAGAACCACATGATTATGTTGTAGATTCAGACATTAAGATATATGGTTGACTAATCAAACAAAGATCTGAGGTTGTACCCTGGTAGCTTGACTAATCAAATACAGATCTGTGGTTGGTAGACTGTAGCCAAGCTAGCCTGACTAATCATACTAGGATCAGTAGTACGCCACTAGACTTGCTAAGTTGATTTGCTAGGCACCTCTAAAAAGGGTTTTTCACGCTTGTTTAGTAAAGTCAAAGCTACTGACCTAATCGGAAACTTTTCAGCCAAGGCCGCCAGATTTAGAGGGAAAGTCCTGCGGAGCTCTCGGAGAGAGCAATGATTTGCCCATATCTGATATGGAGTGACAGTTGCCCATATCAGGGGCATATTAGTAATTACCAAGGAAAAAGTAAAAAGGAGGTAGAGTTAGTAATTACAAGGAAATAGATATTATCAACGGTAAAAATTAAAACAAAACAAGCAACTTCTTCTTGAAGTAATAGAAAGCAGTTTCTTCTCCCTCTCCCTCCCTGAAGCATCATCTCCTTCACATTCTCTGCAATTAAGATATGTCCGATTTTGTTGAAAATTGTAGAAGTAAAGTTTTATTAGTTGAATCTGATTTTTATGTAGTTTTTAGATAAATTTATAGATAACTATGGATGTGGGTTAAAAAGTTAGGGTTATTGGAAAAATTGCGTTAAAAGAGATGGCAGTTAGTTGAATTGTAGAATATTAGTCTTTAATTGAGAAAATAAATTGGCTTTATGTGTAATTTAATGAAAATTTAGGTATGAAAGGAGTTTGAAGAATTACTGTTGTATCGTATAATATTTGTTGTTTTGAGTCTTGAATAGTGAAAATGTTATAGTAAGGTGATGAGTTATGTGTGTTGGATATTGTTTGAATATTTTTGAATATGATATGTTTGCAAGAGATTATTATTATGAGAAAGAATTTGATTAAATTGATGAATACTGGTAGATGGATTGAGTATGTTGGTATTCATTATGTATGTGGGAATTGTATAAATATGAATGAACGGAATGACATACTTTGTCAGATGAGTACGAGGAGGAAGCAGAATGTTTGGAGGAGGTAATTTTGAAAATGTGTTTATTAGATTATGATGTGTTTATTATAAATAGAATGTAATAAAGTTAATTATTATTGGAGTAGAAGGAACTTACTTTGTTACATTATGATTAGTAATTCAAATGTCTGTAGTATTCAACTTTCGGATTTATTAAGTAATATGTTTCCCTTTTTAAATTCATGTTCAGTCTACTATACTACTACATTTCGCACGTTGATTATAAATTAACTACGAATTCATATCATTCACTTAATCTCCAATATGATTCTATTACTTGCCGATATGATTCTTTTTTAAACAGCTATCAAGAAGGCACATATAACATAAAAAAGTTATTCATGTTCACATTTATAAGTAGTAATAACTTCGGTTCCTTATGTGTGCCATTTGTGATATGATTCGTTTACGATTTAATATGATATCCTATGGTTTTGACATAATTGGCATCATATATAATATGATTCCTTAAATATATGATATGATATGCACATCAATACTTACTAAAACGTATATTATCGAACAAGACACTAATAGCAATATAGGCAATTATGTTAAACCTATAGTTACTAAAGAAAATTCATAGACGGTAATCGATCTATCATTCAATACTATTCAGTAAATTAATAATTTGGAGTTTCAAAACGGTAATCGTTCAATACTATTCAGTAAATTAATAATTTGGAGTTAAAATTGGAGAGTTTATATTTCCTAATCCTTGATTTTACAATATGATTTTAAATGTGTATGACCCGATTCATTCAATTTGTAATATGATTCATTTAAGTAGTAATATGATTTCCTATGTATATGACATGATTCGTTCAATATATAATATGATTCGTTTAATATATGATATTATCCAATAGTCATAGCTATATTAGCAAGCATTACTTAACATTACTAAACATAAAGAACTAATTACGGCCGAATTTTCCAAAATATTACCAAACATGCATTACTAAATATTACACACATAAATAACTTATTTATTCCGTATAATTGATAATGACGTATATAACATCCCCATCAAGAACACCTTCACTGTCAAAGGTACCTTCAAGATCAAGAAGCGCCTATTCATGGTACAATGTAACAATTGCGGGGTCTATCCCCTCCATAGACGCCCACAACTAATTATCAAGTCTACCAATTTTTATATTACATTTCATGCGAAATACCCTAACAGTGGGCCTGGATTGCAAATCTCGCATTGTAACCAAGTAGTAGTCCGGATCAACAACAACACAATGTCCTTACTGTAATTATTACACATTTACATACAAATCTTATTATAATAACATATATATACTTATACATATACTTAAACAACATATACTTAAAAGTGGATTACTTATTTATAATTGTTTCTTACTAATTACAAAGAACATAACCAACTGGGGTAGGCGTGAGTGGTTAAGGGTCTCTCGCTCCTTAACCAAGGTCTCGGGTTCGAGCCTTGGGTATGGAAAAAATCCCAGCTGGGAGGGATGTTGCCCTTTGAGGTACCCATGCAAACTCCCGCGGGAGATTAGTCCACTCGCCAAAGGCGGTGGGAAACTCCTCGTAGTAGGACCAAAAAAAAAACAAAGAACATTTACTCACACTATATACGGGCATACATGTAAAATCTGTAATAGTTAAAAACAAATCCTTTTGTTCAAACTTTTTATTGTTGGACATTTGTACATAATTTATATAGACATCTTATTATAACAAAAAAAAAATATATACTTAAACATCTACTTAAAAGTGGATTAGTTATTTGTAATTGTTTCTTATTAATTATAAAGAAAATTTACTTACACTAGAGGACAATATATAAAGGTCATACATACATATAAAATCTGTAATATAAATCTTATATTCAGTTAAAATCTGTATTTATTTGCTCAAAGAAAATTGGATTAGTCCTTCAAATGACTTATTCACCTTTTGCTTTTATGCTTATTACAACCTATTCACCTTTTGCTTTTATACTTATTACAACTTTGCCACCGATATGGGTAACTGTCAACCCATATCGGATATGGGCAAATATTTTCTCCTCTCGGAGAAGGATAGCCTAGTGTGTAAGCACAGCAAAACCGCCGCGATCCCTCAGACGACCTAATTTTTTCTACCCAACGAGAGAACATAACGATCAGAAATTTAAAACATTCATTAAACATAAGTGCTATACATAGCAAAAAAAAAGGCTAAATACAGCATCTGAAATTATGCCTAACTTAACCATGGCTAATTTAAATTTTTTTTAATAATATAATTGCACAATTATTACTCACCCCATAGCAAATTTGAGAATATAATTTCACTCACCACAAACACTTTTTCCTTTACCGCGTAAGTCATATTTTATATTTTTCGGGTTGCGATTATGGAAATGGGGTCATTTATCATAGATGACCCCCCCATTAGGGAGGTCATTTGTTATAGATGACGCCCCCAAAGCGGGGTCATTTGTCATAGATGAACCCCCCTTAGGGGGGTCATTTGTCATAGATGAAAAGATAGGTTAGTCTTTTAACATGTTTTGCTGTATTTAGGATTTTTTTTTGCTATATATAGCACATCCCTTATTAAAACCAGTGATTCTTCTTTTTTTCTAAAACAAAAACAAGGACCCCCTTGCAAGATATTTTAGTACTGCAAAGCATCAGGAGGTCCTTCACACTCATTCACAGTTCCTTGCATGGCGACAATGGCGTGAATACACAATGGTAAAAGTTCTGGACAGATTAGTTGGTGCAACTATGCAAGACCCACTTTTATAATTATTAATCCAGTTCGCTAGACTCGGAAGTACGAGGAGATATGCAAGACTCAGCAAGAGTGCCTAGGTATTTTTCGTTTCAGGCTATGGAACAGTAAAATGTTCATTTTCATAAGTGAATTCTGATAATGTTTCACTTCAACAATAAATGTTTGTTTTCATTTTCATAAATGTTCTATTTTACATTGTAAGAACACAATTCATGGATTACCCCGCTGGTCCATCTTCAAGATGTACAAGGCATGTTTATCATATGGCATTTTCATAATTAAATAATGTTATTATTTGTATGTCAAAATATCCAATAGTGATATTTCTTTTTAAATAAATTCAATTGGATATTTGTCCTGATGTTCCTAGGACTAGATAATAACTAGAGTGTAGCTCGTGTGGCACCCCAAGTTTTTACTTTAAATTAGTATTTTGGTCCGGGAGATGTCCCGAGTAAGTTACAATTATCAATATAGTATTAAGCATAAATTTCATAATTGATTTTATAAGCTTTTCGTAATATTTTGTCTAGTGCGAAATTGAAAAATAGACATTATGATATGATGAGTTGTTTAAAAAAATTTCTAAGGAGTTGGGGATAAAAATAACAATTTCAATGAAGTTATGGTAAAAGAATACTTGATTAAAGTGTTAGAGATTAAAAAGTTAATTTATATCTTTATAATTACATATAATTACAAGACTTTATTATGCTTTGTTTTGAAATATTAAGCATTAAAATTTTAGTGAATTAGTGGTTAAACACTTAAATTTCATTTTAAAGGTCTTGTGTTCGAATCCTAAAAGCATGTCCATTCATATATTTTTTGGACATCAATTTGAGTCATGAACCTTGCTAAAAAAACATGGGATTGCATTCATTGTTTTTTGATGTTTGTATTTGGGTCATGCTATGACTCAATCCATGGTTGGTCATCTTATGACCCAAACCATGGTTGGTCATCTTATGACCTAAGCCAACCATTTATGGACATGTGGCAATATGTCATAAAAGTTATTTTTTATAATTCAAGTTTTGTAATATGAATAACTTAAATAATTCAAATTTAAAAAAAAAAAAATTTCACCAATGGTTTTATCTTTTTGAGATCTTTAAATAGACATCCATTTTGCTATATTTTAACACACTTATGAAATTAACTATTTTCTCTCTATTCTCTACATTGTACGCACATGAATAATTATTTCTGGAAGTTTTTATTATTGAAGAAGTTTTTTAATCAAATAAAAAGTAATTACTACCAAATGAATTTATTTAGGATCATTAATATATAAAATAATTTTTTTATAATCTTGTATGATATATATCTATACAAATATATTAAAAAGCGTGCGTGACAATGTATACACGCCACGTGACACCTCTATTACTCCACTAGAATTATTCAATGTGTACATAAGTCATGTCAATCAACAAAAGTAAAATTAGCTTGCAACAAGATTTGAACTTGTGATCTCTTGCTTATTATACATGACACAATTACCATCTCAACTAACTTTTAATCATGCTTTAATTATTCACATTATTATATTTGTACCTTTTAAATGTTGAGTTTTCTTTAATATTTTTTAATGAGAATGTGAAAAAATGCATATCAAGTTTGGAAAACAGTGCAACCCGGAACAACGTCTAGGTCCAAATACTTGTTATAAATATCAAAAGGTATAGATATATATTGATGTAAGAGAGAGAAAATGGGATGGAGTATAGTAAGAAATGGAATTAATAAGGGTGATGTTTTTTTTTTTGAATCATGAGTGGGGTGCATTTATCAAAATGGATTATAATTCATAACAAACTTTTGTAAGATGAGAGAGAAAGTTGATGAGAGAGAGAAAGTTGATGTGAGAGAGAGATGACATGTTTTTTTGGAGCATGAGTTGGCACGCTCTAATAACTACACATTGTTAATATTTTAAAATGAGATTATAAACATGTGTATTAGAAGTTTGAGAAGAGTGTCATGTTGCACCGTTCCTTTATTTAAGCCTTTTAATATAGATAGGAGGAGTGATAAAACGCTAGCAGCTAGCGTTTTATTATGTCAATAGGAGGACTCAAAAGCAAATAGAGGAGTGGGAAGGAATTTGGCAGAGAAAAAAAAAAGCTAGCATCCATGTGTCAACATGTAATTAGCACACATGTCAGAATATTGTTTATCCAAAACAAATTACTTTTTGCTATTTTTAAACTTGTATATCTCAAGAAATATATTTTAGAAAAAAATAAAAAAATATACCAATATTCATATATTTTTATTCTCTACAAATAGACATCCAATTTGATATAATTTCATCATATATCAGTTTTAAAATTTATATCAGTTTTAATTACCTTACGTCAAACAAGTTTATTGTTATAAGAAACAAGTGTATTTTAACAAGCAACAAGTGTATTGTATGGGGAAACAAGTGTATGTTAACAAGAAACAAGTGTATGTTAACGAGAAACATGTGTATTGTAATAATAAGAAACAAGTGTATGTTAACAAGAAACAAGTGTATGTTAACGAGAAACAGGTGTATTGTAATAATAAGAAACAAGTGTGTTATAAAAAACAATTGTATTTCAACAAGAAACAAGTGTATTGTATTAAGAAACAAGTGTATGGTAATAAGAAACAAGTGTATGTTAACATAAAACAGGTGCATTGTAATAACAAGATACAAGTGTGTTATAAGGATAAGAGTAAAATAAATATTGTATGAAATTATATCAAAATGGATGTCTATTTGTAGAGAATAAAAATATATAAATATATAAATATTGGTATATTTTTTATTTTTTTCTAAAATATATTTCTTGAGATATACAAGTTTAAAAATTGCAAAAAGTAATTTGTTTTGGATAAACAATATTGTGACATGTGTGCTAATTACATGTTGACACATGGATGCTAGCTTTTTTTTTCTCTGCCAAATTCCTTCCCACTCCTCTATTTGCTTTTGAGTCCTCCTATTGACAAATTAAAACGCTAGCTGCTAGCGTTTTATCACAGCTCATATAGATAGATTGATCAAAATGTCCCATTTTTTGGCTTTTATTTACGATGCTGCCATTTCATTTGCATTGCTGGTATATGAAGGAGATTAATTGACAATTTCTCCTTTTCTTTCCCATACCTTAGTAATGACATCTGGATGTATGAGAAAATAGCTAGGCATTGGCAATTGAGATATAATTGCTTTCAAGTGCTTAATCAGACCAGTAAATAAAATATTTTCCTATAGCAGTACCATAATGAAATGCCAAAGGACAAGGGTTTCAATTAGATCTGCCAAATAGGTTGTATCGTATCTACTTCGTGTTCGTGTTATTTATTAATTATGTAATTTTTTTATAATAACCCAATTTGTTTAACTAATTGCGTAGAAACTCTTTGACACTAATCCGACTCGTTTTATAAGGACTTATTTATGTCGGCCAATTTAACTTATTTATTCAAAATCCTTAAAAAAAATTTAACTATAATTTAATATTTCATGTCCAATATTTTTTTATCCATGTTTATTTAGATAATAACTTGCTGATATACCAAGCTAAGCTTGGCCTAATGGTAAAAAAAGAACCTTCCAACCTCAAGGGTGGAGGTTCGATCCCCATTAAGGACACTTTGGGAGAGGGATTCTGCTTACCATCCCCCCACCACCACCACTCTCAAAGTGTCTACCTGCAAACTCGGATCGGGTTAACTTGTGAGAGGTTCCGATCTGGCAGGGTCCTTCACCTTACCATCAAGTCCTTAGTGGGGGACCAAAAAAAAAAATTCGATATTACAATGATTTAAATTAAAGAGTTCATTAGCGTTTTTCTAACTTATACCTTTTAGGTGAATGCTAAAATGTTAAAATTTTCCTATATGTTAGAGTTAAATGTGTAAAGTCGTGTCAGTTTCGTGTCGAAAATCTCAAAATTAACCAAGCCCATTTATTAGATAGTAAAGTGCATTACTATTTAGCGCCCGTATTTACTTAAAATCGCTCGTATTTTCTTCAAAATTTTCCTAAACTACCCATCACCCTCTCTCTCCTCTGCTCACTTTCTCTCACCTCACACCACCACTTGAACCACCACCACGGGACCACCACCACAGCGGAACCACCACCACCAAAACCACCACCACCAAAACCACCACCATCAGAACCACCATCCAAACCACCACCACGGGACCACCATCACAGCGGAACCACCAACACACCGGAACCACCACCCAAACCACCACCACCACCACCCGACAATTTTTTTTTGAAAAATACCACAAAGGAAACGAGCAAAATTTTCATTTTCTCCATGGAGGAAACGAAAGCAGATCTACGTTTCCTCCATGGAGGAAACGAAAATTCTGCTCGTTTCCTCTGTGGTATTTTTCGAAAAAAATCGCGAGGTGGTGGTGGTTTCGATGGTGATTCCGGTGTGGTGTGGTTCCAGTGGTGGTGGTTCCAGTGTGGTGGTGGTCCCGTGGTGGTGTGAGGTGAGAGAAAGTGAGAATGAGAGTGAGAGGAGGAGAGAGAATGTGAGTGAGGGGTAGTTTAGGAAAATGTTGGAAAAAATACGGGCGATTTTAAGTAAATACGGGCAGTAAATAACGAATAGGATAGTAAATCACATGTTGACCTGCGTATATAAACATATTGAAAAAGCTTAACCAACCCATTTTTTCGTATCTAGTTCGTATTGTGTTAACTTTTGACAACTCTTGTTTCAATTGATAACATTATAAGTTTAGAAAAGGGTCGATCCTCACAACAATCTATCTATACTAATAGATTAAAAGGCGTTACTAAGAAAGTTTATGTGCCACATAACATTCTCCTCTAAGGGTCTAACGCAAATGCTTTATTTTCATGTTAAATCCATCATTTATAAAAATAAAGTTATGCTTACAAGGTATTGAACTCATGACCTTTGATATGAAAAGTGAGAGCTTAACCATAAATCAAACATAACATCATTGTTTATTATTTCAAAATAAAATATAGTAAAGTCTTGTAATTGTATCTCATAAAAAGGCTTACATAGGTAGTTAGACACCTGACACATTTATGGTAACAATATACTTATTGTAGACATAAACTCTTACTCCAATTCCTTGTAGAAAGTAAAGCTATTGCTTTAATTTCAAAACTTTTAAGAGTGTATTATTCAAATTATTATACCGTCAGTTTTTCCTCATTAGAACGTGTTCCTAAACAAGGAATAGTGCAACGTGGCGTTCTCCTTAAGGAAGTGTTAGTTCATGTAATCCATGTACAATAAAAAAATAAAATTAGAAATTACATAGTATATGTTTCGATCCTGTGACCTCAAGTTTACATACTAAAGCAAGTTTTAACTAGGGGTATTCGCGGTTTGGGTTGGTGCGGTTTGGGATGTAACCCAACCCAAACCGCAAATATACGATTTGACAATTTTCCAACCCAAACCGCACCGCACTTTTCCCCAAACCAACTCAAATCGAACCGTGCAAAACGGTTTGGTGCGGTTTGATTTGCGATTTAACCATTTTTCCTCCGCGACATTAATTTTGCAATCTAAGAGTAAAAAAAAATTTGTTAATAAAAGTCCAAATAGATATGAAGTTGACTTCATAATTAAACTTAAATAATGATTTATCAAAAGTGTTAAAGTTCTTTACCTCAAACTTCTTTTTTTCAATTTTATACTTGTATGCCACCTTATCAAGTGTATTTAATTTTCTTTTAAAAAATAAATTATAAAATTGCGGTTTGTGGTGCGGTTTTGGTTTACAAAAATCAAAACCCAACCCAAACCGCAAACCGAGATTTTCTTGAAATCATAATCCAAACCGCAATTTTAAAACCGCAAACCAACCCAAATCGCGAAAAAATGGTTTGGGTTGCGGTTTGGTGCGGTCCAGACCGCATTTTGAACATCCTAGTTTTAACCACTAGAGCAAGTTGTATTTAGTGTTATCATTTTAAAGTACAATATTGATAAATGAACATTTTCCATACCCAAGGCATAGCCCAGATCAAAAAATTACTTCCTCCATCCCAAAATATAGTTCCCACTTCCATATTAAGTTTCACATTTTTTCATAATTTGTCTAGAAAAACCGTGTCCTATCATTAATTTGCTTCTTGAATTTTGTTTTTTCATTTGTTTATTCAACCAAAATGTTACAATTAATGCTCTTTCACCATTTATTCTCCACTCTCTCTCCTAAAATCATCTTTTCTCATACAACATTTATTTAAATAAACAAAAAATCGTTACTATCCCTCTCATATTCTACTTGCATGAATTACCGTGAAAAAAGGGAAATGAGAACTATATTTTGGGACGGGGGGAGTAGTTCACTGGCTAAAAGGTAAAAGGTCTCTAACTACATTAACAAGTTGTCATCGATAAACTTTTCTGACCTGCCGATTAAGTTTAACTAGCATGAATGCATTATTATTATGAACAACCCAAAGTTTATGAGTAGATTATCCTGTATTATCGAAGTCGCATTAATGCATTATGGAAGTTGGGTGGATTCATGCAAGGTACTAGAGTAGTACCTTGCATGAATCCGTTCAACTTCCATCAAATTAGTAACTTTCACTGTTCTCGATTCATATTTCCCTTTAAATACAAAGCTAATACTCTTCATTCTTACTCTCAATCAACACTTGCTAGAAACAAATTCCAAAAGGCCCATATTTTGCTACATTTTCTCCTGCAAATATGGTACAGAATAAGCCAAGATCACCCAGAAAGCCTCATGCATCATCTCCTACCAAAACAGAAGTCCCTGAACTTTCTGATACTCCTCATATTGAGCATGATACCACGCCATCCGCCGTTTTTTCAGTCTCACCACCTCTATTATCTTCCTACAATGACCACATTCGGCCTCTTCTTGATGCAGTTGATAAGCTGCGAAATCTAAAAGTCATGAAGGAAGGCATTCAACTCCCTACGATTGTCGTCGTAGGGGACCAATCATCAGGAAAATCCAGCGTCCTAGAATCCTTGGCTGGAATCAGCCTACCTAGAGGTCAAGGTATATGCACACGAGTCCCACTCATTATGCGGCTACAGCACCATTCGGAACCGAACCCACAACTATCCCTTGAGTTCATGGGTAAAATCTTGCAGACAGACGAAGCCCATGTTTCTCAAGCAATCAACTCAGCAACTCAGGAAATTGCAGGAAAAGCCAAGGGTATATCAAATACTCCAATAACACTTTCAGTGAAGAAACATGGTGTTCCTGACTTAACCATGGTTGATCTCCCTGGGATCACTCGGGTTCCAGTTTGTGGACAACCAGAAAACATTTATGAACAGATTAGGGATATTATCATGGGGTATATTACCCCAGATGAGAGTATTATATTGAATGTTCTATCAGCAACAGTAGATTTTTCAACTTGTGAGTCAATAATGATGTCACAGAGTGTTGATAAAACTGGGCAGAGGACTCTTGCTGTTGTCACAAAACCTGATAAGGCTCCAGAAGGCCTGTTAGAGAAGGTTACGAATGATGATGTCAGTATCGGTCTAGGGTATGTCTGCGTAAGGAACAGGATTGGGGAAGAAACCTACGAGGAAGCACGATTTGAGGAGGAAAGGCTGTTTGGGTCCCACCCTTTGCTGTCTAGGATCGATGAGTCGATTGTGGGGGTTCCAGTGTTGGCTCAAAGGTTGGTTCATATACAGGCTAACATAATCTCCAAGTGTCTGCCCAACATTGTGCAGCAGATCAATGCAAAGTTGAATGCTAATGTTGCTGAACTTAACGACATGCCTCAGAATTTATCCTCTCTGGCTGAGGCTATTGCAGCGTTCATGCAGATCATGGGTTCAGCGAAGGAATCCTTGAGAAAGATTATGATTAGAGGAGAGTACGATGAGTTTCCTGACAATATGGAAATGCATTGCAGAGCTCGTTTGGCAGAGATGTTAGATGGGTTTTCGGAGCTCATGCGGTCAAAAGGGAGTGATGATACAAAATCAGGTAATTTCTTAATGTTTGAGATTCAAGTTCTTGAGGAGGCAAAGGGAATTGGGCTACCAAATTTTCTTCCTCGCTCAGCTTTTCTTACTGCAGTGCAGAGAAAAGTTGAGGAAATTTCAAAAACTCCGGCTGAGTTTATGACAAAGTTTTGGGGATATGTAGAGGGTATAGTGCTCTCCATAATAACACAACATTCTGAAAATTACCCATCCCTTCAGAGCTCCTGCAGGAGAGCTGCTGGTAATCTGATTTCTAGGAAGAAAGATCAGTCAATTGCCCGTGTGAAGGAGATTGTGCAAATGGAGACATACGCGGACTACACTTGCGACCCATAATACCTGTCTGTTTGGAATCAACTAATGTTGCATCAGGATAAGTTTATAAAAATTATCGAAGGGAAATTAGTAGATCAAGGGGGTTTGAAGGTGACTGACATGGAAATTGAAGGGCTTGGAAAGATTGATTTGGGTCCTTTGAAGAATTACAAGCACCTCGCTGAACAGGCATTCGACATGAAGATGCGAATGATGTCATATTGGAGAATTGTTCTGAAGAGATTGGTGGATTCCATGGCTCTTCATTTGTTGTTTAGTATCCAGAATTTGGTGAACAAGGAACTGGAGTATGAGATTGTGAACGAATTGATGGGGCCTTACGGGAGAGGCATCGAAAGGATGCTGGAAGAGTCTCCTGCTGTGGCAGGAAAGAGAGAGAGACTCAATAAGAGTGTAAAACTGCTTAAGGAGTCTAAAGACGTCGTTTCAAAGATAATGGACAGGTTTTAAGTTGAATTAGAAGATTAATCATAAATATAGTAAACATTATGCTCCTACCATAGGCTTTTCGCCAGCAGAACATTTGGTATCAGTAGCTTATGTTAGTTTCCTTTTGCTGTTAAGAGGTAATCATTTTATTAATGGTCTTTTTCCGGATCAACTTTGGTTGTTTCATTTCAGATTTTCTTATATCATGAATGTTTATTTACTTGCAACTTCTTACACATCTGTATCTAATTCTCAAGGCAATGCTAAGCCTCTTTTGGCAAGATTAGCAAGAATCATATATGGATTGTTGGAATACACCAACATTTTGTGAGAATCGAATATACCACCAAAATTAGTAGTAAAAGTATTTAGCTTCATGGCCAGTTTACTACGCTTTACTCCCTCTGTTTTTTTTTATCTTTCTCACTTGGAATCTTGACACTATTCATGCATAGAGAGAATCTTCTCAAATATTATCAATTTATAAGAAAAAACATAGTCATGTGGGGTCTTGTTTGATTCGTCTCAATTAGTACTTTATTAATATTCAATCGTTATAATTTTTACTAATATATAATGAAAGATATTTAAGTTTTAAAACGTGTATTGGAAGACGCGCACAGGAAAGTGAGAATGATAAAAAAAGGGTTATTCCCGGTGGTATACTTGGGAGTTTGCATATTCCAAGTAGTATACCCCAATTTTTAAAAATCCATTAAACATGTTTAGGTTGGTGATGTAATCTAGTTGCTAAGTTAAGTGGGTTTTCCGGCTAACAAGCACCACTAATCTAACCATAGTTAGCTTTTTGTAAGGTTTTAATTTTAAAACAGAAAAGGAAAAAAACAAAGACATTTAATTGACCACACAAACCATCAGTTACACCTACGTATTTCCATCTCTCTCAACACTGTTCATCTTCTCAACTTCCTCTGCTACATCGATCATCAGTCCTTCAATGCGCGTCATTTTTGGCGTTTTTCTGGAAATTCTTGGCGAAAGTTTCTTCCTTTGCTTGAATTGTAAGTGTTTTCTTCCTAATTTTTTGTTATTTTGGGTTTTTGATGCTGCGTAGAGGGATTGTATTTGCTGTTGCGAAGTAGAATTGTTGTTGTGATCATATATTGTAGGTGTTTTGGTTGATGGTTTTTAAAGTTTCAATGTCGAATTTAGGGGTTAATGATGTGTTTTGCGGTTTATGCATGATGTGGGGTTCACTTGATGCGTAAAATGTTCAGATTGAAAGTGTCATTTGTGGAAGTTTGTTTGATTTGCGAATTATGTAGTAAGTTGTGTTCTTCAAATTTTGCCAAGTTGTTTTGTGAATTAGGGTTAGAGAATGGGATTTTTTTTCAAGAATTGGTTGTTAAGTGTTCATGTTATACGTGCTTATTATGTCCATTTTTACATGTTTGAATTTAGGATAAAGCTGAAATGGGTGACAACATTGTTCTGAGGTTTCAGTTTAAGGGGAAGGATACAGATGTTGTTGTGAATGATGTGGACACGGTCAATTTGCTTGATTTGGTTGGTGAGTATTGGGAAGTAGCTGACAAGGAGGAAACCCCTGTTCCCAAGTACCAAAGTTCATGTATTTACACAAATGAAACACCAACCACTAAGCACTGATTTGGAGTTGATGAAGATGTTTAATGACTTGAATAGGAGGGAGTTGATTCACATTTGGGTAAGTGAGGGCACAAAACCAACATCAGTTGTGAGGGCAGCCATAGAGTTGAGGAAAAGTAAATGTACAACCACTTTGCCACACACAGAGCCACTGCATGAACCCCCTACTGAACCTTCTTTTGAACCAATTCCTGAACCAGTTAGTAAAGAAACCATTGAAATGAGAACACCAAGAAGCCAAAGAAAACAGTCAACACCATTGAACATTGCTAGCCCAAGGAGGAGTCCTAGGTTGATCCCTGATGTTGTTCTAGTTGATGCTAATGGTACTTCCATCTCTGTTCACTCTTCTGCTCCCAAATTTTTGTCATGTGATGTTGGTGGTAGTGACCCTCCTTTGTCACCTAATGCAATAATGAATGACATGGTTGTTCAAAACATGGAGTATTGGAAGGATATTGAGATTGACCCCTTTGAACCTTACATTGAAAAAGAACATGTGAGTGGTGTTGGTAGAGGTAAAAGGAAGTCAAGGAGAGGGAGGGGTTCAGGGAGAAGCAAGGGGTCAGGGAGAGGTAGGGGGTCAGGGAGAGGCAAAGTAACACATGCGCCAACTGATCCAACAAGGATTTCTGAGAATTTTAGTGGTCCTACAGATCAAAGTGACTTTGGTCTTGAAGCTGCTCAGTCCTCAAACCTCCAGCCTCATTCACCACTGTTTAAAAAGAGAGTTCCTAGGAGACAGCAAGAGGAAGGGTACTTGGTGTCCAACTGGTTTGAGGGGTGGTAAGAAGAGAAAGACTGTTGTCACAGACCTAGTTGATGAGTTGAACAGCTGTGTTGACTTGAGTGATGTGAACAAGACAAACTTCGTGGAGAGTTTCAATGCAAGTCTTGGAACAAATAGAAGTAGGCCCATATTGACATTCCTTGAATGTAAGTGAGGACTGTGCACATCTTTAACATGTTAAGAACTAACCTGACTTCTAAACTACTTGCACTTCCTTACTTGTGTTGCAGGTTTGAGAAGGGTAACCATGGTAAGGCTGGCCACAAGGAGGGAGTTATGCGAGGGTTGGGATAGGTCTGACATTTGTCCCAACATCATAAAAAGAGTGCAAGTACTATGCAATGAGGCAAGGTTTTGTAGAGCCTATCCATCTGGCAAGGGGAATATGAGATTGAGATGGGAAGTCACACTTGGCTGTGAGCCTCAACACACATACATGTCAATGCAATCAATGGCAACTGACAGGAATCCCTTGTAGGCATGGGATGAGAGCCATTTTGCATGCTTGTATGGACCCTATGAGATTTGTCCATGAGTGGTACTCAGTTAGGAGGTACAAAATGGCCTATGGTTCAGGCATTAAAGCCATACCTGACAAGGAACAATGGCCATCAACTGAGTACCCAAGATTGAACCCCCGTGCTCAAAAGGAGGTGGGCAGACCAGTGAAAAATAGAAAAAGAGGGAGGAGGAACAGAAAAAGGGAAAGAGGAGCAAGACATATAAGTGTGGGAAGTGTGGTGCATTTGGCCACAACCAGACCAAGTGTCAACCTCCATCAACCACAAACAACAAAGGCAGCACTACCAACAAACACGGATCCACAAAGACAGCAGCATCCAGAAAGGGGAAAGAGAGAGCCTTTTGAAAACTTCAGTGATGGTTTTTTTTGGGGTTATTATTGTTAAGCATTTTGCTAATATTGTAAAGGTCTATTAAAGATGTTGGCTAACTGTAGAAGTAAAAGTCCTCTTTTTGCTACCTAAGGATGTAAACATTGTTGGCCAAGTATGGTTTATGAAATCTGGACTTCAATATTACCCATGTTGTTTTTCTTGTATGATGCTTCCAACAATTACAGCTTAGAAATCACTCCAACAAACAATCCAAAATTCAATCCAAAAATGCAACAAAATATAAAGGAAATTAAACAAGTTCTTCTATTAATTGTTAAGCAAAATACGACCAGCACTCCTCCATCAAACCATTCAAAACCATCCAATTACATAAACTAATCTAAAATCATGCTACCTGACACCCCAAAAGTAGAAAAACAGAACACTGACTCTACTTAAACATTACACAATCACTAAAACTAAGTACATTAAACCAGCAATTTTCACCAAAAAAGACAGATCTTGCCATTGATTCGACCCGCTCCTTCACGCAATTAAGCTCAGCATCAACTTCAGTATATGTTGCTTCCTCTTCATCGACACCATCAACCTTCATCATATCTTGTTCATAAACCCAATCAAATTCACCACAACTGAAGCACTTGTAGAATGGTCTTCCAGGATTGTTCCTCGAACCCGAAACTTTAATGTCGAAGTACTTCGTTGGTTCACAATTGCATTTCTTAAATTTGACCCAATAACCATTGAGTTGAGGCCTGTGCATTACCCCGGTTGAAGATGAAGACCCACGACTAACACGAGACATGGATGTGAAATTGAAGATGAAGAGAAGAAGGATAGAGAGAGAGAGAGATAACGTTTGAGAGTGAAGAGAACAAGGGAGAAACGTTACAGAGTAAATGAGAGAGATAGGGTTTTAAAAGGTTTAACCTTGATTTTAACCTTGGTTAAGAAATCAAACTTCAACTGTTAGATTAGTGGTGGTTGTTAGTCGGAAAACCCCACTTAACTTAGCAACTAGATTACATCACCAACCTAAACATGTTTAATGGATTTTTAAAAATTGGGGTATACTACTGGGAATATGCAAACTCCCAAGTATACCACCGGGAATAACCCATAAAAAAAAAACAGAGGGAGTATTATTTAAGATTTTTTTTTTGGGTAAAGAGGAACAAACTAACATTAACTATTAATAAGTTTTTGACACACACATACCCTAGACCAATGTCAGAAACAAGATTAAACATAAAAGGAAGCGTGGTTGGAAGAGGAGAGGCTGTTTGGGTCTCACCCCTTGCTGTCGATGATCAATAAGTCGATTGTGGGTTCCAGTACTGGCTCAGAGGTTAGTTCAAATGCAATCCAGCATAATCTCTAAGTCTTTGCCTAACATTGTCAAGCAAATTAATGTTGAATTGAATGCTTATGTTGCTGAACTTCATAACATGCCTCAGAAATTATCCTCTGAATATCCTCTGAAGCTGAGGCCATGGCAGTGTTCATGCAGTTCATAGTATCATTAAAGGAATCCCCAAGGAAGGTTTCATTAGAGGAGAGTACGATGAGTATCCTGATGATATACATATGCATTGCACAGCTCGGTTAGTTGAGATGTTAGATAGGTTCTTGAAGCTAATGCACTCAAAAGGGGAGGATGATATCAAATCAGGTAATTTCCTAATGGAAGAAGTTCAACTTCTTGAAGAAGCTAAGGGGATTTGGCCACCTGATTTCCTTTCTCGCCCAATTTTTCTCACATTATTGCAGAAGAAACTGAAGAGGCTTTCACAGACACTGGCTGAGTTCATGACACAGGTCTGGGGTTATGTAGAGGATATAGTGATTTCTATAATAACGCAGCATTCTCACAATTACCCATCCCTTCAGAGCTCCAGCAGAAGAGCTGCTACTAATCTGATCTCTCGGATGAAGGATCAGTCACTTGCTCATGTTAAAGAGATTGTGGAGATCTCTCTGTTCGGAATCGACTCATGCTAGAACAGAATGAGTTTATGACGATTGTGGAAGGCAAATTGGAACGTGGAGGTATGAAGGTAATTCACATGGATATTGAAGGGGGTGGGAGGGTTAATTTAGAGCACTTGAAAAGATATAAACACCTAGCACATCAAGCATTCGACATGAAGATGCGAATGATGTCATATTGGAACATTGTTTTGAAGAGGTTGGTGGATTTGATGGCTCTTCATTTGTTGTTTAGTATACAACATTTGGTAAATAAGGAATTGGACCATGAGGTTGTGAGATGGGGCCTTATGGGAGTGGTGTTCAGAAGATTCTGGAAGAGTCTCCTGCTGTGGTGAGAAAGAGAGAGAGGCTCAATCAGAGTATAAATCTGCTGAACGAATCTAAGCGTGTTGTTTCAAAGATCGTGGACAGGATTGCTGTGACAGAATGCTTTGAGGATGAATTAGAAGAATTGGTCAGAATTATGGTTTATTTTCGTATGACTAGTAGCTGTTGTGGTTTATAAGCATTATGCTCCCACCATTGGCCTATATAAGGAGCTTAGCAAAACATATGGGAATTAGTAATCATGTTGCAAATGGTGTTATTTCTTCAGAACTTGTATTTCGGATCAGATTTTGCTATTTTCAGTTCAGATGCATTATAATGTCTTGAAGGTTTATGTAGAAGGTTATTTGCAGCTTCTTACCTAAATAGGCATCTGCTTCTTTATAATAAGGAGTCTAGTCAAACATATGGGAATTACTAATCAGGTTGCGAACTGTGGGTTTTTTTCCCTTTTCGGCAAGGTTAGAAAATGTCGTGGACTGTTGTTCCTGCCTCCTGGTAAGCTAAATTTTGTGAGTATCCCAAATACCAACATAAGAAGCAGAATTTTCTGTAGTATGATTAAAGATTATCGGTGAAATATTAATGGTCGAACATATATCTTTTAAGAGGTTTCAGGAAATGACAACATAGTATAAAATAAACTACAGTCTTACAATAACAAGCTCCTTCTCTATTCAGATGTATTATGAGTTCATTCAGAAGTAAAATACAACAGAATCGAAAGTATTGAACTATCAGAAGAACTGAAAAATCTCATCAGTATGAAGAAAGTCATGTTGTTTGAGCATAATGCAAGGAAATATGGCATGCAAAACATAGATGATTCCATGCGTTATAAAGTTTCGTGAATCTATATGTCATGGAAATCAGTCTAGGTGCTCATAAGTCATAACGGGATCATTGTAAGTTGTAACAGCTTTTATCTAGTGTTCAGTCTAAACCAGTTAATATAGCATTAGAAAATAAAGTTCATCGTGATGAAATGTGGTAAGCAAGGAAAAACAGCAAAGGAGATAAAAATAAAAGAGCCAAACTTTCCTGGTTTTAATCCTAGCTATAACAAGGAATTTGGCAGGTCTGAGTAGTTTCTCTCATCCTTCCTCTAAATGGAGGCTACATACGCTAATGTTTTTCCATATTCATGGCTTTCCATCCTTCCTCTGTCATTTGTTAGTTGAACAGAAATCAGTCACATACATGTTTACTCTGATTTCTTGTCACTAATCCAAGATTTGCATCTAAACTTTCCTCAAGATTAACATTGACAGTGATTTTTATAATAAATTTTTTTGTTGAATTTTTTTTCTAAAAAAAATTATTTCAACCACGGAATCTGACTGAAAAACTTACTCCTATTCACATTGAAAATCTGGATAACGCAAAATACATAATCTTAGAAAAGACTAAGCCACCTTAGTTGGAAGCATATAAATGGCTACGGGATGCTTGGTTCCAAGAAAAGAAAGTGGAAATGTATCTCTCTTAGCCCTTCGATATCCCTGTACTTCCGTGAGCACAATATACATGCTACTGAAGAACTCATTAGTGCAAAACAAGGGCTAGTTCTTGCTAAGGAGGAGGGCGAAAAAAGAATAGTGCCTAACACTAATTCTGTCATCACCAAGAAGATAGTCTTCAGCAGACTACAGTTGCATAATATCACTAATAATTTGTGTGCTGATCAACAAGTTGGCATGAAGAAGAGGTACAGGAATTTTTATTTGTCCGAACTGGAGAAGTTTTTTACTTTATATGGTGTTTGTAAGCTACGCCCTCTGTCCCTATAAGTTGTGTTCTATATAATAGCTTTATTGCGGTCCTAAATATATATGTTCGACCATTAATATTTTCTTATTATGTACTTTGTAAAGATTATGAAAAGTTCATATTCCAAAATGTAAGTTATGTGAGAAGATGGAGCAATGAATGAAGGACGGAGGGAGTAAAAGTTTATTAATTTTGACTCTGAAAAAGGAAATGGGGCAGTGAATGAGGAAGGGAGGAGTGCGTGGTTTATAGGTGCGCATAGAACACAATATAATGGGAAACCATAGTCTACAAATAAACATGAAAAGAACTAAGCCCCCTTCATGCTCAGGGGGAAAAAGAAGAATCCTTTGCTTTTGAAGCCACACAAATGATTATACAAGAAAATTACTCTCACAACATGATAATAACTGATTTTCAAGTGTCAAGTATTGCAGCTGGAGTATTTAAGGAAGTACCTTACAGTGGTGTCAGATGCTGACCATCAGTGGTTGGACTTCAAAGGAACCAGGACAGTCATCTGAAGAGAACAATCCAACACTGAGAGGACCGCTAAGTGTGCTGACCATCTCTGAACTGACACGCTTGCTTTCTGATGGAACTAGTTCTTTGAAATTCTGGGTGTGGTGTGACCTTGTCCAATCTAATAGTACAGAATTTTTCTTTCATAGTTGGGCTTTGCTTCCTTTCCATTTCGAGGCACTGTCTTGCAAGGTTAGCCACAGCCACAAACTCATCTTCCTTAACTTCGTCTGCAACTCAAGCATCCAGAATACCAGAGAGACGAGAACTCTCCATGAGAGAGAAATTCAACTGTCAAGCTTATCCATCCACCATCTTTAGTGGGGCAAATTGGTTTCTTCCCTGGTATGAGCACAACAAGGACTACAACAAAGCTGTAAACATCACTTTTCTCCGTGAACTGATTGGATTGAAGTACTCTGGATCTAGATAACCATATGTACCAGAAACACAAGTAGTCAAAAGAGTTTGCTCAATGGTAATGGCTCTTGAGGCCCCAAAATCTGCAGTCTCAGCTCTATATTTGTCACCCAAAAGTATATTGGGTGCTTTGATGTCTCTGTGGTAAACAGGAGCAGATGAAGATAAATTGAGGTATGCTAGAGCACCAGCAGATTCTGCTGCAAGTTGCAAGCGCATTTTCCAAGAGAGATGAAAATCTCCACTAGCATTGTGCATGTGCTCATAAAGTGTTCCATTGGGGATGAACTCATGCACAAGCAACTGCACGTCAGTCTCGAAACAGCAGCCTAGTAATATGACCACATTTCGGTGATTGATTTGAGAAAGAATAACCACTTAATCAATAAATTGTTCCAGCTGGCTCTCATCTACCTTTTTAGATTTCTTTATAACCACAGTTTTTCCATCCAGTAACATACCTTTGTAGACCGTACCTTGGCCTCCCTGGCCAAGTATTCTGTTTTCATTGAAACCATCAGTGGCTTTCTCCAGCTTGGTAGCAGTAAAAAAATTTAGTTTTATAAACAACACTGTCATCGGAAGATATTCGTTGTTGCAATAATAAACCACCATTTTTCTTGAAGTGTATCTTTTTGCTGAACCATGAAACATCATGAAGTAACCTAGGACCAGAAGCAACCTAGGACCAGAAGCACTAATCGTGAAGACGTGAACCTATGCTGAACCCTGAAACATCATGATGTACATAACATCAATAAACATTGGGTTGACAAAGTTGAAACCTTGCTTTCTGCTGATATAAAGGATGTTATCACAGTAAATCTAGTCTTTTTACCATTGGCATTAAGCATTAATTCCTTAACTCAGACCACCCCAAAATAGGTAATAACTAAAAAATGCAATCAGCTCCCTTCTCCCTATCCTGTTCCTATCTTCATCCTCAGTCAATTAGAAAAATCTAAAACAAAACGCTTGTTATCCATTGAATGAAACTCTGATCCACTGTCATGATCTAATGTTCATGAAACCCTCTAACAAATGCAAAAACTTAATGGATCAGAGCAAATTGAAGGTAAAAAAAACTTTACGAGGATCAACACTGTAAAGGGTGTCACACTCTGAGTGTCTCAATTTAGGACAGATCCTAACACAAAAGCTAAAAGTAAAAATTATAACCACTAATAGCACAAATCTAATAACATTGTAAGAAATTTTGCGAAATAAGCACCATTTCATAAGCTCAATGCTTATATGCATATCTAATAGCAAGACACAAACACAACGGGTACTAATTGGTCAGTGAATTTAAATAACCCAAAATCAGAATATGTTCTTCCCTTTTTTAAGCAGGTATGGAAAGGAAAAGCTTCAGAAAGAGGGGAAAGCCTCAGAGCTGATGAACAGCATGCATACATTCATACACTGTCTTGGACTGAGTACACATTCTTATGTTAGAAATTTAATGCAGTAAATAGCAGCAGAAAGTCTGACCTCACGGAGCAAACTGGCTTTCTAAGCTCTAACGGCTCGTTTGGTAGTCGTTAATAAATTGTGGTAATGGGAATGAATTTTAAGTGTAATTTTATTAGGAAAAGACCCTTAAAATCTCCATGGGGAGACATTTTTTTCTCCATGGGCAAACAATCTCACCCCTAAACTTGTGTTTTTGTCTCCAAGGGGAACCAATTTTCATTACCACTCATTACCACCCTACAAGGTGGTATTGGATGGGAATGAAAATTCAAGAAGGAAAGTGGACACTTTAGGATAAATTAGCATTACCATGGGAATGGACAATGATATTTTTCACAAATTTACACACAAATTCATTCCCATTACCACCATTTATGACCATCTACCAAACGAGCCGTAAGGATTAATGTTCTGAAACATCTATAATCCTCTGCTCTGAGCTAAGTTGATTTCTCGCGACTGGGTAATTAACTCGTCTGCTGATAGCAGTATATCATATAAGATGGATATAAAATTACAATCTGGCAATAAAATCCTCAGGAACTTCATAAGATGGATATAAAATTAATTATTCGGTGGCGTGAAATTTAAATTAGTGACAAAATATATAAGCTCTTACGAAAGAATGCACGATTTTCATGAATCATGAGTGTATGTTTGTAATATTTTGATCGTTGTCTGCACAAACAAACAAGAGGATGTTAGTTAAAGAGAAATATTACTGGCTACCGGCCTAATGTTGACGATTGTGTTGTGGCATAACCGAATTGCCAAATCCGTCCTCCTATAAAAATTGGTGGAATTTGACAAATTAGAATAAACAATATCCTACAAAATCTCTTGGACCATCCTAGAATAATTTACTTTGTAATACATGAGTAATTTTTCGCCCTAAAGGAGCTATTTATAATAGATACAAAAACTCTGAAGTAAGGTAAAAATTGATCCCCTTGTCTATAAATGATCATTTTAACTTTTTTGTATGGCGGCCTTACACAAGAATTACTAAAAATGTCAATGGCTACAGCCTAATGAGCCTACATATTAGCATAAACAGGAACTCTTGGACAAATTAGTATAAGCCTAAATAATTGTCATATACTCAGATTTAACATTTTTCTTGCCAGATTATAAGCTAAAGGAGTAGGGAGAATGAATCTGTTCATCAGAAAAAACCGTTGTTGGGGAAAAGGGGCGGTTAGTACCTGACAGAGTCTGACTAGACATTGTAGTATTGTACAGCATCTCAACATATGGAATTCAAATAACCCACCAAGCTGAGAGATCTAGGAACCTGACCACATTTCAATAATCTGAATGGAAGCCTGCCGTAAACACAATCCAACAGGACCTCACTCCTCAGTTCACCTTCGTTCAGGTCCTTCCGAAACCAATGGAATCATATAAGAAAACCAGCAGATCAGATCATTAAATCATCGGATTTCAGAAAACTTACAAGTTACATCTTCGACTTATAAGCCTCACAATAGTTCATTCGATAATATCAAATCTGATAAGTGAGCTGAACATGGCCTTATTTGAACGAAGAAGGCATTGTTAAGCCTCAGGGTAGTAGGACTTCAGAATACAGCAAAATCGCTGTAAGAACAGGTATATCAGAGAAGAGCAGATTATTACAGTCCGAAGCTTGAACTACACCAAATATCAAAAGATAGGCAGAAAATAGAGGTAGGCAAGAGTGTGCCAGAGAGTCAGAACGAAAAGAAGGCAAAATCTCATATTCTCATCCCACTAGATATTGCAATTGTCAGATGACTGGTATTTGTAATGCAAAGATGGTTTCTGGCTTCAGTATATGATCGCTCTTTCAATACCAATTTGTTCGTCCAAATTTCAATTGAAAAAGAGTACGAAATACAGAATCAGATACAAAACCAATAAAAGAAAATCAATGAACTTTGCTTGGAGCCACAAATACGGAAAATTTGACAGTGAATTTATAGATTTATTTCAATTATGTAGCTGTTGTGCATATGAATTCTATTCCTTCATATATACAATATCGACATTCAAATTGCAAGTCATATATGTTAGTTTAGTAAGACAATAAATAGCCTGCTAGTGCAACAAAAATCAGAACAAGAAAATCCGACCTGCCGGAATCGAACCAGCGACCTAAGGATTAATCTGCTGAAACAACTACAGTCCTCCGCTCTACCAACTGAGCTAAGGTCGGCTCTTTGTTAAACTCCACGTCCAATATTAATAAAAATGGATTTTAAATTTCAGTGACGGGCCAAGAGAAATTAAAAAGGGAGAATGGAAAAAAATTAAAAATGGCGTCGCCCGGGTTCGAACCGGAGACCTTCAGTGTGTTAGACTGACGTGATAACCAACTACACCACGACACCATCTTTGAGAGATTATTTTTATTTCGCAAACATATGTTTTTGGCGCACTATCGACCAAACTACTTAGACACTAAGGCTCCGTTTAGTAGGGCGTAAAACGTTTTCCCGAAAAACTGTTTTCCTCTATTTTCAGTTTTACATTGTTTGGTTGGCAAAAAAGTGTAAAACCATTTTCCCTTGGGGTAAAATTACTCTCCCAATGATGGAAAACCATTTTCCTTTCAAAATGAAGGGAAAACTATTTTCCTTATCTCTCTTGTACTCTTTTCTCACTACCTCCTTACTTTCCCTTTCATTTTCCTTTCATTTCATCATTTTTCTTACATCGAACCAAACAACGGAAAACTAAATTTGGAATTGTGTTTTCCATTTTAAATTGTTTTCCATGAAAATCATTTTACACTGAAAATGTTTTACGGCCTACCAAACGGAGCCTAAGTCCAAACTCCAAAATAAGTATCTAACTATGTGAGAAGCGTCGCTTAACCATGCTTCATAATTTAAAAAACAGACATTATGGAAATACATATACTTAACTATCATAGTACAATACAATAAGAAAAGTCTCAATAATTATATGTGGAACAGTGGAAGAGTAGAGGACTAATTTGGGATCGCAAGTCTTGTAAACTAGTACTGAAATTGATCCTAGTTTTATTGATTTTGAATTATTTTTTGAAGTCATTTTATTTTCATGGATTATACTAATTTTTACTAACTCTTTATTGTTTTAGGTTACTTCTATATATTGTTTATTGATTTTCACTACATTTTACTTATACTAGTTTAACTGAAATCATTTGTATTGAATTAAACTAATTTTGACTAGATATTCGTGTTACTTAGTCCCGTGCTTTATTTGTTATATTATAAGAAATAGTTATGATTAAAGTAAATTTTCTTAAAGCGTGAGTGAGCATTTTGCTAAAAGTTAACTTGCACCCAAAGGAAAAAAAAAAAAAGAGTTCACACAATTATTTTATACATACATATAGTTATTATATTTTAAAAGATTTACGGGAAAAAAAATCAAAAACATTAATTTTGAATTTAGTAAGTCTTCTAGTATAGATCCTCTTCTGCAACGCGGGACGAGGCTCCATTTCCTTTACAAAAAGAGGATTTTCTTTCATCCTCTTGCTAAGAGGATCCTCTTGCTTTGGTCTACAATGGAGAGGAGCTCCTTTTTGAGGAGAGAGAGAGCTAAAAGGAGATGAAATCCTCTCCATTGTTGGTGCTCTAACTCCATCTTTGAGGGAGGAGAAAGTTATGCTTCTTAGCTATTTAACTAACGCTATTTGTCGCTTGTATTTATTAAATACCACTCGTATTTATACTATATCTTTTTCTTCTTTCTTTCTCTTCTACTTCTTCTTCCTCTTCTAACCTACCATAACCACCACCCACATCTACCTCTCACAATCTTACCCACCCACAGCCCCAGCCGTCATTGTTGTGAACTCTTTCTCCTCGAGCTCCTTCCTTCTCCCTTCTTCTTTTTCCTCCTCCTCCCTTCTTCTCCTCCCTCCTCCCTCCTCCCTTCTTCTCCTCCCTGCTTCTCCTTCCAAGCTGCGCTGCTTCTTCTTCCTCCCTTTTTGGGATGCGATGTCCCCCTACCAGCCCCTTCTTCCTCCCTTTTCTTCCTCTTAACTGCCTTTTGCAATTACCGTTGTAACAAATTTCCTATTTACCATGGAATTTTTAGTTGTACTATGGTGGATTGAAAAAATCAGTCGGTTCCACAGTGGTAGAACCGAAAATTTCAGATAGTCATGCTACAAAAGATTTAGAATTTTATATTTTTTTAAGATAAAAAAAGTATAAAAATACAAAATTCGTATAAAAATGCGGACGGTAAATAGTAAGACACTAAAATTTTAACTCCTGCTAGGGCAACATTTGGCCAAAAAAAAAAAGAAGTCAAAAGTAGCCCTACACAACACACATGGTGTAATGGTCCAAATTTGGCGAAATAGATGCACATAGTAACTCTCATAAAAAATTGCATGATTCGACGAACGAACAAAGAGGGCTATACTATATTGTCATCTCTAGCACATTATTATCATAGTTAATATCGTAGAGGAAGTTCTTTTGATCAGGTTAAATTAAGATTCGTTCTTCCTTGATATTAAATGTAAATGACGTATGACATATAGCCTTTAATTAATGAAAATTATCTTCTTTCTTAAAAAATTAAACAATGTGCAAATTTCGTGTTGTTTTTTTTACTATAACAGTCATTTTAGGGTTTATGTCTCTTTTACTGACAGCCAGACAAGATAGCATATCTCAAAGTCCTATAAACTTTGGTTATGAGGAGTAAGTTAAAAGAGTTACTCCAACAACAAAGTTAACACAAGCAAAAACACACATCTAGGCTAATCTGAGCGATGTATCATTGTACAACATATGATTATTTTAACTATCTTAACAACCACCTAGTAAACATGAACGCCGAAAGAAAGACTTAGGGCTTGTTCTTTTCGGCATAAAACAGCTGAACTGAACTTAACTGAACTAATTAAATTGAATTAAATTGAATTGAATTAAACTGAATTGAATTAAATTGAATGTAATAAATATATAAATAATATTTAAACAATAATAATATGAATATTAAATATTAATTATAATGATAAGTAATAATAATGAATAATAATAATAATAGTATTTTGGATATTTTAAAATGATAGTTATGAATAAATAATATTAATAATAATAATAATTAATGATAATTAATAATAAATATTTTATATTATTTGTATTTATATATTAATACTTGATGATGATTATATAATAACAATAATATATAAGAAGTAAATTAATATTACTATTTCAATAATTAGATTTAATAATATACTCCATCTGTTTGCTAAAGATGTTCCCTCTTTCCGTTTAAGTGCGTTTCCAAAAGATCTTTCCTCTTTTACTTTATTCCTTATTTGTAATTTTTTTTCCCCTTTTTACCCTCTCATGTCTCTATCATATGGTCCACCATTACATTATTAATTCAATTTTACTCCCTTTCTCTCTCATACTTTAACCTCTTTTTATTTGTTTATTTATCTTAAACTCTTTCTCTCTCCTACTTTACCCACCCCCACATCCCACACCCCACACAACTTGATTCTCATTGGTATCTGTAGTAACAATAACAAGGAAGATCTTTAGGAAACGGAGGTAGTAATAATATTTAGTAATATGATTGGGTCGGGCCGCGCAAAATTGCATCATAAACCGTTTTGACGCGATTTGATTGGTTTATGGGCTAAAAAACGTGGGTTTATTTGTGCTTTTGACCTAAATCATGTTCCTTCTAATAATAATAGTAATTATAATGAGTAAAGCTATGATAAACAAAATAATATATAGAAATAATAATAATATATAGAAATAATAATAATAATAATAATAATAATAATAATAATAATAGTACTTAATAATAATGATATAAAAATAAATAATAATAAGAGTAATAAGTAAAAAAAATTAGACCAACATAATAATATTATTTAACAAAATGGTTATAAAAGAATAGAATTGCACTGAATTGAACTGGACTAGACTGATAATAAGCTGGGGAAAACAGGCTCTTAGGCTCTATTCTTCTGAACTGAATTAGTCTAAACTGAACTGAAATGAATTTTTCTGAACTGGTCTGAATTGAAAATTGTAAAAGAAAACTAACTGAACTGATCCAAAACTGATATGAACTAAAAAGAATTGAATTTTTATTAATTCGGTTAAAAAAAACAGAGCATTAAAGTGCATTCTCTTTAGCTAAATTTATTAAACCTAATCAAAACTGATCAGCTTTAAATTCACCTTATATTTTAACTTTATTGGACTTGATCAGGTCTGAAACTTATCTTTCAAAGTCAAAGAGAAGGCACCCTTCTTATAATTAGTGACCAAAGTGTACAGTTACAATGTTACATGCAATGTTCCAGGAAAGCATTTGTTCTAAATTCAAACAGACACACATGCTGCAAAGCAAAAAAAAAAAAATTATTTAATTATAGAATGTATAATGTTACAGGGTATGTTACAATAAAGTAAATCTATCTTAATACAATTACTTTTTAACATTGACAAAGAGCAAAATGAGTCATATATGGAAACTATAAGCCTCTGAAGAACAAGGATTTGGTAACAAAGCAAGGATATACAATTTTAAGCAATAAAACTGTCCAACAATAAGCAAAAATGAGTCATATACCGCAACTTTAAGCCTCTGAAGAACAAGGAATTGGTAAGAAAGCAGGGATATACAATTTTAAGCAATAGATTGTCCACTAGATACTGTTGTACACAATGCTTCTCCCATTGTTGAAAGTAGTTCCATCACATTTCAATGTCATCAAGATCAGGGAGTGGGAAGCGAAGGATAGCAGCAATGCCAGTCAGCTGCGCCAATTCTGTGTCCACAAACCACTATCAGAAACAAGACAAAGACGTAGGCAGACAGAAACGAAAAGAGAAAGAGAGAGAGGAAGAGTGGGAGACAGATTTTCATCACCAAGAGAGGAGATATGACTACCGTAGTTTCATTTCCCTTCACATTTGGTTCTTTTATCGCTTTTTTTTTTCTTTACAGAGATGTACTTTCACAATATTTCCCATGTTTGGATATAACGTTGGGGAAAGAAGGAAGGGGCAAGAAATTGGGAGGAAATGTTATCCTTCCCCTCTCATAAACCAAAACTTCTCATTGTTGCAAAGATTTGGCCATAAAATGCAATCACTCTTCTATTCCCTCCCCTACCCTCCACGATTATTATACCAAGAAAGTGCAAATGATAAATCACTAATCATGATTCCATTGTAGCAATTTCAGGAAAGGAGAGGCAAGATGCTGCCAAGGGTACAGTTGAGGAGAGAAGGCGAGCTGTGAGCTTTTACACCATGAAAATTTTAAGATTTTATACTTGAGAACACTCAAACATAGGGTATCAAAACAGTTGCTATATAATTCAATTCCTAAGCCAAAAAACACAGCATAAAGGTCGCCGGTCGGTACTCCTTCCTCCTTAAACAACACAGGCTCTCGATCAGTAGAGTCTAATGCTCCCTATATTTTTCTGATTTTCATAATAAATAAGATCCAACAGCTTCACCACAAGTTAAAAAAATGGGGCAGTAATTTGCTATTTGTTCAGAGCATTTCCTCTACCCAATACTTCCTGCGTTCTGAAATAAGTGAAACACTTCTCTCTTTTATATGAGAGCTTTTTGAGAGGAGTGTGTCACTTATTTTAGGACGGAGGAAGTACAATATTGCCATGATAGCTGACTTATTGATATCAAACCTAGTATGCATGTTACCTAAAATTCCCACACATTATTTAATAATGTAGCTCAAGTAAATAAAATGGTTATAGCAGAGGAAAATTGCACTTACGCTCCCCTGACACATGCATGGACGAGAATATATACGCGCTTCCTCCAGAACCTTTGACTGAGTCAACCAAGTTGATATATTTTTTCCGTGTTGCTACATCAGCACTCCTGATGTCCACTCAAAATTATAAACAATATAATTAATCATTAGTTGACACGAAAGGAATTATAAAGAAAAATAACAAGCTTATAGCGATTGACCCCAGGAAGACAAATAACACAACTATCATTGAAATCAAATCATGTTTGGAGCAAGGGATATGGTTAGAAAGCAGACACACTTCATATATAGCCTATAGTGAACAAGCTGTCTCTAAGGAGGTGTAAGCCACATGTATCATACAGGGTCAAGAACATTGCCCTTGGTAAAAATTTTACCTTTGCTGTACCAAGTGAAAATTGGACAACCTCCTAAAAGATTCTTGATTCAATATATTCTCAAAGATTAGGGCCTAAATGTTAAACTACTACGAGGCCCCCTCAAATTAATTGAGATGACCCTTCTAGTGAGCTTGTGGTTCACAGCTTATAGAGCACATATATATCACTATACGGACAAGGCAAAGCTTTAAATTTTCACCATAGGCTGATAAGATTGTTTGCTCTACTTGACCACTTTATAACATCACTTAACCGAGTTTTGAAACAGAACTCCCCATATGGAAATCAGGTAAAATCGTATGCAGTCTAATATAAATCCCACTTTTTTAAACGTGGGTTCACTGGGAAGGAGGTTTCTGACTTTCTGGGACCAGATACACAGGAAAATTGAACAAAACATTGCATTATAGGAAGTAAGATGCACAGAAATGTCCCTTACAGCATATACATGAAACATGCTAGTGACTTAACACTTTTATGATCTAAATATTACTAGACTCAGCGTAAGAACAAACCTGAATAGTTCATCTGTGATAAGTAGTGTTTGGACAGCCATTCTCTCATGAGCAACTTCTACATGTTTAGGACCATAGCATGCACGAGCTGAATCCTACATGATTCACAAATGAATAAGAAGAATGCAAGGGAAATAATCAAGCAAGAGTCTAACCTCTACTACTTCAGAATATTACACATGTGGTCTACCTCTAGAGACCAAAGGTCTGATAGCAGAATGTCAATAAACTGATAGTACTATGCCAAGCCATAGGATGATGCCATCAAATTAAGTTTAGGACCCCCAAACCCCCATTTAAAACCAAATTTCTTTTGTTCTAATGAAATTTCCATAAATATATCAGGACCCCAACTCCTCCCGTTCCAAAGCAGCACATTGAATTAGATTGATTCACATTTGAGCTCATCTATTCATGCATCTTTGGGAAAGAAGATATGGATGGGGAGTCAGGATGTGCAGGACCTAATTCCAGAAAGGACTACAAAAAGGGTGGCAGCAAAATACAAGGACAGTCAACTCTATAACACATATGTTACTGAATACCATGACATAGGAGGATATCTGAATGTTGAAGGTCAAATTCCAACAGCAACAGACTGCAGCATAAAAAGCATATTAAAGCAAGTCAAACATACATCTCAAGAATAGAACCTGACATTTGATAGCATGTTGAAGAACTCCTCGAGGGCACGGACCTGAACCAAATAAGAGTAGACAACATTGTCACCAGATGCCGCAAGATTACTAAAAACATATCATAAGACTAACCACGGAACTTGGCATTCAAAAAGGACGAACAATCAAAAGATTCACAAGTTAGTCACCTCTTGCGCTGCCTTCGTATCCTTTATCATACTCATTACGTTTGGTGCATCCAGAACCTCCCTCAAGCTATGCCTGTTCAGAAAAGAAAAGAACATCTTTAAAAATAAAAAACAACCAATGCAAGGAGACCAGGCTAGACAACATCTTTTGTTTTCAACGATACCAAGAATATACAATAAGAGACCTAAGTGCAAGATAATATAAGACTTAACCGTTGTCAAGATTCCCCAATAGCTAAGTGACTGAAGCACGGAACTATGAAAAAGGTAATTCATATCCACTCTAGGCCACATAGAGCAGACAAGCTAAGAAAATCTTACAAATCAAACCTGCAGGATCTTCAAGTTGCAACTAAACCAATAATCTCTCAGATTCATCATCCAATCTCCCAATGGAAGATCTCCAGTTAAATTTTATTATAGTAAACTAAGAGGTATTCTAACAAGAAAAAGAACTCCCAAAGCTTCACCATTTCCCCCAAGATACAAAAGTAATGAAGCAAGTAAAACAAAAGACATGTTCTTTCCATACTTGTATCCTGAAGTAGTATGCACCAGAACTATGCGCGACTTGTTCTCTATAATAGATCTCATCTGTCTTCTTTCAGCTTCCAGCAACAGGTGACGGTGAAACTGATCCTAAAGACGAAGAAAAGGCCCTTGATCAATTAAGAAAACAAAAACCCCTGCATAAGAACCTGAATATTTCTAAGGTTATATTCATCAACTCCAAAACCACCACAACCAAATATACCAGGAGTAATTCACTGAAGCCATAAGCCACGAGAAATTCAGCATTATCCAACTAAGAAAGAGGTTAAATGAGACTTCGTGAAACTGAATACCATGCAGAATATATGATAATAGATCACTCCACTAAATTCGAAAATCCCAATTTGACATGCTTATCAATCATTATATTCTCTTAATCAAATCATGCAATTGAGCTGTAACATGTTGCTATTTTTTCAGGACCACTCACAACTTACCCACACAGAAACTAGAAACGCTTCAGAGATTTGCTATTTTCATTGGTAGTCAATGACATATTGTGAGGATCTCATGGCTACAACCAGAATAAAGTAAATAAATTTACAGATACATCCAGAGTAACCATGATGTATAGGGTTTTTCTCCAAATAATATTTTCATACATTGATATACTGCCGCTACTATTAAAGGTTAATTCGGGTTTAAAATTCTGAAATTAAGATTATTCTGGAAATGCTGAGAAACATGAGGTTGAGCCAAAAATTTATATATTTTTGTTGATTGGCTCAACCAAACTACATAAGGATGTTCAAGCCATACTTAGAATGTGTCTGGATGAGGGCCGAGAATGGGATTGAAAGTGACAGATCCAATTTCTTTGTGCAGATGTGGAATGGCAAAGGGCATGGAAAGGAAGGAAATTGGAGGGATCCAGTATCCTTCTTCATTCATTAAAGTAAATCCTTCAAGTATCCAAAAGATCTAGACAGAAAATATACGCCCACTACCTTCCCCTTCCGTCCATTCTTTTCCCTCTCCATTCCAACCTCTTCTTTACGGTTCCTAACCAAACACAGTGTTATAGTTAGAGTTGTCCCACAAAAAAATGTATCCTATCAAGTTCTACATGGCTCTACAAGCTTAAGTCAAGAATCAAGACTCAAGCAATCCATCTTTTTGGTATGTGTGTGTGTGTTGGGGGGGGGGGGGTAAAAGCAATACAAGAAAAGGCAAGATCAACATAGTTTGGCAATAGCCCAATACTAACATCAATTAAAAAAACAACTGACCTTCGTAAATCCAGGACTTGCAATGACAGCACAGCGGACGACATTGAAATCCACATGTTTCAGGAAAGCCTGTAACATCAGCATGGAATATGTCATTTCAGTCACAAGCTGAAGAATATAGAACAGTATTGAGTCATTTAAACATGTGCATTGATACGAATGCATACTAACTCACCTGCATAACATTCTCGAAAAACTTATTTAAGGCCTACAGCGAAAAAAACAAGGGAAAATCACGTCAGTTCTCACTTGTCCAGCTCTAGGACCTTCATTAAAAAATGGGGAAAAAAAATCCTGGGGTTTTACAACTCTGGGACCTTGTTCAGCTGCAGCTATTAAAATATAGCTTGTAACGGTAATTGTATTGTAACACATACAGATTCATATCCAGCAATAGCAGGACCATGTTTCCGAGGAATTGAAACTTCTATTCGAGCACGGGTGATGGTTACACTGCCAAAACAAGAAGAAAAGCATACCAAGAAGTCAGTGAGTAAAAAGGACAACCTCATGCTAGCAATCGCCACATCACGAGAACTGATTGTTACTAGAGTACTGCCAACCATACACTCAGAAGTCAGAAGCCACATTGCACGGCTGCATATTTAGCAAAACCATAGGCAGACATCTAAATATATATTTATCGTTATAACAGTTGGCAAACAGAGCTAACAAAAACCATATATGTTTGGCAGTACGTGGTCCCAAATTTCAATTGGATAAAGTGTCTTCTAAGCAGGTGTAAGTTTCACAATAGAAACAAAATTATAGATCCTAACCAAAACAGGGGAGGAAGAAAGAATCTCTTGTTATTAAGGATATAAATCCCCATAATATGCAGCTGAGAGTAGATTAACAATTCAAAAGGTTACGGAAAATGTGGTCAGCAAACCAAAAACCTACTTTAATTTAGTGCTTCCCACTTTCCAGGCAACAAAGAAAAAGCAACTTATTGTTCATCCTTCTTGTCAACTATTTGGAACTATTAGTGATGTAAAAATCATCAAAAAAATTCGACCAAAAGTAGCAATGGGTAGATTCATTTCCAGTAAAAAGCCATTCACTGAGAAAAACATCCAAAAGGGAGATCTAAAGATGTGACAGCATCTAGGTCAGTAATATCTGTGGTGTTTGTCGACTTTAGGGGCAGTAGCAGATTAGATTTCATTGAAGTAGCTCTTACTTCTTGGACTTACATGCTGCAAATAAATAAATATTCAACGATCACTTTGCGCTACTAATTGTACCTTTTACCAACCAAAAGTATGTGTGCAAGTCCCTCTTGCATTATTATCACTACTAGATCAGCACTGGCAGCAGGATCTGGATAAAAACAAAACAGATACAAAAAAATTAAAAGACCAACAAAGCAATATGGTTAGACGGAGCATACAATCTCTTGTTACTCTATGAAGATTAAAAAAACCAGAAAATTAAATATACCTGCTGCTTGACGGAGCATATCCAATGCCAAGGAGTCCCAGACATCCTACAACATTAAGTAAACAGATGTAGCATGAGCAGGTCAATGACAAGGAGAAATCAAAACACGAAACATAATGTCAATTAAAGAAAAAGGGTATAGATCTGCATAACACCTATATCAAGTGATGCACTTCCTTAACACATCCCCCATCCAACTAGTGGGAAATGTGAACCTATGGATTAGGTTCTATATAAATAGTAAATATTAAATAATATTATTTCTTTATATAAGGCACGCATATTATTAGAGGTCGAACAGATCGTTGACAAATCTCAAAACATATTTGATAGAAATTATATAAAAATAATTATAAAAGTATCTTTTGAGATAAATCTAATGGTACAGTTTTATAATTTCATCTAGCATATTATAAGCGATATTAGTGATCAAAGCAAATATTTGAGAAGTATGTGTGCCTTTTATTTAAAATGTAGGAAGTAGATGCCAACTTGCCTCATGCATAGAGTAAACCAAATGCACTCTGGGAAGCTTTATAAACGTCTAGGGCAAATGCTTTTCCTTCCATTCTAAGGTTAATGTTCAAGAGGATTGAGTAGCTTTGATGCTTAAAGGATATATATATCTCAGTACAAATAATATTAGGGATGAAAATGGTTGCAAATTCTTAGCGGCCAAAGACTGCTCCTACTTTACACTAATTAAAGCACAACTTACAGCAGGCAAAAACAGGCTACCGTTCCAGGTATTAAAACTCTCCCGTTCCGTTACAAAACCGTGGTTTAACATATTTTGGATTTGCCGTTCCGCAAAATCCCGTTACCGAACACTATAATAAAAGTAGCATACTTCTTGCCGCGTTTTCCGTTCCATAACGCGAACTCGCCGCGTCATAACGTTTTTATCTTCTTTTCGAACATTGGCCAAAAATATTTTATGAATTAATTATTAGCTGATGAAACATGATATTCTGATAGATTTGATTATATTATGTTGTAATTATGCTTCATAAGCTAAAACAACGCAAATAAGGTTAGAACATATTAATGTGAATTTTTTGAAAAAATTCATGCCGCGTCGGCCACAATATTTTCCCTTGTCTCTTTACACTACTTAAAGCACAAGAAAGGTGCAAATATCTCTTCAAACACATGCAGGCCAAAGCATACCTTTCTTAGCACAAAGGGTCGATGAAGCTCAAGTTCCAACGTATGAAATGCGCCTATCTTCAATGGAAAGCAAAAGAGGAAAAAAAAAAAGAAGCACAATCAAGAATTATATGGTAGAAAGCATCAACCACATTAACGCAATGTAGCTCACTTAGGTACCTTAACATGCTCATTTTCCAAAATGTTTGTTCCTCGTAAACGTAAGATGGAGCCTTCTTTTTCATAATCCACTGCCTATGAAAATTATAAGTCGAGCCAACAAATACGACAGATAATTAGAGTAATTCAAAAAAGCATTATAGCTCAAAGTCTTTAACACTCACTAACTTTATAAATTATAAAGTAAATAGAACCTGTTACAAGGCACACATGTTATTCTTGAGAAGGAAAAATTTAATGATGCAGATTTTAGTCAATACATTATGCATTTACACATCAAGAAAATGATCCAGATGAAGTTTTCAAACAGCATTATCATACAAAAAGCAACATGTACCTTCCTCTCACTTCTTACTTCTCATACTGATTTCAAAGAAAAAAGAATATTTGGGGATGCATGATTTTCTTACCTCTACTTTGATTTCCAGCCGAAGTTTAACTCGCTCTGCATCCCTCCTTCCAGAAGTTGCCTCTCTCAATACTTTCCTGCAAAATCAAACAGCAGCAAGGCAGCACCGTTGTAAAAATTGTCTTCCAGAAATCTCAAAATGATATCCCTAGAAATTGACCAAATAATCTCATCCTACAATAATCAAGCTTTACATGGACAACAGTAGAGGTCCTTTGTGATGCAGTAACATTGGCAAGATGTTTTCTGTTCAATTGTTCCCGAGGACAGTCTTACTCACCATGTTTATGTATGAAGGGCATACTAACGACAGTGGAAAACAAATTACGAAATATATTGGGGATCCTGGGCCTAGATGCAAATCACCTAAGTGTTAAGATTAAGGGCCAAGTAAATGGCACCCCCACAAACATTCTGAACTCTTCCTTTCTTTTCCAAATTACTAGGATATTAAGTGTTTCACAATCTGGTACTACAAGTTCAGCCTTCTGAGTTAGGCATTCATCTGAACCCCCAACTACACCTTTGGGCAAGAGCCTAACAAAAACTCGCCTTCGGTAATTTGGTTTAGAGATCACATATATTACAAATCTAACAATTCATGTTTCAACTCTAACGAGCAAAAGGAACATTTTTATTTCACACTGCTAGTACAAACGGACTAAGGCATTGATAATTTACAGATAATTCGACATTAGACTAATTATTTAAGTAGACAAACAATAAGGAATTATACACCAAATTAGAATGGTCCACCCAAATGAATCAGAGTACTCAAAGGTCCAAAATTTGATAAAGATTTCTAATTTGCATCAGTAAAAATATGATAGAACCACAAAAACAATTGGGAAGTCGAAATTCAATACATACCCACTTAATTAAAGCAACCAAGAAAGCTAAAAACTGATATAAAATCAAAAACAATTGTAAATTTAGTTGGGTGGGATAATCAAAATACCTAACAGTGACAGCTAGAACAGAATCACCTTCAGCAATCAAATTGTAAGCAATCCACAAATCATCTGCTTCGTCTGGAATCATCTGCAAATTAGCAAATTGAAGATGAAATCAGTTCAAATTCCCAAATTTTTCATCAAATCAAACAATAAATATGAATTAATAGTTATAATCTCAAATAATAATAGCCAAAAAAACCCCAAAATACACCCAAACAAATGTAAATATAAATAAAAATATGACCTTGACGCTGCCAGGTCCGCCGTGAATGTAATCTTTACGGACGATCTTCATTGCGTTGCTATAATCTTTATTTTTATTTTCTGACCTCCTGTTTAATTAATATGGAGGAAGAGAGAAAAGGAAATGATTTGGAATTGCGTAAAAAAGAGTGGAATAGGTGGGAATGTAGGATGCTCTCTTTTTTTTTTTTTTTTAGGGGAAAGAGAAGTGCATTAATCAAAGGGACAAGGTGTCCATAAGTACATAAGGTGTAACAATACTAGGACAGTGACGCTCCCAACATTGCTCAACACCAAAAGGCACTACTCTAGCAAGGTTATGGGCAACAGTATTCCCATCCCTTTTAACATGAGAAAAAAAAACAGAAGAAAAACCATTACACAGAGAAAGAATGTCCCCAAGTATTGCATCCAAATCAGAAAAGAAGATTGCTGCTTTTGTTAATCTTTTCGTGGCTACTAGGGAGTCAGACTCGAAGATCACATCACCATACCCATGAGCTTTGGCTAAGCGGGATGCCATATAAATGGCCTTACATTCAGCTACCTCGGGAGGCCAGTAGGCGCGCACACGTCTAGATGCAGCAAAGCACACCTTACCTTCCGAGTCACGGGCTACCACTCCAAGTCCCACCCAACCTTCATCCGCCAGACTTGCATCTGTGTTCAATTTAATAACACCAACAGGGGGGGCATGCCATCGACCAGGACTAGGGGCCGCGAGGGGGCGTCCTCCTCCATAAATCCGCACCGCATAGTTATTGAAATCATCAACTTGTCTCATAATTCTCTGGCACACAACAGTGGCAGGGTGGCTTGTATGCTCAAAGACTTTCCTGTTTCTTTCAACCCAAACATTCCATAGGATATAGCAACCCTTCTGAACCACACTTGCATCCATCTCACTCCATCTAATGAGGGTATCACACAATATAGGATGCTCTCTTGAGTTTTTCGTATCAACTCTTTTAAAACTGTTTCACTACCTTTATTTTTTCTTAATTTATTACATTTTTTACATTTTACACTATTCATAATTTTTTTTTTGACAGACACTATTCATAAATTTTTTACTTTGACCATCATATGTAATTTGTATGTGAATAAAAGTATAGTTAACTGAAATCTTATTATATTAGTGTTAATATGTCTTTTACTAATATGTTTCTTTTGTAATTTTTTAAAAAAAAGTTTCGAATTAGTGTGCCTAGGAATGTAGGTGTAACAAATTAATAATTTTAAAAGAAGAGGGAGTAATGAGTATTAAAAAAAACTCGAGTGATTAGTGATTATCAAGAGAGGGCGAGAATTAATCCAACCCATCTATTCAACGGATCATCCCAAACCTAATCCAATAATAACAAATTGGGTCGATATTTTCAATTCATATAATTAGATGAGTTGTTGCATCGCAACCTGTTTAATTAAATGAGTCAATCTAATCCAACTCAACTACTCTTTTAGGGGGTGTTTGGTTCACTAGTTTTAGGTATGAGGTATGGGTTTGGAATGAACAAAACCCATACCTAGTGTTTGTTTAACTTATTTCTAAATTTTAAACCCATACCTCAAACCCATAAGGTATGAGGTTTAGAAACCCATAGGTGGAGGTGGGTATGGCTCATACCTTACCTCTAGGTATCAAATAAAAGAAGATTTTTCATTCCTAAATGAAACCAAACACAAGGTATTAAGTATCAAGTTCCAAACCCATACCACATCGATTTCATTCCTGATTCCAAACTCATACCATTATATGAACCAAACGCCCCCTTACATAGATAGGTCAGGTTTGGGTTGTTGACTCACTACCTATTGATCTTTCCATCCAATAAATCAATTCTTCAACTTAAATCAACAATAAAAAAGGTTGTATTTGGATTCATCTTTTTGTTATGTAGAGACTCTCTTTGTATTTCAAGTTCTTAGAATATGAGTTACTAAAGCAATTGTTAATGAGTCGTTGCTAATAGAAATTGCACAATGTTATTAAATGGATTAGTAGGTTAATTTCAGGTCAACTACTCATTGCAGCTAATACTAACGATATACACTATTCCTCTGTGATGTGAATTATCTTTGGAATATTTGTTAATACTACTTTTTAAAATAATAATTTAAAAAAAGATATGGAACATTCCCTTGCAAGAAGGTTGAAAATTAGGGATCCTTCTGCAAGGGGTGAGAATCAAACCCCTGCCATAGGAGTGAAAGAAGGGTCCTACAATCGCTATGCCAACCTTGATCCTTAATGATAAATGTTAATATTACTATATTAGTACTACCTATTCATATTCACTTTTGAAAACAATTATTGTATCATTTTAAAAATTTAATAAAAAATCAAAATACTAAAAATGTTTGAATAGCATGGCTCACAGACCTTTTTCATTGAGTTTTTATGCCAATAGGGCCCATTTGATAATTTTCCTTTTATTAAGAGGTCATTACGTTGGGGTGTTCAAGAAAGAGTAAGGAAATCAAGTTTACTTGTTTGTTTACTCAATTTAATGAGACCCTTTACCCTCTAAATATGTCCAAAATCCTCTACTTTTATTCCTCCCTCCCCACCCCTAATCCTTTATTTGACTTATTGTTGACTATCTCCTTGACCACCCAACTAACACTTGTACGAACCACTCAATTACTAGCACCGTACCACCCACCCAACCAGCGTAACCTGACCCGACCACCAACCACTATCTAACCCCTCAACCCTAACGACCCAATCAAGCCACCAACCACTGAAAACTACCCACACAACCACCAAAATCATCCACCCAAGTGACCCAACCACCGAGAAACCCCCACTACCATCCACCACCTAAATAATGCACAAACTCTAGAAAAAACATCCAAGGACATAGAGAAAGGGAGGGGGCGAAAAACTGACAATAGATGGAAGAGGATGAGGAGGAGGGGATGGCGCTGGAAAAGGGTGGGGGGAATGCCGACGGGCGATGAGGCAACATGAAGGGGAAGGGGAGAGGCGACGACTCGGCGGTCCAGTGAAGGTATTGTGTGAGGAGGGGTGACAGGGACACAAAAAGAGAGGAGACCCCGTGCTTGGTTAATTCTAGCGCCAGATAATTCAAGATATATTTTAGCAGTGAATTTAAGGATTTTTCACCATATACCCCAACAAGATTTTATTCACCATAAATCCCTACACTTTTCAAAATTCACCATATACCCCTCAATTTCTTCAAAATTTACCATATAACCTTCATAACTAACAACTACCAACTTATATGTAGTCGTTAACCTCTAATTCCCTTGCCAAATCCTAAATAACCCCTATTTGTGTTGTTAACCTTAATTGAATAATTGACCACCATTAACACACCATAAAATGACCACTTTTATCACTCTTTTATCTTCTTTGGCCTTCAGTGTTGTTTCAATACTAATATTTTAGGGTAAATGAGTGGAATAGGGATTTATTAGGGTTCATTAATGAAATTAGAGGATAATGATCTAGAAAGTTAATAATCATTAATGGTTAAGGGCGCATGGTAAATTGTCAAGAAATTGAACGATATATGAAGAATTTTGAAAAGATTGAGGCATATGTGGTGAAAAAAAAATGTTAAAAAGTATATGATTAAAAAGTTCGTTAAACCTAAGGTTTTTGATTTCCTTCCCTCTCGTTGCCCCTTTCTTGATTCCATTTTCCTTTACCCTATAACCACAAAAACCTCCCTAGCTTCCATACCCTCATGAAATCTTTGATTGTAAATCTTCACAACACTTCCTTTCGAAAGTGAAAATCTCCCAAAAAAATTTACTCCGGCCCGGATCTAAACTATAAATTTTACTTAGAATCTAGGCTCCCTTTAGTTGAGTGCAAAACATTCTCAATGTAAAATGATTTTCATGAAAAACACATTAAAATTAGTTTTTGTTGTTTGGTTATACGTAAGAAAAATGTTGAAACGGAAGGAAAATAAAAGGGAAAATAAGGAGCTAGTAAGAGGATTGTGCAAGAGAGATCAGGAAAGTAAAAGAAAATTGTTTTCCTTTCATTTTGAAGTGCTATAATTTTTCATTATTGAGCGAGTAACTAGTTATTAGGCTCGGGCTATGCCCTGGGTAAGAACAAATTTCATTTATTAATATTGTACTTTGATATGATAACACTAAATACAACTTGGTCTAGTGGTTAAAACTTTAGTACATGAACTTGAGGTCACGGGATCAAAACCTGGTTTATGCATGCCTTTTAATATATTAGTATAGATTAACCGATTTTAAAAAAAGTTTTTTAAAAAAATATTTTACGCCCTTACTAATGAATATTGTCCAAAAGAGCCATTATCCAACAATTTCTGAATTTTTTTCCAGAGAGCAATTATCCACAAGAACTAAATTCTTTGCAGAAGAAGCGGTTGCCCATGTCTTTGCCTTGCCTCACCTTGCATCTGCATGAATCATATTCATGATGATGTTGCATGCATGATGCATCTACAAGTTTATATTCTCTCTCTTCTCCATCTGTCTCTATCTCCTTTCCTACACGTGTCCCCTCCTCTCAATCTCATCAGTCAATTCATCATCCTTCTTCTTTCTCTCTCCTACCCTCGCCTCCAAAATCATAGGATTGTGAAATCATCATCCCAAAACCCTACCTAAAACCTTACATTCTTTTCTTCGAACTATAAGCAAAATATCATTAACATTTCTTAATAAACCATGAACTTTTGCTTCAGTCCTACTTACGTGTAACACATCCATAACCTTCAACCCTTCAGGTACTCCTCCCCCCCTATTTTTTTTTGGGTATGCTTAAATTGGCGATGATTTTAATCATATTTGTGATTTGATTATTATCTAATTGGAAAATTGTGTGATGGTCCAATTTCATATATGTTTATATGCATATTACAAATTTGAGATATAGAAATGTTGTTTTTGTAAAGAAGACTAATAATAATTAAGTAGAATTAAAGCAAAAATAGATACATATATACTTCCTCCGTTCGATATTAATTTGCAATATTTAGAGATGACACAATGTTGTGACCTGGGATTCATGTGACGAGGAGAGAGATATAGAAACTTATTACCATAAAGGAACTGTTGCAATTAATATGAGACGGAAAAAGAAATTATCTGTCTTAGTAAGACTTCTTTGTTTAGATTTCGGGTGATTTTGTACATATGCAGGGGAAAGATTTATTGATGATAGAAGCTCTTCAATTGCTATTTTGTAGTCTTTCAAAAACAAAACAACGCTTTTCGCTGGAAAATTGTACGATTTTATGAAAGCATGTGCTATGGCTCTAATCCGTAGTAAATCCTATTTCCGATAGGAGCAGTTGACAATTGAATTCAAATTTTCTGTATTCACACTGAATTGATTTTTAACTGATGCTGAGGATGGACTTCTAGAGTCTCAACATGTATGGTATTGCGATGAATTTAGGAGCTTTTCTGAACTGTCAGTCAGAAATTAGGTTTAGCAATAATCCCTTTATCTAAGTGTCTATTATGGGTATAAACACATGTTGTATCTTGGAGACCTTGTATAATTTAGATTAAACAGGTAAAACAGGCTGAGGTTGTCATTTTGAGGTGACTAGTAATGTTACTCCTTGTATCTGGGATACCGAGTAAAATTAAGGTCAGGCAAGTAAAAAAGGGGAAAGTAGTCTTATTGACGTGATTATATTGCGTTGGTATTCTATACTGAAAGTGAAAGATTATGAAATACAAAATTGTTTGTAAGGGTGCGTTTGGTATGGTTGATGGAAACGGAATGGAAAGGATTTGGATAAGGAGGTGAAATGGAAATAATAATTGTTACTTTTAATATTTGGTATCCTAGTGGAATGGAAACAATTGAGAGGTTTATGATTGAGGAAGGAAATGTGATTTGTTTCCACTAGTTTGACAAGGGTAACAAATTGGCGGATTGTGAATTCCTCCGGAAATGGTATTTGTTACTTAACACTTGTACCAAACAATTAGAAATGGAATTGCTTATTTGAATCTGTTTCCTACATCAAATTTTTATATACCAAACACCCTCTAAGTGTGAAGGCCAAAGAATTAGCAAAATACTCGGTGGACTGGATACAAATAGAATCAATTATAAGATATTTAAATGGATATGAACCACTGAAACTTACAATTCGGGATCAAATCTTCTCTTTGATCTGGTCTGCCTTTTAGTAAAAACACCCAGTAGAGACTAGAGAGAGTAGTAGCATAAATGATAAACAGTTAGCAAATCATTTTAATATTTAATTAGTAGGCTCGACTAACTTTAGAATATCATATAGCAATCAAATTTTAGTAAATATGCTCCATATGGCATCCTTCCAACTGTATTTAATATCCTATGTATGTTGTGGCATATGTTTTGAATGCAACACCTAAATTAGCATACTTGATTAAGATACTACTTGGCTCTTAACATGCTAGATTGGTCGAATTTGCACTTTGCCAAATACTTGTCCTACTAAATTGTATACTTTGTTGTGGTCATAGCCTCGCAGGATGGAAGATTTCGATCCTGGTGATGAAGAGTACTGGGATATGGAGGATTTTGAGGGTTACTCAAAATGTGATGAGAACAATAGCAAGTTAAGTAGGATATGGAGAAAAGGGGTAAATTTGGGAAAGAAAATGGTGGTGACTGGTGTTGTGGTCTCGTCTGCTCCCTTTGTTCTTCCTCCTCTCGTTGCTTTATCAGCTATTGGGTTTGCTTTCTCCGTACCAGCTGGCTTTGTGTTTGTCACATATGCATGCGGTGAGAAGCTTTTAAATATTTTGCTGCCAATGCCTTCTTCAACTCCTTTTGAGCCGATGTATAGTGACGAGGAAGAGTACGGGGTTTATGGAGATGACGTTCACAGGGGGTATGAAGAAGATGCAGACACTGAAGGTGCATTAAATGAATTTGAAGAGGATACTAGAAATGGAATAGATATCGAGGATATTGAAGTTGATTCGAAAGAATATGAAGAAGATACTAAACATGGGACAGAAATGAGGATTGAATTTGCCGATGAAAATGATAAAGAAATTGATGATCACGATAGAACACCCATCGGTAAGGATGGACTAGATGAAGGGTCCCTAAAAGTGAGTGAGGTTGTTGAAGAAGGGGGGTATGAGGAAGATGTTGGGGAATACATGGATGATGAGGAGCAACATCTAGAGTCAAAAGCAATTCCCGAGATACTAGAAGGGATCCAAGAGGCAGAAAGGGAGATTTCTTTGATGGAGAATGAAGAGGGTAGGATGCCAAGAGACTCACTAAGGGCAGTTGTAGTAGCAGCTCATGTTGACGGGGAGAATGAGAACAATGTTGAACAAGTAACGGAAGACATGGCCTTTGTACCACCAAGCGACATTAAAGAAGATGACAAGCACAGGGGAAATTTTGCTGGCATAGAAGAGGACGAACTAAGAAGGGAGACAACGGGATTGATTGAAGAAATGAGGGAGGAGGGTAAAACTGACCAGAAAAGTGAAGACAGTCCAGCAAAGGAGACACCTCAAGAAAACAGGGGAGTTCCTGTGAAGGATTTGTCTCAAGACAAGGAAAATTTTAACCTCACCGCCATTCCTGAAGAAGTTGGGCCAGCCACAAATGATGGTGGAGTGATAGATGGCCTCAAAAGTGATGCAGATTTAAGTCATACAAGCATTAGAGGAGATGAGAGTGGATTAATGCGAGAAGAACCAAAATCTGTGGTAGAAGATCAGGTTGTGGTAAATGTGAAGATAGATGGTGATCATACTGTTACTGATGTTCACCAAGGAACCAGTTCAGATAAGCTGGGAACCTTGTTATTTTCTAATGAAGATGCAACTGGAACAGCTGGTGAGAGTGGGTTTGATGTGTCTGATAAAGGAACTGTGGCTCCTGAGAGAATTTCAGATTCATTGGACCAGATGCCTGAAGGTAATTACTAATGCATTATCGTGTCTCACAAAGTTCTTTTACTTTCAACTTATATTAGTGTATCTAAGTGTAGTCCACTGTTTTCAAGTTGTGACGTTGAAAATTAGTTTTTTCAGAAATGCAATAGACACAATTTGATGTAGAAGGAATTGGGTTTGGCTTATTTTTGTGCAGGAGAAAACCAATCTTTAAGCAAAGCGGTCGAAGTAACTGTTGAGTACCACGAGGTTGTGATTGAGTCTGTGATGCCTGTGTCTGAACATGCAGATATTGCGCTGGGCATAGGAACTACTGCTGGTCCAGAGAAGGTTAGAAGTTATTGGTTGTGTAGATTTATTCAGTTGGCTTGCATATGCACGAATATGTGCTTTACTATTGTCCCTCCTTTCCTTGAAATTTTCCCACGGGCATATTTTAAGATTTTGCTCTCTGGTCGAGGAATTGGACTAAAAATTGCTTTGGAGTTTTGGACAGTTCTCTTGAAATCGAGTAGCAACTAGTAAGCGAATATAATCTTATGTCTTTGCTGTCATGAATTGTTAGTGTGTCTTGTTTTAGGTGCAATTGATAACTTAAGTAACTGTAAGCTTTTTTCTACAATGGGAGAGATAACCTATTTTTGTGTTACAGATGATCTCGCTCGGAAATATTGTAAAAATTATGTGTAAGTTAACTGTAGATTATATCAGCTGTAATGAAAGAAACAATGTTCTTAAGGATAAGTCTTCTGGAAACTGAGCTGTTATACTAACTGCCTGTGTAAGCAACCTTCACTTACCTAGTTACCTATTGTGAACATTTTGTGCATATAAAGCGGAGTGAGCCTCATAACTTTCTCTACATTCATGTCTTGCATATGTGACGCATGAGATGGGTTAATCAAGGTTAGATCCTTGCTTGTTTCTATCAAACTAACTAACAAGATTCCGTCTACGTTACTAGGACTTCGGTACTGGTCATGTGTCCGTCCTTAATTTATGAAACTTTCTATGATCCAACATCTGAAATAAAATGAACTTCATAATTTTTGGACTTTTTGCAGGTAAAATTGGAAGAGGAGAAAATTTGGGAGCAAATTAATGCTATGAGAACTATAGTGGGGTACACTACCACTCCTCAACCTTCATACGCGGAGGAGCTTAAGGCTCTTTATGTTTTTACTGGGGTCGAGCCACCAGCCTCGTCGAAGAACCCAGCTGATCTTGCAGATATTAACGAAAAGCTTCACTTTCTTATGTCGATAGTCGGTGTCAAGTAGATTGTTCTCTTAAATTAGAAGTTAGACATTTTTTCTTCCAGTTGTCTATGTTTTTCTTCTTGACAACTTCGACTATTCCTGTATTAGGACTTAGAATAGAAGTCATGTAGTTTGGTTTGTTGTCACAGAAAAATAAATAAAATGTAGCTTGTTGTTTGCTTAATTGGAAAAAATGGACGAGAGGCAAATGCATTGTGAGTAAAGCCTTGTGTCTAATAAGTATTACTCTTGAAGTTGAGAAAATATAAAATAAAAATTAAATAGGATGAATATTTAGTCAAACAGTTGAATAGGATGATTGTGAATTGTGAGTTATATTTTCTTAAATCGTTGGAAAGTACACCAACTTTATGTTAAAAACTCTTGCATTTCTTGGTTTAGGCTTTACAAAATTATTGGAAAGACAAAAATGAACATATATTTTATTGAGTTTGTCTTGTAATAGACTACCTTTTTAAATTAGACAATGGTAAGCCTAATAATAAAAAGAGAATTCGTCCAACAGTAATTAGTTTAATTTTCGGTAATTGATTTGATTCATTTAATAACTAGGTTTGTTTTTATATTAAAATTAGACTTCCTCTTTTAATAATTTTTGTATTTTACTGGCTATTATGGGTCATGGATGAGCGAGATGTGGTAGCTCAGTGGAACGAGTATCATTCTGAATTTCAAGGCATTGTTCAGGGTTTAAATTCTTATCGCAACATAATGTTGGGACATTTATTTATGGGTTGTATAGCCTTGTATCCCGCTTTTAAGCTGGTATGCCATGCGGACTAGTAGTCTAGTAGCGGTGGCCCGGTGGGTATTCGAATCAATTATCTTTTCTAATTAACGAAAATGGAGTGTTCATAGGTGGAAAATAGTCCAAAATGATACTACGTTTTGGTAATCAAAAATTTCGTTTTAATGGTTTCTGGGTAGGGATCTTGTGTCATGACAGCTAATAAGATTTATTAGCTACAAAAATGTCAACATATATAAACCTCTCACATAGAGGTTATGGAAATATGATTAAGCATTAAAAATTAATGTCCTTAATTAACAATTTTAATGGACATTAATATTTCCATTAATCTCATAACAACAAACAATATATTTATTATTATTCCTAATAGAGAGAATAAGATCAAAGTTTCCATATCCACAATAGTCAAAGAGGATAGAAGAATAAAAATAACAATACACAAAGGCCAAAGGATTGTAATAAAGTAGGAATGAATCAAAATGTCGGTGAATTAATAAGGAAATGGATTCACGAGAGACGTACAGTAACCGAAAAGAGAAGCGCGTGATTGACGCCACACCCCACATCTCCTCTTTCATCAGATCACTCATCTCCTGCGTTTTTCTCTCTCTCTCATCGCACAAACAACGGGCAAAAAAAAGGACAGAGAAAGAAAGAGTGATTTTCCAATTCTAAAAGGATAAAAGTAGGGACTGAGTTTATATTTGAATGACAACAACAACAACAACAACAACAACAATAACTACTACTCCGCCAACGTTGCTTTCCCTCACAATCGACACTGCTCTTCTTCATCTTTCTTCTTTTTCTGATCTCTCTCCTCTTCCTCCTCACATTCTTCTCGATCTCTTTCTCGTACGCTTTCTCTCTCCTCTTTTTCTCTCTCTCTTATTCATTTGCGAATTTTTTCAATTTTTATTGTGTCTGATTGATTGTTCGTATTAGGTTTTCTCGGCTTCCTTTTCAATTTGCAGAGGTTTGATTCTTGTTTTATTTTATTGATTTTAACTTATTTTGATGAAATTGATATGTTTTCACAAATTAATCGACGAAATTAGCTCTTGTTTAAGTAGTGCTGCTGTTTTCAATTTGCAGAGGTTTTATTCTTGATTTGTTTTGTTTCATTAATTGATTTCTATTTGCGTTTGCAATTTGGTTGAATTTGATATGTTGAGACAAATCAATCGAGGAAATTAGCTCTTGTTTGAGTAGTGCTGCTGTTTTTTTTTTTTTTTTTTTATGTTGTTTGTGTTTTCTATTTATTGTGGTTAATGAATGTATGTGTATGCTATTGAATGTAAGAAGTTTAATCTCATGTTGTTCCGCTGGCCGTGGTGGAATGTTAGGTTTAGCGGCTGCGGCGATATCAGCTATGGTAATACATATATAGGTGTTGGTGACTTGGATGGTTGTGATGGACTGATGGTATATCAATGCTTTGTGGTAGTTGTTGTTGGTTTGGATGTACAATATTTGGTAACTTCTTAGGAGTTAGGAAGAACTTAACATCGCCGTTTGTTGAGAATGTTTTGTTCCTGGTCTGGCTGGGAGGTATAGGATAGGTCTATCTTGGCGTAGGTTGTTCGGGTGATTGTCGTGCTCGTAGTATCTTAGATGGTCATAAGTATGGTGGTATTTGAGATGGATGTGATATATGTTTTGGATGGCTGTGCTGGTTTGTGATTCATGGTGGTACCTCAACTAGGTACTTCTGGTGGTTGTGGAGGTTTAAGTGTACAAATTTTAGTACCTTGCTTGGAGGAACCTAAGATAGCAACCTTCCTTCATGTGCTCTCCATGTATAAGTTGCTGCTGGTTAAGACAATGTGGGCCTAAACTCTGGACAACCACCAATGCGGGGATCATGATGCTGGTGAGGTCATGTCATCAGTGTGAAGGATCTTGCATCTTTCTTTGTCGTTCCATGCTAAATATATAATTGTTGAAATTCTGCTTAATAGCTTAATCCATCTGCGGAAATCGGAATAGAGTTTGTGGTTGTTCTGGAGGCTCTATGTTGCTATTTGGGAACACTTTTGAGCTTGGAATAAAGCAACATTTTTGTCATTAGGTTTTAGCTATTGAAAGTTGAAATTTGGAACAAGATCCCTCTGATCTGATATTTTTTTGGCAAAGGTTCTCATATGGTGACTGCTATTGTGGTTCAATCCGACCTATAAGTACAACGTGTGATGTTATGTTTGGTTGAATGATATGTCACCATTTTTGTTTGGCTTGCTATTCGATAATTCAGCTTGTTTACTCTGCAAAATCTGTTCATTGTACAAATTATTTTTGGCAGAGAACACTGAAAGCTGGAAAACTGAATGAGAAGATCTTGAAATTGTTCATAGCTTCTGGCGACGACAAAGTTCTTTCCTTCATCAAGGAGCTCAATATCCAGCCAATAATTAATCCTGTTATTCCCACCCGTAAGTACTAGCCTTGATCTCTTGGTTGATTCATCATATCAGAGACAAGTTGAATGTGCTTTAGTCTGATAGATAACATTTTCTGCTTTCAGGATGCTGTGGGCGGTTCTGATTTTTTTCGTTGCATGATCTTCTGTGAAAGCCGTAGTTAGCTGTTTGTGGACTAAAATTGTGCATCTTTAATACTTTACAGACACCCAAAAATGGCCCAATTCAACATTAAGGATGATGATGTGGATATTGTGATTGGTGCTCTGCAGTCTGATCTCACATCTTTCATGAATGCATGGAAACCCATCTTCTCTCGATTTCACTTGATTATAGTCAAAGACCCTGACCTGAAGGATGATCTGAAGATTCCAGATGGATTCAATGTTAAGATCTATACAAAGGCTGAGATGGACAAGGCTGTTGGAGCCTCATTGACTTCCCAGCTTTTCTCTGGTTATTCATGTCGCTACTATGGCTATCTTGTCTCCAAGAAGAAATATGTTATCTCAATTGATGATGATTGCATCCCAGCCAAAGATGATAAAGGATTCCAAGTAGATGCTGTTGCTCAGCATCTTTTCAACCTTGCAACCCCTGCAACCCCTCTCTTTTTCAATACCCTTTATGACCCATTTCGCAAGGGAGCTGACTTTGTTCGCGGATACCCATTTAGTATGCGAGAAGGAGTGCCATGTGCTATCTCTTGTGGGCTCTGGCTCAATTTAGCAGACTTGGATGCTCCAACCCAAGCCCTTAAGCCCGAGCAGAGAAACACTAGATACGTAGATGCTGTTCTCACCGTTCCTGCAAAGGCCATGACTCCATTAAGTGGAGTCAACATAGGGTTTAACCGCGAGCTGCTGGGACCCGCTTTGTTCCCAGGTTTGAAGCTAACAAAGGAAGGAAAGTTAAGATGGGAAACCATGGAAGATGTGTTCTCTGGAATGTGTGCCAAGGTTGTGTGCGACCACTTGAAGCTTGGCATGAAAACTGGTTTGCCATACGTCTGGAGGGAGGAAAGAGGTGATGCAGTTCAGAGCTTGAAGAAAGATTGGGAAGGTATGAAGCTGATGGAGGATGCAGTTCCTTTCTTCGAGTCCATCAAATTGCCACCTGAAGCAGTTAAAGCGGAGGAGTGTATGTTGGAGATAGCGAAACTGGTGAAGGAAAAGTTTGCACATGAAAAGAATTCTGTGTTTATTAATGCTGCTGATGCCATGATCGAGTGGGTTAAGCTGTGGAAGAAGGAGGTGCCGGCTTCGGCTTAGAAACCGAAAGGCAGAGATAGATACAGTGTTTATTTTAGCCATATTTACCTAAAAGCAGTAGAAAATGAGAAGTTGAAGATGGCAATGGTTTGCTTATAAACGTGGTTGTGCTTGTTTTCTTGCAGCATTCGTGTTATCAGAATCGTGTAGATTAGGGATATCTCCTTTGTTGATTAGGGATATCGCCCCAAGTTGGAATGTTAACTTCAGTAAATCTATACATGATTACTTTTTATCAGCTGTTTTCAATTTGCTAGAAATATTCAATCTATGAAGATTTGATAAAATTTTCCTGCTGCTATCCTACCCAAGTTTTGTCGTGGGTGCTAGAATTGTTTTGTGTCCTGGAAAGTTTGATTTTGTTGTCTCAATGTTTTTTTCTTTTATTATTTTGTTGTCGTGGGTTACTAAATGCAATCTCATTTTACTAAACGCAATTCTAAAATTTTTGATTATTATATTCTCTCTTTAAAAAAACCTTCTCTCTAAAAAAATCTCTCCTTCTCATAATTACAAAAACATAAATTAACAAAGACCTAATTGACAAATTTATATTTGATACACAATGAACGATAATTTTGATCGAAACGAACTTTAATATGATGTAAGTACTTTAGTTTTTATTTTCTTCTGTAACTAATCAATTTCGTGGAATTTTCATGAAACATTTAACACTATTTCGTGCAATCCTCAAGAAACAGATTACACTGTTTCTTGTAAATTGAACAGAAGAGGTTAAATTGTTTTTAGTGATTGTATGAAATAGATAAAGTAATTTTGTGCAAATTATATGAAATAAGGTAATCTCCCATTCGGTCTTTGGACCTTCCTGGCATTCATAGTTTGACTGGGGACTAAGGATTGGGGTATATTTGTTTTACTTTATGAGAGAGAGGGAGTAAAGAGAGAGTGAGAGGAGTAAAATTAATCCAGACACTTACCCATTAGTGTTCAATCATTTCAAACCGTGTTTTTATAGATCCAACTATCCAAGAATTGTCTACCACCACAGTACCACACACATTACACGTATATAATCCAAGCTCTAGGCTCATTAACGAATATTTAGTTATATATTTTAATGTAACTTAGCCTCCATTCTTTTGAACTGAATTAACTAAACTGACGAAACTAAATTGAATTTATGAACTGAACTGAGAGAAACTAAACTGTAAAAAGTAGCTAAACTGAAAATAAGTCGAAAAGATCAGGACCTTATCATTGGAGTATGCTTTCAATCCAAGGCTCTAACAAGAAATTTTCTTACTGACTATGAGTAGATCGTCTAAATTTAATGTGGTACAATTGAATAAAAAATATAGATAAAATTATTTTCAAGTACATTACAATATCACAAAGTCTTATAAAAGACGGTCTCACGTTAGTCTTAACGTGAGACAACGTGAGACCTTAACTAATATACCTTAGCGTCTAACTAATATACTTCAGCACTTAACTAATTCATCCAGAAGCAATTTAAGGCTAGCATAACTAATAGGTGCAAGCGCTTAACTAATAGGTGCAAGCACTTAACTAATTCTACTGCTGGTTTGATGTACGCGCGTGATGTTAGCGGTCTCACGTTAACACTAACGTGAGACCGTCTCACCAAAGATGGACTCTTACAATATTTTAGATAGTGTAAAAGCTCATTATGATTTATACAATAAATGATGCCAAGACTAACGTTTATTGCTTGATTTGATTGAAGTTTAATTTATCGAGAGAAAAATTAAAGTTTGATCAATGCTCTACATAAAGGGACCACCTTATAATGGGATATGTGATGAGTTGATGACTTTTTCATTATATCTACCTCTTGTTTGATGTATTGGAAGTTCAACAATGCTCAAAGTTAGAAACACCCCTTGTCCAACATGAAAGAATTATCTAGTATTTTTTCTGCAACAAAAGGGTATTATTTGTGAGATAAAATATTCATTTGTTGCATTTAAAACGAAACAGAGGAAATATATCTTTTATTTATATAGGGAAGTACATTAGAACATCTTGTTGGATAATGGGCTAAATGAATTGGTAACATACAAGCACGCGCCAATAGGGTTGGGCTCGTGGCGAGCGGGGGCTGCGGGTCTGTGGTCCTCTTTGGACCATAGTCAGTTTTGAGTTGAAGCTAATTGCAAGAATCGTGTTCTTGCCGTTATTAGCAAGATACTTAGCCGTTTCTTCCGAGATTTGTGCCTTGATTTACTTTCCTTATTTTTAGCCTTCCTGTTTCTCATTGATTATGTTCCTCTTATAAATCTCGTCTCTTCCCATCAGTTTTAATACACAGAAGAACCTAAACACACAAAAATTCTCTCTCTAATATTGGGCAACATTCTAATCTCCAACTGTAGCTTGTGAGTGCACACAAACTATGGTGTTGTGCTAATCTTGGAGGGTTATCACGATGATTCTACTTGCACCGGGGTAGCAAAGAATCGTCTTTTAGGATAGTGGTTCTCCCACGTCACATCGATTTTAATTACATTCTTTTCTAGTAAGTTATTTATTTTATTGCAACAATCTAAAAGACGATTATGGCTTCCAAATTCACTATTCCTAACATGTCCAAACTAGAACCGTTACATGGTAAAAGCTATAAACGTTGGGCCATTAGGATGCAATCTTATTTCGAACAAATTGATGTCGTGCATGTTCTTGATGATGTAACCTCACCTTCTGATGAAAATGTCTAATGCTTTGCTTGATATATATATTTTGTTTGACCAAGCTAAGAACATCTGGGATGCACTTAAGGGGAAATATGGGACTGATGATGCTGGAACTAAACATTATTGTGTTAGTAAGTGGTTAGGTTTGTTGATGATAAACCTATAAGTGACCAAGTCCATGACTATGAGAATATCAGTATTGCTATGGCTGGTGAAGGACTCTATATTTGTGATTATACCCTTGCCATATTGTTGATTGAAAAACTGTCTCCCTTATGGAAAGACTTTCGTAACTAGTTGATGTTTAAAGAGACAAACCTAACATTAGAGGAGCTCATAGGTCACCTGATAATTGAGGAGGAAAACCGTATTAAGGATAAAGGGGCCAATGTTTTTGGTAGTTCTTCTAAGGCGAATCTGGTGGAACCTAAGACCTCAAGCAATTCTGGTATTACTTTCGAAAAGGATTTTAAACCCCAAGGAGGAGTACAAAATTATAAATTCAGGGGAAACTGTCATAATTGTGGCAAGCCAGGTCATAAAGCCAAAGACTACAAGAGTAAGAAGAAATCTGGACAGAACCAAGCTAACGTTGCAGAAACTGTTGATGACTTTGTAGTTGTTGTGTCAGAGGCAAATCTGGCAAGTAATGTCAGTGAATGGATTGTTGATACTAGAGCAACAAGACATATATGCACCAACCAGAACATGCTTTTACGACAAAACTGATGACGAGAATGTGTTCATGGGTAACTCAACATCTACAAACGTTCAAGGGAAAGGGAAGATAATTCTCAAACTCAGTTTTGGAAAGCTTCTCACTCTTACTAATGTTTTACATGTTCCTGAAATGCGTAGGAATTTAATGTCTAGTAGTTTGCTTATGAAGCTGGTCTTAGACTTGCTTTTGAATATGATAGGCTTGTTCTTACTCATAATGGGGGAATTTATAGGGAAGGGGTTTTTATAATGGGGGGCTCTTTATTCTTAATGCTTCTGTTGAGACTATGAATAAAATGGCTAGTACTTCTTTTGCTTATATTGTTGAGTCTATTGATTTGTGGCATGCAAGGTTGGGTCATGTTAATGTTGCTTCTATTTAAAGGCTTAAACATTTGAATTTAATTCCAAACTTCTCTAAAACTGAATTTTCAAAATGCGAAGTATATGTTGAAGCCAAATTTGCAAAGAAGCCATTCAAATCAATAGATAGACAGACTGAAGTACTATAGCTTGTTCATAGTGATTTGGGGGATTTTAAAAATCATGAGAGCAAGGGTGGTAAAAGGTATTACATTACTTTTGTTGATGACTGTTCTCGTTTTACTATGGTTTATCTTCTCAGGTCAAAAGATGAAGCAAAGAAAATGTTCCTCAAATACAAGGCCGAGTAGAAAATCAGCTAGATCGAAAGATCAAGCGACTTAGGAGTGACAGGGGTGGAGAATATGACCCTAACTCTCTTAAAACCTTTTGTGAGCAGAATAGTATAGTTCATGAAACGACAACCCCTTATACCCCTGAGCAAAATGGGATTGCTGAAAGAAAAAATAAGACTCTTAAGAACATGATGAATGCCATGCTTATTAGTTCCAGCTGGGTATCTGGTAATGATAAAATTAACTCCACTAGTGGCTATGTTTTTACACTAGGTGGTGGAGCTGTATCTTGGAAATGATGCAAGGAATCTCATACTGCTATGTCAACTATGGAATCTGAATTTATTGCTCTTGAATTGGCTGGTCATGAGGCAGATTGGTTGAGAAACCTGCTTGTAGATATTCAATTATGGGGGAAGCCAGCTCCTTTAGTTGCTATGCATTGTGATTCACAAGTTGCTATTGCTGTTGCAAATAACCATGCCTACAATGGAAAGTAAAGACATATTCGTCTGAGACACAAGGCAATTAAGGACCTTCTGTCAAATGGAGTGATATCACTAGACTGTAAAGTCCGAAAAGAACACTGCGGATCCGTTCACAAAAGACACTATGTAGAAAACTAGTTTTGGAAACATCGAAAGGGATGGGCTTGAGACCCATTGATTGAATTGTAAGTAATGAACTCTCACTCACTACGAGTTCAGGGGAGAACATTATGTAATAATTAGATGTTTGATTATGAAAGTGCTTGTCACATTGTGAATGAGGATGAGCAAAAGGCTCTTAATGAACCATATCCATATGTTTGGTGGTGTGATGTAGCTCACACTTGACAGGATTCACCTAAGTAGGTGTGGAAGTGTGGCCGCTTCCTATGAGAATTGATTGGGTCGATTCTCTAGAACACCTATGAGTATCCAAGTATTGGATGTATGGCCAGTATAAGGCGTCACTATTATTCTCAGAGTATCAAAACTTTCTACATTAATAATTGCGTGTTTTGAGTGAAATGTCTCTTAGTCCCCACTAAGTTTAAGACTAAGGTCACTTAATAGGAAGAAGACCTTAGCTTAATGTCACTAAGTGTTAATTCATGTCATAAGACATTCACACTAATGCGATTGTTTTGCTCTTGCCCAAATCATTCTTCTTTTCTTTTCTCATATGTTGGACCTGTGGGGGATTGTTGGAAGTTCAATAATGCTTAAAGTGGAAATACCCCTTGTCCCACATAGAAGAATTATCTAGTATCTCCTTTGTTTATATAAGGAAGTACATTAGAACATCTTGTTGGATAATGGGCTAAATGGATCGATAACCACACACGTGCGCGCGCCAATAAGGTCGGGCTCATGGCGAGCACGGGCTGTGGGTCTGTGGTCCTTTTCGGACCCCAGTTAGTTTTGAGTTGACGCTAATTGCAAGAATTGTGTTCTTACAGTTATTAGCAAGATACTTAGCCGTTTCTTGCGAGATTTATGCCTTGATTTATTTTCCTTATTTTTAGCCTTCCTGTTTCTCTTTGATTTTGTTCCTCTTATAGATCCCGTCTCTTCCCATCAGTTTTAATACACTGAAAAACCTAAACACACAAAAAAATCTCTCTCTGACATTGGGCAACATTTTGATCTCCAACCGTAGCTTGTGAGTGCACACGAACTATGGTGCTGTGCTAATCCTGGAGGGCGCTCGCGGTGGTTCTACTTGCACTGGGGTAGCACATAATCGTCTTTTAGGAAAGTGGTTCTCCCACGTTGCAACGAATTTAATTACATCATTTTCCTGTAAGTTATTTATTATATTGCAACATGATGTTCATCTAATAAAATAATACACCCTTCGTCTCTTAAAGTTCTTTCTATCTACAATGTTGGCACTATTTATAAATTAGTATATTTTCTTAAGTTTTTATCAATAAATAAAAAAAGATATACTTATATAAGGTCTTGATTGCTTGATTCGTCTCATCGAAAACATTAGTAATTAATTAATATCAAACTTTATAGTTCTTATTAATATGTAATCAAAAGATATTAATGTTACAACACAGATGACAGATCACAGACCTAAAACGTAGAAATAAGAAAAACTTCATTTGACTGAGGGAGTGGTTACTAAACTTAATTACTATTAAATAGTCAGAATTATTGATGATCGATTATCTATACAAATATATTAAAAGGCGTGCATAAACAAGAAACAGTGTCACGTGGCGCTCTCCTTAGGGAGTTTTAGTTCATATAATCCATGTACAATAAAAAATGTAGAAATTGTGTAGTATAAGATTTGATCCCGAGACCTCAAGTGCATATACTAAAGTCTTAACCACTAGACTAAGTTTTATTCAGTGTTATATTATAAAGTATTATATTAATAAAATAAATTTTTTCTTACGCGGGGCATAGCCCGGGCCTAATAACTAGTTAAAAATCAAATGTTGTGATTGCATAAGTTGCTCTCAAAGTACATATCTATTATATAAGGGAAAAGGAGGGGACACCAAAAATGGTAAACCCTTTTATACCTTTAAGTAATAAAATACAAACTCACCATCTTTTACCATTATGCCCTCAATTAACAAAATATTTACATCATCTTTGATTTATTGATTTTCAAAAAACGGAAGAAAAATATACAATAAATTTTAGAAACAAATTTTCATATATATTATTACGCATTGCGTGCATACGAGACTAGTAGTAGTTATGCAACAAAACTTTGAAGGCATATTATAATAACCGTTAAAAACTAAAGGGTGTTGTTGCAGGATCAAAATAGCCATGGCTTTCCCGCTAAACTCTCTAAACTATAGTTACCCCTAAACAGAATCCGTGCCTAACAATTGGCATGGTTGATTTCTCCCTTCTTATTCTTATAAATACTAATTACATCAACAATTTTGTGATCTTCAACATTAAAAGTCGCTAATCAAATAAATTCAAATTAGTGAAAAAGACAACACTATTAAAAATGACAAGCCTATCTTTCTCTATAGTTGCCAGAAGAAGCATCCTCAATTTTAAGGTTCTCCAGACAATTACCCGAAGATATGTTCAATCTGTAAGTCCTACTTGCTTCGTTCCGTCATTTTCCCCTTCAAATTCGATGTATCATACTGTATGACATATAGCCTAAATATATATTAACCATAAATCTTCGCCATTATAAACAAAACAATCATATGGAATCTTATTACTTTGTCTCATTTTATTTTTTAAATTTTTCCACAATAATAGTAATGTATAAATAAAAATATTATCCATAAATAAGAACTGGTATTGAAAATTGAGGAAAAAAGAAACAAAGGGAAGCATTATATTGGAATAAATGGAGTAATTGCTAGATTTGTCTTTTTGTGTTTTTTGGGTAAATATTCTATCTTTTTCCTTAATGCGTAATTAAAAATATCTATAGTTACTAGGATTCAAACACATTACCTTCGAAATAAAATGTGAGAGTTTAACCACTAATCTATTACACTTTTCATTTTTCAATGCTTAAGATAACATAATAAATCTTATATTTATATGTAACTATAAAAATATGTAGACAAATTTTGATCTTTAACCCTTTTATTAAGTAATATAATTTTCTTACCCAAATTCCATTGAAATTGTTTTTTTTTATACCCAATTCCTTAGAAGTGTTTTTTTGAACAACTTAATCATGCCATAACGTCCATTTTCCAATTTCGCACTAGATAGAATATTACGAAAAGTTAATAGAATCAATTATGAAATTTATTATGAATAATAATATATTTGATAATTGTAACTGAACCGGGGCGTCGCCGAGTCAAAATACTAGTTAATATTTAAAGATTGTGTGAAAGAGAAGTTTAAGTAGTAATATGGTATGGAGGGAGTGGTAAAAGTAGCAATCAACCAATCATGAAGACATATGAGATGGTATTGGTTTATGAAAACATTTCCAATAGGTAATATGTTATTACATGCTCTTTGTGTCTTTTATTATTTGCTACATTGACTGTTTTTCATTTTTCGAGATACAACTTCAAACATTAATATCTTGAGTTATGTAAAGAGAAAAGTTATAAAAATTATATATTAGAAAGTACACATTGAGAGAAATCAAACATCTCGTATGACTATGATTTTTTCCTTACGTATAAAATATAAAAGTTTGTCATGTGAATAGTGCTTAGAAATGAAATGTAGCAAGTAAAACAAACGGAGGGAGGATATTATTAGGTGATCAAGAGGATAGAAATCACTAAATATTACAAACAATCTTTTTTGTAAGACATGTGTGTTACGTTGTTAGCTTTAGTATGAGTGATTAGGAATGGATGCCATCTAGTTGAGTTGGTAAGGTCTTGTGCGGGAGGGGGTGTTACTCAAGACTTGATATTGAATCCCGTTTACATCACTTCAATTAGTCGCTCATCTAACCAAAAAATGAGTGCTTAGAAAAATATGAAAACTAATTTTTGACCGAGGGAGAGTAACGAATAAATGAAATTTACCCTAATTGAAGAAACAAGCTGAATCCGGATCCTCATGCAGTCACACACCCGCACTATCAACCTCAGCCAGTATTTGATTACGTTCTCCATATCAATCCGGCCAAAATTTGATAAGGCTATATATAATTACGAATTATCTTCTAAGTTCTATGTAAATTGTAATCTAAAAATATATGGACTGATGAAATGTGACTTTGATCATATGAAGGGACCAGGCTCAACCTCTCACGATGCAACAAACGCCGCAAAACGAGGTCTTAACGAGGCACTAAGGACCGGCGAAAACCTGAAGAATCAGGCTACCTCCAGCGCTGAAAACGTACCATTTATATAAAATGCACGTTATATATCTAACCAAATTTTATGTGCTATATGTACTTAGTCTAACAAGCTTACATTTCGCTGTTTTTTCCCCCTTAAAATCATTAGATGGCTGATAGTACAAAGGATTCAGCTCACGGTGTAGCAGATAAAGCAAAGCAAGCAGCGCATGGTGCTTGGGAATCAGCCAAGGAAACAGCCCATAAGACTAAGGACAATGTGTTTGGCAAGGCTGATGAAGCCAAGGAAAGCGTTAAAGAGACCGCGAAACGTAGCATGAACACCAAGAAAGATCCCAACTGTTAAAGGCCCCTAATTAAGTGGTTAACAAAATATAATTATACATTAATCATCTTCATGGATGATGAAGAACCCTTATAGTTGTACTAGCTAGCTAGCTTTTAAGTTCTCATAAACGTAATTTGAACAATTTTGCTTTTTATTAAGTTCAATCTCATGCTAGTAGTATGAGGTTGAATCTTTATAGGATTTCTAGTTATTTCTCTTTCATTTATGTGGGATTGTAATGGAAGAACCATGGTTTCAACTTACCATATATGATATATATATATGCAATAAAAGTCACACATAAGGGCCATAGTACTTCCCAGTTCCCCCTTTCTAAATTTACCCTTAATTGTCATCATGCATCAAGGTTAATTCCTCAGTCGTCGAAAAACTGGATCCAGATTTTCCACACGTCTTGTCCAAACAAAATTGCTGGAGTCGTGTGCACAGGAGCTTAGTGCTTGGGCGAAGGCCACGTTTGGGGACATCAAGGAAAAAAATCAAGGAAAAAGAAAAAGAGGTGCTGGAGTGGCAAGCCCACAGACCCGACAATGTGATGATGGAAAAATAAGTATAGCAGCCAAACTGATGAGTTGCACAGGCTTGAAGAGTCGTATTGGTTTGCTCGAGCCCGAGCAAATGAATTGAAGGACGGTGATAAGAACACCGCCTATTTCTACCGTAAAGCAAATCAGCGGAAAAAACGAAACTGGTTCGGGTAAAAAACTGGAATATGATATTTGGGGAGTCGTCTCAAGCCGTACCCCCGTCCATTTCGAACAAGCCTCGTTTGGTCGGCTATAATCCTGCAAAATAAGGAAACCTACCCCGGGGTGCCTCGGGAACGCCCCTCCGACGATCAAATCAGTAAATAACTTTGTGGAGGGAGAAAGTAGTGAGAGAAGTTCTCAAGTGGCCTAAATTAGATACATACCTAAGTTATGGGGATGCGTTCCCTATTTATAGGGAGTTGTTTAAGACGTGAATTGCGACTTGTATTGCCAATGGGGGAATTCTCGTCCCTTCAGTGATTATGGGCCTAACAAGGGTATGAACTGATATGTGAGGCTTAGTTTCCGGTGGGTACTTTTGCCTTGTAATATGTTGTTGGGCTCGCCATATTTTGGGCCCAAACAGAAACACTATTAAGAGATTGAAGAATGATGATGGTGTTTGGAAGGAAAAGGAGGAGGAAATGGTCGAAGTGGTGCCGGATTATTTTACACAGATTTTTTCATCTTCATCACCCTCCCATATGGAGGAAGCAATTGTTGGCTTATCTGAAAAAGTTAGCAATGAAGCAAATGTGGCTCTAATAGTGACGCCAACTGCAGAGGAGATTCATGGTGCTCTTTCCCGAATGCACCCAAACAAGGCCCCTGTAATTATTGATGGTATGCATCCTCTTTTCAAAAAATATGGCATATTGTTGATTCTGATATATATTATTGACTATATACAACGTTGGTGGCATGAGTTGAGTGACTTGTTTGATCTTAATTGTATTGTGTTAGACCTATTAGTTTCTATAACGTTGTATACAAAATTATTTCAAAAGTAATAGCTAATAGGTTGAAAGTAATCTTACTGAAACTTATTTCACGTCATCATGATACTTCTGTTTATGGGAGATTAATGACTGATAACGCATTAGTTGCTTTTGAGATTTTCCATGGAATGAAACAGAGATGTGATGGAAAACAGGGTGAAATGGCTCTAAAGCTTGATATGAGCAATTCTTACGTTAGGGTTGAATGGTCTTTTCTAGAACGTGTGATAATTAAGTTGGGGTTTGGTGAGTCGTGGATTAATAAGGTCATGATATGTTTGTCTAGTGTGTCGTATGCTTTCAAGTTGAATGGGAAGGTGATGGGAAATGTTATACCAGATAGAGGACTTCGGCAGGGAGACCCGTTGTCCCCTTATTTATTTCTCCTACGAGCGGAGGCTTTTTCGGCTCTGTTGACTGGTGTAGTGGACATGGGGAAATTCATGGAGCTCAAGTGTGTCGCGGTGCTCCCCGTGTGTCACATTTTTTTTTTGCAGATGACAATATTCTTTTTACTCGACCTACACTTCAGGAATGCTTAAAAGTGGTTGATAATCTTAGTACGTATGAACGGGCATCTGGTTAGAAAATTAATTTCACTAAGTCTGAAGTGGCTTCTAGTAAAAATGTGGATGTTATGGGAAGACATGAAATTAGAAATATGCTGCAGGTGAGAGAGGTTGACAGACATGAGAAGTATTTGGGGATCCCGACAATGATTGGTCGTTCAAAGAAAATAGTGTTCTCTATGATTAAAGAGAGGGTGTGAAAAAAATTGTAGAAGGATTTTTTTTTTTGGCTTGAGCAGGAAAGGAGGTTCTTATGAAGGCTGTCACACTAGTAGAAAAAGGACGATTTGCGTTCCCTGATTTGCGTCGCACAAACACGGAAACGACGCACAGTTAGGATTTGCGACGCATGTAGGGAGCTGTGCGACGCAAATCACAAAAATCTCTCCAGCAGGTGCGCAGAATATGCGTTGCACCATCCTCACATGCGATGCAAATTAACAATGTGCGTCGCTTGTTGCGTATGTGCGACGCATATTCCACGCACCAGTTGGAGAGATTGGTTCCCAATGTGCGTTGCACAATATAAAGGTGCGTTGCAAAAGGCTAATGTGCGTCGGACCCCTTGGCCCATCCGACGCACATCAGCCCACCCAATCTCCTTTTAATTTTCCCAAACCCTAAAAATACTCTTAACCTAAAAATTTCTCCCAGCCGCGTCTAACGTCTTCCTCTCTTTCTCTCTCTCTCTCTCTTTCACTCGTCGATTTGCGTCTCTCTCTCTCTCTCACCCTCAAACCCTAAAAAAACTCCAGCCACTCTCTCTCACCCTCTCGCGTCTCTCTCTCTCTCACCCTCAAACTCTCTCTTTCTCACCCTCAAACTCTCTCTCTCTCCGCCGAACGAACAACGAACAAACACTCTTCGTCGACGGCGTATAATCAACTTCGTCGATGGCGTACAACAGAACAACGAAAAAACGTCTCTCTCTCCGGCGACTTGGTTTTTTATGGATGAAACTCTCTCTCTCCGGCGACTTCGAGTTTGATATGAACGAATATTGACAGGTTCTTTTTTTTTTTCAAATTTTCAATCTGATTTTATAATTTCCAAGTCTACAATTTTCTTTTTTCAGATCTACAATTTCGTTTTTTCATTTTTCATTTTTCATTTTTCATTGTTTAGATCTAATTTTTTTTCAGATCTACAATTTCTGTTTTTTTACTTTTTATATCTGATTTTTTATTGACTTTTTTTTTTTTCTTATTTTCATTTCCAGATCTGTTTTTGGTTTTTCTGGAAGTCTTCTTCATCGGAAATTGAAGGAAATTGAAGTTTTTGGTGTTTTTGCCTTCCATAACCAGTTTCATTTTGTGTAGGAGTTGTAAATTATGGAATTTTAGTGGTTTATTGTTTTGTATTCGAGTTGTAAATTATGATATTATGATATTGTGGAATTATGTTTGTTTATTCTGTTGTGTTCGAATCGAATGCCTTCTTCTTCTGTTCGAATGCAATATAGTTTGAATTTTGGTGGTTTATGGAATGTAGTAAGCTTGTTCAATATTTTCATTTCATTTTGTTAGTGTATTTTGTTATTCTACGCAGATTCTTGTAGTTTGAGATCTGATTCTTGTAGTTTGCAAGTTTGCACCTCATTCCTAGTTTTTTTTTAATTAAAAATTTTTTTTTTTTTAAATTGCAATTTGCGTCGCACGTAGCCCAAGGTGCGACGCAAATCACTCATCTCCGTCGCACCCTAGGCGATGTGCGACGCACATTTCCCTTGGCTGCTGGGGATGGAATTGGGGGGCTGGCAAGATCCACTTGCGTCGTACCGTATAAAGGTGCGACGCAAATAGCTGAACCATCTGCGTCGTTTCCGCATACGACGCAGATCGTGTCTGAGTCATTTGCATCGAGGGCTTTGCCGTCGCACCATAGTCCGACGCAAATAGGCGCCTCACATCCGACGCAAATTGCCTTTTCTGTACTAGTGTCACCCAATCGATTCCAACATATATGATGAGTTTGTTCAAGATTTCGGATGGTATATTAGATAACATCTATGCAATGTGTGCTCAATTTTGGTAGGGCGCGAAGGGGATGGAAAGGAAGATGCACTGGGTGAGTTGGGACAAACTTTGTATGCCGAAATCTCATGGAGGTATGGGTTTTAAAGACTTGAAAGTGTTTAAACCAAGCCCTTCTAGCTAGATAAGGATGGCGATTGATATGTGACAAGGAGTCTTTGGCAGCCCAAATTCTTTATGTTCGATATTTTAAAAACGGTGACTTTCTTGGTGCATTGAGAGGATACGATCCTAGTTATGTTTGGCGGAGTATATGGGGCGCCAAAGCATTACTATTGGAGGGCCTAAAGTGGAGGGTGGGAGATGGTCAATCAATCATGGCATGGGGTGATGTGTGGCTGCCTAGTGAGTCTGCTGTTGTGGTACCAACGCCAAATTTGGAGAGCCCAGCCGAGTTAAGAGTTTTAGAGCTCATTTATAGAGATGTGATGCAATGGAATGACCAAGTAACAGGCTAAAGTCGTATCACCTAATAAAAAATAACATAAGGTCCACTAACTAGTAGTCAGGGGAGTCAGGATCGAATCTATAGGAAGAAAGTTATATTATTGTATCTGAACTCTAATATTCTACTAACTAAATCAGATGAAGATGGTTGTGTTACTAAACTAAGAAAATAACATAATTAAACACGAAGGTATGAATCAATTACTAAAGAACTAGGCTTATGGATCACTATGCATACAACTCAAGAAATCATAACAACCACCCAATATTACCTCCCTCAAAGATCGCCTAGCCGCTCTCGCATCAAGGATCAATTTTCCTAATGATTGAAAGTCTATACGGTATCTCTCCTCTCGAAGTAGATTCGGTATAGCGATATTAGAAATATAAATCAGGTCTAACCTATAATTCTAGCATGAAGGATTCAACCACAGGAAACAATTGAAATACAAGGCAATTAGACTAATCTATCAATCCCTCATTGCATACATATATCTCCACAATCCTAAAAATAGAACTACTCACTCATATTTATGAAAACAATAACAAAATCAGTATAAAAACTCATACTTTTAAACATTGCAAATAACTAAGAAAGTAATATGATCAACAATAGAGAAAGCAATAAAGAAAGATTATCAAATTGAAGAATTGTATTGGACTTATGAATAATCCAAAAGGTTTGATCTTGAATTCAAAGCGAAAAACAATAAATTAGGGTTCTTAAATCACTCTTTAGAGAAAACTATGAAAACTAATGGCTAAAACAAAGATCGATGAATAAAGGAAATTCTAATTTTTGCTATTTATACTAGCCTAAAAACAAATAGGAAAAGTCTTATAAAGTAGCCCGAAATTAATTGATCATTGAATGCGCGTGTTGGGCCACCGCCCGATCGGGCCAAGTATGCCCGATGCAATCGGGCTCATTAAATTGGAAACAACCCAAAAATTATACGCGCATGATGCGATTGGGTCGACCCGCCCGATGACATCACACCGGCTACTATCCCACCAATGTGCACATCAGAATCTTCATGGTCGCTCGATCAGGATTCAACAATGACTTACGACAGGGCATAAGCGCCCAATTGGGCCTGCAACAAAGTCGTTAGTGTCTCTTGGGCGCCTGATCGGGCATGGCCCCTTTTCTTCGTTTCTTGGCTTCAAGTGCCAAGTCTTCAGCTCTTCTTTTGCTCAAGGGTCCCGGAAAGTATCCTCGGGATTGGGACTCAGCATCAAACCTCTTTAGTCTAGTGTAGCGGTCATGTAACAGTAGAAAATAGGGAAAAATTCCCTAAAACCTGCAATTTGACACAAATAGCAAACCGCAACTAGATGGAGAAAGTTAGTACAAAATGGCTCCTAAGAGCACCGTATACATCATTTTTAGCAGATAAGTAGGGGGAAAACTCTATATAAAATGATAACATCAAACTCCCCCAAGCTAAACCTTTGTTATTCCCTAGGCAAAGCATAACATGAATATTAATAAAATTGCTTCACCCCTCAAATAAGAAATTCGAACTCAAACATTTGGGCAATTGGTTTATTGTCATATAGAAAAGTTTCAGATTTTATCATGCTATAAGAAAACTATTATCTCCGACACACACGATATTGAGGAAGAAAGAGAAAGGATACTAATAATAATAGTAATAATACTAATACTAAGACAAATTCTAATACTAAGACAAATACTAATAATAAGAATTTCTAAAAAAAGAAATAAAAAGGTGAAAATGTTAATTCAGATACACAAAAGAGTAGAGTGAGATAGAGAGAGGAGGAAGAAACAAGATGGGTAATGGTTAAAGGGAGAAGTAGAGAATATGAGGATGAAGATGAGAGAAATAGGAGGTAGTAAGAGATGGTCATAACTTAGACTATATTTAAGTATAATTAAGAAAGAGATAAAGAATATTAATAAATCATTTCCTGTAACTTGCGAAGCTATAAAATATTGGTTGGAAAAGAGGAGGGAGAAAGTGGGATCAAAATTTTAAAATCTCAAAGCCATATAATTAAATAAGCATCATACATATTTGATACTCTTTAATTCAGTCAAACGAAACTCATTATTTCTGTTCTTTATGCTCAAAATCCATTCACAAAATATTAATATTAAAAATCACTATAACCTTTGCTAGTTGTTACATTAGCGAACTAATATATCTAAAGTAATCCATTTATTAAACTTTTATATTTTAAGTTTAATCATAAATATAGTACGAATGTAGTATATTTTTGAAATCAACGCACACATCGTGTGCATATGAAGCTAGTATATGTAGAGAATTTGTGGATATCATTTTTTTTCTTATGGTAACCTTTTTTTTTTTTTTAAGAAAGTTAGTGTAAAATTTTAAGTGCATATATATACTTCTCTCTAGTTTAATGGATATGGGGTATTTTTCATCAATTAAACCATTCTGGTTATTTTTTCCAGTTATATATCCAAACTCGGATTTTAAGGTTGCAATTCATCAACACCTTTTAATCTTTTATTGATTTATATTTTATATGAGTTTGGGACTATATTGACTAGAATATTAACGAACACATAATGAGATTCATTATGTCACACAGGTGAATAGTAATGCCTAGAAATAAAATAGTGAATAGTAAATAATCACCTAATAGTCAAAATTATCATGTGAATAATGCCTAGAAATAGAATATAGTAAGTAAAAAAAAAAAGACAGTTAGTATACTATTAGGTGATTAAGAGGATATAAATTACCTGACTATTACAAAGAATCATTTTTGTAAGACACGTGTGTTAGTTTTGATATAAGTGGTTAGAAGCAGATGACACCTAGCTTAGTTGGTAAAGTCTTGGAGATCGGTACTCAAGATTTAATCCTGTTACTACTGCAAGTAATTGCTTATTTACCCCAAAATATGAGTGGTTAGGAAAATATGAAAACTAATTTTAGACTGAAAGAGAGTAACGAATAAATGAAATACCCTAATTGAAGAAACAAGTTGTGTATTTCAAGATTTGAAGCCATTACCTCTCACTTAATATGCTAATGCAGTAAATGCACTAATCAACTAAGGGCCTGTTCTTCCCAACTTATTTTCAGTTCAGTTCAGCTCCAATAAGTTCAGTTCAGCTCCAATAAGTTCAGTTCAATTCAGTTCAACTTCAATAAGTTCAGTTCAGTTCAGTTCAGTTCAGTTCAGCTCCAATAAGTTCAGTTCAGTTCAGTTCAGCTCCATTCTTTTATAACCATTTTGTTAAATATTATTATTATGTTGGTATAATTTAGGGCCTGTTCTCCCCAGCTTATTTTCAGTTCAGTTCAATTCAGTTCAGTTCAGTTCAGTTCAATTCAGTTCAGTTCAGATCAGTTCAGTTCAATTCAATTCAGTTCAGTTCAGTTCAGTTCAATTCAGTTCAGTTCAGATCAGTTCAGTTCAGACCAGTTCACTTCAACTCTTGACAATACCTTTACTCTCACATATCACTATTCATTTCAGTTCAGTTCAGTTCAATTCAGTTTAGTTCAGTTCAATTTAGTTCAGTTCAGTTCAGTTCAGATCAGTCCAGTTCAGTTCAATTCAATTCAATTCAGTTCAGTTCAGATCAGTTCAGTCCAGTTCAGTCCAGTTCAGTTCAGTTCAGCTGTTTTATGCCGAAGAGAACAGACCCTTATTTTACTTATTATTATTATTATTATTATTATTATTATTATTATTATTATTATTATTATTATTATTATATTATTATTATTATTATTATTATTATTATTATCATCATCATTATTATTATTTAAATATATATCATTACTATTAAGTATTATTATTATTATTATTATTATTATTATTATTGTTTCTATATATATTTTTTATTATAGCTTTACTCAATATTATTAGGAGGAACATAGTTTAGGTCAAAGCACAAATAAACCCACTTTTTTTAGCCCATAAACCAATCAAATTGCGTCAAGATATTTTATGATGTAATTTTCGCGGTCCAACCCAATCATTATTTTTATTACTAAATATTTTTATATTATTAAATCTAATTATTAAAATAGTAATATTAATTTACTTCTTAGATATTATTGTTATTATATATCATCATCAAGTATTAATATTAATACAAATAATATAAAATAATTATTATTAAATATCATTATTATCATTAATTATTATTATTATTATTAATTTATGATTATTAATATTATTTATTTATAACTATCATTTTAAAATATCCAAAATACTAGTATTATTATTATTCATTATTATTACTTATCATTATAATTATTATTTAATATTCATATTATTATTGTTTAAAATATTATTTATATATTTATTACATTCAATTTAATTCAATTTAGTTTAATTCAATTCAATTCAATTTAATTCAGTTGAGTTCAGTTCAGTTCAGTTCAGTTCAGTTCAGTTTAGTTCAGTTCAGTTTAGTTCAGCTCCAATAAGTTCAGTTCAGTTCAGTTCCGCTCCAATAAGTTCAGTTCAGCTCCAATAAGTTCAGTTCAACTGTTTGAGAATATTTATAGTACACCTGGGTGTACCATGCTCATGGTACACCCAAGACTATTTTTTCCAAATGAGCAAAATGAGCGAATGAACAAATGAGCAAAATGAACAAATAAGCAAATGAGCAAACATTTCTACTCATTTAAGAAAATGAGCAAACACTTTTATTACAAAATGAACATAGCAAATGAGTAAATGAGCAAAATGCCCATGTGAGCAAATTTGGTGTCAAATGAGCACCTGAAGTTCTAATTTATTACAATAATACCCCTGGGTGTACCATGCTCATGGTACACCCGCGTGTACCATGAGTGAACTCCAGCTGTTTTATGCCGAAGAGAACAGGCCCTAAGGTACAATACTCATGTTGGTATTTGTGAGGGAAAAAAATATTTAAAAATAAAATACTATTTCTAATTTGAAAATTTCAGATACACATTGGTAAATAATCTCATTTGCTAAACGACGCCCTAAATTTTCCCATTAACGCCCTAAATACGTATAATATACGTATTTTTTCATTTTCAGATTTTCTTCCTTCTAATACCTTCATTCTTCTCCCCTCTTCTCCCACATCAGACATCACCATTGGGCACCGGTTGAACACCACCACCGTCGCCGCACCACCGCCGCCCCACCGCCGCCGCTGCACCAGTACCGCCGCCGCACCACACCGCCGTAATCCCACCCTCCTCTTCTCTGTTTCTTCATTGACAGATCTGATTTTTTTAAAAAAAAAAAAAACAGGGGAGCGTCCACCAAGGACGCCCCACCATCGGTGGAGGCGTCCTTGGCAGGCGCCTCACCATGTGGTGGAGCGCCTGCCAAGGACGCCTCCACCGGTGGTGGGGCGTCCTTGGTGGGCGCCCCTTTATTTTCTGATTTTTTTTTTTTGAAAAAAAGGGAGGCGCCCACCAAGGACGCTCCACCACCGGTGGAGGCGTCCTTGGCAGGCGCCTCACCATGTGGTGGAGCGCCTGCCAAGGACGCCTCCACCGGTGGTGGGGCGTCCTTGGTGGGCGCCCCTTATTTTTTTAAAAAAAATTCAGAAAAAAAGGAAAAAAAAAACACAGGGAAGAAGGTGGTGGTCTGTTGGGGTAAGGTGGTGGACGCGCTGCTGGCGGTGGTGCGGATGGTGTGGTGGTGGTGCTGGTGCTGCTGGTGTGGTGGTGGTGCTGATGGTGGTGGTGGTGGAAGTAAACTTTTGAGATTGGAGGAGAGTTAGGGAGGTGAGTTAAGGGGAGGAGAGAGAAAAAAAAAATACAAAGTATATAAATACAATACAAAAATACTGTATTTAGGGCGTTAGTAGGAAATTGTAGGGCGTCGTTTAGCAAAGCCCATAATTGGGTGTATCGACCAAGAGTATCGACCAAGACAATAACAAATAAAATTTCTAAAACTCATTTAGGGATGTCAATCCTTGATAGAAATATTAAATCCAAATGTACCTAGCTGTCATCCACTTTGCATCCTTTTATTTCTAATTTCGTCCATTTTAAATATAATTGCCATTTCCATTCTCATTCTTATCTAAAATACTTTGATTTACTACCAAAATAAGAAACATAAATAACAGTATAACACAAAGCATAGTATCTTTCAATATTTGAAACGACAAAAAAAAAAACCGATGTTGTTCTTCAGCGTTAGTTGCTGAAAAGGTGAAAAGATGAGGCAGAGTGAATTCAATTGCGCAGTGGAGCTGCAAATAAATCTCAAAGTCCATTTACTTTGTGGCGAAAATGACAATGAGCTTGAGGCGTCGCTTAACTGGTAATGCTATTTCTAGATTTCTTCCTTGCTGTCTCTCTTCTTCTTCTTATCCCCTTTCCCCTTTCTTTTCTGCTTTTCAATTTCATTCACGCAATCATTACTCCATTGTAACTGATGTTATTGAAGATCGTAAGTTGTTTCTTCAATCAGTTAGAGAACACTGCAAATTAGGGTTTTCAAATCTCAATTTCCCCCTTTCTCTCTTCCATCAAATGCTCTCTTTGCGCCCTCTTCCTTCTATAATCGATTTCACTCAACTCTTCACTGCCATGTCCAAATTGAAACACCTTCAACCTCAATCCATCATCATCTCTCTCATCAGAAACCTTGAATTGTCAGGTATTCGACCCGATAGGCACTCTATTGGTATTCTCGCCAATTGTCACTGTCATTTGGGCCGTGTCGATTTCGGCCTCTCTCTTATGGGAAAATGCCTTAAACTTGGATACCCCCCCAACTGTTATACCTTTAACACCTTAATTAATGGTTTTATCCACTGTGATAAGCTTCCTCGAGCTCTTCAATTGCTCCATCAAATTGTTAAGCTAGGTTTCCAACCCGACATTATTACCTATGGTGCTATTTTCAAAGGCCTTTGTCGGATTGGTGACAATGCTGCTGCCCTCCACTTGCTTAGGAAAATGCAATCAGGAACTTGTGAGCCTGATCTTGTCATATATAGTACCATCATTGATAGTCTCTGTAAGGATAGGCTGTTGAAAGAGGCCCTCGACCTGTTCAACGGCATGAAAAGTGAGGGCATTATACCTAATGTTATCACTTATACCTCCTTGATTAGAGGTCTCTACAACTCCGGCTCCAAGGTCGAGGCTAAAGATATGCTAGGTCAGATGTTGGAGTGTGACATAGCGCCAGATGTTACCACCTTCAACATGCTGGTTGACATGTTTTGCAAAGATGGTAATGTTGATGAAGCACGAGCTATTCTAGACTACATGATTGAGAGAGGTGAGATTCCAAATGTCATAACTTACAGTGCTTTACTTGATGGTTATTGTTTGCGTGGTCAGATGAGGATGCGGAAAAACTACTTGATTTGATGGCCAAGAATGGTTGTGAGCCTGGTATTGTTAGTTTTAGCACTATCATTAATGGATATTGCAAGGCTAGAAACATGGACAAGGCCCTCAACTTGTTCCAAGAAATACTTCAGAAAGGGATGACACCTAATGTTGTTACCTATACCACTCTTATTGATGGACTATGCAAAGTCAATAGACTCCCACTTGCACGTAAACTGTTCAAGGATATGCAAGGCCATGGAGTTACTCCTGATGTTGTCACATATGGTTCATTGCTTGATAGCTTATGCAAAAATGCTTTACTTGATGAGGCAGTGGCATTACTTGAAGAAATGGAGAATAATGGTGTTAAGCCTACTGTTGTCATATATGGTATCCTAATGGACAGCTTGTGTGAGGCTGGGAAACTTGAAGATGCAGCAAAAAATTTCTCGGATCTTGTATTGAGAAGGCTAGAACCTAATGTTAAAATATACACAATTTTGATGAAAGGCTTCTGCAAGAAAGGCCTTATGGATGAAGCTAATCAACTGTTGAGGAAAATGGAGGATGATGGTTGCTCTCCTAATGAATTTACCTATAATACAATCATTAGAGGATATATTCTCAAAAATGACTTGACAAATGCATCGTATTATTGTGATCTTATGGTTAGCAAGGGATTAAAAGGCGATGCTAACACTTTCTCGTTACTGGTTGGCCTATTGTCGTCTGGTAACTTGAGTGATTCATCTAAGGCTCTTCTTACGAAGTTCTTGAAATTACCTGAGTAAGATGATTGCAAATTGCAACTATTGCTGATACAATTTTCGTTGTTTGCTTCAAGTATTCAAGTAAGCATACTCTTTGAGGAATTAGGCATCAAACATCAGTGTGATATTCTGTGTTATGTACTTGGCTTTTATGTATGTAATTCCTAGTTGTATTATCTTTGAGCTGATTATAGCTAGCTGGCATCTTGTGGAAAATGAGTCAATATCTCTGGAAACATGAGCTTCTAGTCATGTGCATTGATCTTTATGTCAGATTAGCTCCCTTCCCTGTTCCAAACTTTTCTTCCACCCTCCCCCTTCCTTCCTGTGCATGTGTATTTCATATTTCTTTTCTAAAAATGGCGACTAAAATTTGTTGTTAATTGGGTTGCAAACCACAACTTGTTGGATGTAGCATATAATCACCATTTCGTAGCCCAACCTGACAACTCAGTTTCCATCCTAAGACCCTCTTATGACTTTGAATTTGATCACCCCAAATGTCGGTGAAGACACAAAAATTATAAAGAGGCATGTATATATCTTGAAGCTAAGTGAACGAGATTCTCGCTGAATATGTATTGTCTTGTTTTTTTTGTTAGAGGAAATATTTGCCTTTTTGGTGAGTGGATTAAAATAATCAAATGTTGGATCTATAAAAACAGAGCTGGTATATATTATATAATATCATAGCTACTAGATCATGTTTTTCAATAGAGGAACATATTTTATGTGTTTTTCACTATTTATAACAAGGCCTAAAGAAATGCAAAAAAAAAAAATAGATTTTTCAAATTGATAAAAACTCTACATAGAATAAAATGCCGATTAGTATAACAATTGTTTTTCTAGACATTCACTATCTTCAAATAGGTTTTGATTCAACCCTAAAATAGTAGGAAAAAAACCATAAGCTTATACATTTTATATAATACTTCCTCCGTTTAGAAATAGTTGCACCATTTCTATTTTGTGCACTATTCACATCTTTCACTTAGATTGTCTTTAGTGATTTATATTTTAGGAAAAACATAGTCATGCGGGGTCTTGTTAGATTTGTCTCGATGTAAATTTTTTTAAAATAAACTTTTTAATATTTTTACTTATTGATAATTAAAAATATTAATATTGAAATTATACATCGACATGTGTGAAAGTAGAAATGTTGCAATTATTTTTAAGTGGAGGAAGTATTGCATAATTGCATATGTTGTGCGCTTTTGTATTCCAATAATACGTGTACATTATATTGGATAGAAATTAGGCAGCCTATCTCGGATTAAATTGAAATTATTTTTTTTAAAAAAAATAACAGTTGAACGTTTAGAAATTTGTATTGTAGTATATTGTATTTGAACATAAAGAATGAAAGGATTGAGTGTTAAGATTATAGTAGAATGTGGGGTTAGAGCTATAACTCGTATACCTACTGATCCGGGAGAGCTGTAAACATAAAAAAAGAGAGAGAGAATTTATGATCAAAATAATACAAGACCCCTCAAAAAAAAAAAAGAAATAAGATATAGCTATAGTTGCAAATCAAGAAAAGACTTAACCTATCATTATAATAAAATGAATGTTATATCAACTTTATAGCTACGAAGTATTGTATAACTTATCATTCATATTGTGTCTACTCTCAAGAAAAATGCATATTTGAAATATTTTTAAAAAATTAAATTAATTAGTTGAAACACTCAAATAATAATAGAGTTTCGAAGAACTAACTAAAAGATGAAAATAGAAAAGATTTTTCTTAGATATAGTGAAAATAGAATCAAATTCACTTTGTTGTTTATTTTATTCATTTCACATATAGATTCCATAAATAAAAAGTGTAAAGACAATTAAACGTAGCTTCTTTTCGTTATGATTATTTGGACTTTCTAAATGGTCACGAAGAAATCATATTGCCAGCCTCTACCAGTATCCTAGCTCGTCTGAGAGCTATATCTGCTTCAATTACTTATCTCTTTCTACGATTATTTTTAGGATGAAATGAGTCAATCATCCATTTTGGTATCTTATTTAACAAAAATGGTAATATTGCTCTTCCATTGATCAAGAAATTTTATTTTTAAAAAGTATTATGATCATCCAATAAAAAATCTTTATCATAATATTTTTTTAAGAAGAAAATTTTGAATCATAGGTACAAAACCCTTTACATCGTAAGACTTATTGCGAATTTCATAATTTTGATAAAGACTTGAATCATGGGTACAGAAAATTTTGAATCATGGGGATCCTCCTTTTGGTCAACTGGTTGCGGAAGGCATCAAACTAGAAATTGCATAGTATAGGTTTTGATCCCGTGATCTCAAGTTCGTGTACTAAAGTTTTAACCACTAGACCAAGTTGTATTTAGTGCTATCATATCAAAGTACAATATTAATAAATGAAAATTTTCTTACCCGGGATATAATCCGGGCCTAATAACTAATTTATATTCATAATATAATGTCTTTGACGTCTATTGAATTCAAACTCAGTTTTTTCACTTATCGTAAAATCTATTTATCTATATGTATCATTTAGATCCTCTAGTCATTGTATACAATTTAGTTGTTATAAGTTAATAACACTCCAAGTAGCACTGATAATATAATGTCTCTAGTTTGTTGGTTGGGATGTGATGGAAATTAGGCTTTATGGAAACTTGGCTTAGTATTTTGGCTGATGGTTTAGACTATTTGGTGTATTAGGAGTAGGAATGTAGGATGTTTTATTTGGAAAAGGAGGAGAGAGAATTAGTGGTACACTTGGGTTTGTATGCAACTTGTTGTATTTCCTTCTACATCCAAGAACAACTTCACATGCATATTTATACATGTTTGTGTCGGTGAAACACCGACATACATACTCCACCTTTTCTTTCTCTTTATTTTCTATAACAATCTAGATAACACTAGGCTTCATATTAGGCTACACTCTAGAATTTTCCACCGTTATCTCTACTAGATTTTTCTAGATTATTTCAACACTCCCCCTAATCTGAAAAATCTTGTACTCCGAGTTGTCTTCTGAACTGGATAAACTTCTCTGTTGGAATTGCTTTAGTGAATATGTCCACGAGCTGCTCCCATGTCTTGCAGAATTGAAGCTCGATCTCTTGTTTGTCGACCAACTCTCCTATGAAATGATGTCGTAACTCGATGTGCTTCGTGCGACTGTGAAAGACTGGATTCTTTGTCATGGCTATTGCAGACATGTTGTCGCAGTAGATAGTTGTTGGTTCTTCTGATGTCTGTTGTAGATCATCGAGAATTATTCTAAGCCATACTGCTTCACATGCTGCACTTGTTGCTGCTACGTGCTTTGCTTCTGCTGATGAAAGAGATACTGTTGCTTGTTTCTTTGATGACCAAGATATGGCCTTGGTTCCCAATTGGAATACGTAGCCGCTCGTATTTCGATCGTCAATAATTCCGGGCCAATCGCTGTCTGTGTATCCCGTAAGCTTGTGATTCTCCTCTGTCTCGTACATAATACCATAGCCTTTTGTTCCCCTGACATACCTAAGAATCTTTTTTTGCTGCTGCCAAGTGAGCTTTACTCGACTCACTCATGAACCTGGATATGATGCTGACAGCATGTACTATGTCGGGCCTTGTATGTGTAAGATAGATGAGAGAGCCGACCAAACTTCGATATATTGATGCATCGACCTTCTCTTTGCCATCGTTCTTAGATAGCCTTTCCTTAAGTGACATTGGTGTAGCCAATGGCTTGCATTCACTTATGTTGAACTTCTTAAGTAAGTTGTCTGCATATTTTTCCTGTAAGAGAAATATTTTTCCCGGGCTTTGCTTGACTTGTATGGCAAGGAAATACTTCATGGCTCCAAGGTCGGTCATCTCATACTCTGACATCATTGCTTTCTTGAATTCTTTGATAATTTTCGAACCAGTGCCTGTGTAGATTAGATCATCTACATAGAGGCACAATATGAGAAAATCTTGTGATCCTTGGGCCTTGATATATAGTGATGGCTCACTTGGGCTTTTTATAAACCCATTTTGAAGTAGGTAGCCATCTATTTTGCTATTCCAGGTCTGGGGTGCTTGCTTAAACCCATAAAGGGCTTTACGAAGGCGGTATACTTTGTCTTCTTTGCCTTTGATGAGATATCCTTGCGGTTTCTTGTTGAACCCTAGTTTTGATAATGACAAAGAAACAAAGGAACAAACTAAGTAGTGAACTAATGAATTATTTAAGTGTATGGTGTTTAAGGTATCAATGCAAGGAACTGGGAGAATACAAGTCAATGAAGAAGTCAAGAGAGGATTTCAAAGGCTAAGTAAAGAAGTTTCTATGTTGATACTGGAGCAAGCATTGGATCAAGAAAATAGAAGCTAGGCGTTTTATTTTCTAGTTCCAATGTAAAGGAACAAAGAAAGAATGGTAAGGAACTGTGGCAGTTATTTGAGAATGAGAGTTTGTTCCTTTGTAAGGAACAAACTAGTGGCACTTAGCAATATGTTAAAGGAACTGATAATAAAGGAACTAGACTTAGGCGTGTATTATAACGGTTAAAAGATATGAGTAAGTCATGCCTAATTATAGGAAATTAGTTATTATCTAATTTCAAATGATAAAATCAGTTTTAAAAAGAAAATCTGTTTTGGAAAAGATTTTATTTTTCGGAAAATAAGAAAATAAATATCCGGTTTTAGAAAGATTTTATTTAAAGATATTATTTTCTTAAAGATTAAAATTCAGATTTAAAGATAAAAAGAGTTTATAAAAACTGATTTTCGGATAATGCTCAAGGAACTCCTATTATTAGGAGTAATGGCTGCATTTATCCACGTTCATTTATAGTTCATGGGATCATGGGACATGATGTAAAACGTGTTCCTTAGGGGAAGGAACATCATGGGTTAATGGATTAAAATGTACTCATTAATCCCACGTTCTTCATGATTACACTATAAATATAGAAGTCTAGATAAGTTCCAAATGTGTCTGACTAAGTAATTAAGTGAGTTTAACTTATTAAGTGTCAGTGCCTTCATTCTCTCATAATAGCCATTTGTTCTTTGCCTTCTTACTCTAATTCCACTAAGCTTATTTCGATCAATTGTATTTTGGTTTTTGGGGTAAGGGAACTTTGAGTGAAGTTCTGTAAGAGAAAGGCTTTGAGTGAAGCTTGTATGTGTGAGAAAACTTCGAGTGAAGTTGAGAGGAACTGCTGTTAAGGGAACAGTGGTTCAGGAACTTGAGTTTAGGAACTCAAGGTGTGGCTCGAGTTAGAATTAGGTTGTAACAGAGTTGTTTGGCCTAATTAGTGAAAGTGTTGAGTTTAAAATCCCTAGTGGTCGAGGTTGTTTCTTCTTGTTGGGCCCAAGAAGTTTTTCCTCGTAAAAATCCCTTGTGTTCCTTTAGCTTGTTTATTCGTTTAAGTTTTAATTTCCGCAAAAAGTTACGTTTATTTCTACACCTACAATTCACCCCCCTCTTGTAGTGTTCCTAGGGAAATAACAATTGGTATCAGAGCAGATACGTAAGAAGACCCTATTGAGAAAAGATCCAAGGAACAATGAATACCACCGAGAAACTTGAAGAAGGTTATTCCACTCAAAGGCCTCCTATGTTCAATGGGAAGTACTACAACTATTGGAAGAACCGCATGGAGATATTCATCAAGGCTGAAAACTATCAGGTATGGAGAGTCATTGAAGTTGGTGATTTCGAAGTCACAACTACAAATGACAAAAATGAGGTAACTCTTAAACCCCTCTCTGATTATGACAAATCTGATTTTGAAAAAATGGAAGTAAATGCCATGGCTATTAAACTTTGCATTGTGGACTTGGACCCCATGAACATAATAGGATCATGGGATGCAAATCCGCAAAGCAAATATGGGATTTACTAGAAGTAACCCAAGAAGGAACTAATGAAGTTAAAAGATCGAAAATTGATTTACTTATGAATCAATATGAACTGTTCTGCATGAAATCCAAAGAAAGCATCCGAGACATGTTTACTCGTTTTACTAACATTATAAATGAGTTGGCTTCTCTTGGAAAGTTTATTTCATCTGAGGAACAGGTTCGAAAGGTTCTTAGGAGTCTTCCTAAGGACAGATGGATGGCTAAAGTCACGCTCTTCAAGAAACAAAAGACTTCACTAAGTTCAACTTAGAACAGCTGGCAGGGTCACTTATGACTCATGAGCTTCACCTTGATACTGAATATGGTGAAAGCTCCAAATCAAAATCAATTGCTCTCAAAGCAGATGATGAAGATGATTCGGACTCTGAAGAAGAAGAAGCAGCCCTCATGGTTCGAAAATTTCGAAAGATGTACAGGAACATGAAGAATGGAAACTTCAAAGGTAAAACTAAGAAATTTTCTAACAAAGCTGCTTGTCATAAATGTGGAAGTACAGATCACTTCATCAAGAATGTCCTCTTTGGGAAAACGACAAAACCAAAGAAAGGAACAAGGAACGCTTTGCTGAAAGGAACAAAGAATCAAAAGCACCTTTCTCTAAGGCAAATGTGCGCAAAGCTATGATAGCTGCTTGGGGAGATTCAGAGACGGAAGAAGAAGAGGAACAACCAACTGAAGAAACAGCAAACCTTTGCCTCATGGCAAACACTGACGAAAAAGAAGATGAAGAAAAATTGAGGTAAGTCAACATGGACTTGAGTCAGAACTAGATGGTAAAACTAGGACTGAAATATATGATCTTCTTTATGATGCAATTCTTGAATGTAGAGATGAACGTGAAAAACGTGAACAAACGGAACAAGCCTTAAAGGTTTGCAAGGAACACATAGAATGGCTTAAGAAAATGAGAACTGATGTCGAAACTAGATTTTTGATTTTTTGATAAAAACTTAAAAATCAAAGAATGTTATGAGAGTTTGAAAAATGAAAATTATCTAATTAATTTAGAGATTTCACACTTGAAGGAATTTGTCCCTGTTCTGAGTTCCTTTGATATAAGATCAACCCCTTTGAAAGGATACAGATCTGAGATTGAAAAAATAAATAAAGAGAAAAATATTTTAAAGGAACAGATCTGTAATCTTAAAAAGGAACTGGTTGTCGCAAGGAACAGAGGCAAAATCATGAAAGTTCCTAAGTGGATTGAGAAACCACAGACCAAAAGGAAGGAAGGTCTTGGTTTTGAAAACTACAAGAAAAGGAACAAGACAAAGAAATATGTTGATCTACCTAGTGATAAGTTCTGTATGTATTGTGGCAAGGTAGGTCATTACATAAATCAATGTCAATAAAATCTGAGATGATTGGGAAAAATGTGACAATAAGTAAGAAAAAATGGGTTGTCAAAACAAATCCTAGTCAAGAACAGGAACCCACGAAAGATGGGGTTCCTTCAACTAACAACTAGTTGATTTTTGCAGGTTGGAGTGAGGGGGAACAACACTTGGTATCTCGATAGTGGTTGTTCCAAGCACATGACAGGAGACAAAACGAAGTTTCTCTCACTCACAACCTATGAAGGTGGAGTGTAACATTTGGTGATAATAAGAAAGGTAACATTGTTGCTATGGGTAAGGTCGGTAAGTCACCATTACACTCCATTGAAAATGTATTTTTAGTTGAAGGTCTAAAACATAATCTATTAAGCATTTCTCAATTCTGTGACAAAGGAAATACTGTAAAATTTGATAAGAAAAATGCTTATCATCAACATTAAAACTAAGAAGGTTATTTGGAAGGAACAAGGAAAGGGAACACATACATTGTGGATCTAGACCTTGTTCCTCAAATCAATTTAACTTGTCTTAGTGTTATTGAAGATGATTCACTTCATGGCACAAGCGTCTAGGACATGCTAGCTTTTCATTACTTGAGAAACTTAGATCAAAAGACCTTGTTTTAGGATTACCATCCATAAAATTTCATATTGATCAAGTTTGTGATGCATGTGCACGAGGTAAACAAGTAAGATCCTCTTTCAAATCTAAAACGATTGTAAGTACCACTAAACCATTAGAGTTAATTCATATGGACTTATGTGGACCCATGAGAATTCAAAGCAGAAGTGGAAAGAGGTATGTACTTGTGATTGTAGATGACTACTCTAGGTACACTTGGGTTATTTTTCTCTCTAGTAAAGATGAAACTTATGATGAGTTCCTTGTCTTTGCTAAAAGAGTTCAAAACCTAAGTGGACATAAAATAATGCACATTAGATCAGATCATGGCAAGGAATTCGAAAAATAAATTTGATGACCTAAGCAGAGATAATGGCCTAGATCATAATTTTTCTGCCCCTAGAACACCACAACAAAATGGTGTTGTAGAAAGGAAAAATAGAACTTTGGAGGAAATGTCTAGAACCATGTTAATTGCTAGTGAACTTCCAAGGAACTTTTGGGCTGAAGCTGTTAATACTGCTTGTCACATAATTAATCGTGCCATGATGAGACCTATCATTAATAAAACTCCTTATGAACTTTACTTTGGAAAGAAACCAAACATCACCTATTTTAGAACATTTGGATGCAAATGTTATGTGCATAATAATGGAAAAGATAATCTTGGAAAATTTGATGCAAGGAGTGATGAAGCAACATTTTTAGGATACTCCTCACATAGTAAAGCTTATAGAGTATATAACAAGAGAACTATGTGTGTTGAAGAAAGCATTCATGTAATCTTTGATGAATCTGACAAACATAATCCAAGCATACAGGTTGATGACTATGAGATAGGGTTAGCGTATGGAACAGATTCACAAGAAGAAGAAGAAGTGAAAGAGGAAAGGAACGAGGAATTGAAAATAATGAATCAATGATCCTGTTCCTCAAGGAGGAGAAGATGCTCCTGTTCCTCAAATGAAGGAACTGAGTCCACCGAGGCTAACAGAGGAACAACTGAGCAGAGTTCCTCATCACTCAAGGAACTCATGAGGAACAACATGTTCCTATAAGAGAGTTTCAACCAAAACCTTGGAGATTACAAAATCACATCCTGTGGAACTCATAATCAGCGACATATCCAAAGGTACGCAAACTAGATCTCAGTTAAGGAACTTTTGTGCATTTCATGCGTTCCTATCAATGATGGAACCAAGAAATCATGAAGAAGCCTTAACTGACTCTGATTGGATTATGCAATGCAAGCTGAATTAAATGAGTTTGAAAGAAACAAGGTATGGCATCTAGTTCCTTCATCTAAACAACAAAAAGTAATTGGCTTAAAATGGGTGTTTAGAAACAAACTAGATGAATATGGAACCATTGTAAGAAACAAAGCTAGACTTGTAGTAAAAGGTTATAACCAACAAGAAGGAATTGATTATGAAGAAACCTTTGCTCCTGTAGCTAGATTAGAAGCCATTAGAATTTAATTGCATTTGCTGCTTACATGGGATTTAAATTTATCAAATGGATGTTAAGTGTGCATTTTTAAATGGCTATCTAAACGAAGATGTATATGTTGAACAACCCCCTGGTTTGAAAATAATAATCTCCCAAATCATGTCTACAAGCTTGATAAAGCTCTTTATGGGTTAAAACAAGCACCTAGATCATGGTATGAGAGATTATCCAAGTTCCTTTTAGAAAACAACTTTAAAAGAGGAAAGGTTGATAAAACCTTGTTCCTAAAATCTAAAGGAACTGATATTTTGCTTGTTCAAATATATGTTGATGACATCATATTCGGAGCTACTAATGAAACATTGTGCAAAGAATTCTCAAGTCTCATGAGCAATGAATTTGAAATGAGTATGATGGGTGAGTTAAATTTCTTTCTTGGACTACAAATCAAACAAACTGAAAAAGGTATAATTGTTCACCAACAAAAATACATAAAGGAACTATTAAAGAAATATGGCCTCGAAAATTCAAAGATAAATCACACTCCTATGGGAACTTCAACTAGATTAGATGAAGACTCCATAGGAACAAGTGTTGATCAAACAAAATATAGAGGAATGATTGGTTCACTTTTGTATCTAACTGCTAGTCGTCCAGACATAGCTTTCAGTGTTGGTTTGTGTGCTAGATTTCAAGCAAATCCAAAGGAGTCTCACCTCACTGCTGTGAAGAGAATTCTTAGATACTTAAAGGAACAGATGATCTTGGACTCTACTATCCAATAAGTGATACATTCGAACTAAAAGGATATGCAGATGCAGATTATGCTGGAGATCTTGTAAATAGGAAAAAACACATCAGGTATGGCACAATTTCTTGGTCATAGTTTAGTTTCTTGGAGTACCAAGAAACAAAACACAGTTGCTTTATCCACTGCTGAAGCAGAATATGTAGCTGTTGCTGCATGTTGCTCTCAAATGCTTTGGATAAAACAACAACTTAGTGACTATGGAATAAACTTTGAATGTGTTCCTATTTATTGTGACAATACAAGTGCTATAAGTATATCTAAAGATCCAGTGCATCATTCTAGAGTAAAGCATATACATATAGACATCACTTTTTAAGAGAAAATGTGAAAAAGGTTTGATAAACTTGAGTTTTGTCAAACTGATTATCAGATTGCTGATATCCTAACTAAGCCTTTGCAAAGAGATAGATATGAAAATTAAGGCTTGAGTTAGGTTAATAAAAATTAAGTGATTGTTCCTATGTCAATTCCCCCATGTTTGAATCAATTTGAGTGACTTTGTGTGCTAAAAATAATTGTGTTTAATTGCCTAAGACCATTGCAAATTGGAATGTTGCAAAACATAAACATGAAATCAAAGAAATTAAACAACTCACAAATGTCACATAATACTCCCCTTACTGTTCCTAAGGTCAAGAAACATGCATGTATGAAGGACATTGATATGTAGCATTAGTTTGTTCCTATAGCACAAGTTCCTTAGCAATTATTTTCTTTCAAAAATTAAAATTCATAAAAATCCGAAAAATCACAAAAATACGGGGAACCAGTTTTTATTAAATCTTGGTTCTTATTATCTTTTCGTTTTCTTCCTTTTTTTTAATTTTTTTTTATTTTTGCTTTATTTCTTTCCCGCGTGTCATAATTACTATTACATGCAAAACTTCCTTCTTAATTCATCTAAGAAACCGTGTTCCTCTCAAACGCTTCATCTTCACCAAACCGAAACCTCATCACACCCTTTGATACTCCATAAAAACCTCCAAACCTTCAAAATCATGGCAAAAACTTCAAGAAACTCCCTTTTCCACACAAAAACAACCACACTTCAAAAATGGAAATTTCTTCATCTCCAACAAAACCCTTGAAACCGACATAATTCAAGAAAACCCCATAGAGGAACAGCAATTAGAATCTCCTAGAAGGAGCATGCGAGAAGAAAATTGATTGGGGAAGATGATGAAGAAGAAACCCCGGAACAATCTCAGGGGGAAGAAGAAGAAATGCACCTGTTCCTTCCAAAGGAACTGTTTCTTCGTCTTCCAAGAAAAGGGTCGAACGAAGTGAATCTAGGTATGTTTGGGTTTTGTGTCGATTTAGAATGGGCAAATAAAATTGAATTTCTAGAATTAACTCCATTCTAAAGGAACAAGGCATGGAATTCTTGTTTGAATTCGCCTTTAATAATGCTCTTGTTCCTCTAGCTATGGATGAGTTTTGTGCAAATTTGTTAATACTAATGGAACTTGCACAACTGAGTTAGAGGAAGAAAATAAGGTTTAATCAAGCACTTTAAGCAAAGTATGGGAAGTTCCTTGCAAAGGAACTGATTTGTATTTTAAAAGGAAAGGAAATGTTTCTCTTTCCGAATTTTCCTCAAGACAAAATCTTAGAATATTTTGGAGGAACAGCTGGCCAAAAAAACTTAACCATAACCTACTCTCTCCCCTTCACAAAGTAGCTTTTAACTTGGTTTGGAGAGCACTCATTCCTCGAACTGAAAAGAGGAATGAAGTGGGTCTCTTGGATATGTGTTACATGTTTTGCTTGGACCACCACATACAAATCAATTTCCCTTCCCTCTTCATTCAACATTTACCCACTGTATTGAAGAACATTGTGTATTGGTACGGTGCCTTGATAACTTCTTACTTCATCACTTTGAAGTAAGACTTACGGTTGGACCACATAGGAGTCAAACAAGGGAACATCTTGAATGAGAAGACCCTAAATGGACTTGGCTTGTCTGTCCAAGAAGGTGTTCTCATTCAAGGAAGAATGGCTTCCAGTTCCTCAGGAAAAAAAAACTGCCCAAACTGACTTAGAAGAAGATATGAGTTATCTTGGATAACCTGTTCCTAACCGGAGGAACCAAACCTAAGAGGCGCAAACACATTGCCATAAGCCTAAACCCTCTGTTCCTTGAGAGTGAGAAGAGCACTCGTAAAAATTGCTCCTTTGTTCCTTCCAACGAGGACTCTCCTTTAGTCCTTTCGGATAATGAGGAACAGGACCCTCACTCTCAAGGAACCTACTCCACACCATCTCCCAAACTCTCTGTTCCTTTCACAAAATACCCTCCATTTCACCTTCTCTTCTCTGTTCCTTCATTTTGAGCAGTTGAAGGATGAAATAAAAGGCCAAATCCTTTTGCTTCCACCTCACAACTCACCACATTCCTTCCTCCCATTTATCACCCTTCACCTTCTGTTTCCATTCCTGGAACAGATGAGCCTTCCACTCAAACCTCCCTCAGTTCCTTCACAAACCCCCATCTGCCCTAGTTCCAAGGGTAAGGAACAGGAAATCCGGATGATCAACTGGGTTAATGAAGTCTGCCTTCCTGCACAACATATGATAAAATTTTACAATCATCTTCATTGGACTTTGGATGCCAAAACTGATACTATGATAAGTCTTATGAAGAATTGAGTGATACGTGGTTGCGCAGCAAAAGAAGATGGACTATGGCTCGTACCTTGGAGGAGCTGAAGGAACAGGTTGAATCAATCATGGGGTGGTATGAAAAATTGGAGGATGTGGTTGAAGAAGAAGTTGTAGAGGAACACCATTCCCCTTCCCTTTCTTAGTTTTTTTTTTGTTTTGTTGTTCCTGTTTCTTTATCAAGGAACACAATTTTGTTTTCCTTTTTTCTTTTCTTTCTTTGTTTTGTTATGGAACAAGTGCTATATAATCAATGACTTTTGCTATATTGTCTATGTTTCTAAATGTTTTGCATAATTTCTTCCTTGGAATGGCTAGTATTATGTGATTGATGTTTGAGCAAGTTTACTCTTTGATTTTCTAACTTAACCACTAATGGTGCTTGCATATTGGTCTTAAGGTGTTAAATCATTTCATCAATTCATGCAGAGTCTATTCTTTTTTAGGATGACAAAGGGGGAAAAGGATTTAAGGAACAAACTGTACATAAACTGAAAAAATTGAAAAATAAAAATGGATAAGGTAAATGAAAAATCAAAAATAGGTTAAGGTAAATGAAAAATCAAAATTCAGTTACTACATAATTGTGTTTATTTTGTTTTATTTTTCATTTTCTTCTTTATGTTTTTATTTTCATTCACTTATATTATTTGTTATTTTCCTTAGTTTGTACCTTTGTTGTCATCATCAAAAAGGGGGAAATTGTTGAACCCTAGTTTTGATAATGACAAAGAAACAAAGGAACAAACTAAGTAGTGAACTAATGAATTATTTAAGTGTATGGTGTTAAGGTATCAATGCAAGGAACTGGGAGAATACAAGTCAATGAAGAAGTCAAGAGAGGATTTCAAAGGCTAAGTAAAGAAGTTTCTATGTTGATACTGGAGCAAGCATTGGATCAAGAAAATAGAAGCTAGGCGTTTTATTTTCTAGTTCCAATGTAAAGGAACAAAGAAAGAATGGTAAGGAACTGTGGCAGTTATTTGAGAATGAGAGTTTGTTCCTTTGTAAGGAACAAACTAAGTGGCACTTAAACAATATGTTAAAGGAACTGAATAAAAGGAACTAGACTTAGGCTGTATTATAAGGTTAAAAATAATGAGTAAGTCATGCCTAATTATAGGAAATTAGTTATTCTAATTTCAAATGATAAAATCAGTTTTAAAAAGAAAATCTGTTTTAAAAGATTTTATTTTTCGGAAAATAAGAAAATAAATATCCGGTTGTTAAAAGATTTTATTTAAAGATATTATTTTCTTAAAGATTAAAATTCAGATTTAAAGATAAAAAGAGTTTTATAAAAATGATTTTCGGATAAGCTCAAGGAACTCCTATTTTTAGGAGTAATGGCTGAATTATCCACGTTCATTTATAGTTCATGGGATCATGGGACATGATGTAAAACGTGTTCCTTAGGGGAAGGAACATCATGGGTAATGGATTAAAATGTACTCAATTAATCCCACGTTCTTCATGATTAACACTATAAATATAGAAGTCTAGATAAGTTCCAAATGTGTCTGACTAAGTAATTAAGTGAGTTTAACTTATTAAGTGTCAGTGCCTTCATTCTCTCATAATAGCCATTTGTTCTTTGCCTTCTTACTCTAATTCCACTAAGCTTATTTCGATCAATTGTATTTTGGTTTTTGGGGTAAGGGAACTTTGAGTGAAGTTCTGTAAGAGAAAGGCTTTGAGTGAAGCTTGTATGTGTGAGAAAACTTCGAGTGAAGTTGAGAGGAACTGCTGTTAAGGGAACAGTGGTTCAGGAACTTGAGTTTAGGAACTCAAGGTGGTGCTCGAGTTAGAATTAGGTTGTAACAAGTTGTTTGGCCTAATTAGTGAAAGTGTTGAGTTTAAAATCCCTAGTGGTCGAGGTTGTTTCTTCTTGTTGGGCCCAAGAAGTTTTTCCTCGTAAAAATCCCTTGTGTTCCTTTAGCTTGTTTATTCGTTTAAGTTTTAATTTCCGCAAAAAGTTACGTTTATTTCTACACCTACAATTCACCCCCCCTCTTGTAGTGTTCCTAGGGAAATAACATTTCTCAACATATACTTCTTCTTCAAGCTCCCCATTTAGAAATGATGACTTGACATCTAATTGAAAGACTGGTAATTTAAGTTGAGCAGCAAGAGCAAGGACTGACATGATAGTCTCCATGCGGACAAAGGGGGCATATGTCTCGTTAAAGTCAATCCCTGGTTGTTGGGATAACCTTTTGCGACGAGACGAGCCTTGTATTTCTGGATGGAGCCATCTTCGTTATACTTGACCTTGTAGACCCATTTGAGACCGATGACTTCTTTGTCTTCAGGTTTTCTCAGCAAGCTCCCATGTATTGTTTTTCTCGATCATCTTGATTTCTTCATTCATGGCCTCGATCCAATTCTCTTCTCATGAGGCTTCTTGAAAGCTTTGTGGTTCGCTAGTGAAGAGAGCCATGATAGCTTGATCGCACTGGAAATCCTCCAAGTAGCTTGGTGGCCGCCGATCTCTTTGTGAACGTCGCACAACTGGAGCTAAGCTTTGAGAGCTTGATCCCGATGTTGGACTCACAGATCTCGAGGATGTTGTTGGAGATCTCGGTGATGATGGACTGGAGGATGACTGTGTTGCTGGATGATTTGGGCCTTCATCTTTACTTGGGCTTGGTGGAAGAAAATCTCCTTCACATGGCTGAGATTCATTCTTCATCCACGTCCATTGAGCTCGTATGATGGAATTCTTTACTTGTAAATTCTTCCCACGATATGTTCTAAGAATTTTTATTGAATGCCCACTTTGTTTTTCTGTGAGGGCTTTAAATTGCATGAAGTGGAAAAATGCTTCTAATTTTTGCTCCAAGATATAAACCCACATCATGCGAGTGAAATCATCGACAAATAATAGAAAATATCTTTTTCCACCAAGAGACAGATTTCTGGTAGGGCCCCATATATCTGCATGAACAAGCTCTATTGGAGCTTTGGCCCTTCAGGATGACGTAAGGAATGGCAATCTATGCATTTTTCCATATATACAACCCTCACATATTTTTCTTTCATTAGTTATAGGTGGAAGCTCAATCACCACTTCTTTTTGTTTTAACAGTTTTAAACTGTTAAAATTTAGATGCCCAAATCTTAAATGCCACAATGTGGAATCATCCACCATATAACTTAGGGCAACATTATTCTCCAATTACATTTTTAATAGAAATATTTTATTAGGAGTCATTTGAGTAGTAGTAATTAATTGCCCTTTTCTCTTATCAAAATATGAGGCATTTATTAGCATCAAATTTCACCATATAGCCTCTTTGGATTAGTTGGCCTATACTTAACAAATTTTGTGCAAGCCCAGGGACATGGAAAACATCGGAAATAAATTTAGACGAGCCATTTTTTGTTCTAACGGCTATTGTCCCCTTGCCCGCAACCTCTTGGTTGCTTCCATCACCAAGAGTAATTTGTGTTTTTATGTTTTCGTCCAGATTGACAAATGAATTTTTATTGCCAGTCATGTGGTTTGAACAACCACTATCAATATACCATATATCATTTGACTCTTGGTGAGCATTTAAACATGTATAAAATAATTGATCTCTAGGCTCCTTATTTTCCGTAAAATTGGCCTCTTCTTTTTGCCGGAACCAACAATCTTTTTCAACATGAGTGTGTTTTTTGCATTTTTTACACTTATACCGGCAACCTTGTGTATTATGACCATTTTTCTTACATAAATTGCAATAGGAGCTAAATTGTTTATTTTCTCGAGTTCCTTGATTTTTATAACTTCCTTTCCCCCTGCTACGGTGATATGAAGTACCTCCTTTACCGTAGCCATTTTTACTTTTATTTTCTCCATTATTAGAGAATTTTAATTTTGCTTGAAAAGCTTGTTCTAGTGGCTGATCTATAAATCTACGCATTCTATCTTCATGTGCTAGAAGGGAGCCCATAAATTCAGTTAAACTTAATTTAGATAAATCTTTATTAGACTCTTCTATAGAAGCCACTATATGATCATAATTTTTGGGAGAACCTTTTAATATTTTTCGAACAACTTGGACAAGTTCAATTTTATCTCCATTAGTTAGAATTTGATTTATAATATTTGTTACTCGACTAAAGAACTCTTGAATTGTTTCATTTTCCACCATTAATAAATTATCAAAGTCTCTCCATAAAGATTGAAGTTTGAAGAGTATTACCTTTTCGGAGCCCCTATATTTTGTCTCCAGGATACTCCAAGCCTCCTTGGCCGTTGTAGCAGCCATGATGGTAGGGAGAATAGTCTCATCTACTCCCCGATAGATCAAGGATAGGGCATAATTATCCCTTATCCGATTTTGTTTATATTGCTTGCGGCGTGCTTCATCCCAAGTAACTTCTTGGATTAAATCGTTTGGTTGTTCGTAACCATTTTACACTAACTCCCACAAATCTTGTGAGATAAATATGAATTTCATTTGGATAGACCATTGTTGATATTTTTCACCTTTAAATGTGGGTACCCAATTTACTTGGGGGTAACTAAATGTGTTTGAGAAAGTCATTTTAATTTATGTGGTTTGATTTTGTTAAAAAAAGAATTGAATATGTGGGGTTTGAAGTTGAGGGATGAATCTGTTTAATTGTTGAAGGTTTTGGATGATATTGGCTCTTGATACCACCGATGGAAATTAGGCTTTATGGAAACTTGGCTTCTTAGTATTTTGGCTGATGGTTTGGACTATTTGGTGTATTAGGAGTAGGAATGTAGGATGTTTTATTTGGAAAAGGAGGAGACAGAATTAGTGGTACACTTGGGTTTGTATGCAACTTGTTGTATTTCCTTCTACATCCAAGAACAACTTCACATGCATATTTAAAAAAGAACAACCCCATTGTAGATGCTCTAACAATCTAGATAACACTAGGCTTCATACTAGGCTACACTTTAGAATTTTCCATTATTATCTCTATTAGATTTTTTTTAGATTATTTCAACAGGATGATGTCCTAGGTCATTGCATGTAATTTGATATTGAGTTTTGTTATTAAATCCAGTTACATATAAAAATATTATGTGTACCTTGAGATTTTGTTTGCTTGTAGCTAGTCTAAGTATAATTTTATCAAAATTATATTATATTGAAAAAGTAGTTTCCACTAATTTTTAATAAAAAAAATTTAACACTAAAAATGGCTAACCAACATTTAGCAAGCTAATTTAAATTACTTCATCAGTCCAACATCGAATTATTGCTATTCAATAAAATTCTCTGAATTAGAAATTATACCTTGGATTAGAAGATGATTATGAATTAAGTTTTGTGGGAAAAAAAAAATCAAAATTATAATTGAAAAATAATATAATAATTTTAAATTTTCATTCTCTTCATCTGTCTATTTAAGGTTTATGTATGCGTAGATACAAAGAACTGATGAGGTACGTATAAGTATAAGAGCTTGAATGAAATAAGTTGAGCGATGAAGTTTTAAGATTGATGAATAATTTTTGGAGATGTAAGGAATGACTTTGTTCTTCTCAACTTATTAAAATAAGTTTCAGCAACATAAGTTAAGTAAAAATAAGTTCAGTTTGAGAAAAATAGTTCAGTTTCACAAAAATATTAACAATAAATTAAATAAGGAAATGGTATTCACTTTTATTTGCAAATAATATTACTAGTACCACCACTTTCATTATCATGTATATTTTTAGTGTAATAGATATTAACTATTTTTAGGACCCATATATAATGCACTGGAGTATTTATTATTTTATTAATATATTTAATTGCAGTCACATAATAACAATGACACAAATTTACAAAAACATAAGATCATAATGCAAGAGGGGTGAAGAACACAAATTACAAATATAAATGTCTAAATCAATTTATATGTTTGCAAACACTTCCTTGTAAATATTTGTTGTACTTGTACCAACGCACACAATGTTCTTTATCAAAGGGAAGGATCTTGAGAATTTTTTTGCTCGTAACTCTGGAAAAGACAACATAAAATTGTTCATCGCTGAAAACAGATCTCGGGAGATACATGCCTACATAAGACAGAGATTGTCATTGACTTCTATTTATAGTCATAGCAAGATAAATCATTAAAAAAAACTACCTTCTCTGAAATCTGATAGGAAAATTGGTGGAGTCAAACACGGTTACTGTCATTCTTAGCATAAATACTCTTTCTCCGACATTACATTATTGCTTCCGAAAATAATAGTAGCTTCAATAACATGATTCCTAAATGATTAACAACTAACCTCGTTTCATTACATAATCCAAATATTTGATCAATATTACTTAGAAACATAAGTGGCGCACCAACCTTTAATCGTGAACTATGATTTGGGAGCCCTGAGCATCTTGAGGAATCCAGTGGAGTATATTTCATGTACTCCAAAATTGCCTTCTTCTTTGATTATAGCATCCAAACTCAAATACATTCTCTTCTCCAAGAATGGTAGATAGAACATGATCATTGACTATCTCCACCATCTCATTTGTTGACGTCAAAATAGCTCTTTCTTGGAAGTATTTAGCTTCCCAAATATACTCTTGTAGTTCTAGCTAGGTATGCGCTATCAACAATTGATGAAATTGGATCTGCCCAAGAACTATAAGGATATCTTTTGCTACTTTGATTATAGCTTCACCATCGTTAGGACACCCAACTTTTCTGTCTCTGACGCTTAGTATCCAATCTAAGAATTCGCATAATTCATCAACAACAGATTCCTTATAGATCCTGTAAGGCCCGTTCAATAAGTATAGTTTTATTGGCAATTACATTATCTTTATCTATCTTCAATAAGTATAGTTTTTTTTAGATAATCGAGCAATTCGTTGATAAATATTTTTTTTCATTAAGCCGCTCCCACATGTTATTTCCCTAAATCATACCCAATTCTGTAATCCCCCATAATTTTAAAGGATTTTATAAATATATTTAAGTATTTATATAGTTATATTTAAACCAAATGAGTTTGGAAAATGATTTGACTATTTAAAAAGGTTGACTACTTTAAAAGTCAAATGAAATTATTTTTCATGGCTTAATAAAATCGAAAATATTTTAATTAAGCATGTTTTAATAAAAGTTTTAAATATTAAAGTATATTGAAAAATAAGTCTAATGGAAAAAAAATCCTAAAAGGATAAAAAGGAAAAAGAGTTATATTGATGATTAAAGTCTTAAGTTATTTATCTTGATGATCATCAAATTTCATTAGACCCTATCTCTTTTTCCTAAGCCCAAAAAGGAAGCCTTTTATATAAATATCCTAATACCCAATTATTTTATCCCACACAAATTATTTTCCTCTCTTTCACACGCCATACACGTTATTCTTTTCCTCCTCTCGGTTTCCCTCTCTCCTCTTCGGTCGTTCCTTGTTTTCTCTCTCAAAGCACTTTTCTTCTTCTTCAAGTAACGTTTCTTATTGTCTTCAAGTAACGTTTCTTGTTCAATAAGAAACGTCACAAGCCTTCCTAAAATCCCAAATTTGCTGCTGCCGTGCTGGTGGTGGTGGTGGTTGTGACCGTCGCTTGCCTTCTTCCTCCTTTTGTTGGTTGTTTTCTTTCTTCCTTCTTAAGATTCCATTAAAGATTAGATTTTTGTGTTTTCTATTATTGTTAATTATGTTTATTAGTTTAAATTACTATTTTTAATAAGTAATTTCAGTTATCTATAGTTTATATATTATAAGAAAATTTTCAGATTTGTTATTATGATTATATTTTAGCTTTAATAATGAAAACATGTATTTTTAGGGTTTTAAATTGCTAGAAAACCATAGTAATTTATTATGTGCTATGAGATTAACTTAAAATATGATTTTAAGTATGTTATACATGTTTTAAGGAGGTTTCTTAAATATTAAAGTTGTTGTATTTTCAGAAAGTGTTTAATTATTGAGTTTTTAAGAGTTTTTAATTGCTAAAATAGTAGTACTATACTATGAATTAAAAATACTGCAAGTTTGATAGTAAAATCGATTTCTAAACGTGTTTTAAGGGCGTAAATTATTTAAAGTTGCTGTAATTTTTATTTAAAGTTGTTAATTTCGATTTTGTTGTTTTCTAGGCGGAGAATACTTCGTATGGAAGTTTTAGAGATTTAAAAATGGCCTACAGGCTCGTTTACACGAGGTACGTACATAATTACGTGCTATGTGACTAGTATCATGTTTAAGTGATTTGTAGTATCATGTATAGGAACCTTTATGTTCATATATCTGATTGCTAGTATATTTGATTATTACATGTTTTATGCCTGTGTGTAGTGCATGTGAATTGAGATTATTTTTGAAGTATTGGGTTGCATGTTTGTATGGATTAATTGATGCAAGCATGAAAGAAAGTTATTTATTAATTCATATATGATGAATTGTTACATGTTATTGAGAATTGAATCATGTTGTACATGTATTCTTGGATGAGTATTATTTTATTATCTTATGAGGACTGTGGACCTTATTTGGTAAGATTGGAAGTATACCTATATAAAGGTAAGTTGGTTTGTTGGCTAGGTTCAACAATTAAAATAGATTGGATTGAAAAGAAAGTATTCTTGAATGGTGTTATGATCACTTGATAAATCTTAAGATAAAAGAAGCTATGTGTGGTGATTTGATTATTTAAGTGTTGCTTGTATGTGTGTGCCATGACAAGTAATAATTGGTAATTAACATAAAGTGAAACGAGAATAGTTGTAGATTCTAGACTTGTGCACGTCTAGATCAGAACTGGACGTTGGGAGTTGGGGCTATAGTGAGCATGCCATAGCTTTTCGAGGATGGTTGATCTCCATTCCTCTTTTTAGTCAAAGGTTCCTTGATATTTTAGTCACTCGGGAATACGTAGTTGCTCACGTATTTCGTCTTCGTAATGAAGGCTGGTTGGTAGGACAACTCATAGTCCAATAACTATTCCATAAAGTAATAAAAAGAATGCATGTTTTGAGTTTAGTTCAGTAAAAGTTGCCGGCAGATTATTATATGATTATTTATTATTTAGTCCTACATGTTACTATTTAGTATCAATGTTTAGGATTGTTTATGTCTGATATGTAGTACTCAGCTTTGCTGATTACGTGCTTTATTTGTGTGTGTGATCATGGCATTGCCTTATTGATCCTGTGATGATCCTTTTGGTGAGTAGAGTCGATATATCATTGACATTACATGTTCGAAGATGTGCATCTCATTGGGAATCTGGAGTGGAGAGACTGTGTATCTAGCGTAGTTTAATTTATGTTTTCGTAGGAACATGTTCTATTTCAGTTGTTTGAGTATTTAAGTTGGTTTGTTTAGATCCTCAACATTTGTCATTTACTTAGTGAGTTTTAATGAAGTTGGTTTTAGTTAATTGTTTTCCGCTGCAAAATTCTGAATAAGCCGATACGTTATCGCACGGGCGATAATGTCTGGGTAATTTTTTGAGTTTTATATTATTAATGTATTTCTGAAAAGAGAGAATTATCGGGGTGTTACAGATTTCAACACAAATATAGGTAAGATTTACCCCCTTATCTCTAAACGCTAACTTCACGACTCACATATCATCTATTCCTTTGCATTTCCCCATCCCTTAAAAAAGAAAAACATCCAACAAAATTCTTGATCCTGATCTTTCTTCCTTGAATTTAAATAGGAAAATATCAATTTTCGATAGTTTAGGCAAACCAAACAACCTTCACTATCTTATTAGATGTTAGTGAATTTCGAAGTGCAATCCCCCAACTTACATGTCGCTTTTCTTTAGTTGGTGATGGAACTGAAGGTGATTCAAGAGAAGAAGGACGAAAACAATTAAGACCAAGTTTGAAAAGATTTCTTGTTTTTCAATTCTTCATTTACAGCACCAAAGATTTATGGGATTAATTCATATTGCCCTATATTTAGTGTCACCCAAGTTATTACTTATCCCTTTATTAAAAATTTCATTATACTTCGTTTTACTAAATTCCTTTTTCTTTTTCTTACTATTTTTTGTTGTCATTTGTTCATTATTGCATCTATTTTGTTTCAATCAATTTTTTTTTTGACGATTAACCAAATTCTTATAATATAAGCCTACATGCTATTTGCTGCTCGTATTTATATCGTACTTTTTTCTATTTTTTTCCCCTTCCCTAGTTCTTTTATTTTCCTCCATAACCACTACCACCTAGCCACCACTATTACTACCCCTGCCAGCACCTTCACCCCACTCTTACGATAACCCCCGTTGCAATCCCACCACAACCCCCACCCTACCCTACCCTTGCAGTCCCCACACCATCACCACCTTAACAAAAAGAGCAAAAATCTACTTTATTATTGGAATGCATCATATAATCTAAAACTATCAACACCAATATCAACCCATTTTTTGAACATTATATAATGTTGTGCGTACAATAAAAACTATTAAAAATGTACATAGATGTATTGAGCGCCTAGAATTCATGTGATCAAGTAGTAATATACTCCCTCCAGTCTTTATTAGTTTACTCGTATTTTTTTTGGGATGTTCCTTATTAGTTTACCCTTTTATTTCTATTTTTGGAATGGGACTACTAATTTTTCATCACACATACATTCAACTTTATATAAATAATATTTTCTCTTTCTTTCTATGACCCACAACATTATTTCTCCTAAAACTCTGTGCAAAAGAAAGGGGGTAAACTAATAAAGATCGGAGAGAGTACTTGTCTAGATACTAACATGTATTTAACATTCATAACTGAATCATTGTACAAATTGCATTTGACATTGTTAATGATTGATAGAGGTACCCCATACCGTACATGTGTATCGACTTCACCTTTTGCTGAGCAAATTTTTCCTAATATACCTATTTATATAGAAATTTGAATTTTAACATATGCATATAAACAAATAAAGTGAGAAACAGAAAAAATCAAACTAAAAAGGTGTAGGAAGATCCTGAAAAGTGAGAGAGGGAAACTAAAAATGGGTTAAAATATTAAAAAGTAGATGACATGTGTGGAAAAAGAGGAAAAAGTAGCTGGAAAATGTTATCAAGAGTAGAAAATGCAAAAAAGTTAGAATAAAAAGAAACATATCAAAAAGAAAAGTGTGTTGAACAAAAAGAATTGGAGGGAGTATTACTACTGTTGCTATTTAAATATTATGTTTAAGGAAATTCAATACATCAAGTTTGCTCTTATGACTATTTAAACTTATATAATATGATTAATAGGATTGCGTAAATGTCTCAATAATATAATCAACTGATTTTCTTAAATTTGGAAATAAACCTACCCTTTTGAATATATTAGTCATTATTAGATCTTAACCAAATTTATTTGAACAAATTAAATATGAGTTTATATTATACCGTAATTTATGAGTACGTTAAATTTTATTTTTTTTCTTCTTTTTGCTGAACTGACTTTGTTTGAAGCTATCCAGACATATCAATTTTTATTAGATTTTATGTGAAATATGAATTTGGCTGGATTTAATGAATTTTTGTTTTGTTTTTAGTAAGGACTAAAATAAAAACAAAATGGTATTGTATCGTATAGTACACCACTTTGGTTGTTCTTTTATTTAAGCTTGTAGATCCATTTATTAGATTCTCTAACACTATAGTTCAACCTATCTAATGAAAAAGTATTCACTTAACCCATTACTTCATTCAGAGGTTCAGATAAAATGACAATTTGCACTATTACTATCAGTCTTTCACATGCAACCATTACCGCTCCCGAATTCCGTTGTCTCGTTCAACCGCTCTATTTTGTGATATAGTATCAATGTCGGATGTTGGTGTACACTTCATTGACTGAACACCACACGTGTTATCTAATATAAAAATATTCTTAACAATTGATTGTTGTTTATCTAACAATTATAGCTTTTGTAATCGCTATCCTTGTTGAGTTGTTGCATGTGTTATAACTTTGTAAATCTAAATATTACATTTAAGAAAATTCAACACATGCAAGTTTGGATTTATGATTGTTTTAACTTATAGAGTATGATTAATAGAATTGCGTAAATGTCTCAATAAAATAATCAATTTGTTTTCTTACATTTGGAAATAGACCTAACTCTTTGAACTTATTAGTCATTATTAAACCTTAACTGAATTTATTTGAACAAATCTAAATTTATTAGACCTTATCTTATGAGTACGTCGAACTTTATTTTCTTTTTATTTTTGCTGAACTAATTTTGTCTGAACTCACCTGAGCTTATTAATTTAGGGCCTGTTCTCCCCAGCTTATTTTCAGTTCAGTTCAGTTCAGCTCCAATAAGTTCAGTTCAGTTCAGCTCCAATAAGTTCAGTTCAGTTCAGATCAGATCAGTTCAGTTCAGTTCAGTTGAGCTCCATTTTTTTATAACCATTTTGTTAAATATTATTATTATGTTGGTATAATTTATTTTACTAATTACTCTTATTATTATTATTATTATTTTATTATTATTATTATTATTATTATTATTATTATTATTATTATTATCATCATTATTATTATTATCATTATTATTATTATTATTATTATTATTTAAATATATATCATTACTATTAAGTAGTATTATTATTATTGTTGTTTCTATATATTATTTTATTAATTATAGCTTTACTCATTATTATTACTATTATTATTAGGAGGATCATGGTTTAGGTCAAAACACAAATAAATCCACTTTTTTTAGCCCATAAACTAATCAAATCGCATCAAGACGGTTTATGATGTAATTTTCGCGGTCCAACCCAATCATTATTTTTATTACTAAATATTTTTATATTATTAAATCTAATTATTAAAATAGTAATATTCATTTACTTCTTAGATATTATTGTTATTATATATCAACATCAAGTATTAATATATTAATACAAATAATATAAAATAATTATTATTAATTATCATTAATTATTATTATTATTATTAATTTATGATTATTAATATTATTTTATTTAACTATCATTTAAAAAACTATCCAAAATACTATTATTATTATTCATTATTATTACTTATCATTATAATTATTATTTAATATTTATATTATTATTGTTTAAAATATTATTTATATATTTATAACATTCAGTTTAATTCAATTTAATTTAATTCAATTCAATTTAATTCAATTTAATTCAATTCAATTCAATTCAATTCAATTCAATTCATTTCATTTCAGTTCAGTTCAGTTCAGCTCCAATAAGTTCAGTTCCGTTCAGTTCAGCTCCAATAAGTTCAGTTCAGTTCAGTTCAGTTGTTTTATGCCGAAGAGAACAGGCCCTTATATTAGATTTTATGTGAACTTATATGAATATGACTGAATTTATTGAACTTATTTTTTTTTAATAAGGAATACAAAATAAACAGAATGGTACCCTATTGTATAGTGTATCACTTTGGTTAATCTTTTATTTAATTTTGAAGAACCATTTATTAGATTCTCTAACACTATAGTTCAAGCTATATATCTAATGAAAAAGTATTCGCTTCACCCATTACTTCATTCAGAGGTTTCAGATAAAATGACAATCTGCACTACTTCTGGCACTCCTTCATGCAACCATTTTTGCTCCTGAATTCCTTATTCTCGCTCAATCCCTCTCTTTTGTGGTATAATATTAATTGACCCATTTGATGTTGGTGTACAGTACTTAATTGACTGAACACCGCGCGAGTTATCTAAGATAAAAGATGACAATTAATTGTTGTTGAACTAACACTTATAGCTTTTGCAATCCTTGTTGTATTATAACTTTGTAAATCTAATTATTATATTTAAGGAAATTCAACACATCAAGTTTGGAATTGGGGACAAAAAAATATTAAATATTATATTTAAAGTATTTTTTAAATACTTTCCAATTGTGCAAAAATCATATTTTTTGAAACTATATATTAAGAGTTTAATTGATTTACTACTAGCATTTTTTTGCACGCGATGCGTGCTTGAATTTTTTTCAAGACAAAAACTCGATTTTTTTCGACGTATGTAAAAGTCAGAATTTGAACATTAGACATACAATGTATAATTGTTTTTAGTTACAAAATTTAATTGGTTTAGTCTCTGTCGCTTAACTCATCAGTCTTTTTTTTTAGTTTTCAAAATTAAATTCTATGAACAAAATATAAATTTTATTGACTTTATCTATGATTTCTAATGTTATAATTTTTTAGTTGATTTTTGAATTAAGTACACTACTTCCCATATTGTGAAAAAAGTGGACACTTGAATTTCAAGTCAAATTTTTGAGTATGTATTAACGTTGTAGTGTATTGGTTGTAGTTTGTAATTTAATTTTTTGGTTTTTGTAAAGTTTACTCATTTGAGTAATTTGTATAATGTAAATTATGAAATTCTATGATTTTAGTTGACTTGAGTGAATTGTTATAATTTTATTTCCAGTATTTTTTTTGAATCTCCCTTTGGTTTGTAAGTGAATTTTTAATTTAGAAAGGAAAAGGGGCACAATAGTCTCTTTATTCGGGGACACCATAGCTCCCCTTCCGTTATATAATAGAGATAATACATATGAGGATTTTTGAGAACAATGATTTATAAGTGAATTTTGTGAATGTTTTTGTATGTATTGATGTTCTAGTATATTAGTTTTAGTTTGTAAGTTAATTTTTCGTTTTTGCAAGTTTTCCGATCATTTGAGTGATTTTTGTGATTTTTTGTGATTTTCTCAATTCTATGAGTGATTTGTAAAGTTTCCTGATATAAGTGATTTCTAAGTGAAATTGAAATTTTATTTTCGGTAGCTTTGTTAGAACCTCCATTTTAATATTGACATTCCTTTTGTAATTTAGAAAGGAAAGGGGGTAAAATAGGCATTTCAAAAGAGGACACCATTGCTCCCCCCTTCCCTTATGTAATAGAGATATTATTAAAGTATTTCAGTGTGAACCCAAATCTATTTTTTGTTTCCTAAACTTTATATATGTATTTTTATTAATTTGAGACTCTATTTCTTTTCAAAAATAATGACATGACACCTAATAAGCGTGATATATGGCGTCTAATAAGAATGTCAAATGTCGCGACCTCGTGAACTGACTTTTGTAATCTGTTTTTTTTTTTTTTTGAGGGGACTTTTATAATCTGTTTTATATATTAGTTATGTGATATAATATCATATGATACAATATGATATTGATTTTCTCCAAAAATTCACAATTTCTTAAACTTTTTGTACTCCAAAGTAGGTTAGAATTAACTTTAGATAAACGTGTTTTTCTTTGAAAAACAAAAGTTCCCCAACTCTTACCCTCTCTCTCTCCAAATCCAAGTACCCAACAGTGCTAGAGTCCCACAATGACTCTAATTAGAAATATAAACTATATCTCTTTCAAAAAAATAATAATAATATAAACTATATCCTAATTAATATCCCTCTATTAATAATTCTAAAATTAACAACTTAGTTAGCTTTTTTTATCCATGGAATAACTAGTTTCCAAGTCCGAAATAGTGTTGATTTACTAGTTCTACTACAACTTGGAGATGACTAAGTTTGTCTTATAAATACATCTACCAGCATATAGTAGTATACAAGAACATTATTCACGTACGTATTATTCAACAAAATATAGATTAAGCTTCTCTTTATCTTTCTCTCTTATAATCAATACACATGGAACCTCCATACCAGAATGATAATGAAACTCGAGAGACTTTTGATTTAGATGAACCACCCATCGATATGCATTGTGATCTCTTAATAGAGGATAATAGCAATAAAGTAGTCTCGTTAAATAATGTAGAAAAGAGAGAAGCTTTGATAATAGAGACTAGTATGATGAGCAAGAAACTGATGCCTCCCTCGAACCCAGAATCAACAATAATGGATGATAATAATCAAGCATCTTCATCATCTAATCAAGCGGCGTCATCATCATCAACTCACGAGGATCGTATATGTAGATGGTTGCTCAATGACATTATGACAAAGAACAAGTATGAAAACGTGACTGACATGAAACTAATTTTAAGGAAAAAACTTGAAGCATCTGATGTAACTCATCAACAAAACCGATTATCGATTCCAGAGAGCCAAAGTACATTATCGGAGTTTCTAACAGATGCTGAGAAGTTACATCTTCATAAATCCAAATCCAAGAAGAACGAGATAAATAAAAAGGAAAGTATTGATGTGAAGGTGATAGGGTGGAAATCTCTAAAAGAGTATAACATGACATTATGTCGTTGGGATTTCGAAGGTGGTGTTGGATTTAGGTATGTACTCAATGGTAGTGCATATAAGTCCCTTAGATCAGAGAATGAACTAGGATTAAGAGATACCATTCGACTCGTGTCGTTTCGATCCAATGGCCATATCTATTTTCTTGTAAACAAGCTTAAGTTTCCATTAGTTAATTGGGGAAGAACAAAGCCAAGGACACCTAGGATCAATTACGGAGTAGTAACTCGTAGTACCAGTAATTAGTTTAGCAAGCAATGCAACAATATGTAAAGATTACTTGCGCAACAAGCCAACAATACGTCCTAGATCAGAAGAATTAATAGAAGTAAAGATTTACACTTTTTATGTTATTGTTCTATTAGTAGAGGAGGATATAGATTGATGTATCTTTTCTTTCTAGTTAATGTTTTTTTAGGGCACGTATATCTTTAGGGTGATTGTTTTTTTTTTTCATTTTATTAGAAGTGAATTAAAATTCTTCTCTTTTTGTTGATGTAATAGTTGTTTTTCAATTCTTGCAAAAGTAAAGAAATATAGATTACAAATTTGATCAGTTTATCTATTTTGTGTTCTTTAGCATTGTTTGAGTTATTCTTCGTAGATTATGATGTTCCTAGTTCTAAAGGTTTTGCTAATATTCTACTGTTTAGATTATTTGTATAAAATCTATACTATTATGTGATATTCTAGTGAGGCTACCAGTTGAAGACATTCTCCGTTGCAAGTGCGTTTGCAAGCGTTGGCGTGACGAAATCAACACCCAACACTTTGTTGATTATTTTATTCATTTCACATACAGATTCCATAGATAAAATGTGTATAAAAAATTAAATATATTTTTCTTTTCGTTATGATTATTTGGACGCACTAAATGATCACGAAGAAATCATGCATATTGCTTGCTCTACACCAGTATGCTAGCTCGTCCGAGAGCTATATCTGCTTCAATTACTTGTCTCTTTCTGTGATTATTTCTAGGATGGAACAAAAATGGTAATATTTTTTTCCATTGATCAAGAATTTTTATTTTTGAAAAGTATCATGAATCATGATCATCCAATAAAAAGTCTTTATCATGATATTTTTGCCTATGACTTTTCATCGACCACCAAAGACCTAAATATATAGAACTACTAAAGCCTCCTAAAATGGGCATGTGATGGAAATGGATCAAGAAAGTTTAGAATAAAATATTAATAAGTCTTTTATTAATCCCTGAATTGATTAGATTAGAAGAGAAATTACGAGCTTCCCCCGGCTATCAAGGTTGTTAAGCAGGATTCCAGGTAACGTTTACTGCTAACATCCGCACTCCCTTCCAACTATGTTTTATAATGCTTTTATATATATATATTTTACGCTATGCTATTTATGGTGTATGGGATATGAAATGTTTGCTATGTAAATGATTTGATACTATGAGATGTACGATGATTTGATGACGTTATGCAATGACTTTGCTATGACATCTGAAAACTACTTAAAAGAAACTAAATATGATAAATGAAAGTGAAAAATGGTGAATGGCAGTACTATGTTCTCTAGGTCGTGCACGTGTCATTCTGTTATTTGGCAGCAACACCACCTTCTGATGGGGACAATGTTCTCGGTGGCACCTGCATGATGACATTATATGCTACCTTCTGATAGGGGTCAATGTCCTTGATGATTGTCTGGCATTATATGCCAAATTCTAATTGGGGATGAATATCCTCGGTGGCTTTGTCTTCCAATTTCTTATGAGATATGAATATCTTCGGTGGCTTTGCCTTCTATTACGATCTACAACATTATATGCCACCTTCTGATGCGGGATGAAGATCCTCGATGGCTTTAAATTTTGTTATGGCATTATATGCCACCTTCTAATGGGAGACTTAAGTCCTCGGTGGCTATGCCTTATGTTGTACTCGCCATGTAACCAAAGAAAGTTTTCTGATAATGAAATGTGATAACAGAAATTATATTAATGAATGACTATGTAAATGACTTTTAAATTCCTGTTTCGAAGAGTATGTTTATGGAATGGTTTTACTATATTATCTTCTCCCTTTTTGCAAATAAAATGAAATGAATTTACAATGTTAGAGTAGTACGTTACTGAGCCTCTCAGCTCATGACGTTTTGTTTCTCCATTTTAGATATGAGCATAACCATTGCAAGGGCGTTCTTAATAAGGAATAGGTTCAAGGGAAATTATATGGTATCTCGTATTAGGAAATCATTATTATTTGACCTGAACATTTGTGTATCAATTATCAAGGACTATGTAAGGCTGCGTTGTATTAGTGGACCATATTCCAAAGCTTAAGTTTCATTTTCGTTGCTAAGTAGGAGCAAATGTGTTTAATTAAGGTATAAATTTTACGAGGGGTTACAATACTACTTTTGTTATTATAAAATATACTAGCCTTTTGCCACATGTATTATGAAACAAAGTATATTCATTAACTTCATATGAATATATGATTGTAACCTATAATTTTTAAAATTAATTTGAATCAAGTTGCATATTAAAAGCCTAACTTCACCCCAACATATCAATTTCGACCAATAATTTAAATTTCAACCGTAATTGAACATAAATTAACTTCATATGACCAAAAAACTCTAGTTTCAATGGAAAACCTAAAAATTGAATAACATTAACATATGATTCTCCAAAAAAAACTATTATACACCTGGATGTACCGTGAGTATGGTACACCCAAAGCCTCTTTTTGCTCATTGTTAATTTGAAATCATCCAAATGAGCAAAAAGTACAAAAAATAAAAGAAAGTTTCAAATGAGTAAATGAGCAAAAAATAGTCTTGGGGTGTACCATGCACATGGTACACTCGGTGTATGATGAATGAACTCATAATCTCTATATTTAGTAGATTTCTTTTGTTTGGATTATCGATGAATAGAGAAATGTAGCCCATACAAGAGATCTATTTATGCACTTTGATTTTTATTCGTAGACTTAGGATTTATGTCTCAAACCTGAATGATTATTAAATTTGTGAGTTTGTCTTGTAAGAGACCGCCTACTTTTAAATTAAAATTAGGCAAAGCTAAGCCCAATATTAAAGCCCAATAGTGACTAGGTTAATTTATTTCGGTCACTAGTTTAATTCATTTAGTTACTAGGTCTACTTTTATATTAAAATTAGACCGTCTCTTTTAATAATTTTTGTAAATTTGTAATTAGGCAATAGTAGAACAATAAGGTGGAAGAGGGATATTATAGAAAAAAAAGTCCATCAATGAGGCCCATACAGATGCAAATTTGGACGGAATATGTCATTTGGTGGTATCTCTGGCCATCTATAATGTAAAACACGATGATATTCAAAAGATGGTACAACTAAAAATCAATAATTAATACCTGGTTATTCTTCTATAGCGATAATTTATTGTTCTGTATTGTTCAATATCTTAAGTGCAATATTTCGACATTGGACTCCATGACTGACTTGTATCCACCAAAAAGTGATATGGGGTCTATGAGAATTGTAGGTTGAAGGATGTAGTACATGATGGAAACAAAACAAAAAAGATTTCATCATCTCAGGATATTCTGGTCATTTAGACTCTGATTTTCTTAATCTGGTGACTTATTTGGTTCAGATACTGCCAAACCCTGTGCAGAGGCGGAACATCTTACAAGCGCTGAAGGATCTGGTGAAGCCTTACAAGAGAATCGTCTGATTCAAAAATCTTATAGACCTGTGTCCAATACAACTTCTGAACAGGAAGAAAAAAGGTTCTTTTTTGCGAGAAAAGGTAGTTATATTTTAAAAGCTAAAGAGGACGTTTTGCAAGGGCAATCTAGAGATGGTTATATGAAGAGCTACAGCTTTGTTCAGCCAGCTTTTTCAGTTGTTAGAGTTGTTGATGAAATCCTTCTGCCCTCCGGTAAAGTAATTGTAGATATCCCTAAGACCAAGGAGAAAGTTGAAGTTTATCTTGAAGAGGTCAGCAAAATCTGGTTTTCCTACTATACAAGATCTAAATACGGAGTCAAAATGGAAGAGGTTGTTCATGTAGTGTCTCGTAGTTCTGTAATCTGTTCCAGATGTTTTTAAAGTAGATACTGGAGATGTCCTGTGTCCTGGCAAAGAGGAACAAGAAAGGGCATGTTGTAGATGTCATTTGCTATATTCTTTCTATGGAAGAGCGCTTGCGAGGTTTTCCATATGATCCATGGCTATAACTTGAGTATAGAGAGCTTTGGGATACCCCATGTTCTCAAAGCATCTGATGTTTTGTCGCTGAAACTCCCTCTGCTTTTATGGTAATGTTTGTTTTCTAACTTCCTAATTCAGATATTTTCAAGTCAGTTTATGGTAGGCCATTTGTGCAAGCAAGGATACAAATATAGCTTCTAAAAGATGGAGGTTTGAGGTGTAGTAATATTTCTGAACCTGGATTCTCAAATTTCAATGTTTGGTTTTTAGCCAATGAGTTGGTAATTGGTATGTAGTATGAAAGCTTTTGTAAATCTTGTATGCCAATGGAAGTTTATGTATCTAATGGGCTTCGTCATCCCAATTTCATAGATATTACCCCAAATCACTTTAGAAGTCAACTTAGCTAAGTGATGAGTGATGAGGGATAAGGGATGAGGGATGAGGGATGAGGGATGAGTGAATGGCTTTTATGTGATTTGGGTACTAGGGTGACATATTACGTCAATTTTTCTTGTAACATTTGTTTTTTTGGTGAGTGGATTAAAATAGTAATATGTTGCATCTTAAAAAAAAGGTGGCTAAGCGCGTTGTATGCAATATCGTGTTGTTCTCTACAAGACCCTGTAAAAGCTTTTTCTGCAATGTCGACATAGATCGAGAAAAGAGGGCCATTTTTACTACATGCATTGATGTGGATCTTATTGAATCTGAGTGCTACTTGTGCTAATATGCCACTACAAACATTTGCCTTCCTTTTTTTTGGTGGGGTGGGGGGGGTTGTTTAATATATTGTATAATCATGAAGTACATTCATGCTAAAAGGCCATAAAAAGTTTGTAATATTCACACAATTTGGTCACAAACTAAAACGGTGCTAACAAATTTGTTGTTCCAACAAATTAAAAATCCTATTTCAGACAACATTACTCAGGTAATCTACAAAAATCGTTCTAAATCCAATTATAAACCCTAAAAATCGATTTAAAGGCATAAAATAGCAAAATCAAATATCAAATCCTTAAAATTTGATTTTAATGCATAAACATCAAATTGAACATAACCTGAAAAATAATCAAAGGCATCATATACAAAGGATATCAAATGCTTGAATTTTAGTTCTCGATATTAAAAAACAACCCAATGAATTTGTGCAAATTCTTGCTATCCAAAAATGGTTAACTGTTTCTCATTCTCATCGCAGTTCAGATACATAAATTTTTAGTCGGAGAAGATGAAAAGTTGGTATGGAGAGAGAATAATAGGTTTAGAAAGAGAAAATATTTCAGAGCGGGGATAATGGTTAATATCGAAGAAGGTAGTGGGGCGTGTGAAATCTTGTCCATAGGTGTGATATCAAATATATCATTTCCCCCCTTTTTCCCGATCCACACTACCAAATCCATTTAAGTCGTTTTGCTCTCTGTTTACTAGATTTCTTTTGTTTGGATTATTGCTAATAGAAAAATTTTAGCCCATACAAGAGTTCCTTACATAATTTTGATTTATATTTGTAGAATTAGGATTTATGCCTCAAATTTGAGCGATTATTAAATTTGTAATTAGGAGATCGAAGAACAAAAGGTAGAAAAGTGATATTATATAAAAAAAACCTTTTGATGGGGCTCACTTAGACAGAAATCTGGATAAAATTTGTTATCTGATGGTAACTTTGGCAAATCTCTGACGTAAATGGTGATAAAATTTTAAAAAATTCCAAAAAGTGGCAAAACTCAAAGTCAATAATAAAAAATGGTAGAAGTAAAAAAAAAAGGGTCATCTTTTTAACATAAACAAGGAAAGAACTAGATGTTTCTTGATCTCTAGGACGAAAAAACATCGCCTCTACTGTGAGTATGTGAGACGTGAAACTATATCTAACACATCAAATTGACACCAAATGCTCTTGAATTTTATTTTAAAAAAAAAGAGTGCAAAAAATCAACTACAAAAAAGATTCATATCTCAATTTTGGATTGAAATTAATGGTCTGACTCCTAAGTCATAATCATATGGAGGGAAAAACATGCCATATGTACTTCCCGTGTATTAAGACTCGAATTCATAACCTCTTATTTAAAGTACACATGTATTTATCAAATCCATGATCTTATATTTGTTTTTGCGCAAAAACATTATTTAAAAACAAAATAATATTTTTCTTTTTAAATAATTACCTACAAATATATATACTAATACTCATTAATCTAATGGTAATAAAAATGTATCCTCCTGTCAAAAAAAATAAAAATGTATCCTACCTGTCAATACTCAATACTCATATATTAAAAAGAAGAACTCGTAAAATTTCTATAGCATTCATAACTAACACCACTACGATGAAGCTTACTCCTAAAGCTTTTGCTGCCTTCTTTCATGGTGGTACTACTGGTATTACTCCTTTTCCTTCTTTATCTTTTCATTTTCATTCACGCAATTACTCCATTGTAAATGATGCTGTTATTCAAGATCATAGGTTGTTTCTTCAATCAGTTAGAGAACACTGCAAATTAGGGTTTTCAAATCTCAATTTCCCCCTTTCTCTCTTCCATCAAATGCTCTCTTTGCGCCCTCTTCCTTCTATCATCGTTTTCACTCAACTCTTCACTGCCATTTCCAAATTGAAACACCTTCAACCTCACTCTACCATCATCTCTCTCCTCAGGGACCTTGAATTGTCAGGTATTCCACCCGATATGCATACATTGGGTATTCTCACAATTGTTACTGCCATTTGGGCCGTGTTGATTTCGGCTTCTCTCTTCTCGCCAAAAGACTTAAGCTTGGTTACCCCTTTGATGGTGATTGTGTTATCTTTAACATCTTAATCAATGGCTTTATCCACTGTGATAAGCTTCCTCAAGCTCTTCAATTGCTCGATCAAATTGTTAAGCTAGGTTTCCAACCCGATATTGTTACCTATGGTGCTATTTTCAAAGGCCTTTGTCAGATTGGTGACAATGCTGCAGCCCTTCACTTGCTTAAGAGGATGCATTCTGGTTGTTGCAAACCAACCTTGTTATATATAGCACCATTATTGATAGTCTTTGTAAGGATAGGCTGTTGAGAGAGGCCCTCGACCTGTTCACTGCCATGAAAAGTGAGGGCATTATACCTAATGTTGTCACTTATACCTCCTTGATTAGAGGTCTTTACAACTCCGGCTTCAAGGTCGAGGCTAAAGATATGCTAGCTCAGATGTTGGTGTGTAACATAGCACCAAGTGTTATCACCTTCAGCATGCTGGTTGACATGTTTTGCAAACAGAGGGAATGTTGATGAAGCACAAGCTATTATAGACTACATGATTGAGAGAGGTGAGATTCCAAATGTCATAACTTACAGTGCTTTACTTGATGGTTATTGTTTGCGTGGTCAGATGGAGGATGCGGAAAAACTACTTGATTTGATGGCCAAGAATGGTTGTGAGCCTGGTATTGTTAGTTTTAGCACTATCATTAATGGATATTGCAAGGCTAGAAACATGGACAAGGCCCTCAACTTGTTCAAGAAATACTTCAGAAAGGGTGACACCTAATGTTGTTACCTATAACACTCTTATTGATGGACTATGCAAAGTCAATAGACTCCCACTTGCACGTAAACTGTTCAAGGATATGCAAGGCCATGGAGTTACTCCTGATGTTGTCACATATGGTTCATTGCTTGATAGCTTATGCAAAAATGCTTTACTTGATGAGGCAGTGGCATTACTTGAAGAAATGGAGAATAATGGTGTTAAGCCTACTGTTGTCATATATGGTATCCTAATGGACAGCTTGTGTGCGGTTGGGAAACTTGAAGATGCAGCAAAAATTTTCTCGGATCTTGTATTGAGAAGGCTAGAACCTAATGTTAAAATATACACAATTTTGATGAAAGGCTTGTGCAAGAAAGGCCTTATGGATGAAGCTAATCAACTGTTGAGGAAAATGGAGAATGATGGTTGCTCCTGATGAATTAACCTATAATACAATCATTAGAGGATATATTCTCAAAAATGACTTGACAAATGCATTGTATTATTGTGATCTTATGGTTAGCAAGCGATTTAAAGGCGATGCTGACACTTTCTCGTTACTGGTTGGCCTATTGTCGTCTGGTAACTTGAGTGATTCATCTAGGGATCTTCTTAGAAAGTTCTTCTAAGATGATTGGAAATTGCAACTACCGTTGATACTTTATCATTACTGGGTTGCCTATTGTCATCTGCTTCAAGTATTCAAGTTAGCACTCTATTTGAGGAGTTAGGCATCAAACATCGCAGCTGAATCCTATAGACTCCTACCTGCACGCAAGCTATTCTAGATATACGCGAGCTAATAGAATTTGTTATGAAGTCGAAATGAATATTTAACACTACATGCAGGTATTTCTACAGTTGATCTGTAGTTCTATATCAGTTCTAGAGAAATAAATTACCATCTTCATGTTGATTGGTGTTTATATTTTTCAAACAGATTGTATTTCTTTTTCCACAATATTCCGTTATTATTTTTACCCAAATGCTTATTTGTTTTCTGAATTTGAATTTTTTTAGAAGGAAAAACTATGTTGGTGCATCACTGAAAGTTCATCTAATCAGGAAGGAAAAGCTTTTGATCTTTTCATGTATTTTTGAATTATCTTAGTATATTACTCCCTTCGTTATTTACTTATAGTTATTCCGCTTTGACTTTTGCACTATCCATATATCTCTCTCCCGAGTCCCGACCATATTCTTTTTACTAATATTTAATAAAAATCTTATGTTTGATATATGTGGTATTGCAGAATATGTAGTAACTAGATATAGGTAGTGTTCCAATTAGTTTGATATATGTGGTAACTACAAAAAATTGGACCACTACCTCTGTAGTAAAAACAAAAGATTCTTCAGCATTTCGCATATGTGGTAAATAAAGATAGCTTAGGTAGTGTTCTAATTACCAGGTTTGAGAAACTTAGTTTACAAGACTCGTGTTCAGTTTTGTAAGCTTGCAAGTACTATTTCGTTATAGGTCTACTAGACCACACTTGGGTGATTATTATTGGTTTTGCTCATCTTTCTGCTTGAAATCCTTTGTTACCTTTGCAGATGAGTGTTAAATTGTAGACAGGTCAGTGTTTATATGTCTAACCGTGACTGTAATGACTTTAATCATGTCTTCATGTTTCTTTGCCTATCAGAGTGACGATCTATATGAATGAGTTGGGATGTTTCTTTTTCTTTTCTAACCAGGGACATGTTTATGCATCTTCATGTTCACCGTTCTGGCTTCCTCTCCTTCTATAAGAAACGAAATCTCCTAAAGCTATAACTTTCCAGTTACAGTTGTGACTTGTGACAGCCCTGAACCCAGAAATTCTATTGTTTTTATCTCGAATAGGTAAGAGTAGCAAAATTTTGTGATTTTGCATTGGTACATCAAACTCTGTCATTTACAGTTTTATGTTAGAAAGATTTTTGAACTTTTGGAACTCTAAGAGCAGATATCAATTCCCAAATGGAAGGAATTATCCATAAAAAATGGAGTAAAAAAATCCAGTACTACAGGCTGGAGACTCTGATAATGGAAAAGTTTCCAATAATGGAAGTTTGATCCTTTCTTCATAGAAGGTTTTATGGTTAATTTTTTTCCAATGTACAACAACATTACCAAAGAAGCCAGCTTTATCATCCAAAACTAGTTTGGTGTGGGTCTTGCCAATTTGCCATCTTTGTTCATTTACGTCTGCTCTGATAATATGGATGTTTCCATCGAGGGTGCATATATGTCATCTAATTCAGTATCTTTCACTATCAGGTGCTTGCCTGCTCGGTTTTTACTGGCCTTTGTATCAAAAATCTTGTGAATCTCTGGACCCTTTACTAATGTGGCCTCTCTAGTCTTGGAGGATACTGGGCTAGATATTCTGATGTTCACTAACATTTTAAAGCGTAGACTCTTAACATGGAACCTTGATGATCTTAAGAAGGCAGACTTAAAATGACAGCTGTGTGCTGAATACAGCACAATGATTTTTTGCCATTAGGGTATTGGGTTTTTTGCATTAACATTAGAAGCTCTGTTCTGTTCACCTTAGAAAACAGGATCAACTCGAATAAGTTGAAATAAGGTGTAATAATAATAAGTTCAAATGAAGTCTAATAATTTCTGATGAGTTTAAAAAAGTTCATTAGTTCAGACAATGTAATCAGTTGGGATCATTGGTTCAAATTTAAGTACAGGGGTGCTCAGATGAAAAGAAAATGGGTTCAGTGAAAATGTAGAGCCATAGTAAGAGAGGTTTGGACCTGTAATTGGCTTTCAGGATCCGTCTTCTTGCTCGTTTGAAGTTTACTGGAACTTATTAGTTTGCTTTGCTGCTGTCTTGTGTTCCTTTTCTTCTTATTTCTTTGAGTTTTATAATCATCAGTTATCCAAAGTTCTAAGTTTGTTGGTTATGTAAAAGTATAAACCAGGTAAACTTAAAGGGAAAGAAGATAGCAGCTAAGAGGAGTGGCGTGAAGACCATAATCTTTCCCGCTGCAAACGGAAGGGATTTTGACGAGCTTAGCCCTAATGTGAAACAAGGCCTAGACGCTCATAAAGCACTACAACTGTTTGTGTCATGCGCAAGCAATATAGCAGATCACTTGAATTTGATGGATGATCCCACTTTCAAGGAGCTTTCATATTGTTCGTCAAAGGAAGGTGGTAAGAGGATTGACAAAATTTACTAATCATTTTTTAATCTATCTGTGGATATTCAAATTTCGCTTCCTAGTTTATTAGTATAGTTTGTTGTAAGCTTCGTGTTGGAAGTGTTAAATGAGCTTTGTAATTGAAATTTTTTTTGATAATTGATGGGAGTATAGGAGAGCAATGTTGGAAAGTAGTTGATTTTTATTCATTTATATTGTTTACATCAAGTCATCTTGTATTTATAAGTAATACATGTCGGTGAAGCAATGCACTAATATTTTGATAATTTTTCCCTGGTGTCAAAGAGCATGGGGAGACAGCTGGAATTTGATTCTTTTGCCCTGTGTTTTATTTTCCTCACATGTCAGATTATATTAATGAACCTCATTCTTTGTCTTCTGCAGATTGGAGCTATCGACAGGGACATTTACTACCGAGATCAGTATGGGAAGTTCTGTGACGATTACCTTTCACTTGGAGTGGATGAACTTCCTTTATTTGTGGCCGTACTGCCCTCCAATGTTACGAAGATGTTTCATCTTCAGTTTCCTGGACATATTTGAATTGTTAATTGGTCATGTAATAGAAGAAATAAGTGTTGGTCTCGGTCCCTCTGGCGAACTTAGGTAATTATTATGGCTTTTTGTCCATGAGTATCACTATCAGTCTTCTGATTCACTTAGCTTACACGAGGCTGCATGCAGGTATCCTTCTCAACCATATGCTGGTGGTGGATGGAGATTTGCTGGAATTGGTGAATTCCAGTGCTATGATGAGTATATGTAGGTCACTTTAAACTTCCAAAACTTGCTTATTACAGTTTACAGAGTACATTAGAATGGCTTCTTCTCTAGCATAGAGTAGAATTTTCACCTAGGTAGTGTTATTGCAGGATGAAGGATCTGAGGATAGCTGCTTGCCTGGAAGGAAGACCTCATCGGGGAGGGAATGGCCCCGGGATGCTGGTCGTTACAACAGTTCTCCATTGGGAGTTCCTTTCTTTGAAGGCAGTCAAAAAAGTTTCCTTTGAGTTCTGAGTATAGGCATTTCTTCCTTGTATGTACTTCTCCTGAAAGGTTATCTCCTTTCATATATGTCAACATTTTTCATGGGGAATCCTTGTTGCACTCTCAAACTGTCGTTTTTGTGCTCCATGATGTAAGAGCATAGTGTTGAGTGTTTACTCTCACAAGAGGAGTGCAGGAGGTCTTCTTGGAGTAGAAACAAATCTCCCTGTTTCAGACCTTGAGCTTTATAAGCTCACAAATTTTACATGGTTGGAGAGTTAGGGTATTAAGGTACATAATTAGGGAAGGAACAACTTAAGTGGGGACATTCTTCTGGGGTAGTAAAGAGTATCTCAATTGCGTAATTACTCATTATAACTAAGCGGATTCTTAATCTTTTAACATTATAACGGAGTTCGAGAATCATCTAGTACCTTGATACGTATAGGATATTCCCTTGAGATTTTGTGTGACGTTTAGAATGTTTAGGGGTACAATGTAGAAAGTTAAAAGGCCGGATACAATGTAGAGTTTCGTAAAATACAGGGGCACTACGTTAAACCCTAACAATTGCTCTACTTCCTTCCTCTTGCTCCGGAACGCCAATTTTGCCGATTTAGGTCGCTTTCCCCCGTCGACTTGGTCTGCAAACAAATCGCGTTTCAGAACGAGCGAACCAAAACATGATTTGCTGGGGGTAGGGGCCAATTAGGTAATCCTAATATTACTATGATGAGGTATTATGCAAATAAGACAAGATTTTCATTTACACTAGTTATTAGGCTTGGGCTATGTCCCGGGTAAGAAAAAATTTCATTTATTAATATAACACTTTATGATAATAACACTAAATACAACTTAGTCTAGTGGTTAAGACTTTAGTATATGTACTTGAGGTCTTGGGATCAAATCATATACTATGCAATTTCTAATTTTTTTTATGGTACATGAATTACATGAACTAAAACTTTCTAGGGAGAGTGTCACGTGGCACATAGACTTTATTTCGTCGCCTTTTAATATATTTGTATAGATCATCGTTAACTATGGGTTCTCATTTACAATGTGTTAAATCCGCATTTGATTGATAAAAAAACCCATATTTTTTAAAGAAGGAACCCTATTCATTTCTTTAAAACTGTCAGCGGTCTATATAATTTTCACAAAAGCATTGAATTACATAAGAAGTTAAGAACATATACTTTACATCTATAACATCATTAGTAGTTTAGTACTGACACAACCATTTATAATAAAAATAAATAAAAATAAAAAGGAGTTCATCGAACTAACAGGGCTTCAAAGCATATGGATATGCTATACTCCATGTGTATCTTTTTATCTTTCTTACTTTGACTTTGCACGTTTGTCATGCACTTATTCTACATTGAATATTTTTCATTATAGTAAAAATTATAATAATTGAATATAAATAAAGAACTCATTTAGACGAATCAAACAAGATCCTACATGATTATATTTTTTCTTATATATTGAGAAAAATCTAAAAGATTTTTTCTAGTTGTAAATAATGTCAAAATTCTAAGTGAGAAATATAAAAAAATACATAGGGAGTACACCTCTTAAATTATTTGATTTTCAAGGAGCAATATTGATTGTCCTGCATACTCGATTATTCGTGCAGTTTCAAGCATATGAAGAAAACTATTTCTAGTTATTATTAGCCAGTATGCTTTAGAAAACTAACATATTTAATTAAAATAAAGAATAAATAATACGTTATTTTTCATCCAAGTAGATAAATTTTCATAAGATGTAAAACTATATTGTATATGGAACTTATTTTGAAACATATTTCGAGTACTCTTCAATGGTAAAAAAAAATTATAATATTGCGAATTTGTAACAAAAGTTATATTCAATTTGCATAGTATAATCATTTAGGTTATTTATCTGAAATCAGAATGTAATGTTCACTTATTCAAACCACCTTATATGTATTTATATTTATAGTGAACACTATTTTTTAAAATCATGTCATTTAATTATTAATAATTACATGACATGCTTAGATGGAGCTCTCTATAATATTCTATTCTAATATATATGTAACTTTATCGCTATAGATTTTAGTTTTTGTTGTAATAATAAATTTTACTTAATATATTTTGTTGCAATACTAAATTGTTTTGATTCAGTGGAGCAATTAAGACTGAGGTTTTGAAAGATAATATGTCTAACTTTGTAAATTGTACCTATTATAGAATGCTATAATCACATGTTGTACACTATACTTATAGCTTAATTATTATTATATTTATAAAAAAAAAGACTAAAAAATGTCTTATCATTCATCTAATTAAATATATTTTCATGAGTTGTAAAACTATATTGTAGATGGTTCTCATTTTGAAGCATATTTCAAGCAATCTCCAATTGTAAAAAATGATAATATTTTGAATAAGGTAACAAAAGCTATATTAAATTTACATAATATAATAACTTAGGTTGTATATTCAAAACTAAATGTAAATTTCTCCCTATTCAAAACTCCTTTTATATATTTAAATATGTGTAGAACTCTATTTTTTATTATATTTAAAATAAAAATTAATGACATGACAATCCTACGTGGTACTCTCTATTCATAAGTTGTAGAATATATGGTATATAGATCTTATTTCGGAACATATTTCAAGCACAATCCAATGGTACAAAAATTATAATATTCTGAATTACGTAGCAAAAGTTATACACAAATTATATGATATAAAAAATTAAGTTGTTCATTCAACACGAAACTCTATTTCGCTTATCCAAAGCTCCTTATATATATTTAAATCTACGTAGAAATTTTTGTAAAAAGAAAAAAAAATAATTACATGACAATCCTACGTGGCGCACTCTAGTCATAAGTTGTAGAACTATATTGTATTTGGATCTTATTTCGAAGCATATTTTGATCACTATACAATTGTACAAAAATTATAGTATTCCGAATCACGTAGCAAAAGTTATACACATATTATAAATTAAGTTGTTCATTCAACACGAAACTCTAATTTTCGCTTATCCAGAGCTCGTTATATGTATTTAAATCTATGAAGAACTCTATTTTTATAAAAAAAAGAAAAATAAAATTTGATGATATGACAATCCTATGTCGCGCGCTCTATGCTCCCGAAAAGTTTATCCTTTTTATATATATAAACTAGTTATTAGGCCCGAGCTATGCCCCGGGTAAGAAAAAATTTCATTTATTAATATAATACTTTATGATAATAATACTAAATACAAATTAGCCTAGTGGTTAAAACTTTAGTATATATACTTGAGGTCTCGGGATCAAATCCTATACTACGCAATTTAGTGCCACTGTGGCACAGTTTCTTGTTTTCGCACGCCTTTTAATATATTTGTATAGATTGATTATCTTGTTTTGCAAGGCTACTTAATAACTATGTATTTAGATAGACGGTTGAGATTAGCTCACACTACATGGTCAGTGGCGGAGCTAGGGCGGTGCACGTGACCCCTCGATTTTTTTTAAAAAAAATAAGTTTTTTTGTAAAAAAAAATTAAAATTGTATTGTTGTGGCTTGGATGTTGGATTGAAGAAGAGTGCAACACTGCAAAGATGGAAAGTCAGCACATGGATATATGAGATTATGGGAAAGGTGGAAAGTCATTGTCTGATCTCTATTATATAAGGGAAGGGGGAGTAATGGTGTCCTCTTTTGAAATGCCTATTTTACCCCCCTTCCCATTCTAAATTACAAATTCACTTACAAATCAAAGGGGGCTTCAAACAAAAATACTAAAAATATAACAATCACTCACAAGTCAACTAAAATCATAAAATTGCATAATTTACGTTATGCAAATCACTAAAATGAGGAAACTTTACAAAAAATTAAAAATTCACTTACAAACTACAACCTATGAAAAAATTAACTTGAAATCAAAGTGTACAATTTAATTTCTTTACAATTTATGAAGTATTGTACTTAATTCAAAAATCAACTAAAAAATTATAATATCAAAAATCATAAATAAATTCAAAGAAATTTCTATTTTGTTCATAGAATCTAACTTTGAAAAGTAAAAAAAAAAAAAAAAATGGTGAGAAACTTAAGTGACAGAAACTAAACCAATTAATGTTTGCAACTAAAAACAATTATACTTCGTATGTCTATTGTTCAAAATTTGACTCTTATGCCGTAGAAAATCGAGTTTTTGTTTCGAAAAAAATTCAAGCACGCATCGCGTGCAAAAAATTCTAGTATCTCCTAGACTTTTAATTGTCTGACCTACTCCCATGCTTTATTATATTGAAAATGGTCCCCAAGTGCTTAACAATAACTAATAAAATTTAATCTAAACTTATAAACCTACGAAATAACTTTCTCACAAATTTTCTTCGCTCAAAAAAAAATATAGTCACAAAAATTTCTCTCCTCATTGTCGTTAAAACTTTGAACCACTCAGTCTTTCACAACCCTCGAGCCATGCTCTTCCCAGCGTCCATGTCGGCACACCCTGGCGGCTAACGTGCACCATCACCACTCACAATACATGTAGACCCACCAGTGTTCTTCAGTCCATAGCATCGAGTTTTTTAATACATTATTGATTTCCTATATTGTGAAGTTGCGAATTTAAATAAGAGTATGAAATTAGGTGTTGTTAATTTATACAGTAAATTATAGGATAGTAATATGTAATTTATCAAATTAATAATAATGGTAATTAAAATAAAAGTATAAAATTAGGTACTGTTAATTACTTTACATGATGATTTAGTTTCTATTTTAGTACTTATATGGTGTTAGAATTAAAATATTCAAAGTTATTACATTATAATTTTAGTTGTTGTATGTCGATCAAAAATACGGTCAAATAGGGTATGTGAAAATTTCAAAAGTCTACATCTTTTTCACGAAGAAAACGGACATTTGCCCGAGTCCCAATACTAGTAACTACTATATAAAACAGAGTACCAAAACTAGCTCACAAGGCCTCTGACATTTGGCGTTCTTATTATACGCCATTTGTCTCCCTTATAGGTGCCATGTAGGGGTGTTCATAAAAAACCGAAATAGAAATATCGTACCGAAATACCGAAAAACCGGTCTAAATGGGTGGTTACCGTACCGACAAAAAATTTTTGAACGGTACAGTTACCAAACCGATAAAATTAGCGGTTAACGGTACGGTACGGTTATGATTTTTGAGTAAACGATTAACCAAAATACCGAAATATTTTTTTTCTCTATGTAATTGTTGTGAAACATTTTCAAACAATTACATTTATTTTAATATTTGTTGCTAATTTACAACAATTAGAGGAAGTAAGTAATTATTTGGAAACTCCAGTATTAATATAAACATTGTAATTAGGAAATGAAGTGAATTCTTAGTGTTAGTTATGTGTTTCAATTGATTTATTATCCACTTTATAATACATTTTATATTAGAATATATATGATATTATAATATATGCACGAAAAAATTGAAAATATACATGTACAATAAGTAAAACATAATAGTATAACTTAAACAACGTTTAATGGTTAATCGAAAAACCGTACCGAAAAACGGTTAACCGCTTAGGCGGTAATCGGTCTAAACGGTTACGGTTATGGTTATGGTTCGCAAAAAGACCGTCCCACCATGTTATTATTTTATTTTGAAAAGAAACAGAGCCTTAAATTGATAAAAATACATATAAAAGTTTAGGATACAAATAAATAGAGTTGGGTTCACAATGAAATACTTAAGTATAGTAAATCAATTATAACTTCTAATATATAGTTCTGGAAATTATAATTTTTGCACCATTAGAAAGTATTTTAAAAATACTTTTAAAACAAGATCCATTTATACTACATTTAAATTTTATATTAAAGTAATTTATAAAGAAAAATCAACTCACGAGGTAGCGACATTTGACGTCTTCATTGGACGCCACATGTCATGTTTATGAAGTGTCTCAATTTTCCTAAAATAAATTCCTCAAATTTTTAATACAAACTAGTTATTAGGCCCGGGCTATGCCACGGGTAAGAAAAACTTCATTTATTAATATTGTACTTTGATATGATAGCACTAAATACAACTTGGTCTAGTGGTTAAAACTTTAGTACATGAACTTGAGGTCATGAGATCAAAACCTATACTATGCAATTTCTAATTTTTTTTTATTGTACATGGATTACATGAACTAAAACTCCCTAGGGAGAGCGCCACGTGGCACCGTTCCTGATTCATGCACGCCTTTTAATATATTAGTATAGATGATTTATGTCTATGTGTACCCCTCAATTTAAAAAATATAAATATTGTGTAACTGCAATGTATCGAACACGTGACCTTTGAAATGGAAAGTAAGAGTTTAACCCTTAATACACTATGGCTTTAAATTCTAATGTTTCAAATATAATATGAAAAAGTCCTTTAATAATTATAGTTAACTTAAAAGACTTAAACAATTACGTAACTAACAAGAGACTATTGATGTTATATCTTATGACAATTCTTTTTAAGCTATTATTTTCAAACTCAAACCTTTCAGATACTTATCACGTCATGATGTGACTTTTTCAATTTTTAATGGACAAAAAATAAGAAAAATATTTGTTTATTAAACCTGATCTGAAGCATCGCCTGGGTTACAATACTAGTATAACAAATAAATGGTGGGTTATACTGAGGAGCGAGTGAGGACAACTGATATCTTTTGTTTAAAAGGTAGGACAAATGATATCTTGCTCGTGGAGCACAATGTTATATGTTCTTATGACAGACGTGAGATAAAAACAAATAATGAATGCAAAACAATGAAAATCAGGCAGCAGATTTACGTGGTTCACCAATTTGGCTACGTCCATGTGCAGAGAGAATATTTTATTATGTGAAAAAAAACATATTACAAAGAGAATTAAGTCTAATTCGTCGTATAAAACAATTAGGTTAATGACCTATTTATACTCCCGTGCCCAAAACGCGTTTTCCGGACAAAACACCAAACCGCCCGACCTGCCCGGGCGAAATCCGTTCGACCGGGCGTGATTTCGCTTTTCCAAAACAGCTTGCGCGTCTGATTGAAAGTGCCCAAGTGAGATCCACTCGATCTTCCCGGGCGAGGCGCAAGACGAAACAGTTTCGTCGGTTCTTCGTAAAACAGTCATAACTTTCTCGTTTCTCAGCGGAATCGAGCATAACCTATCGTTGGAAAGCTCTGGGAACAAGCTATCACCTCGAATTTGAATCACATCAAAACCATTTATAGACATATGTGAATTCAAAGTCAGCCTTATGTCATCCCTTTTTCATGCATTCTATCAAACACCTTCAAGTCACCATTCTTACATATGTGCTGTCAAGTAACTATTTTTAGTTACTTTAGAATAATAATTTAATTATCATAAAACAGTCAATTAGTAGATCCTAGACCAAGGTGTAGGATGAGCATCCTACACCAGCTCCAAAACGCAAGGCAAGAAGAATGAAACGCACCATTCAACATGCAAAAAAGTAATTGATTTGACAGCTAATGTACATTCCCATTAAATCTAGTGTACATGTCGAAAATTCAAAAAGTAACTGATTTGACAGTTACTGTTCACCATTTAATAACTGATTTGATGTCAACCGCCATCATTTCCCCCATATACTGTTCACCACTTCTCTTTTTTCCACACTCAACCTCCTTGTACATTCTTGGCTTCGTGGTTGTTCATTAACAAAATCAAAATGTACAATGATAGCCCCCTAGTTAAAAATAACCCAATTCTTGAAGCTGATGTCAAGTGTGTAATTTGCAATCTTTGTACATTGGTGTGTTGATGTTTGTTTACTAATGAAATTCAATATGTACAATTACAGTCCCATATCGAAATTCAATAAATCACAATGTACAGTGATGGTCATTACTATTGTACATTAAACCATATGCATTTGTACATTAATAAAATTATTTCAGCAAATAAATAAGAGAGAAAGAGAGTGAATGAGTGAGTGATGAGAGAGAAAGAGCTGGCCCACTTTCAAAAATACTGCCAAAAGTCAGTCAAATGGGCAAGATGTAGGATGCTAATTTGCGGAAAACAGTAGCTGAGATACTTTTTAACATCCCATCTCACAATTATTGATTAATAAATCCACATAATTTCCTAGTATCATTCTGAAATATTTCTAAGCCGCATAGTCTGATATCTGATCGATGTAAGTCACTCTGAATTCTGAAATGTATGAAGCATAGCAAGCCATTGAACGAACCAACGAGTACCGGAGAGTACTCATCATAATCTAGATCAGAGTAATAACGACTTGGCTTGATCCTGATTTTATCAAGAGAGTTGAAGTGAATGGATGTAAAACTATGCTGAATGGATGTAAAACTATGGTGCTTGTAAGAAAACAGAACAAGGGAGCTATTATTTTTATTATTGATTGTATAGTTAATGTGAAAATTCTTGAAACGCTGGGTGTTGATTTCATCACGCCAATGCTTACAAATGCACTTGCAACGAAGAAGGTCTTCAGACGATCTGATCTAGAACTACAAGTTATTGAACCAAGTTTCTTCTTTTTTGTAGGTTTTCTTGGTGCAACTAGAGGTATTTGTAATGGTTCAAGGTAAAAATCAAGTCTTGCATAAGGGAGCTTTTTCAATGGAAGTTTCATGTGGTCTCCATCGTTGATCATATCTTGTACGCTTCTTCCCAATTTTTTTCATGGTAGACCAGGCTATTGTCGTCTACAACGGTTTTATTTTAAGACCGTCAAAGGTTACTAAATTGATTAAACTGGTCATCGAAAGAAATTAATTTAATCACTATTGAGTTAATTCTCTTTTTAATATTGGACTTACCATTGCCTAATTTAATTTAAAAGTAGGCGGTCTATTACGAGACAAACTCCCTAAAATTTATATATGTATTTTTATTTATTTGGGATTCTATTTCTTTTTCAAAAATAATGACATGACACCTAATAAGCGCGACATATGGCGCCTAATAAGGATGTCAAATGTCGCGACCTCGTGAACTGACTTTTGTAATCTGCTTTATATATCAGTTATTATGTGATATGATATGATACTATATGATATTGATTTCCTCCAAAAATTCATAATTTCTTAAACTTTTGTACTCCAAAATAGGTTAGAATGAAACGTGTTTTCATTTCAAAAACAAAAGTTCCCCAACTCTACCCCTCTTTCTCCCCAACAGTGATAGAGTTCCACAATGATTCCAATTAGGAATATAAACTATATCCTAATATCCCTCTATTAACAATTCCAGAATTAACAACTTAGCTTACCTTGTCCATCGAATAACTAGTTTCCATGTCCGAAATAGTGTTGATTTACTAGTTCTACTACAACTTGGAGATGACTAAGTTTGTTTTATAAATATATCTATCATATAGTAGTACGTATACAAGAACATTCACGTATTATTCAACAAAAACAAAAACATAACTTTTAGCTTTCCTCTCTGCTGCATCGTTGTCCACCACCAGCTAGTCTCTACTCTAATACCATGGAAGAATTATACAAAAGCTTACAAAATATGATAATCGACGATGATCATACAGAATTTCCACCAGAAAAACACAACCCATTAAAAAGATCTGCAAGTACCCTAGAAACTCTACGAAAAAAACAGAAATTTCATTCAATAATAACTTGTAGTTCTATATCAAACAACCTTCCTTTGGAGTTGGTATGTGATATTCTAGTGAGGCTACCAGTTGAAGACATTCTCCGCTGCAAGTGCGTTTGCAAGTGTTGGCGTGACGAAATCAACACCCAACACTTGATGAGTTCCCACGTTCGACGAACAATCAATAATCATAATAAGAATGAGATAATCAGCTCATCCTTTATTCTCTTGTCTAAGGATGGTAATATTAGAGATAAGAGTTAGACTAAGTCTAACTTATCTTTATATTCTGTTGTATAAGGTTGTTAGTAGATTCCTTATAGATAGTTTTTATCTCTTTATACTTATCTTATCTCTTGTATACTTATCTTTTAGATAGCATTACGTTTATTCATTATGCTATATAAATACTTGAATTATTAATGAGAAGGTTAAGCTTTCCACAATCTTTCATGGTATCAGAGCAGTAAACGTTCCTCCACCTCCCAAATTTTTCCGACTCCATGGCAACGACCACTATCCCCAACGCCACCCAACCTTCCTCCCCCTTTGTCATCGCCAATCTCACCACCATCCTCAAGCTCACAAACACCAACTATCTCTCCTGGAAGCTCCAACTCCAAGCCACCCTCGAAGGCTTCGACCTATTCAAGTTCGTCGATGGCTCTCACCCCCAACCTCCTCCTACTCTCGCCTCCGCCCCTAACCCGGCTTTCACCACCTGGCTACGCCAGGATAAACTTCTGTTTGGCGCCATCATCGGCACCCTGGATGCCTCTATTGTCCCGCTCGTCTCACGTGCCTCCACCTCTAAAGAGGCCTGGGATATTTTAGCCCATACCTTCGCGCGCAACTCCCGCGGCCATGCCAAACTTTTAAAAACTCAGTTCCGTAGCATCACCAAGGGTGCTCGTGACATTCCAGCCTACATGAATGCTATCCGTGTTTGTGCGGATCACCTAGCCATCCTCGGTGAACCCGTCTCCCCAGAGGACCTCATTGAGCGCGTCCTCGACGGCCTTCAAGACCCCAACTACACCTGTGTCATTAATGCCGTCGAAAGTCGGGACACTCTCATCACCTTTGATGATCTCCATGAAAAACTCCTTGTGCGTGAAAGCACCTTGACCGCAGCCTCTAGCCTTACACCCACTCCGTCCTCTCTCCCGGTTACCGCTCATTATGCTGCGGCTCGCCCCACCTATCCATCATCCCATCCCTCTCCGCGCCAACCCGACCACCCCTCTCCTCAGCCCCGCCCATCAACCCATAAACCTGCTGCTTCCTCTTCCTCCAAAAACCCAGCTTCCTCACGCTCCACTGGCTACCGTGGCAAGTGTCAGTGGTGCCATACCGTGGGGCACTCCCTTTATCGCTGTACCGCCTTCCAAGAGAAATTCCCCACCGCTCGCCCCCCTCCTCCGCCGTCCTTAGCCGCCCCTCAGGCCAACCCCGCAGCCCTCTCCTCCGCCCCGACGTCACCTTCGTGGCTCCTTGACTCCGGCGCCTCCCACCATGTCACCAATGATCTAGCCAACCTCTCCATTCATCATCCCTATGATAGCTCCGAGGAAATAATTATTGGTAATGGTATGGGTATTTCGATCTCTCATTCCGGCTCCTCCACTCTCCCTCTCTCTAACTCCTCATTAACTCTTTCTAATGTCTTGTGTGCCCCTACTATGTCTCGTAATTTGTTGTCTATTTCCAAATTATGTGCTGATAATAACCTTCTAATTGAGTTTTCCTCTAATTCTTTTCTTCTGAAGGATCGACTAACGGGCACACCTCTCTTCCGGGGTCCAGCTAAACACGGGGTCTATGAGCTTTCTTCCTCAACTCCCATCCGCGCCTACTCCTCTCTCAAAACTCATGTTCTTGACTGGCATCATCGTCTAGGGCACCCATCCTTGGCCATCTTCAAACAACTTGTTTCTCAGTTTAATCTTGATGTTACTAGCTATTCCAATTTTTCTTGCAATGCTTGCCAATGTAATAAAAGTCACAAACTTCCTTTTTGTCAATCTACTATCATTTCTACATCACCTCTTGAAGTTGTTTACACTGATTTATGGACATCCCCCATTCCCTCTCATGATGGCTTCAAATATTATGTCATTTTTGTCGATCACTTTACCAAATATATTTGGCTTTATCCTCTCAAACGCAAATCTGACACTAAGGATGTTTTCATTCGCTTCAAGGCCTTAGTAGAAAAATATTTTGACAAAACACTAAAAACACTCTACTCTGACAATGGTGGGGAGTATGATGCTCTCTTTCATTTTCTTACTATCAATGGCGTTCAACATCTTACTTCTCCACCTCATTCTCCTGAACATAACGGCTATATATGCTGAACGCCGTCACCGCCACATAGTTGAAACTGGCCTCTCCCTTCTCACCCATGCCCACCTTCCCCTCTCCTTCTGGACTTCCGCCTTTACCACCGCCACCTATTTGATCAATAGGCTCCCCACACCCACCCTACATGGCAAATCTCCCTACCACTGCCTTTTTGGCTCCCCACCCAATTATCTCAAACTCCGCTGCTTCGGATGTCTCTGTTATCCGTGGCTCAAACCCTACACCAAACACAAACTTGACCCAAAATCTACCCCGTGCATCTTTATTGGCTACTCCAAAACACAGAGCGCCTATCACTGCCTTAATCCCACCACTGGCCGCATCTACACTTCTCGTCATGTTCGGTTCATTGAAACCGAATTTCCGTATCCCTCTCTCACTTCTACCTCTCCGCTTCCGCACTCTTCTTCCCCGGATGCCTGGTGCCCACTTCCGCTGCCAATCCTTGGCACCCCAGCCCCGGCTCTGTCTTCACCCCCACTTGGCATTATCACTCGCTCCAAAAATAACATTCACAAGCCGAACCCGAAATATGCCAACCTCACTACCACTAGCTCTCGCCCAACCGAACCCACCACTGTCACCCAAGCCTCCCGTGACCCTCACTGGAAGTCTGCCATGGACTCGGAAATCGAGGCTCTAACGAAACTTGGCACTTGGGAACTTGTTCCGCCAAACCCCTCCCGCAACTTGGTCAAATGTAAATGGGTTTATCGTATTAAGTATAACTCTGATGGCTCTCTTGACAGGTACAAAGCTCGGCTCGTGGCCAAAGGGTTTCAACAACGCCCCGGGATTGATTATACTGAAACTTTCAGTCCTGTTGTGCGCCCCACTACCATCCGCACTCTTCTTGCTCTTGCCGTGACCAACCGTTGGCATCTGCGCCAACTTGACATTAACAATGCGTTTTTGCAGGGCACCCTTCATGAGGAGGTTTTCATGTCTCAACCCCCAGGCTATGTTGATCCGAATCTCCCTCAGCATGTATGTCGCCTTAAGAAGGCTATCTATGGCTTGAAACAGGCCCCCCGGGCTTGGTATACGGAACTCACAACTTTTCTACTGGGTCTTGGCTTCACACGTGCAGTATCGGACACCTCCTTATTTATTCTCTCGGCTCACTCAATTTATTTGATTGTTTATGTCGACGACATCATCATTACGGGTCCCAACTCCACCGCCATCACTCAGTTCGTCACCCACCTTGCTCACCGGTTTGCACTCAAAGACCTTGGTTCGCTTTCCTACTTCTTGGGTGTTGAGGTTATTCCTACCGCGTCGGGTTTATTTTTAAGTCAGCGGAAGTATATATTGGATCTCCTTGCTCGGTTTGGTATGCTTGAAGCTCGGCCCGCTCCCACTCCTTTGGTCGTTACTCAATCCCTTCAAGCTGCCGGTCCAGCTCTTGATGCCCCTACTGATTATAGGGCAGCCTTGGGTGGGTTACAGTACCTCACGCTGACTCGGCCCGATGTTGCTTTCGCTGTCAACCGCTTGTCTCAATACATGCACAAACCGACTTCCGATCATTGGCTTGCACTCAAACGACTCCTGCGGTATCTATGTGGCACCTTGGACAAGGGCATCACCATTTTCCGTGACTCACCACTCTCCCTTCATGCATTCTCTGACGCAGATTGGGCAGGCGACAAGGATGATTACATTTCTACTATGGGTCATGTTGTCTTTCTTGGTCGCACTCCACTTACCTGGTGCTCCAAGAAACAGAAATCTATTGCGCGCTCCTCTACCGAAGCCGAATACCGTGCTGTTGCTTCCACCACTGCTGAAGTTATGGGCATCCGTAATCTTTTACAAGAACTTGGTGTTCAGCTCACTGCCTCCCCGGTCATCTATTGTGATAACTTAAGTGCCACACACTTAAGCGCTAATCCGGTTTTCCATTCTAAGATGAAACATTTAGCCATTGCGTTTCATTTCATCCGTGAGCAAGTGCAAGGTGGCTCGATCTCTTCGAGTTACCCATGTTCCCACTGGTGATCAGCTTGCGGACTTTCTAACCAAGCCTCTGTCTCGACCTCGCTTGGATATTCTTCTGTCCAAGATTGGTCTTGTTGATCGACCGCCCATCTTGAGGGGGCATATTAGAGATAAGAGTTAGACTAAGTCTAACTTATCTTTATATTCTGTTGTATAAGGTTGTTAGTAGATTCCTTATAGATAGTTTTTATCTCTTTATACTTATCTTATCTCTTGTATACTTATCTTTTAGATAGCATTACGTTTATTCATTATGCTGTATAAATACTTGAATTATTAATGAGAAGGTTAAGCTTTCCACAATCTTTCAGGTAATAGTATGATATACGTTGATTTTCAGTGTCCTGAGAAAATAAAGATGAAGCCAATTCATTATGACTCTCATCTTGATCCAATTTTTTATCCTTCTCAACTTATTGGTTCGTGCAATGGCTTACTTTGCTTCAAACATTTGGATTATCTTCAAGTAAGCAAGGCAACAACAGTGTTGTTTTCAGTTTACAACCCGATCACACACGCCTTCAAACTCACAACTCCATGCCAACCTTTAAGTCCGAGGCTTATTGTTAGTGGGTTTGGCTATGATAGCACAACTCATGATTATAAGATTTTATGCTTGTTACCTCAAGAGGCTTCCATAACACTTTACAGCTTGAAGAACAATTCATGGAAACTAATACTAGCAACGTGAGTGAGTGTGATTATCCTCATCCACTAACTGAAAATTATACTATGATTTATTCTAATAATGCATTGAATTGGATAACTAGGTCAAATTCTATAATAATGTTTGATCTTGGAAGAGAAAAGTTTCATGAAGTTCCACTGCCTGTGCCATATGGATTGAGGTTAATTGATTTAAGGGGTTGTTTGCATTTGGTAACCTATACAGGAGAGATATGGGTTATGAAGGAATTCGGTGTAAAACAATCATGGACTATATTGGTTCACTATAAAAATATCCAAATAATGCCTTGTGCTTATTCACAGGACAGAAGGGAAATTCTTGTCGTGCTAGGGAGTCATCGAGAGAAGTTTTGTCGTCTGGACTTACATAGTCAAGATTTCAAGAAGCTCAATTTATCCAGTTACCGATAAATCTTAATCGCTATCATACAGTAATTCCATGGATTGGTTCCTTTGTTTCTCCTCTGTTGCTTTAGTAGCTGTTATTTACAATTTCTATTAATTATATGCACTCAAATGTACTGTTAAAGCCGTCATTCTTATTGTAAGTAACAAAAAATTCAATCTGTATAATATGATTATTGAATGAACATAGTACTTTCTATGTGTACGCACGTACTTGTCTATAGTTGTCTTTATTTCCGTTGTTGTCACATTCGTTGTAGTCACCATTCCATATTTGCTCCCATTATACTTCCGAGCTAGTCCTAACTCCTAAGCAATGAAAGAATAAACTTGTGTTGCTGATTATGAAGTGAACTAATTCCCATTTACTTGAAGTTGTCAATTGTGGTGTTACTTAACAAGGTACTTCCTGATTGTGTACTTTATTTATTTGCCTTTAGTTTCAAGATTTTTCTATATGTAAGTTGTATTTGAATGAGTTTAATAGTTCAGGTAAATCATGACCTATTGAGATGTGACTTTAATTTGTGAACTACAAAAAACTATAGCTTGTGATGTTTATCTTGTTCGAAACGAAGTATGTTGATCTCATTTTTTCAATAGTTTCTGTTATTTAATTTGCTTATCTTTGGTGAATCAGTGAATGATTTAGTGAGATAGTTGTCTTTAATTCTATGTCGTTGCGAATGTTTCTTCGTTGTAGTCACCATTCATTCCATCTTTGCTCTCATTATACTTCCTAGACCTAAGCAATGAAAGAACAAGATTGTGAAGCTACTCATGAAGTAAACTACTTGCCATTTTCCTACTCGAATATACTTTCTTATTAAATTCTTTTTTTTATATATGTGTAATACTTTGACTTTTACATTAATTATTATATTCACACATCTTAATTTGACATATCCTTTTACATGTGTATTAAAACGAAAGTTAATGGTCAGTGTTGCGTTGTACATTGCCAGCGTAAAAGTCAAATTAGGGCACTTATTTGGAAACAGAGAATGTATATTTCTATAAATAATTGTTGGTATAAGAAACTAAGTTATTAATTGATAACTAAAAATAATAACAGCGTTCTATCTTGTTTTCCTCATAATGTAAAATACTCTCAATGCCTCGAAAATCGATATATGCCCTAAAATAGTTGCTTTTTGAGTTAATTAACGATATCTTTTTAGATAATGGTGCACCTTATTTATGTAATTTGGAGTAAATGGTACTGTCAACACTCAACATCAACTTTGAGCCATGACATGGTTTGGAGAAATTAGGTTTGTGTCAATTTTGTGTTTCCTTTCATAACTTCATATTCCTGGTATATTGATTTCGATTCTGTCAGATTGCCAACGCCAACACTTATCCTCGCTTATCCTCGTGCTTACTTCCACACCATGTTTTTTTCCAAGAATAAAAGATGTTGGGGTTTTTCGTTATATCCTTACCTTTCCTCAATTTCTACTTTGTATCCAAACTTTTTTTTTAAAACCACATAATACCTTTAAATTGTTTAGTTTTTTTCCAATTATACCTTATTACTTTGTGATGATTTAGTCATTTTAAAAAACAGGGTGTTGTAATTTGATTAATGTAGAACAAAATCAATGAAATAATAATGATGAGAAAAACAATAAAAAAGAACAAACAAAGAACACAAGGATTTACGTAGGGCTGGCAATCAGGTCGGGTTGGGTCAGTTTCAGGTTGACCTGATTTGTATTTCAGGTCACTTACCCCTGACCCAAACCCGACCTGATTTATATTTCAGGTTGAAAATCCCAACCAAACCCGACCTTATATTTTTCGGGTTGACCCGAAACCGACCCAAAATGACCTGAAATAAAAATCTAAATATCCAATGATAAAAAAACTGCCAACTTAATTCAAAAAGCTAATGTACATGTAACATGTTTAAGATTCAACATTCAAAGCCGAAATTTTCAGGTTGAAGTGAGTTGGGCTTGGACCAATATTATAACCTAACCGGCTAAGGGCTAACCTAAAATAATATAAGTTATTTTTAAATCAGGTCATTTCGGGTTATTTTCAGGTTAAAAAGGTCAACCCGAACCTAACCCATTATATTTTCAGGTCGGGTTGGGTCGACCCATTTTTTTTTCAGGTCGAAAATCTCAACCCAAACCCGGAATTTTCAGGTCGGGTTATCAGGTTGGGTCAGTTTTTGCCAGCCCTAGATTTACGTGGTTCATTCAAAATATACCTACGTCCACTGGTGGGAGATTAGAGCTTCTTCACTATAATGGAGAAAAAAACCAGAGAGAATGATACAAGGAGTCCTAAATTCTAGAGGCTAAAAGTGTTTATAAGTTGTTATCTAATAATGAACATCAAGGAAGCTTTTTATAACATAAGTAACCTCGTACAAAACCCTAAAATATAAACCAAAACGAAAATAGTCAAAATCGCATAAAAGCTAAGTCGTCCGATCGGGTCGGGTGATCAAATTCCTCAAGCTTATGACGTCGCGGGCCCGATCGGGAGACGTTCACCCGGTCGCAATTCGCGACGAACGCCCGATCGGACGAGCCTGCAAAAACCGATTTTGACGAGTTCAAGGCACCAAACTTAACAAGTCATACCTTCAAATCAATATTTTAGAGACAGTTCATTCTCGTGAAACTTCATTTATATTGGAGGAATGGAGGCAACAAAAAGATCGCTAAATTATTTTTTCTTTTTTTTAAAAAAGTCTTCACTCTAACTCCTTCGATCTATAGCAAATTCATTTAGCAATTTCATGTTCATTAGTATTTTTTTAGTGAACTGTCAGCCTATTGGAGAACACAAGGACTATTAATATCAATTGTGAGAAAACTTCATTTTATAGATGTAAATTAGTTGTTAGCTCGGGCGATATTCTAAATGAGTTACCAATATAACTTTGAAGTTTTAAATCAACATTTGAGAGTAGTACAAAAAATGAGTTATATGATCAAAACATCGATTACCCTATTGATACGGAAAATGACACTCACTTAATTAAGGAACTTTGATATCTATACTCAATAATAAATTCAAGAAGAGGGACTATGAGTTATTATAGTTGAGTATACAAATCAAGTAAATATAACCCAAGTATTGTTGGTCATCACTTCCGAGATGATTGGATGTTACGGTGGATCTCCTCAATAATTGTGGGGTATGTTGTGGGATGTAAGTTACCATATTTTTAAATGCTTTTCTTAAATGTATGTTATACTTTTTTCTTCCCTTAAAAACCAAATTGAGATTGTACATAGTTGGTTAATTAGTGTGTTCATAATATTTCAATGGAGTGTTGTATTTTCGAGTCTTCACATATATATTTTTGTTGATTACTTTGTTTTATTTGTTTGATAGGGAGGGGGTACATGTGGCAAGATGAATTTATTTGTCTTGATTTTTAGATATAGACATAGATTAGTATTTACCTTGGGCGATTCCTCAGGCCAGTTAAAATTATCAAATATATTATTCATAAATTTTCATAATTGATTCTATCAGCTTTTCATAATATTATGTCTAGTACGAAATTGGAAAATGGATGACATGATAAGTTATTTTTAAAAATCCTAAGAAATTGGGGATAAAAATAACAATTTCAATGGAATTTGGATAAGCAAATGTTATTACTTAATAAAAGGGTTAAAGATCAAAAAGCTTGGCTACATATATTTATAGTTACATAAAATTATGAGACTTTATTATGTTTTACTTTGAAACATTAAGCATTGAAACTGTATCAGATTAGTAGTTGAACTCTCAAATCTTAGTAACTACAAATTGTTAATATATACTTTTGATTGAGATTATGAACATATGTATTAGAAGTTTGAGAAGAGTGTCACATGACATCGTTTCTTTGATAGGACTAAAATCATATGGTAAAGGGTATACTCATCAATTAGTCAGGTTAGTACCATTTTGACGCTTTTATGATTGATATGATCCTAATCGAAAATGATCAAATCAAATTGGACTCTACTAGATAGATGCGTATAAGGGTATAAATAATGTGAGTCGAGTTCAATTTTTGATTTGACACAAAACGTTAGCATTTTAAATTGAGCTGAGGCTGACTCGAGCCCCCTTGTAGTTGAGTCTAACCAAGTCTTTCACCAAGCTTGGGCTACATCAAGTTTTGACTGAATCAATCTCGAGTATCTCACAAGTTATGTCATTAACACCTTTAGGGTACATTATATGTTAGATTTTAGGATTTTGCATTTGATAAAATGTACTCCCTCCGTCCCAAAATATAGTTCCCATTTTCTTTTTTTCACGGTAATTTATGCAAGTTGGGATAGTAAAGATTTTTTGTTTATTTAAATAAATGTTGTATGGGAAAAGATGATTTTAGGAGAGAGAATGGAGATAATTGGTGAAGAGCATTAATTGTAACATTTTGGTTGAATAAACAAAGGAAAAAACAAATTTCAAGAAGAAAATAAATGATGGGACACGGTTTTTCTAGACAAATTACGGAAAAATGTGAAACTAAATATGGAAATGGGAACTATATTTTGGGACACCCAAAATGGAAATGGGAACTATATTTTGGGACGGAGGGAGTATTATATACTCTCTTTGATATTTAACCGTTTACCTACTTTTCTTTTTTGGGTTGTTCCTTATTAGTCTACTTACTATTTTTTCTGTTCCTTGAAATGATTACACCAATTGTTTACTGTTGTCTAAAATCTAAATTTCTTAAATCGACATCTTTTTTAAGTTATATTTAATTTCTGTTTTTAGAATTTTCCAACTTGACTCGCCAATATTGATTCGCGACTTCAATACGTGCTCAACTAAATCGCGATCAAATCGATCTCGAGTAGCTCGCGAGTCATTTTGCTTTAATTTGAACACCCTTCTAAAGTTCTAATGCGTATAAAACCTCATCCCTCTTCACTGAAGCAAAAGTGCCCCAACTCTACCCCCCTCGCTCTCCGGAAGGTGGAAACCCGAGAACCTCCCCAAATCATTCAGTCTCTTTGATCATTTTGATCTCTAAAGTTGTAATTTTTTGTAATATTCAACTAAATTAATCAACGAGGTACTTTCGAAATTGTTTAATTTATTATTTGATTTTAGATTCCGGAGTTTTCTATATGTAAATTGCATTTGAGTGAGTTAAATAGTTCAATTGAATCATGATATTTTGAGTTGTGACTTTAATTTCTCAACTACATAAAGACAGTAGTTTCTGATATTTATGTTGTGCGAATTGAAGTATGTTGATTTCGATTTCACTAGTTTATGTTATTTGCTTCTCTTTGGTGAATCAGTAAATGATGCCTGTATATGCTAAATTTTTGACTGGTATTAGTAGATTATAACTTAAATAATATCACTAGTATGTAATGAATATAGTTGGATTGTTTTGCTAACTTTATCTCTACGAATGAAGGTTTTTTTTTTCTTATGAAGTGATTGAATTGTTAGTTTTTTTTATAAAATTGAACGAATTGTAAATTTGTAATATAGGTTATGAGATGTATGACATTACATTGTTTCATTTTTTTACAATGGTTTGTGTCAATTCAGTCTTAATAGATTGGGAGAGTCCTTAGAAGGGAGTGTGTGCGCGATTGTCAAACGGGAAAAGGAAGTAGAGAACATGGCAAAGCAGCATGATGCAAATTCAGTTGCTTCTGATCTCATAGATTTTCTGAATGCTTCTCCAACTGCTTTCCATGCCGTTGGTAAATTTTATAATTTCTGATCATTTTTCAGTTTATATTATGACATGTGTGTATACCAGCTTACTCGTTGATGCTTAATCTCAGATGAAGCTAAGAGACGTTTGAAGGACGCTGGATTTGAACAACTTTCCGAGAGGGAAGATTGGAGTTTACAAGCTGGAAAGAAATATTTCTTTACTAGAAATTACTCCACAATTGTTGCTTTCGCCATTGGTAAAAAGTATGCTTTTAAGGCTTTCTAGTTTCCATTTAGTTAAAAGAATTTGATGAACTTGTCACCTGCTCTCCTTATTTTTTGGAGGGGTTTATAAATGCGGGTAGTGACACTTGAAGTTTGTGATTAGGATGATTCTCTTGCTTATTGGGGTTTATAAATGTGGTTAATGCCACATGAAGATTTAGATTAGGATCTTTCTGTCTTTCTCCTATATTTGTGGCCAAATGATAATTTGTGCTCTCCACTAAGCTTTGCAATTGAAGGGCTCATTAAGTGCTATTGATAAGTAGATTAGATCTATTAGGCCTTAGAAAAAACTAGGTACTCGCATTGGTTGATTGATTGAGATTATGCGATGGCTTGATCTTATGATGGGAGCCGAAGTGGTGAGATCTCCGCAACAAAATTTGAATTTCATGGGACCCAACTTCATATATGAATGAGTATTATTTCTGTCTGAGTAGCTACCCTTTCAAGTCCCAACATTACTCTTATCCCAAGGCCCACCAATTGGGTGGGTTTGCACCCAAATCCACCTGGTGGGGGAGGGAGGGTGGCACGGCTGCAGGATGTAAATGAAAGATTATGAATTAAGTATAACATCTAAATTATATATGTGTATATATATGTAATATTTCTTAAATAGTGTATATTCAGCTTTCTAAATATCTTTAGGATTATGTAACCTTTCCTTCAGATTATAATCATTTATCTTTCTGTGAAAGGAAATCTGATGTTTGAAAAATTCAAATAGGTATGTTGCTGGTAATGGATTCCATATAGTTGGTGCTCATACAGACAGCCCTTGCTTGAAACTGAAGCCAGTATCCAAGGTAATCACACTATTATTTGGAGTAAATTTAGGGGGAGGAAATATGTGAACATATTTTTCACAGTAAAGCATTTATTTCTTTGCTAGGTAACTAAAGGAGGTTATCTAGAGGTTGGTGTCCAAACATATGGAGGTGGATTGTGGCACACATGGTTCGACCGGGACTTGGCAGTTGCCGGACGTGTGGTGGTCAAACAAGTGCAAGATGGTTCGCCTTCATACTCTCATCGGCTTGTCAGGATTCAAGATCCTATAATGCGAATTCCTACCTTAGCTATTCACTTAGACAGGTTATGTCTTGATGAATGCACTACATTTTGTACCTCTCCATATGTCTTATCGTAAAGGATCTTTCAGCGCGAGGTTCCTTTCTTTCTTCCTCATTCAATTAGTGGTCCCTAATGTTAATGACCTGTATTTGAACAGGGGTGTTAATGATGGGTTCAAGCCAAATACACAAAGTCATCTTGCTCCTGTCTTGGCGACATCAGTAAAGGTTGTAGTGTGATCAAATCATCTCTGTTGACCCTTGGGTGTATCTTATAAAGTTACATATGACGTGTTTTCTCAATTTATACTATGGTCTACGAAGTTCTTTTTAGGAATAAAAATGAAAAGGATACTCCAAGCTGACATATTTCATGTAGAAAAGAACGTGACATATGAGAAATCGATGATGTATATCAATATATATTAGCTATGTCTCAATAAAACCCTATGATAGGCGATATATATCTGGTCTCTCTTCTTGATGTAAAAGGGACATCTGGTTTGGCTTGAGTTCATTTTCTAAGGATAGGCATTAGGAATCGTCCATTAGTCTTGAAGTTTCTCATTCTACCTGGATTTTATATAGTGATTTATTTGGTTGATTTCTCAATAATAGTTACTGTTGGGAAACTTATAAACATTTTTCTTCACTCCTACTGATGTATAATCAAAGGCCTTAATACGATTTCATGGAGTTATTGTGCTAGGAGTAGGGACTAACTACATTTTAAGGTGAAAATAAAAAAAAGAGATGCGGATATGCTTATATTTAATAAGATCAGTGTGGTCAACAATTGATACATCGTGAATGTACTTTTTACTCGCCTCCCATTTCTATTGGACGAAACAAGAGCAAGCAAGCAAAAAAAAACAAATGTATTTTCAAAGATGTAGCTTTTGCTAGTACTTAATTAAAATCCTATCGTCTAACTGATACAAGCCTACTGACATTCCAGAGGTGAGTGCTTTCTGGGCCAAAAACTTTTTTTTTTTTACAAATATCTTGGTGATCATTTCTCTCCTTCAATCTTCTATTTTTACTCTCAACTAGCTTGCTCCTCAATCTACTGCCTTCACCACTTGCGGCCTCCAGTACTAATTACAATTCATCCCTTGCTCCATAACTTATCTGACATCAGCAAAATCTTCTTTAACCTGCTGTCCTTGAACGCCTCCTAGCATAAGTAGATAAGATAGGGGGTTTAGTTGGGTCTCTTGCTTCTTGATTAATTAAGGTTGTTGATGCAAGATTAGAAATTCTATAAGTTTCACTTTTTTATGAATTGTACTTGGTTTCGATTTGCTTTCCTACAGCTAGCTGTTGACTGATTGGATGTTTTAGTTGTTTTACTACAAGTTGATATAAGATATAATGTAATAGAACTATGAGTTCAGCATAATTTTTTTTTATCATTAATTGGATCTTAGGGCTGTAGTTTCTTCACATGTTATGTCGATCTATGAATTGGAGTTTTCCATATTTCTTTTGCTGTGAGTGTGACTTAAAGCTATTTGATTTGGTGAGTGCAAGTCAAACGAATGACCTGTATGTTAGGTGAGTCAAAACCTGATTTAGATAGATTATTTGTGTTAGTGAGTGAAGCTAATTCACGCAATATGGATCCTCCAAATTTGAATCTCCTTGGTTTTGTCTAATTGAGTGATGATTGTATCCGTACATATCAGCTAGTGTTCATAATCTTGTCAGTGCTAGTGCTCATTAGACGTTGTTTCCTTTTAGATCATTTGATAAAATAAATTCTTTGTTAGATGAGACCAAAGATTATGTAATCCTTTTGAATCTGCACAAAGTAAGTATTATAATTATTATTGATTTATACATCACCTGGCAAGAGCAGCTCTATTTTTCTTTCTTCTTTTAGATCTTTTGTTTGTGCACCTTTCACTTTCATATGATTCTTTCTCTGGCAATGAACAAAGCTGTCCTTTCGCTTGGTATTTCTCTTATAAAATTCCTGTACAAAATATTCAGGAAGAGCTCAATAGGACTGTTAATGAAATCGATTCAATTAATAATGGGGATCAGACTGAGGCAAAGAAATCTACTGACGATTTGAAAACCAAGAATCAGAAACATCATTCCCTTTTGCTTAAGGTTTTGGGCTTTTCTTCTCTAAAATTCCTCTATTCTCATTGTTCTCAGGATTATCTTCTGGATAACTTGATGTATGCTGACTTGCTTCTACTTTATCATATTTTACCAGCTTCTAGCGAAGGAGATTGGCTGTGAACCTGATCATATATGTGATTTTGAGTTGCAAGCATGTGATACTCAACCGAGCATTATAGCTGGTGCACTCAAGGAGTTTGTCTTTTCAGGAAGGCTTGATAATCTTTCAATGTCATTTTGTTCTTTGAAGGTTTGGCTTCTGATTACCTCTATCCTAATTCCTACCAATAGAAATAGTACAATCACAACACTTTAGCTTTAAAACTTTGGATTAGTTGAATGTATATACTTTCGTATTATTTGACTTTTTATAATTATAACTATTGTAAGTATTAAAGATACAATGATCAAAGTTTTGGCAACCGTGAAAAGTCAAAACGTTGCACTTGAAAAGAACAGAGAAAGTATAAATGATTGATCAAAGGTTTGCGAATTGCACATTGGCGAGCTGTAGAGGGGAAGAGAAATGGAAGAGAGGAGAGCTCAAGAGATGTGGAAAGCAGAGGAGAAAGAATGAAGAAAGAAAGAGAGTGGCTCTGGTCATCTGTTATGATAAAGTAACTGCATTTTTTGAATTCAAATCATACATGGCTTATATGAAACGGGGGGGGGGGGGGGGATAGAGGACAATGAGATGGAATTATTTTCCACATCTACCCCGATCAAGTCAACAGTTCTACAGGAATCTCTATGATTTTCTAAATAGAAAAAACATAATTATATTAGAACGTGAATAACATGCTGATATTTTATAGTTATGCGAAGACCTAATATAGATAGCATAAAATTAATCAAATAGAAGATCAGCAAGAAGTAAAATACAATTCGTAAAGCAAGAGAAAAGTATGGAACTAGATGAATGAGGTATAGTGACTCAATGGCCATTCATATATTTCCATGGTTCCTTGTCTTTTGACTTTATTATGTGGTACGGTTTTCTTAAATTTAATTGAATTCCCTATGTGCTAAGTTTTTGTTCACATTTTGTCACCAAGAGAGAATTTGAAAGAAACGAAAAATCATCTGAGAATGATTGATTTTTATTCATGATTTTGTTAGATATGCTTCTATTATATTTTAATTCCCCTTGTTTTCCTTGGGGGATGAAACAACTTGTGATGATTACTTGGTCTTCTAGCTTTCATTCCCTAAAATTTTGGTGTTCATTCAGGCATTAATAGATGCTACATCCACTGAGGGTAGTCTTGATGATGAAGTTGGTGTCAGAATGGTGGCACTTTTTGATCATGAAGAAATTGGATCTAATTCAGCCCAAGGAGCTGGATCTCCTGTCATGTTGGACGCTATATCCAGAGTCACTAATGCCTTTTGCTCAAATGTTAAGGTGTTAATTGAACTTCATAATAACTATGTACTTTGTTGCTTTCTTAAAAAAAATTTTTGTGTGTGTGTGTGTGTGTGGATTAGTTTCTAGAAAGTTCTTGCGCATGCTTAAAATTATAGTGAACAGATGTGGTACATTATATTAAAAAGGATATTGTACTGATACGGGATAAGATGTTGATGTTGGAACTTCTTTTTTTCATTTCTTTGCTTCTGCATGTGCATAGGCATCTCACTCTTTTCTCTATGATTGTTCAGATGCTTGAAAAAGTTGTGCAGAAAAGCTTTTTCGTATCAGCGGACATGGCTCATGCGTTACATCCTAACTACATGGTGGGCTATTGTATGCTTTGTTTTGGCTTTCACATATTTTGCTACGTGTCATCCCCCTTGAAACTTCACCTGCATTATTGATGAATTTATATAATTTATCAGGACAAACATGAAGAGAATCATCAGCCCAAGCTGCATGGGGGATTGGTTATCAAGCACAATGCCAATCAACGTTATGCAACAAATGCTGTAACTTCTTTCATATTCAAGGAAATAGCACTTAAACACAATCTTCCTGTCCAGGTCTGAGCTCAATTTTATGTGTTCAAGTCCATACTTGCTTTTATTATCTAAATCTAGGTATGAAACTACATAGTACTTTGCCAGTCTTTAAGGTTATGTATTTGTTCTCTAATCTGTGTGCCTCAACTTTAAAAGACAAATGAAAGCGATTTGCTAAGCATCAACTTTTAGCAGGAGGGGTAATTTGGTTAATGGATTACTATCAGTGTCCAAGTAGCTTGGAGAGTAAGATATGTATATTGTTAGGGGAGAAACTCTACATGTTGAGCATAATAGAGAGAGAGAAAAGGCATGTGGAATATTGTGGAAAGTGATCAGCAGTTTGTAGCTCAGGAGAAAGCCATTCCTCTCGAAGATTGGTGAGGCTGTAATTGGTGAGCAGTCACCTTATTTAGCATTAATTCAATCATATTCTGCTTGTTCTTCCTCAGCTGTCCTCCTTCCTTCCTTAATCTCTCTTTTCTGTCCACAACCGATCTGTTTTAGTCACTAATCAGAGATGATTTTTAGACGATGTGGTAGCCCATTAAGTTCAAATGATCTCGAGTTGAAGGAAATCATTTTCAGGAGTGATTTGCCCATTTTCCTTTGGCTTATATAGGCGTAATAGTTTCCGCAAGGTTAGGAAATAGTTTTGCCGAAGGCGGAAATCTTCTCCCTTCTGTAAGGAATGTATGCCACATGTTCTTTCCCATTTTCTTGTATTCCTCTGTCTCTCTTCCAATCCATCCAGTCTTTCCTTTTCTATCTTCTGCTTCACCCTAATTTCTGTATCCAAGAACTAAAGAAAGGAGAATAAAGTTTGAAACCTTATATCCATCGACATGTATCTGCCGTTAATCCAAGTATCCAACAAAAATAAGTTGAGTTCAAAATGTTTTCTGTTAAATCAAACACAGCTTAGGATTGCAATAGTACACGAAACAATTCCCTATAGTCGTCTTGGAAATGCAAATCTTTACATGACAAGAAAAAACAATTTCTGGAAAATTTGCAAAAAAAAAAAACTGTTTGGGTCTTGAATGTGGTTATTACCATATCCTACAGTCCCTATCGTTCTTTTATAGGTTTATAGTTTTCTGCCTTACATCAACTAGTTCATTCTGATGTTCTGAAGTCTTCAAGTAATGTGATTTATTTTTTGGGTATCTGTAGGAATTTGTGGTGCGAAATGACATGCCTTGTGGCTCCACAATCGGTCCCATTCTGGCTAGTGGTGTAGGAATTCGCACAGTCGATGTGGGTGCTCCGCAACTATCAATGCATAGCATAAGGGAAATGTGTGCAGTTGATGATGTAATGCATTCATATATGCATTTCAAAGTCTTCTATATGGAGTTCTCTGATCTGGACTCAAAGCTAGCAGTGGATGCTTAAAGTCTACATTAGTAACATGCTGCTCCAGCCTCCAGCCACTTCCAGGATGTCAAATTTTGGTTGCCTCGACACTGTCATGGGGTAGCAAGCACAGTCATTGCTTCACGATCATTATAGTTTTTCCTTTTCCTCTCTGAATCAATGAGAGCACCAGTTGATGTTGTCAAATAATCTGCCATTGTGTGCTTTTTCTCAACTTGTGCTTGAAAATGATAGAACTGAAGTTACAAAACACCTCTACTGAGTAGATACAAAGAAAGCTCAAAATTGCAGCAGAATTTAGTATCAATTGCATTCTTCTGAAGTTAGCAGATCGGAAAGTAAGAAATACATGTGAACTGTAGCTAGAGTGCATAGAGTACAAACTATTACTAAATTTCCGATGTCGTCACCGTTGTAAGACGATTCAAATGTGGGGTTTCAACAGTTTGTGTGGCTGGGTTGTGTCATGTGTGCTTGTTATGGTTGGAGCTCCTCCAACAGTTACTCCTTGCGCTTGAAATTTGAAGTCTAGCCGTCTTTTTTTCTCTCTTTAATTGAAGTTTGTAGGTGTCAAGTCCAAAGGGCACTGAATGGTGTCGCCAAAAAAAAAAAAATACTAAGTTGAAATGACATCGTCGTCTAAACAAATATGAAAATAGTGAATTTATATACTTCCTCCGTATTAAACAAATTTTGGTGGAAGTAAAAATTTCAATATTGTTGGGCTTATGGGTGAGTGATTCTATGCGAGACAATCCAGAGAAAAATCATCTTACCACGGTTTTCAAAAGGGGGTTCAAAAAAAAGTCCTTAAAAGTTGTATAAAAAAAGAGTTTACAAAAAATTAATTATAAGCATAAGGAAATAGGAAAGCTTAAGGAAAAATATATATTTATATATAATACTTTCTCCATTTCGTTTTAAATACAATAAATGAATATTTTATATCTCACAAATAATACCCTTTGTTGCATTTAAAAGAAAACGGAGGAGTATAAGTTTTGGATTGAGATTAAAGGTCCTAAAGACTCCTAACAAGTAACAACTAGATTGTTAAGCATTTCCCTTAAAAAAAATGGTTAATATTAAGCATCGGTGTCCAAAAATGGCTAAAGCCGAAAACCATTTGATGATAAGCGATCACTGCGATGGTGAGTGAATAACTCCACTTTCCAAATAACAAAATCACTTCTTCCCTCAATAATCTCTACTAAACAAACACACGAATTTAACTTGGGGATTTGCAGGAATGAAGATGACGATGAAGCTCAAGTTTACTTCTAAAGCTTTTGCTGCCTTCTTTAATGGTGGTACTACTCTTATTACTCCTTTTCCTTCTTTTCATTTTCATTCACGCTATTATTATTCCACTGCATCTGATGTTTTTATTCAAGATCGTCAATTGTTTCTCAAATCAGTTAGAGAACACTGCAAATTAGGGTTTTCAAATCTCAATTTCCCCCTTTCTCTCTTTCATCAAATGACTTCATTGCGCCCTCTTCCTTCTGTTATAGATTTCAATCAGCTCTTCACTGCCATGTCCAAATTGAAACGCCTTCAACCTCACTCTACCATTATCTCTCTACTCAGAAACCTTGAATTGTCAGGTATTCGACCCAATATGCACTCTATTGGTATTCTCGCCAATTCTTACTGTCATTTGGGCCGTGTCGATTTCGGCCTCTCTCTTCTCGCCAAAAGACTTAAGCTTGGTTACCCCTTTGATCGTGATTGTGTTATTTTTACTACCTTAATCAATGGCTTTATCCACTGTGATAAGCTTCCTCAAGCTCTTCAATTGCTAGATCAAATTGTTAAGCTAGGTTTCCAACCCGATATTGTTACATATGGTGCTATTTTCAAAGGCCTTTGTCGGATTGGTGACAATGCTGCAGCCCTTCACTTGCTTAGGAAAATGCAATCGGGAACTTGTGAGCCTGATCTTGTCATATATAACACCATTATTGATAGTCTTTGTAAGGATAGGCTGTTGAAAGAAGCCCTTGACCTGTTCACCACCATGAAAAGTGAGGGCATTATACCCAACGTTATCACTTATACCTCCTTAATTAGAGGTCTCTACAACTCCGGCTCCAAGGTAGAGGCTAAAGATATGCTAGCTCAGATGTTGGAGTGTGACATAGCGCCAGATGTTGCCACCTTCAACATGCTTGTTGACATGTTTTGCAAAGATGGGAATGTTGATGAAGCACAAGCTATTCTAGACTACATGATTGAGAGAGGTGAGATTCCAAATGTCATAACTTACAATGCTCTACTTGATGGTTATTGTTTGCGTGGTCAGATGGAGGATGCGGAAAAACTACTTGATTTGATGGCCAAGAATGGTTGTGAGCCTAATATCGTAAGTTTCAACACTATCATTAATGGATACTGCAAGGCAAGAACCATTGACAAGGCCCTCAACTTGTTCCAAGAAATACTTCAGAATGGGGTGACACCTAATGTTGTTACCTATACCACTCTTATTGATGGACTATGCAAAGCCAATAGACTCCCACATGTGCGTGAATTGTTCAAGGATATGCAAGGTCATGGAATTACTCCTAATGTTGTCACATATGCTTCATTGCTTCATAGCTTATGCAAAAATGCTTTACTTGATGAGGCAGTGACATTACTTGAAGAAATGGAGAATAATGGTGTTAAGCCTACTGTTGTCATATACGGTATCCTAATGGACAGCTTGTGTGAGGCTGGGAAACTTGAAGATGCTGCAAAATTCTTCTTGGATCTTGTATTGAAAAGGCTGGAACCTGATGTTAAAATATACACAATTATGATAAAAGGTTTATGCAAGAAAGGGCTCATGGATGAGGCTATCCAAGTGTTGAGGAAAATGGAGGAAGACAGTTGCTCACCCGATGATCGTACTTATAATACAATTATCAGAGGATATATTCTCAAAAATGACTTATCAAATGCATCGTATTATTGTGATCTTATGGTTAGCAAGGGATTCAAAGGTGATACTGACACTTTCTCATTACTTATTCACCTTTTGTCTTCTAATAACTTAAGTGACTCATCAAAGGACCAAGTGCGGAAGTTCATCAATCGAATAGATGCTAAGTTGTAACGTGTAATTCTCTTATTGATGGCCTAATTAAATCTAGTATTACATTGGAGTGGTATCTTGCTGTACCTTTTAGTTTCCTTGTTTTACTAGGATGCCTTTGCTTTATATATTGCCACTTTATATGCACGTTTAACAATTGTCTCCCAATAAGAACTTCAAGGAAACTCCATCTTAAGGATTTACTTTGGACATCTTCACTCTCACTTCATTGCTTGGGTCCTATGCAAAAGTGCACAGCTTGGGGAAGCAATGACAGTGTTTTTGGAGATGGAAGTGGCTTCTGATATTGTCCTTTGCTATATGTACAAACTTTTATTAGTAGACCACTTTGTGAAGAAAGTAGGGTGAATGCTGTTCTGTGATCTTTATCCTTCAATTTCGTAGCTGGAAATTCCAAAAAATGCTTCTGATTGAATCATGAATTGGCTGCAATATCGTTGGTTAACTGTGAAAAGATTACTTAAACAATTTTAGGGTAGTTACTATTTGTTACTTACTAGACACCAATGTTCGATTTCTGTAATATCCAGTAATGCTTTTGACAGATACAATAAGCACATCCCAAGGTTTCTTTCAGAAACAGATGACACCAAATATTGTTATCTATAGCACTCTTATTGGTGAAAATATGCAAATCCTATGGACTCCTACCTGGAAGCAAACTATTCTAAGAGATATGTAAGCTCATAGAAATGTTTAAGAAGTCGAAATGAATATTAAACACTAAATTCAGGTACTTTTATAATTGATTTGTAGTTCTTTATAGTTCTAGAGAAATTAATTACCACCATATTGTTTGATGTTTAGATTTTTCAAACAGGCTGTGAATCTTTTCCAGCATATTCCGTTATTATTTTTACCCAAATGCTTGTGTGTTTTCTGAATTCGAATTTTTTTTTTTGAAGAAAAACTATATTGTTGTATCACTGAAAGTTCATCTAACCAGGAAGGAAAAGCTTTCAATCTTTTCATGTAGGCTCCGTTTGGTAGGGCGTAAAACGTTTTTTCGAAAAACTGTTTTCCTCTATTTTCAGTTTTACATTGTTTGGTTGGCTAAAGAGTGTAAAATCATTTTCCCTTGGGATAAAATTACTCTCCCAATGATGGAAAATCATTTTCCTTTCAAAATGAAGGGAAAACTATTTTCCTTATCTCTCTTGTACACTCCTCTCACTACCTCTTTACGTTCCCTTTCATTTTCCTTTCATTTCATCATTTTTCTTACATCGAACCAAACAACGGAAAACTAATTTTGGAATTGCGTTTTCCATTGTAAATTGTTTTCCATGAAAATCATTTTCACTGAAAATGTTTTACGCCCTACCAAACGGAGCCGTAGTTCTGAATGATCTTATATGTTACTCCCTTCCATTTTTCTTTATAGTTATTCCGCTTTGACTTTTGCACTATCTATATACCCCTCTTCCGACCATTTCTTTTACTAATATTTAGTAAAAATGTTATGTTTGACATATGTGGTATTGCAAAATATGTAGTAACTGCAGATATGTATTGTTCCAATAAGTTTGACACTTGTGGTAACTACAAAAAATTGGAACACTGCCTTTGTAGTAAAAACACAGGATTGTTCAACTTTTCGCATATGTGGTAACTAAAGGTCGGCAGTGTTCTAATTACCAGGTTTGAAAAACTTAGTTTGTAACTTGCAAGTACTATTTCATTATAGGTCTACTATGACAGAGTCCTCATTTGGGTGATTTAGATCCTTTATTACCTTTGGACATCAGTGTTTATTTTTAAACAGGTCAGTGTTTTTACACGTCTAGCCGTGATTGTAAATTTGTAATGACTTTATTCATGACTTCATGTTCTGTTTCCTATCAGAGTGACATATGAATCCAATTTGGGATGTTTTATTTTTCTTTTTTGCTCTGGCATCTTCATATTCACTCTTGTGGTTTCCCCTCCTCCAATGCAAATACTTTTCTATAGAATTCCATTTACCTGAATTAGATTTCTATTCTTAGACTTAGGATTTATGCCTCAAATCTGAGTGATTATTGAACTTGTAATTAGGAAATCATAAAACAATAAGGTGGAAGAGGGATAGTATATTAAAAAACCATCATTGAGGCCCATTTGAACGGAAATGGTACATTTGGTGGTAACTCTAGCCATCTATAATGTAAAATATGGTAAAATTTAAAAGGTGGTACAACTCAAAATCAGTAGTCGATATTATGTGAATTTTTTTTCAAACAATCCCTATTTAATATAAAGAAGGAAAAAAGAAACTTTCCTTATCTCAAGGGAGAAAGTCGTCGTCTCTATTGTAAGACTTGAGACTCGTATTTAATTTTTTAAAATTGATACATATGCTTTCAAGTTGATGTCAGATGCTCTTAAAAGTACCAAGGACCCTTGAGTCTAATGGTGTGCCTTCCTATCTCCCACATGAGATATCAAGGTTCAAATCTTGGTGAAAGCAAAAATTTCAATATTTTTGGGCCTCTGGGTCAGTGACTATGTGCGAGACAATCCAGAAGAAATTCATCTTAGCACGGGTTTGCAAAACGTAATTTTGTAGGTGGTCTCGAGACACCAAGAGCATCATGCTCCATGTTCAAAACGTATAACAAATGAAACAAAACGCATGGGCATTAAGTTAAATAAATTTGTTGGAGAGATTTCTGTAAAATCCTACATTAAGAAAGCTAAAAAAATCTTCTCAGCGACATTTATGGAGATGTCATATGTGACAGTTAACAAAAAAAAGTTCTATCTTCATATCCCACATTAAGCTACATAGCACGTAAAGTGCAAAAGAAATATCTAATTATCATTTAATGCATTATTACCTTGGTTTTTTTTAAAATAATTATGAACTTAGTTTGTGTAGCAGCAAACCGCCTACCATTTAATAATAATTCAAAAGGTATGTTCTTTTTAATTCAAAAGGTATGTTCTTTTTAATTCAAAAGGTATGTTCTAATTTAAAAGGTATGTTGTTCTATTTTCAAAGATATATTCTTTTCATATATATATATATAAAAATAACATAACTTAATATTAAAAAGAACATAACCCAAAATGCAAAAGAACATGAATTTGTTTAACAAGAAATAACTCACCGTTCGAAATTGGTATATTCTTTTAATTCAAACTGTGCATTCTTTCATTATATATTTTTTTTCAATATGACCCATATTTTTTTTAGGAACGGAGATTCTACTATCTACATGCTATTTAATTATGAACTACATGTTCTTTTTACCATAAAAGATATCAATGTTTGCAAAAACAAAAACTAATAAATAATAGTAGTTTATTTTTTTCTTTTAAAAAAAAAGTTTACAGGAACAATCCGCAATTCTTGCGTGGGTAGTTCTCAGCACAATTTAACCATTTTTTTTTTTTGTTTTTGTTTATCTCCTTTTCTTATAAATTCCACGCTATCAGTTGATCATCACAATTCTTGGGGAATTTCACCCGGATTTTTTTGGGGAGTTTCATTGTTTTTTTAAAAAAAATTATTTCCTTTTTTAAAAATTTATTTCCCTTTCTTCAAATTGCGTTTGATATTCAAGGTCATGCGTTTTGGAGTAGGACCACGTAGAGGAAGGTGGTCTCTTGTCCGCCATCCACATTTTGCAGTCTAAAAAAATGTCCTTAAAAGTTGTATAAAAAAAGAGTTTACAAAAAATTAATTATAAGCATAAGGAAATAGGAAAGCTTAAGAAAAAAAATATATTTATAAATAACACTTCTTCCATTTCATTTCAAAAGCAATAAATGAATATTTTATATCTCACAAATATACCTTTTGTTGTATTTAAAGCGAAACGGAGGAGTATAGGTAACAAGTAACAAGTAACAAGTAACAACGGGATGGTTAAGCATTTCCATTTAAAAAAAAAAAAAAAACATGGTTGATCTTAAGCATTGGTGTCCAAATATGGCTAAAGCCAAAAACCATCTATATATCTATATAAAGCTGGGTACATAAATCCTATGTGTCATCCTCACAATTAATTCGCCAAATGTCAAATTCTCATGCCTTCTCACAATCCATATGCCACGTGTAAATTGGAGGAAATCGATCCATTGCTTATGTGTCGTTTGCATATTACTTTAAGGCGTGTGCCATAATATTTAAAGCTAGGAAAGAATATTAAGTAAATCAATTACAATCCTCTTATTAGGAAAGAGTATTATAATCATCCTTAAATCAAGCAAATAAACATATACAAGATTTATGTACAAGAATTAAGGAAATTTGGTTGGAAGATTTATTTGTTACCATCTTTAAATCATTTGCTCCATCAATACAAAAATCATAATACTACACGTGATGAGTTCATGTCCATCAGTCTCAAATGATCATAAAATATTATTATACCATTTAATTTGCTGAGTTCATTGCTCCATCAATACAAAAATCATAATACATTGATCCATTGCATCGATTAATATAACGTCACTTAAACAAAAGGGGGAAAATGGTACATTTTAAGTTATAAATGATTTATTATCTACAAAGTTATATAGTAGATGCAGGTAGAAAGACTTTAATTTTAAACAAAAAATAAGATTAACAACTTAGTTACATAAAATTAGGGTGTAATTTTTTGGACCATGTTTTTTAAAACATTTCATTAGGCAAATATATATAGAGAATTTGACCAATCCAAATTTGTATGATGACCAAGAATGAAATTATGATATCTACACTAAATTTAAGGAAAGTTTAGAAAATATTTTCTCCAAGTATTGAAACAATAAATGAAGTGTCACTATTTCAAGCAAACATTTAAAAGTATGATTAATCTATATATTTATCTAAAAGCAAAATTTATTTTAGCCACGTGAAGAGAATAGAGATTTTTTTTAAAAAATCAGTAACTTGAGCAATGAAAAATGAAACTATTTCCAAAATTAGGGCCTGTTCTCCCTAGCTTATTTTCAGTTCAGTTCAATTCAGTTCAGATCAGTTCAGTTCAGTTCAGCTCTTGAAATTACTTTTACTCTCACATATCACTATTCATTTCAGTTCAGTTCAATTCAATTCAGTTCACATCAGTTCAATTCAGTTCAGATCAGTTCAGTTCAGTTCAGTTCAGATCAGTTCAGTTTAGTTCAATTCAGTTCAGTTCAGATCAGTTCAGTCCAACTGTTTTATGCCGAAGAGAACAGGCCCTTATATTACATCTTTAATTATTAGTTATTACCATGATATATGTTGTACGATATAACAAGGATATAACACTATTATATTACCTTTGCGAGCACTAAAAAGTTTCCATATAACATTGTTAGTAAATGCTCCAGGATCGTTGACATTGTAAAATATAACTGGAATAAACATGAATGTCATAAGTCATAGTTCAACACATGGGTTGCAAGCTAATTTTCGAGTATTCTAAATACAAGATCATAAAGTTTAAATCACTAGCTAATATTTTTATTTTTAGCTGTAATTTTTACATTTTCAAATTCAAAATTGAAATAAGACTTTGAATTTTTTTTCTTTTTTTGGAAATGATCTCAGTTATCTATCTATATTTTTCAGAAAATTGTTAAAAACGAAAATCATATGTCACCATTTATTTATTTTTCACGTTTTTAATAAAACACTATTAAAAAACGCAATCAAATCACTACGATTTCTTGCAAAAATTATCAATTACATCATATTATGCATAAATCTTTTAATAACTAAAATTATATTATATGTTTATATCGGAACAACTTGCAATACTAGATAGTATATTTATATAGTTATGAAAATCGCTAGTTAATATTCATTGTATAATATAATCCATACATCTTTAAACCATGACTGTATAATGTACTGGTCAAGAGGCAATTTTAATTATTCTCAATACAAGAATATTGATTGAACACAAGCTAAGTAATCATTACAACAACAAACACTTCTCCCTAAAATTGTAACTATTCAACGTACCAGGTTTTAATTATTCTTAACACAAGATTATAAAATTTAAATCACAAGTTATTAGTTTTACAATTTAGATAGAATTGTTCTAATGTAGTTCTCAAAGTCAAAAGCACGGACAGTAGAGTCAATAACATTGATGGAAACATGTAAAAAGTATTTTATATTGCCAGTTTAAAAGTATGAGCAAAATTTTCAGATATCAAGGCCATTTTAAAAAAATCATAACTATATAACATACGGGTCATAGCCACATTTAATACTCTCGATACAAGATCATAACATTTAAAACACATGTTATTGTTTTAAAATTTATATGAATTATCTCATGAGTTCTTAAAGTCTAAAAGCATTGACTATAATCATTGAAATTGATAATAATATGTCAAAAGTATTTCATACCAATTCAAAAGTATTGAACAATTTTTTTTCTTTTATGTAAGTAAATAATCATGAATTCAACCATTGATTTCTATAGCTGACCACTCATACTTTAGAAAACCTGTATATGAGAATAGCAAATTAAAATTTACTTTTTAAACTTATATGTATGTTTCATTTTTTATATTCTTAATTTTATATTATCATTTTTATAGATTAACGGATTAAATATTTCCACCATGATTTTAGGTGAGATAATATAAAATCTTAAATTTATTAAAACAAAAACTTCCGTGCAAGTGGCACAAGTCTAAAACCGATTTTAAAATGTATTCTTAATACACGATATTATTATAAAAACTTTAAATCACGAGCTAATATTCAAACTATAATTTTACGAGACCATCCTAAAATATTAAATTTATAAAACAAAAAACTTTATGTGCATGTTGATGTGTATATATTGTTTCATAATTATTTATCACAATTATAAGATTTTCAAACTTTAAAATGCTGTAACAAATATCGTGATATATAATTTTATATTTTATAATCTTTCAACTTTAAATACTTGGATTCTAATAATTATGAATTAGATAAATTGGAATAAAAACACTACTTAATAAACAAAATTCAACACATAGATTATGTACGGGAACAAATCATATCTATATAAAACCTCCCGTGCATTTTGCACCGGTTAAAAGCTAGTTTCATGATAAGCGATGGTGAGTGAATAATTCCACTTTCTAAATAACAAATTAATCACTTCTTCCCTAAATAATCTCTACTAACAAACACACGAATTTTAACTTGGGGATTTGCAGGGATGAAGATGACGATGACGATGAATCTCAAGTTTACTCCTAAAGCTTTTGATGCCTTCTTTAATGGTGGTACTACTCTTATTACTCCTTTTCCTTCTTTTCATTTTCATTCACGCTATTATTATTCCACTGCATCTGATGTTTTTATTCAAGATCGTCAATTGTTTCTCAATTCAGTTAGAGAACACTGTAAATTAGGGTTTTCAAATCTCAATTTCCCCCTTTCTCTCTTCCATCAAATGCTCTCTTTGCGCCCTATCCCTTCTATCATCGTTTTCACTCAACTCTTCACTGCCATGTCCAAATTGAAACACCTTCAACCTCACTCCACCATTATCTCTCTCATCAGAGACCTTGAATTCTCTGGTATTCGACCCAATATGCATTCTATTGGTATTCTTGCCAATTGTTACTGCCATTTGGGCCGTGTTGATTTCGGCTTCTCTCTTCTTGCCAAAAGACTTAAGCTTGGTCACCCCTTTGATGGTGATTGTGTTATCTTTACTACCTTAATCAATGGCTTTATCCACTGTGATAAGCTTCCTCAAGCTCTTCAATTGCTAGATCAAATTGTTAAGCTAGGTTTCCAACCCAACATTGTTACTTATGGTGCTATTTTCAAAGGTCTTTGTCGGATTGGTGACAACGCTGCTGCCCTCCACTTGCTCAGGAAGATGCAATCTAGTCCTTGTGAGCCTGATCTTATCATATATAACACCGTTATTGATAGTCTTGGTAAGGATAGGCTGTTAAAAGAGGCCCTTGACCTGTTCACTGCCATGAAAAGTGAGGGCATTATACCTGACGTTATCACTTATACCTCCTTAATTAGAGGTCTCTACAACTCCGGCTCCAAGGTCGAGGCTAAAGATATGCTAGTGGAGATGTTGGAGTGTGACATAGCGCCAAATGTTACCACCTTCAACATGCTTGTTGACATGTTTTGCAAAGACGGGAATGTTGATGAAGCACAAGCTATTCTAGACTATATGATTGAGAGAGGTGAGGTGCCAGATGTCATTACTTACAATTCTTTACTCGATGGTTATTGTTTGCGTGGTCAGATGGAGGATGCGGAAAAACTACTTGATTTGATGGCCAAGAATGGTTGTGAGCCTGATATTGTAAGTTTTAGCACTATCATTAATGGATATTGCAAGGCTAGAAACATGGACAAGGCCCTCAACTTGTTTCAAGAAATACTTCAGAAAGGGGTGACACCTAATGTTGTTACCTATAACACTCTTATTGATGGACTATGCAAAGTCAATAGACTCCCACTTGCACGTAAACTGTTCAAGGATATGCAAGGCCATGGAGTTACTCCTAATGTTGTCACATATTCTTCATTGCTTGATAGCTTATGCAAAAATGCGCTACTTGATGAGGCAGTGGCGTTACTTGAAGAAATGGAGAATAATGGTGTTAAGCCTACTGTTGTCATATACGGTATCCTAATGGACAGCTTGTGTGAGGCTGGGAAACTTGAAGATGCTACAAAATTCTTCTTGGATCTTGTATTGAAAAGGCTGGAACCTAATGTTAGAATATACACAATTTTGATAAAAGGCTTGTGCAAGAAAGGCCTCATGGATGAAGCTAATCAAGTGTTGAGGAAAATGGAGGATGATGATTGCTCCCCTAATGAATTTACATATAATACAATCATTAGAGGATATATTCTCAAAAATGACTTATCAAATGCATCGTATTATTGTGATCTTATGGTTAGCAAGGGATTCAAAGGTGATGCTGACACTTTCTCATTACTTATTCACCTTTTGTCTTCAAATAACTTAAGTGACTCATCAAAGGACCAAGTGCGGAAGTTCATCAATCGAATAGATGCTAAGTTGTAACCTGTAATTCTCTTATTAATGGCCTAATTAAATCTAGTATTACATTGGAGTAGTATCTTGTTGTACCTTTTAGTTTCCTTGTTTTACTAGGATGCCTTTTGCCCTTTTCTTTATATATTACCACTTTATATGCACGTTTAACAATTGTCTCCCCATAAGAACTTCAAGGAAACTCCATCTTAAGGATTTACTTTGGACATCTTCACTCTCACTTCATTGCTTGGGTCCTATGCAAAAGTGCACAGCTTGGGGAAGCAATGACGGTGTTTTTGGAGATGGAAGTGGCTTCTGATATTGTCCTCTGCTATATGTACAAACTGTTATTAGTGGACCACTTTGTGAAGAAAGTATGGTGATTGCTGTTGATCTTTCTCCTCCAATTTTGTGGCTGGAAATCCGAAAAACTGCTTCTGATTGAATCATGAATTGGCTGCGATGTCGTTGGTTAACTGTGAAGAGATTACTTAACGTGTTTCAGGGTAGTTACTATTATTTACTTACTAGGCTCCACTGTTTGATTTCTCTAATATCCAGCAATGCTTCTGACTGATACAACAAGCATATCCCAAGATTTGTTTCAGAAAGAGAGAACACCCGATGTTGTTATCTATAGCACTCTTAATGTTAAAAATCTGCAAATCCTACAGACTCCTACTTGGAAGCAAGCTATTCTAGGAGATATGCAAGCTCATAGAATTTTTTATGAAGTCGAAATGAATATTGAACAGTGAACACTACATTTAGGTATTTTTATAGTTGATCTGTTGTTCTATATCAGTTCTAGAGAAATAAATTACCTCCTTCATAGTGTTTGATATTTTGGTTTTTCAAACAGATTGTAGTTCTTTCTGCATAATTGTTGTGTTACTATTTTTACCCGAATGCTAGTGTGTTTTTGAATTCGAATTTTCTTAGAAGAGAAACTATGTTGGTGTATTATTGAAAGTTCGTCTAATCAGGAAGGTTAATCTTTCAATCTATTCATACTAGCATTTTTTGCACGCGATGCGTGCTTGAATTCTTTTCAAGACAAAAACTCGATTTTTTTCGACTTATGTAAAAGTCAAAATTTGAACATTAGACATACAAAGTATAATTATTTTTAGTTACAAAATTTAAATGCTTTAGTCTCTGTCACTTAAGTTTCTCACCAATCTCTTTTCTTTTTTTACTTTTCAAGGTCAAAATTCTATGAATAAAATAGAAATTTTATTGAATTTATCTATGATTTCTAATATTATAATTTAGTTGATTTTTAAATTAAGTACACTACTTCATATATTGTGAAGAAAGTGGACACTTGGATTTCAAGTCAAATTTTTGTGAGTATGTATTGACGTGGTAGTGTATTGGTTGTAGTTTGTAAGTTAATTTTTTGGTTTTTGTAAAGTTTCATCATTTGAGTGATTTGTATAATGGAAATTATGCAATTCTATGATTTAAGTTGACTTGTGAGTGATTGTTATAATTTATTTCCAGTATTTTTATTTGAATCTCCCTTTAGTTTGTAAGTGGATTTGTAATTTACAAAGGAAAAGGGGTAAAATAGTCTCTTCATTCGGGGACACCATAGTCCCCCCCCCCCCTTCCCCTATATAATAAAGATATGTTGTACTTTAATTCTTGAATGTTATTTTACATAAACCTTTTTACCTTGATAATTAATCGCTATTATATAATAGAAAGAGATAGGTCCAAATATATGTAAAAGTTTCATTATATATAGGAAACACTATGAAAAAGTAAATAATTTTTTTTCCTTGTCTAACTTCTAAATTATGATTTCACAACAAATACACCTCAGGTTTTTTTCCTTGTCTAACTTCTAAATTATGTTTGCACACATTGATATTTAAAAATTTTCATCGTTTCAATTTTTGTCCTTTTCTAAATTTTAACACTTTGAACTTCAATTATATTTGAAATGAAATTTTGATTTTTTTAATACACAATTTGATATTGGAGTTTTTTTTGTAGAAAAACAAAAATCGTTACTTTTTGCAAATTAATTTAGTTTTTTTTCTGAAAATGGATTTTTGCAAAAATTGTTCGCAAAAAGCTTGATATTGTTTTGTTTTTCAAAATTTATTTCTGAACATGGACTTGATATTGTTTTGTTTTTCAAAATTTATTTCTGAACATGGACTTTTTGCAAAAGTTATGGGCAAAAATTTTTAATATTGACATTTTTTTAGAAAAAACTAAATTTGTTTTATATGAAAATGAATTAAATTTAAGTCTGATTGTATAAAAGCCCTTTTGAACTCATTGTTTTTATCTCCATTTTTTTAACTACATAACAATCAACTAATTTGCTATTGTTTATTTCAACTTATGTGAAATAATTATGAAGGTTAAAAGAATTATGTACCTTTTTCGAAGTTCGCAAATTGCCGATGGATGAATGTTTGATATCGCCGTCAAAATCTTATGCTTTTCTCAAATTTGTGTTTATAGGTAACTTTTGTGAGTATGTAATTCTGAATGGTTCTTGATAACAGTGATTTGTAAGTAAATTTTTATAGTAAATGTTTTTGTATGTATTGACATTCTAGGTTATAAGTTTTACTTTGTATGTTAATTTTAAGTTTTAATAAAGTTTCCTGATTATTTGAGTGATTTGCGTCATTTTTATAACATGATTTTCTTAATTGTGAGTGATTTGTAAAGTTTCTTTTTTTAAGTGATTTGTGAGTTAGTGTTAAATTAATTTTCGTAGTTTTTTTGAGTCCCGATTTTAATTTTGAGATTCCTTTTGTAATTTAGAAAGGGAAGGGGGGCAAAATAGTCAGCTCAAAAAAGGACACCATAGCTCATCCCTTCCCTTATATAATAGAGATAATTTTGAATGATCTTATATGTTATTCCCTTCGTTTTTATTTATAGTTATTCCGTTTTGACTTTTGCACTATTCAAATATCCCTCTGGCCTCTCCCGACCTTTTCTTTTTATTAATTTTTAATAAAAATGTTATGTTTGACATATGTGGTATTGCAAATCTCTATTATATAAGGGAAGGGGGGAGCAATGGTGTCCTCTTTTGAAATGCCTATTTTGCCCCCCCTTCCCATTCTAAATTACAGTTTCACTTACAAATCAAAGGGGGCTTCAAACAAAAATACCAAAAATATAATTATAACAATCACTCACAAGTCAACTAAAATCATAAAATTGTATAATTTACGTTATGCAAATCACTAAAATGAGAAAACTTTATAAAAAACTTAAAAATTCACTTACAAACTACAACCTATATATGAAAAAATTGACTTGAAATCAAAGTGTCCACTTTCTTTACAATTTATGAAGTACTGTACTTAATTCAAAAATCAACTAAAAAATTATAATATTAGAAATCATACACAAATTTAATAAAATTTCTATTTTGTTCTTAGAATTTAACTTTGAAAAGTAAAAAAAAAAAACAAAAAGAATGGTGAGAGACTTAAGTGACAGAAACTAAACCAATCAAATTTTGCAACTAATAAAAACAATTATTCTTTGTATGTCTAATGTTCAAATTTTGACTCTTATGCCGAAGAAAATCGAGTTTCTGTTTCGAAAAAAATTCACGCACGCATCGCGTAAAAAAAATTCTAATATATGTAGTAACTATAGATAGGTATTGTTCCAATTAGTTTGACACGTGGTAATTAGAAAGAATTGGAACACTGCCTCTCTAGTAAAACACAGGATTCTTCAACATTTCGCAGAGGTGGCAACTAATGATAGGTATTAGTGTTCTAATTACCAAGTTTAAGGAACTTAGTTTACAAGACAAATGTTCAGCTTTGTAAGTTTGTAAGTTGCAACTTTCAAGTACAATTTGATTATAGGTCTACTATGACAGATTCTCACTTAGGTGATGATAATTAGTTTTACTCTTCTTTTTGCTTGAGATCCTTTGTTACATTTGGAGATTAGTGTTTAAATTTAGACAAGTCAGTGTTTTCGAATAAGAGTGACTATCTAATCTATCTATATGAATCCAATTTGGGATGTTTTATTTTTCTTTTCTGATCTGGAATATGTTTATGCATCTTCATATTCACCCTTGTGGCTTCCTCGAATCGAAATCTCATGAAGCTATAACTTTCTTGCCAAAATTAGATGTACCATGTATGAACTTGTCCTTGTATGTTAGATAGTCGGGATTAGATTCTTAGCATTGAGTTGAGTCTTTGGGATTGGGAGGTTGCATCATAAATTCTATGGAGTATTCTTTCGTTCTATTCAAAATGATTAATAATATCATTAGTATTAGTTTGAGAAATTTCAAATTAAAATTTCAGAAAATATGAGCTTTTTGAAAAGTGAGTATTTATAAGTTTGGCCATTTATTGCATAAGTCAAAAGTGAGTTTTAAATTTATTTTATTTCTGAGTGTGAATAGTTTATGATATAGGAAGGAGGCCAAATCTTTTGTATGTTTCACATAGGGCTGCTTATCGGTCGAGCCGAGTCCGAACTGTGGTATGCTCGGCTTGTGTTCGTTTAACTTTATTCAAGGTCAAGCCGAGCTTGAAGCTTAACGAGCCGAACTTTGTTGGAGTCGAGCTTTGCCAAATGTTAAACGAGCCGAGCTCGAATTGTTCACGAATAAACATGCCTCTTGATCGCCCCTCGTTTTTTACATGTTTAATTTGTTTCTCCTTTTTAATATTTGATTTTTATAGGTTTTCTTTTAGAGAAAAGAACTATTAAATTATTATTATTGTGTGATATCTAGGATAATATATTTCCGTATATATATAAATATATTATTTTTCTATGTAAAAGTATAATCGAGCCGGTTCACGAGCTCTCAAGCCGAGCTTCCTAAGCTCAGCTCGGCTCGTTAAAGCCTCGAGCCAAGTTCGAATCTGAGCCGAGCTACCATGAGCCGAGCTTTGATCGAGTCGAGCCCGAACTGTTTGCGAACAAAACAAGCTCATTATCACCCCTAGTCACTTTCACGGTCTTCATTAAGGTTATTTATTGATGTTCGACGGACTCCGAAGAATATGCCCACGATTATGTACCATTACATTATTTACATGTGGTCAAAGATAAATGTCAATTCTACACATTGCAGCATCTAAATTCACAAGTCACATGCTCAGACATGCATAGAATGGCTTTTTGTCCACCGGCTACTGATTAGTCACTTAATTTGTTGATAAAGAATTCATTGTGAATCCATGTAAATGCTTGTCTGTAGAATGCCCACCTCAATGTGATGTTTTGAAACTTGGTACCATTGAAGAAAATGTTTGGCTGATGTTCCTATCTACTTAGTTTCAAAAATTCATATTGCCATATCTCCAAGAGTCCTGGTACTCCAAATCAATGTTGCAACCTGGGTAGTGCATAGTGCGTAGTGCTTGTATTTCTGTGAGCTTCTCAAGGGATGAGTTAACTCTAAGTATTTGGTTGCTGGCTACCTATATTTGTATCTTTCTTGATAACATGGTGCACGTCTACAGAGAGTGTGCCTTTAGGAAGAACTTGTCGCAGTGTGTGAGAAAGAGAAGTTTAGTCAGTATACATTGATGCTTATATATTTATAAGGAAGCTAAGACCTAAAAGCTCAGAGTTCGAAGCTAAAACTCTTGGGCATATGTTTCAAGAGCTATGTTTTGCAGAGTTGTGAGCACTTGAAAAAAGTTTCGAGCTACTAATTCCAAATTTTCCATGATTTCTGCCTAAAATGACTGTTAAAGACTTGAAATGTTGATGGTTTGTTACGAGTACTTGAGGTAAAATGTCTAAGCAATGTAGTTAAAAAGGTTGTCTTCTTGATTACCAATTTGCAACCTATTCTATTTTTCCCCAGGTAATATACTTATTATACCTCTGCCAAGATGATGACAAATAAATTGAATTCGAGAAAAGGCTGATGTTGTGATGCAGAGACACTGAAGAAATCTTCAAGAAGAACCTGTATCAGCAGAAAATCTCTTCAATGAAACTGCTTGTTAAAGAAAACTTCATCAATTAAAGCTGGTGCAAACAACTTGAATCGTTTTTATTTTCTTCTATGGTGTATATATATGCCTATTTGGTAGGTGGCATGGAAATTTGATGCACTAAGGGGCATTATCATTTCTCATCTAGAGTTTTTACTAAAGTTTGAAACCTGAGATCATGAATTATTGAATTCAGTATCATCCATATTTTAATTACTAAAGTTTGATCCATGAGACCCATTAGAAAACAACTAATTTTGAATTACAGACTACAAAGCCTTAGAAATATGGAGAATAGAGTATTTTTATTTGCTATTTCTATTGTTGGTGATTTGATCTTTTTCTTGAAAAAGTTAACAAAATAGTAATGATCTTGTGCATGGTTCTAAACCATCTCTCTCATTCCTCACAACCATCGGTAACTCACAACATTTAGTAACTAGTCCTATAATTTATCAATTAAAGAAATGGACAAATACCATCCATCAACCACCATGTAGTAATCACTCATAAATCGTAATAAATCATTATGATGGAGTGATGGTTGGTCCGAATAACTATGAAGACATGTGAATATGTGATGGCCTAAGATAATGTGCTCTTGCTTTAGTTTCTACTTCTATGACACAATAAGCAAAGATAAAAATTAAGACAAGATAGTCTTACTTTAATTTTTATGACACAAAAAATAAACAAAGATGAAATTCAACCATTCATATATTATATGAAAATATTATTTCCATTATTGTTTCTTCTTAAGTGTAGCACTTTGACTGTTGCACTATTCACACATTTCACTTAGACTTTTTTACTATTATATGAAAAATAAAATTGATCATATAAATTATTGTTAGATCTACATTTCAATGAATATTTTCATGATATTAACTTTTTATAACTTATATAAATACATAATTAGAGATTAAAATGATCAAAGTTGTGCGTTGACAGACAGGACAATCAAAATGTAGTGCATATTTAGAAACGGAAGTTAGTATCTTGTAATCCTATTATTTACCATTATATATTTTGTTGCTTTATAACCTTATTTTTCACAAATAAAGTAAAATATTAATATAATGGCTTCATTTTGGAGATTTTATTCAAAGATACTTCTTCCGTTCCATAATAAGTGAAACACTTCTCTCTTTTATGTGAGAGTTTTTTCAGAGAAGTGTTTCACTTATTATGAAACGGAGGAAGTAGTACTTAATGAAGTACGTAGAATAGTAGTAACACCGTTTATTGAACCAGGGACGGATTTACTATGGGTTCACTGGGTTCATGTGAACCCAATGATTTTTGGAAAAATATTGCCTGGTTTTTTTTCAAAATTAAGATATTAGATATATACTATATACGTGCGAAACAAAACATGAGAAAAGCATGTGTCCCAGTGGTTTTGTGTCTCATGGGCCGTGGGATTTGATGTTTGAGGTATGGGGTTCGAAACCTCCAAGGCTCCAACAATTTTTTTTTTAACCCTTCTCATTTCTTTTTCCCCCACCCCAGCCAACATTTTTCATTTTCCTCCCAAACCAAAACCCTAACTACTAACTCCCTAGCATCATTTAAATGTTGATTGTTGTCTTGTTGAATAATGAATACTTGAATGAATGAATGTGGATTGTAGAATGTTGAATGAATCATGAATGAATGTGGACTTTGGAGTTTGGATTGTGAAATTGTTACTTGTTAGTATTACTTATTTACTTAGTTCGCACTTCGCAGGAACTTTTCCGGCCGTTTGAAAGGTAAACCCGAACCCAGTTCTTCTGTTTTTCAATTTTATATTATGAATTTTACTATTTCAGATTTTAGTCTTTTACATATTAGATGATTAAAATTTAAAATATGTAATTGTGTTATGTAATTTTTTTAATCATTTAAATGTTGATTGTTGTCTTGTTGAATAATGAATACTTTAATGAATGAATGTGGATTGTAGAATGTTGAATGAATCATGAATGAATGTGGACTTTGGAGTTTGGATTGTGAAATTGTTACTTGTTAGTATTACTTATTTACTTAGCACTTAGCCACTTACTCAATATTCAATTACTCAATATTCAATTACTTAGCCAAAGTTCCAAATCTTCATTGTTTTTGGGTTGAAATGTTTCTAAGTGTTATTGATTTGCAACTTCAAGAGCTTAACAATAGGTTTGATGAGAAGAATATGGAGTTGCTTATATGTATGTCTTGCTTGAATCCTATCAATTCATTTGAGCATTTGATACACAAAAGTTGCTTAGGCTTGTCGATTTTATCCAAAAGAGTTCCCATGTAATGACATGACAACACTTCGACATGAACTTGAATATTTTTATGATGACATGAAGAAAGATGCAAGGTTTGGAGGAGTGAAGGATATTAATGAACTTTCTATGATGCTTGTTGAAACAAAAAAGCATCATTCTTATAAACTAGTTTACTTGCTCATAAAACTAGTACTCCCTCCATCCCATAATATAGTGCCTATTTCATTTTTGGTGGTCAAACTTTAAAATCTTTGACCGAATATTCTCATTTGTATATATAAAAAAATATATTCATGTAGGATCTTGTTAGTTTCGTCTTAATGTGTAGTTTCATAATATCAACTTTTTATATTTTTTATTAATAAGGAATTGAAGATATTAAAGGTCAAAGTTACGTTTTGGAGATCGTGAAAAAAGAAACAAGCACTATATTATAGGACGGAGGGAGTATTAATTCTTCCGGTGGCAACGACAAGTGTGGAATGAGTCTTCTCTTCAATGACTTATGTGAAGAACAAATTGCGGAATAGTATGGGTGATCAACTATTGAATGATAGCTTAGTCACATTTCTTGAGAGAGATCTTTTTGTTCAAGTTAGTGATGATGATGTATTAAAATGTTTCCAAAGTATGAAAACTCGTAGGATGCTTTTGTAATTTTATTTAGCTATTGTAGTTTGATATTTGAATTAATGTATTGAACTTTGATTGAATGAATGTATTTTTTTTTTACCGGCTCCGAACTCATAGGGTTGGAATCCTGGATACGCCACTGTATTAAACTGAAAGACGCATCAGAAACTGAGATCATGACAAGTTTTACAAAATCATACACTAATTCTATTGTATGTATTGTGTGTTGATTTTACTGAGATCAAGTAGTTGGTTGACTAATTGAATTCATCTTGCAAAAACTTTTAGGTGGGCAGTAGTCAAAACAACAAAAAAAACACACAAATTAAAGATCTATAAACACAAAATAATAAATGTGAGCAGTAAAGAACAACTGCCTCAATTGGGTGTACCACACTACACTCCATGTCTACACCCATCCCCCTCTTTCTCTCATCCTTGATACATTTTCTGAACTACCCCAACCCACTGATATTCTTTCTTCATTGCTGGTTTTCTAAATTATGTCAACTATCTTTTAGCTATTACTAAGAGTTGATCTATGGTAGTGCATGCATGCCTATTAACTTTGCATTCATACACCACTTTGTTTGAACACTACTCCCCCTAACCCATAAGGTCATAACCATTATATTGTTCTAATTCTTTGTAATTAAAATTCAAATGCCGAAAAAGGGCTTAATAGTACGGCCTTCTATCACTCCCAAATCAAATGACTAGTGGTATACTGGTATGTAACAACGACATACTATTATAAGATGCTTTTTTTCCATTAAGGTCGACATAAACTTGTGATTTAAAAGTAGTTGTCCATATATTAAACCATCACCAAGACCCCTTCCCATACAAATCGAACGAGATCCTCCAAAATCCGTTATGTCTCCTATGGCAACCTGCTCCCAAAATAGTCAAATTATCATCTTCCCTGGCCTCGGAACTCGGAAGTGTGGTGTCCCCCACCACCCCTCCTGGTTTTCTAAAATGGAATGTAGACGCTTCGTCTCATCCTATTGCTCTCTCTTTATCAATTGGTGGAGTGTTGTGAAGATTTTTATAGAAATAGGAAAGGTAAGATCATCCTACTGTTATGAACACAGCAGTGTTAATATTTGGGTTTAAGGTTGGCAGCTCAATGACGGCACAACCTGAGGTTTTGTATATATTTCTGTGTATTACAAAACCTTAGAAGCAGCATATATATACTAGGTTACAATCCCTAGGATGATTCTAGTATGTAGTGCTATGAAACAGATAACAGACTATTACAGACTACAGACAAAAATAATTAATGTCCTGCTGAATATTGCTGATATTCTAGTCATGCTGCTGATACTCTAGTCATGTGCACAGCACATGTTCATTACATTGCTGCTAATATTATGTGCTCTTACACTCCCTCTCAAGATGTGAGTGTGAAGGCATGAGCACTCCCATCTTGCCTAAGAGCCTGTGATGTTGATGAGTAGGCAAAGCCTTGGTGAGAACATCAACTAGTTGTTCTTTAGAGGGCACATAGGATGTCTGAATAGTGCCTTGCTTGATATTCTCTCTTATGAAGTGACAGTCCACTTCTATATGCTTGGTTCTCTCATGATAGACCGGATTGGCAGCTATAGAGAGAGCAGCTTGGTTATCACATTTAAGAACAGCAGTAGGGAGTTTCTTTAGACCAAGGTCCTTGAGTAGACTCATTAGCCAAGTAATTTCACATGTGGTAAGAGCCATAGCTCTGTACTCAGCTTCAGCTGATGATCTAGCCACAACACCTTGCTTTTTACTCTTCCAAGAGATGGGAGAAGAGCCTAGGAGAATACAGTAACTAGTGGTTGATCTCCTAGAAAAGGGACATGATGCCCAATCAGAGTCACAGTATGCTGTAAGCTTAGCTGAGCTACTGCTTGCTAGAAGAATTCCTTGTTCAGGTGCCTGTTTGATGTACCTAAGGACTCTTCTAGAGCCTGCATATGAATTGAAGTTGGTTATTGCATGAACTGACTCAGAAGCTGCACTGAGAAGTTGATATCAGGTCTGGAAAGTGTCAAGTAGATCAATTGACCTATTAGCCTTCTGTAAGGTTCAGGGTTAGGTAGAGGTGTCCCTTTATCAGGTTCCAACTTCACATGAGTATCAAGGGGAAGCTTCAAGGACTTTTGCTTATCTATCCCATATTCTTTTAACAAGTCAAGTGCATATTTTCTTTGAGAGATAAAAATGCCTTGAGATGTTCTAGAAAATTCCAACCCCAGAAAGTAGTTAAGATCTCCTAAGTCCTTCATGTGAAATTGAGAGCTTAGAAGGTTTTTAACTCTGGTGATTTGCTTGGCACTGTTGCCTGTGATGATTAAATCATCCACATAAATCAAAATGGCAGTGAAGGTAGCATCAGTGTCTTCAATAAACAAGGAATGATCTGCCTGAGATTGAATGAAACCAAATGAAATCAAAGCACTAGACAACTTTGCAAACCATTGTCTAGGTGCTTGTTTGAGCCCATACAAGGCCTTTTTTAACTTACAAACCAAGGTAGAGCCACACTCCCTCTGAGTTGGTGAATCTGTAGAACTAGGAAGAGGTTATGCCTTGTGGTATATGCATGTAGATATCTTCTTTTAAGTCACCATGAAGGAATGCATTTTGCACATCCATTTGACATGTGTCCCAATTGTTCAGTGTAGCTACAGCTAATAGAGCCCTGACCAGTGCTCATTTTTGCCACTGGAGCATAGGTGTGAGTGTATTCAACACCCTTTTTCTGATTACACCCTTGAATGACCAGCCTTGCCTTCTTCCTTTCTACACTACCATCTGCTTTATATTTAGTTTTGTAAACCCATCTACATCCTATAGCTTTTCTGCCAGGTGGAAGTGAAGTAATCACCCATGTATCATTATCTTGAAGAGCTTGCAACTCATTGTTCATAGCTGTCACCCAGCCAGGCTGAGCTGCAGCTTCATAGTAGGATCTTGGCTCCTCACTTTCCACAATGTGAGTGACCATGTTGGCAAAGTGAGCATTAACACTTGTACAAACAACTGAAGTGGCAACTTCAGCCTGATTAGTGTTAGTTTTAGAAGTAGTAACAAAGTCATTAAGCCAAGTGGGAGGATGAGAAGTTCTACTGGATTTTCTGAGAGTTGGTTGAGGAGAAGATGAGATGTGATCAACAGGTTCAACACGCAGTGATAGGATCAAAATCAGGAAGTGGGTTAGGTTCTGTGTTTGGTTCTGTGTTTGGTTTAAGATGAGAGAGGTCAAAAGGGAGAGGATTCATAAATGAAGTAAATTGAGTTGACTGCATAGGAAATACATGCTCATAAAACTTGACATCTCTAGACACAAATTGCTGTTTGGTTAGCAGATTTTCAAGCTTGTAACCTTTTTGAGTAGCTGGATAGCCAAGAAAGATACAAGGAACAACTTTAGTAGTGAACTTGTCCTTGTGTCTATCTCTTTCTGAATTATAAGCCATGGCTAGACACCCAAAAGCTTTTAGGTGAGTATAATTAGGCTGTTTAGTGAACATCAGCTCATATGGTGTCTTGTTTTTAACAACACTAGAAGGAAGCCTGTTGATGATATAAGCTGTAGTCATAACACAATCTCCCCAATAAGACAAAGGTTAACCAGCTCCAAATCTCAGGGCCCTACTTATCTTAAGTAGGTGCCTATGTTTTCTTTCCACCACAACATTTTGTTGTGGCCTGTCCACACAACTGGTTTGGTGAACAATACCTTTCTCAAAGAAGAAAGCAATGCAATCTTTATCCTTGAATTCTAATGCATTGTCAGATCTGATTATTCTCACTTTTTATCAAACTGAGTTTCAGCATAAGCACAAAGGTTTTGAGTGTCATGAAAGAGTCAGATTTATACTTCAACAAATACACCCATGTAGCCCTAGTGAAGTCATCTACTAAGGTAAGAAAGAATCTGTACTTTCCTTTATATGGGACTTTATAAGGCCCCATATATCTATATGAATCAGATCAAATGGTCCTGCCACAGTGGTTTTACTCAAAGGAAATGGTGTTTTTATGAGTTTGGCCATGGGACAAGACAGACAAATTTCTTTTCCAGCATTTTCTACACATCCTTGTAAGCTTGGTATGTGTTTCATTTTATCTAGAGAAGTGTGACCTAACCTAACATGCCAAAGAGAATAATCTGACATCTTTGCATTCATAGAAGAAAATTCATTGCACAAATTTCCAAAGTTTAAACCATTGACAAAAAATCACAAGTATCATTACAGTTGTTAACACTAGTAACAACATTTGATTCAAAAACATGGCTGCTATTGCTATTTGCCTTGTATTTAACAGGTTGTATTTGAAGCTTGTTTTCTGGTGTTGGGTTTGAGCAGGAGGACTCTCTTGTGTCTTGGTTGATGAAAGGTTGGTTGTGAAGGTAATAAAGACCACCTGTGGCAGTACCAGTGCCCTTAATGCTCTGTGTTGTGCAATCCTGCATAACACAATAGTTTTTATAAAACACCACACAACAGTTGTTCTGTTCATTCAGCTTTTGGACAGACAAAAGTTTTTGTTTAAACTCAGGGACATAGAGAACATCCTTAAGTAGGATTCCATTTCTCAACAACACATTACCCATGTGAGTGACATAGGCTGTACCACCATTTGGAAGATTTATTTTAGGTTTATGAAACAAGTGTTTCACATTCTGTAGTTTATCAATACTGGCAATCATATGATCTGATGCACCAGAATCAATAATCCATGCATCATCACCATGTTTCACATAGTGACAAGAAATAATACCTGCAAAGTGGGAATCTAGTTCCTTATTTGTTTCATCTCCTCTTTTTACAGAAGAGTTACTTGAGCTTCCTCCTAGCTTCAGCATTTCTTGCAGTTGGTGAGCTATAGCAATAGCAAGTTCATTGTTGCCCACACTCAGTTGAGCATTTGAGGCATTTTTCTTCCTGAATTTTGACCTCCAGCATTTCCTTGTTGTCTTCCTTTGTAACTAACTGTTCTGCCTTCTTGATTGTTCTCAAAGGTCTTAAACCCTTGCTTTGCCTTGTTGTTGTTACCAGCTGGAAATCCAATTTTAAACCAACATTTTTCAGCAACATGATTGGTTTTCTTGCACACTGTGCAGAAGGTCTTTGTTTCATTCTTTGTATAGAAGGTTGTTCCCACTTTCTCTTCTTTTTCTTTTCCCAAGACATCTTTTGTGACTCTTCCTGTTGAACCATTGACACAGCAGTTTCTACAGATGGTAATGGACTCATTAGAAGAATATGACTCCTCAAACTACCATATCCCAAGTCCAAGCCATTCAAAAACTGGAATAGTTTTTGTTCTTTTTTTGTTGATTAACAGCTTCAATGAAGGCTGTTATTTCAGCATTAACATTAGTAATAGATGGATAATCAGGTAGAGATTCAAGTTCTTCCCACAAAACTCTCAAATCAGTGTAGTACTCAGAAACTAGCCTTTCATTCATCTTAACTTCATAGGTTTCCTTGTTAAGTCTGTATTTTCTACTACCATTGCTCACAGTGAACCTGGTTTTCAGATTAAACCAGATCTCTCTAGCTGATTTGATGTACATGACAGACCTTCTCAAAGTCTCATTCATGTTGTTGAGAAGCCAGGCAGTAACCATGCTATTACAGGCTTCCCAAGCTTCCATTTTCACAGAATCTTCACTTGACTTAGTCAAGGCTCCAGTAACAAACCCAAGCTTTCTCTTTGTAGCAAGAGAAATCTCCATAGACCTCTTCCAGGGTCTATAGTCTGTAGTTCCAGTTAATCGAGGATCAACTTTCAAGGAGTTAGGTCCCTCAGATGGATGCATATACAGAGGACTACTAGGTTCAATGGTGGTTTTTGAGGTTGCTCCTCCAGCCATTTTAAAACGGACAAAAGATGAAAACTTTATCTATTTTATGAGCTTTAAAGAGAGAAACTTTATACAGTAGATTTCTACTTACCTTTCTCTAGCTCTGATACCATGAAGATTTTTATAGAAATAGGAAAGGTAAGATCATCCTACTGTTATGAACACATCAGTGTTAATATTTGGGTTTAAGGTTGGCAGCTCGATGACGGCACAACCTGAGGTTTTGTATATATTTCTGTGTATTACAAAACCTTAGCAGCAGCATATATATACTAGGTTACAATCCCTAGGATGATTCTAGTATGTAGTGCTAGGAAATAGACAACAGACTATTACAGACTACAGACAAAAATAATTAATGTCCTGCTGAATACTGCTGATATTCTAGTCATGCTGCTGATACTCTAGTCATGTGCACAACACATGTTCATTATATTGCTGCTAATATTATGTGCTCTTACATGTTGCGGGATCACAAGGGTAATTTTGTGTGCATCTTTTCAAGTCCAGTGCCGCATATGGACATTAATCAAGCTGAAGTCTTGACTATCCATCGAGCTCTAAAAATCTCCTCCCATGGAGATAGGGTAGCAAGAGTTCCCATTATTGTGGAGTCGAAAATGCAGTGGAATGGTGTTGTGGGGATGTGGAAGGGCCCTGGAATCTTATGTTCATCATCAACTTCATTAAAAACGCAACCGAGAATGAATCGCAGGCCACCATTATCTACAAAGGTAGAAGCTCCAATGTTGTTGCGGATTCTTTAGCGAAGCTGGGTTTAAGGCGCTCAGATGAGTTTGTAGCATGGATTTAAATCCTCATGTGGAGTAGGCTGCAATTTTAGATCTCCTTCTCTGGAGTATCGCCTTGTAAATTTAGATATCTCTAAGATGCTATGTAATCTCTAAAATGGGGTGTTTTTCTTCACCTCCTAATTAATAAATAAACCAAATTATCAAAAAAAAAGTACATGGGTAAAATATCATAGCTACTGTTCCTATTAATAAATAACAAGTCGTTGCCTCTTTATAATTTTGATTATAAAAGATCATATATCTAATAAAAATTCTTCGAAAATAATCCTCCTTAAAAATTATAATTCTTGTATAAGACTTTAGCCATAAAAGAAAAAGACATAAATACCATATACGTTCATAAACCTTCTTAACAGTAGTACCAGCAAAAGTAACAATGAAAAAGCATGCTAGTATAACAAATTTACCATACTGTTGTTTTAGTTCGTATATAAAAATCTTCATGCTAATATAGTGCTATTGTGCTAAAATATGAGAGTTGCCACTAAGTAACATGATCATAAATTAAATGTACAGCTAGATTCCAAAATCCAAGTAAGTGGTGTAAACTAATAGCAATAACATGTTTAACAATCTATACTAATATATTAAAAGGTGTTCCTAAACGTGGCACTGTGCCATGTGGCGCTCTCCCTAAATCATTTTACTCCATGTAATCCTCATGAAATAAAAACTAGAAATTGCATAGCATAAGGTTTGAACTCATGACCTCAAGGTCATATATTAAAGTCTTAACCACTAGACCAAGTGATATTTGCTGTTATTATTTTAAAGCATAATATTAATAAATGAAAATTCTCCTTACCCGGCCCGGAGCATAGCCCGGGCCTAATAACTAGTTAGATTCCAAAAACCGAGAAAGTGGTGTGTTAATAGCAGTATGTTAAGTATTGAGAGAAGAGATGTTGTATTATTGTGCCGCCATTAACTACAATTACATTACTTATATATAGAACATAACATAAAATTAACCTAATAAATTTAACCTAATGGGCCTTTCCCGTAGATATAAACCTACGGTCCAATATCCTCTAACACCCTCCCGCAATTGTAACGGCAGTAAAACGAACGTTACAATTGGACAAAGAGAACGTATTGTGTCGGACTCGTCCGACCATAATCTTTGGTCGGACGACTTTCAGGTGGTTCCAATTTTTTTTCAGTTAGTCTTAATTTTTTTTCAGGTAGTCTTCATTTTTTTTCAGGTAGTCTTCATTTTTTTCAGGTAGTCTTCATTTTGTTTTCAGTTGGTTTTTGTACTTCAGTTAGACTTACTTTGGGTTTCAGTTGGTCTTTATTCTTTTTCAGGTAGTCTTCATTTTTTTTTCAGGTAGTCTTAACTTTTTTCAGGTAGTCCAACTGAAAAAAAACAAAGTCCAACTGAAACAAAACAAAGTCCAACTGAAAGAAACACAAAGTCGAACTGAAAGAAAACAAAGTCCAACTGAAACAAAACAAAAGTCCAACTGAAACAAAACAAAGTCCAACTGAAACAAAACAAAGTCCAACTGAAACACAATAAAGTCCAACTGAAACAAATCTAAGCTACGAAGAAGAAGGAGAGAGAAAATGAAATGATGAAGAAGATGAAGAAAAAGAGACAAACCTGTAGATTGTATATCTCATAATCACAGACTCGTGACCACCACAACCATTTTGTTTAATGAAGAAGATGAAGAAGAGTCAGGTGTGATCTCGCAACTGGCCATGTTGTCGAACTTCATGAAGAAGATGAACTTCATGTTGTCGAACTTACCAAGTTTCAAATTCAGCAGGATTTTGTCGACTGTTAGAGTTTGATACTGATGGTGGTGAAATGGGTTGATGAGAAATTAAAGGTGAGAGTGGAATAGATGGAGAAGAGGAGAGAGATTGATGAAAACTGAAAAACTGAGAAAGGAGAGAGATTGATTACAAGGATTTTTTATCATGAAAATAAACGTTAATTTCTATGGAAACTGAAAAAGGTCAACCTCTCTCATGGTTATTTTCATGGAGTACAGTAGTTCCTCACCACCTTGGTGATCTCACAAGAGGAGATTGCATTTGCGGAGAAGATGTATTGGGCTCAGCCCGTCTGACAGTAAACAATACGTCAGACGGTCTGACCCAATACTTTCACTAAATAGCAATAAAAACACCACTAAAAATAAAATCGAACTCAAATTCTTCAATTCTTCAATTCTTCAATTCTTCAATTCTTCAATTCTTTAATTCTTTAATTCTTTAAATCTTCAAATCTTCAATTCTTCAATGAAGAAACCTCGTCTCAAGGTACAAGGAGAACCCATAAACCGTGTCTCACGACACACGGAGAGTCAAAACATGTCTCACAATCTGTTTTGAAACAGATCTGAAATTGAGACCAAAGAACCAACTTTTGTGAAAGTTGTGATGGAATGATCATCATCACAGAAACAAAAAAACAAATTTTCGATGGAATGAACATCATCGACATTTTTAAAAAGAAACTGATCTGTTTTTGAAACAGATTTAAAACTGAATATCAAACAAACACTACCAACATCAAACATTCCGTAAAAAACTTCCTGCCAACACACTACATTTTTTTTGAAAAAAATAGCAAAATCACTCATTAAAATAATGTAGGGGGCACCAATTTGTGAGACAAACCAAGCACACCATCACAAACAAAGAAAAGTATCTAATAAAATAAAAAATTTGGACGCAAGAAGGCAGAATGAGCAGGAGAGAAAAAAAAATGTATTCAAAGGCTAAAGAAAATATATATCCAGCCGGTGGGTTTTTACATTAACACCCACCGCCGTGGAGTTTGCGGAAGCGTAGGATTTTTCAATCCAATATTTTGGCTGGCTCGGATACCATGTTAAAATATAGAGTAGAAGAGATGTTGTATTATTGTTCTCTCATTGATTACAATTACATTACTTATATATAGAATATAGCATAAACTTAACCTAATAAATTTAACCTAATGGGCCTTGCCCGTAGATATAGACCTACGGTCCAATATCCTTTAACACATTATGTAACATGTTTAACAATTATCTCAAGGTTATATACAGACGCTGTAATACTCCGTATTTTTGGAATTTAGTCGTAATAATTAAGAAATACCAAGAAAATAATAAAAAGGTATTTTAATATTATTTACAGAATAATAAGAATATAATAATAATATTACGAGTCAGTTGTGTTAATTTCGGATTTATAAAAGGTAAGCCAAGTTCACCCGATCTAGGGTTACCACTTTTAGAAGGGTATAAAAAGGGAAACAAGAGGAGAAATTTCAGAAAACCCTAAGTTTTCCTTTCTCCTTCTCTACCGTCACCTCCTTCTTCCCTCTCAATTTCTCTCTCCTCTCTCGCTGCTCTTCACTTCTCTCTCGGATCTCTTGTCTCTCCCTCGCCGTTCGTCTCTTCTTCGTCCCCTCGTTGAGTCCTTCGCGGATCCTCGTCGAGGCTGCTGGGCGTGCGGAGATGAGCGCACGAGCGAAGGCTGTGCGTCGGTTAAGAGAGCGAGCGAGCGAGCTGCGACGTGAAGTGGTGCGAGCGAGCGGGTTTGTGCGAAGGGAGTTCGTAGATCGAGCGAGTCGCGACGATTGTGCGCGACGAGCAAGGCTGTGTGTGTGTGCGGTGTTCGAGACGAGCGACGAATCTCGAGGGCTGTGCGAAGAGGGCAGCGTGCTGTGCGAAGCCTCGCGTTGGAGTGTGGTGCGAGGGAGTGCGAGATGAGCGAGCGTCGAGTGCTGCGCGAGCGTGGGGTTGTGTGCCGTTGCCGGAAATCGGTCGCCGGAACTTGATTTCCGGCGAGCTTAACGGTATAAAACATTTTATATATTGAATATATTATATTAAGTTTAATTATAATTTATGTTTTCATAATTATGTTAAATTATAATTAGTTAATTAATAATTCAAGTTAATTAGTTTATTTTATTATTCTGACTAAAGTTGTGAATCTGACTTTTGGACATAATACTGGATCGGACCTAAAACTTTTGGACATAAGATTTTGGACATAAAACATGGTTGGACTTATAATTTAATTGGTTGGGTAAAGATAGTGGACTAATGACACTAACTAATATTAGTATGCTCACTAACTTTGACTCCTAAAAGACGTTAAACTCTTTATAATAAGAAAAGTAACGAAAATTCTTAAACAAGGGGTTTAGTTATCGTTTACTTCGAATTATTAAACCGTATAGTCTTAGTTACGTAGTAGTTGTTAATATTACCAACAACGTAGCAGTAAAGCTTTTATTTAACGGTTTAGGTCCCAATTTCATAAGTGGAACGTTCGATTAAGACAGCGAAAATTCTCCGTTACAAGGTACGTACGCGTACCAGTTTAATCCCAAGTATTAGTATCATGATTAGGTTGCAATCTATGTTATTGGAACCTAGAAGCATGATAGGGAACGTTTGATTGATTGAGATTGTCTGGTTAGACATTTGTAATTGAAATCGATATGTTGCATTGGAATGCATAATTCTATCGTAGTATAAACATGAGCATTTTTAATCTTATCCATAGTGTAACAAGGTTGTTACAAGAGATATGATTCGAGCATTGTAACTAAGAGGACAGGTAAATGATTCTATGTATCCATAGTGTAACAAGAGTGTTACAAGAGATACAATTTGAGCATTGTAACTAAGAGAACAGGTAAATGACTCTATGTGGTTATGAAATGAATGGTTAATATTAAAATGAATTATGGCAATAACTTGTAGTTGGACTCCCTACAAGCGATGAACAATGGGGGGAGTGTGGGACTTGTCCTACGCTCATACGCAGGCCTACTGTGACGACAGTAGTGTCCTTATATTTTTGACAACTCAAGTAGGCGGAAGGTTCCGTTCGATCTTGGGGGTATGCATACTAAGGTGATGGGTGTGAGACGGAACAAAACTGTATTTGCATTTCATCTAATAGACCTAGTGTTTATTAAGGATTCAGCAGCCCGTATGATTCTAGTAAGATGACGGTGCCCGTTCGATGCCAAATAAAGATTAAAGATATAATATGGTTCATTACGTACTCAGCATAGCTGATTGTGTGTTATTATGTGTTTGATGAACTGCGATGAACCATTGATGCTACAATGGGGAGCAGACTAGGTGTGCTGGAGCTGCTGCATGATACCGAGCATACGGGAGCTAGTCTTTGGTATTTGCATTTAAAGCATTTGAAATAAGTATTATTGGTTTTTTTAAGACTTATATAAATGGTTTGTGGTTTGAATGAAATGGGTCATTGGTGATTCTCGAGTTGTATTTATATTTTAATTCCGCTGCATTTTAGTTTTCAAGAAAATGTTTTAAGTTATTGTTAACTCTTATTATGCCTTGCGTTCCATCGCGGCGGTAACGCTCCCGAAGTCGACGCGACGTAGCAGTGGTAGACGCGTGTGGATTTTGGGGGTGTTACAGACGCAATCCAAAATTTAGTTAACATTATGCTCGTGGGATATAAATTCAACATGAAGCGCATACTAAACTCATACTTAAATACGCATGACAATTCAAGATAACAACCCTAAGAACATGATACTATATATGCAGAATAATATTTAAAGATCTACATATACATGCGCCTTGAAAATTAATAATTCTTAGGGAGGAAGAGAAAGGTAGGCTAAGAGAGGGAGAGAGTTTAAACTTGTGAAAAGAGATTTATTTCACAAATTTGGTGTGAAAAATATGATGGGTGCGTGGAGACCCTTATTTATACTAGTTGGATGAGTAGAATAGGAATAGGATTAGGAAACTAAAAGATTAATTTAGGGAAAAAGATAAACTAGTCTAGCTAAGATATAGCTAATATTTATGATTATCCAAAGATTAGGAAAAGATATAAATTATCCCACAATACATAATTATAATAAAATAACTAAAAGATAAGCAAAAAGGAAACAAATAACCAAAACTTTATCACACGCTTAACTTCTTAGCCGCATGCGCTTAATTTTTTTTCTTTTTCTTTTTTTTATTTTTCTTTTTATAAATCTTTATTTTTCTTTCATTAAATCTTTTCCTTTTTTTGTAAATCTTTTCTGATTTTCTTTTAAGAAAATATCTTCAACTACTAAACTAAGGGACTGTTCTCCCCAGCTTATTTTCAGTTCAGTTCAGTTCAGCTCCATTCTTTTATAACCATTTTGTTAAATATTATTATTATGTTGGTATAATTTATTTTACTAATTACTCTTATTATTATTATATATTATTATTATTTATTTTTATATCATTACTATTAAGTATTATTATTGTTTCTATATGTTATTTTGTTTATTATAGCTTTACTCATATTATTATCTATTATTATTAGGAGGAACATGTTTAGGTCAAAACATAAATAAACCCACGTTTTTTAGCCCATAAACCAATCAAATCGCATCAAAACGGTTTATGATGCAATTTTCGCGGTCCGATCCAATCATTATTTTTATTACTAAATATGATTATATTATTAAATCTAATTATTAAAATAGTAATATTAATTTACTTATTAGATACTACCTCCGTTTCCTAAAGATCTTCCTTGTTACTGTTACTACAGATACCAATGAGAATTAATTTGTGGGGTGTGGGGTGGGTAAAGTAGGAGAGAGAATGGGGTTAAGAACTTAAGATAAATAAAGAAATAAAAAGAGGTTAAAGTAGGAGAGAGAAATGGAGTAAAATTGAATTAATAATGTAATGGTGGACCATATGATAAGGACATGAGAGGGTAAAAAGGGAAAAAAATTCCAAATAAAGAATAAAGTAAAAGAGGGAAGATCTTTTTAGGAAACGGATGGAGTATTATTGTTACTATATAATCATCATCAAGTATTAATATATTAATACAAATAATAAAAAATAATAATTATTAATTATCATTATTATCATCAATTATTATTATTATTATTTTATGATTATTAATATTATTTATTTATAACTATCATTTAAAAATATCCAAAATACTATTATTATTATTATTATTATTATTCATTATTATTACTTATCATTATAATTATTATTTAATATTCATATTATTATTGTTATAATATTATTTATATATTTATTACATTCAATTTAATTTAATTCAATTCAGTTCAGTTCAGTTCAGCTGTTTTATGCCGAAGAGAATAGCCCCTAAGTACTTGGATTACAATTTGTAAACTTAGGCCCAATATTTAATTTGGGTTGGAGTCTATTTGATAAACCCATAATACATCATAAAAGCCTATTTAAAACCTTTATAATTAATAGTACGTAAGCCGGCCTTTTAAATAAACAAACCCTTTTTAAAAATTATAATTAATAACTTACTAAAAATACGAAGTATTACAGATAAATTAGAGTCAAAATTGATCAATAAATAGTGTCATTTCTCCCAATGTTTCACTTAAAGCAGCACGGAGGAAGTATAAGAAATTTACAGCCAAAGAATTCTAATTACAAACAAAGTTAAATCATAAAATTTCTAGAAAATGAAGAAGAGATGAATGTTTAAATAAGATTACCGCCTAAACATCAAAATGAAAACTTTGTTTCAAAGAGAGAAAAAAAGGAAAACCTGAAGACTAGAGGAAAGAGATAAGAGAGAAAAAAAAATCGGTATATGAACAAATACAAAAAGAGGCAAGAGTTAGTATAATCCACAGCCTAATAATGAAAATTCTAGTTTTTAATCCTATTATACTTCTCCTAAACAAACCTTTGAAATTTTGAAAGACCCGATTTCACGACTTCATTGATTACTATTGATTTTCCAACAATCCTTTTTTTTCATTGTATTTTTCCCTACTATTCCGGCCAAAAAGAAATTCTCCCGGCCCTCTTTTTGTATTTTTTTTCTCTTTCTATCTCAGTAAATTGTTGAGAAATATTTATAATTTTCTCTATCTTGAGTATCACAACACTATTTTTTAGGAGATAAAACACATTATTTTCTCTCTCTTTCTCAGTATTTTTCTCAACTTCTATACATCGCCCTACAATTACTTAAAATCGCCCAAAAAAATTAAAATTACATTTATCACCTTTTACATTTTTATTCTTAAATTACCACCACCATACCCTCATGCCAAATTGCCACCACCACCACTCACCTCCTGCGTGGCTGCTGCTGCCATCCACCCACCTCAACCTTATTTTTAAAGATTGATCCATACTTTAGAGTTCATATCAGAAGTTATACGCAATCATTCAACGAAAAATAGGGCAGAGATAAACAATGAGAAGGATATCAAAGAATGAAGACTTTACCTGATTCGTGGAAGTCAAAAATTCGCGGTAGAGATTAGAGAACACAACCACCACCACCTTTGCGTCACGCTTCACGTAGCCACCACCACCTTCGCGAAGCCAGCGATTTTTATATTTTTTTTTACATCCCGAACGTCCGGCCAAGACGTTAGCCCTATGGCCAGGACGTTGTGGCCATGGGGCGAACGTCCTGGCCGGACGATCGCCCCATGGTATGAACGTCCTGGCCGGACGTTCATACCATGGGGTGATCGTCCGCTGGAGATGTTCACGATCTAAAAAAAATTGCAGGCTTTTTGCGTGTGCGGTGGAGGATGTCGTGGTGGTAGTATTTCGCGGTGGTAGGTTGTCGCGGTGGCAGTGGGAAGGTAGACGGTTGTGGTGGGGTGGTGGGTGGTGGGTGGTGTGGAAAAGAGGAGAAGGTGAAAGACAATGGTGGGAAAGTGGATGGTGGGTGGTGGGTGGTTTGGAAAAGTGGAGAGGGTGAAAGGGTAGTGGGGAGGTAGGTGGTGGTGGTGGGTGTGGTCGGTGGTGGAAAAGATGAAAGGGTAAAATGGTCTATAAATATAAATTTGGGCGATTTTAAGTAATTGTGGGGGCGATGTTTAACAATCCTCGTATTTTTCCCTCTCTATCTCATTAAATTGTTGAGAAATATTTATAATTTTCTCTCTCTTGAGTAACACAACACTACTTTTTAGGATATAAAGCACATTATTTTCTCTCTCAAGTTTGATAATAACAAATATTGCTTGTGTATATACAAAAAAAAGTGTTATTCATATTTCGTACAACAAATAAGGAAAAAAAACACAAATAATATTTTTACATATACAAATAATATTTATTATGTGAAAACTTATATATAACATAGATAGATTTATACCATCCTTCCTCTTCAATACACTATCCCACTATTGTTGCATCAAAATTCTTTTTTGAGGAGGTTGAGCCACGCACCATGTATTCTCTCTTTCCTCACTTTTATTTGTTAGGGGCCACACATCATAATTCATATGTATCCGACAAAGTATAATTGCCATCTCCAAAGTCCAGAGTCCAGAGTCCAGAGTCCAGACTCCACTCTCATTCTTCAGTGTTGCTACAACACAAAGTCACAAAGCCCGCTATCTTTTCACAGCAACTTTGAACTTTTGTCCCATCAAACAAAAACCGACCCAAACCCTCCTCGACCAAGCATTGTTTGGAAATTGGAAGTCAAGAATATCACGGTAGCAGAAATAGATAGTACCAAGTTTCTTCTTCAATGAAGATGTTGTAGATTCATCACTTGTATTTTGCATTCTGTTTTGCACTTTCATGAATGCCACAGCTTTATAGCCTAAACTTAAAGTATCTGCAGTTGCTGAGAAGATGACAATGAGGCTGAGGCGTCAATTAGTTGGTACTAGCTTTTTTTCTTGTTGTCTCTCTTCTTCTTCTTTTCCCCTTTCCCCTTTCTTTTATGCTTTTCATTTTCAATTTCATTCACGCTATTATTACTCCATTGCAACTCATGAACATCGTCAGTTGTTTCTTCAATCAGTTAAAGAACACTGCAAATTAGGGTTTTCAAATCTCAATTTCCCCCTTTCTCTCTTTCATCAAATGACTTCATTGCGCCCTCTTCCTTCTGTTATATATTTCAATCAGCTCTTCACTGCCATTTCCAAATTGAAACACCTTCAACCTCACTCCACCATCATCTCTCTCCTCAGGGACCTTGAATTGTCAGGTATTCCACCCGATATGCATACATTGGGTATTCTCACTAATTGTTACTGCCATTTGGGCCGTGTTGATTTCGGCTTCTCTCTTCTCGCCAAAAGACTTAAGCTTGGTTACCCCTTTGATGGTGATTGTGTTATCTTTAACATCTTATCAATGGCTTTATCCACTGTGAAAGCTTCCTCAAGCTCTTCAATTGCTCGATCAAATTGTTAAGCTAGGTTTCCAACCCGATATTGTTACCTATGGTGCTATGTTCAAAGGCCTTTGTCAGATTGGTGACAATGCTGCAGCCCTTCACTTGCTTAAGAGGATGCATTCTGGTTGTTGCAAACCCAACCTTGTTATATATAGCACCATTATTGATAGTCTTTGTAAGGATAGGCTGTTGAGAGAGGCCCTCGACCTGTTCACTGCCATGAAAAGTGAGGGCATTATACCTAATGTTGTCACTTATACCTCCTTGATTAGAGGTCTTTACAACTCCGGCTTCAAGGTCGAGGCTAAAGATATGCTAGCTCAGATGTTGGAGTGTAACATAGCACCAAGTGTTATCACCTTCAACATGCTTGTTGACATGTTTTGCAAAGATGGGAATGTTGATGAAGCGCAAGCTATTTTAGACTACATGATTGAGAGAGGTGAGATTCCAGATGTCATAACTTACAATGCTTTACTCGATGGTTATTGTTTGCGTGGTCAGATGGAGGATGCGGAAAAACTACTTGATTTGATGGCCAAGAATGGTTGTGAGCCTGATCTTGTAAGTTTTAGCACTATCATTAATGGATATTGCAAGGCTAGAACCATTGACAAGGCACTCAATTTATTCCAAGAAATACTTGAGAAAGGGATCACACCTGATGTTGTTACCTATAACACTCTTATTGATGGACTATGCAAAGCCAATAGACTCCCACTTGCGCGTGAATTGTTCAAGGATATGCAAGGTCATGGAATTACTCCTGATGTTGTCACATATGCTTCATTGCTTCATAGCTTATGCAAAAATGCTTTACTTGATGAGGCAGTGACATTACTTGAAGAAATGGAGAATAATGGTGTTAAGCCTACTGTTGTCATATACGGTATCCTAATGGACAGCTTGTGTGAGGCTGGGAAACTTGAAGATGCTGCAAAATTCTTCTTGGATCTTGTATTGAAAAGGCTGGAACCTGATGCTAAAATATACACAATTATGATAAAAGGCTTGTGCAAGAAAGGCCTCATGGATGAAGCTAATCAACTGTTGAGGAAAATGGAGGATGATGGTTGCTCCCCTAATGAATTTACATATAATACAATCATTAGAGGATATATTCTCAAAAATGACTTATCAAATGCATCGTATTATTGTGATCTTATGGTTAGCAAGGGATTCAAAGGTGATGCTGACACTTTCTCATTACTTATTCACCTTTTGTCTTCAAATAACTTAAGTGACTCATCAAAGGACCAAGTGCGGAAGTTCATCAATCGAATAGATGCTAAGTTGTAACCTGTAATTCTCTTATTGATGGCCTAATTAAATCTAGTATTACATTGGAGTAGTATCTTGCTGTACCTTTTAGTTTCCTTGTTTTACTAGGATGCCTTTTCTTTATATATTGCCATTTTATAATACAATTATCAGAGGATATGCAAGGTCATGGAATTACTCCTAATGTTGTCACATATGCTTCATTGCTTGATAGCTTATGCAAAAATGCTTTACTTGATGAGGCAGTGGCATTACTTGAAGAAATGGAGAATAATGGTGTTAAGCCTACTGTTGTCATATACAATATCCTAATGGACAGTTTGTGTGAGGGTGGGAAACTCGTAGATGTAGCAAAATTCTTCTCAGATCTTGTATTGAAGGGCCTACAACCTAATGTGATAACATATAATATAATGATTAAAGGTTTATGCAAGAAAGGGCTCATGGATGAAGCTATCCTATTGTCGAGAAAAATGGAGGAACACAATTGCTCCCCTAATGATCGTACTTATAATACAATTATCAGAGGATATATTCTCAAGAATGACTTATCAAACGCATTTTACTATTGTGATCTTATGGTTAGCAAGGGATTCAAAGGCGACGCTGACACTTTCTCGTTACTGGCTGGCCTATTGCGTCTAATAACTTGAGTGATTCATCTAAGGATCTTCTTAGCAAGTTCTTGAAATGACTTGAGTAAGATAATTCCAAATTGCAATTATTGTTGACACTTTTTCATACTGGTTGGCCTATTGCCGTCTGCTTCAAGTATTCAAGTAAGCGTTTTGTTTGAGGAGTTAGGCATCAAAGATCAGTCTGATTTTATGTGTGTGTATCTAGCTTTATGTATGTGATTCCTAGTTGTATTACCTTTGAGCTGATTTCAGCTAGCTGGCATCTTGTGGAAAATGAGACGATATTTATGGAAACCTGACCTTCTAGTCTTCGACATTGATCTTTTTGTCAGATTAGCTCCCTTCCCTGTTCAAAACTTTTATTTCAGCCTCCCCCTTCCTTTCTCTGCGTCAGATTTCTTTCCCAAACATGGCTACTAAAATTTGTTGTTAATTGAGTTGGAAACCACAACCTTTTGGATGTAGCATATAATGGCCATTTCATAGCTGAACCTGACGACACTATTCCATCACAAGACCCTCTTTTATTGTTGAACTGTTGTTTGAGCAGTATGGATCATTTCTGAATAGTCCAATATCTACTGCTTCCTCTGTCCATAAAAGTTTCCTATACTTGTTTCCAAATGCGACAAAAGATGTTTCTTGTTACTTGAAATGGAAATTTTACCCCATCCAAGCTATGTCTTGTGAACTCTCCAACTTAATCCCATATCCTCAGACTCTGTCCCTATATTTCTTAGGATGTGGGCCTCTCATAAACATTGGTTGAATAGAAATACGGACAACTCTCCCACGCCGAGAGAGCTTCCCTTCAAAGATTATGTTTTGCCATTTTTTCTGTCTCTTGACTGTGCTGTCTTGCAGTCAGATAAAGCAAATCTTTTACCTACTTTTAGGCATTTATCTGTCCTGATTTATCACACCTTTTCTATCTGGGTCTTCTCTATTATTTGAGTGATTAGTAGCTATATTGAATTATTGATTCTTCCAGTGTTTTGGTTCAAGATGTTATAGGTGAAGCTAAACTTTCAAGTTTTTAAAAATTTGTTCCAAAGAATAGTTGGTGTTTGTTGAATATGTGATGTACCCCAACATTATCTCATGGTAGGTGTAAAGCAATTTCTGTTTCTATATCTGCAGCTTTACTGATATTTGTGATGTACCCAACACTTCAATCTGTAGCTTACTGATATCTGTATTGCTGCTATGTCTAAGAATCAGAGGGAAAGCAGAGCGATTCGACGAATGTAAGGAAGATAGAGAAAGAGGAGTTGGAGGAAAAATATGAAGGTCGAGAGAACATGGTGGGAGTGTAAGAGTAGCCTGTTGATATTGATGAAAGATTGTTTAGAGAAGAAGAGATGAGAGTTTGATGAAAGAGCAACGACAAAAGTTGCCATGTTTTTTGGGTTTCAGCCAAGTCTCTTGTGCTCGGATAGTCCCTAGCATTTGCCAAAGGTTTTCATTGTTTGTAATTGTGTTCCTGAGTTCTAAATTTACATTGAGTGACAATTGAATGGAGGTAATGCTGTGACATGAGTTTGCCACTGTTACATAAATTGTTTGTATCTAGTATGCTTTGATACCGGTAATCTATTGCTCGTTTTTACCGTGCGCGGTTCAGATTTTTATTGATAACTTGAACTTGGGTTGTCTGTTATTTTGCAAGTACTTTGCTAGATTATTGACTAATTTTCTTTTCAATATGAAGGGTATTCTAGGGGGCTTAAGATGAAATGGTTATGTAACAACTATGCAATAGGCCAATAGTCACGGTGGATGAAGGCTTCTTTCATGTTTATCTGTCTTTTGTATAGGACATATATAAGAGGTCTTGTATCGCATGGATGATCCTTTTTGTTAATTGATCTTATGTATGTGTCCTATAAATGTATTATTAGTTGCTTATATAGTTCATGTTTCCAACTCTATATCTATAGTTGTAAATGAGAGAATTGAATTCTAATCTACGATCGAAACAATAATACAAAAGTGTCTTCTAAAATCTGCAAAATAAAAAATAATTTCTAGACAAGGAATGGTGAGATAGAAAAAGAACATTAGAAGTTTTTCATTTGAGTTACTTTTAAAAAATTGATGGTGCCACAAACAAGTAGTGAGAGTCACTTACAATTCTAAAATATATGAGTGAGGGAAAGAAAGTAAGTGAGAAGGAGGGAGAGAGGGTGAGAATGACGTTGGAGTTAGAAATCAAGGAAATTTGATATTGTGGTAGAACCCCTCAGCCTTCTCATTAAAAAAGTCATATCATTGAATCTATGGGAAGGGCTAGAAGTTTGCAAAAAATGGCATGAAAATCTCCCACTTACAATATGCTGATGATACTATCTTATTTTGCCCGCCGAAGCTTGAGTTTCTCATAAATATCAAAAGTACCTTGATCTTATTCCAACTTGCATCGGGGTTACAAGTCAACTTTCACAAAAGCTCGATTATTGGCCTAAATGTTGAAAAACCATGGCTTCAAATTGCGGCTAGCAATCTCTTTTGCAAGGGAAATTAATTGTGTGAGAGGTTCTGCCACTATATGTGTTTGTATGAAATTCCTTTTATGCATAATTAGCTCACACATTTATTAATATCAGATAAAGCAAAAAGCGAGAAGTAAGCGAGAATTAAACTTACATTACAAGCTTGGAAAGCTAATGACCATTATATATAGAGAGCGTATTGTGTCGGACTCGTCCGACACAACACTCTCATCGGACGAGCAACAACGCAACGCGCGCGCGACTTATTAAAGACCGAAAAAATAAAAATAAAAACAAAAAAAAACAAGAAAAACACTTTCATCCCCTACATCCGCTTCATCCGCCATTGTTCAAGAACAAAAACATATCCAACACTTCTACTTTCTCACTACAAATCTAGTTCCACTACTGAAATCTAGTTCGTTACAAATTGAACAAGAATGTCAGCCGAAGATTCGAATTCAGAAATCGCAAGTTCGTTACAAATTGATCTGGGCAATGAGAATACTCAAGAGATCTCACATTACAAATTGAACTAAACAATGAAAACCGTAACACAGATATCACATCAGAAAAAAAAAGAAAGAAATTACATGAAGAATCAGCTGGAATACAAGACAAAGAACAGGTGTATGTCTAAATTTAATTTTCAATTGCATTTACTCATTTTCAGTTTATTTTGATTGTATCAGTTAGTATGCATAAAATTACCTTTTACATTGCAACAAAAGTCTATTTTCACTCATTAACTTCTTTTTCAGTTAGACTTAATTAGTTTTTTCAGTTAGACTTATTAAGTGTTCAGTTAGAGTACTTTAGTTTTCAGTTAATATAGTTTTCAGTTAGACTTAATTAGTTTTCAGTTGGACTTATTAACTCTTCAGTTAAACTTATTTACGCTTCAGTTAGACTTATATACTCTTCGTTAGACTTATTTACTCTTCAGTTAGACTGATTCAGATAGACTTATTAAGTGTTCAGTTAGAGTAATTTAGTTTTCAGTTAGACTTATTTACTCTTCAGTTAGACTGATTCAGTTAGACTTATTAAGTGTTCAGTTAGAGTAACTTAGTTTTCAGTTAGACTTATTAACTCTTCAGTTAGACTTATTTACATTTCAGTTAGACTGATTCAGTTAGCTGATTCATTAGACTAATTTAGTTTTCAGTTAGACTTATTAGTTTTCAGTTAGACTTATTAACTCTTCAGTTAGACTTATTTACTTTCAGTTAGATTCTTCAGTTAGACTGATTCAGTTAGACTATTTAGTTTCAGTTAGACATTTAGTTTTCAGTTAGACTTATTAACTCTTCAGTTAGCTTATTTTCTTTCAGTTAGCTTATTTGCTCTTCAGTTAGACTATTATAGCTTTCATTAGACTATTTAGTTTCAGTTAGACTTTTTAGTTTCAGTTAGACTTTTAACTTTCAGTTAGACTTATTAGTTTTCAGTTAGACTTATTTGTTTCAGTTAGACTTAGTTAGTTATTTCAGTTAGACTTATTTTCTTTTCAGTTGGTCCTTAATTTATTTCATTTAGTATAATTATTCTTTCATTTGATACTATTACAATCATTCTCAGCTACACTTGTTTAGTTTTCAGTTAGTGCTTTTGTTCTTTAAGTTAGTGTCCTAATTTTTTGACAATGAACTCAACAGCTGAACATGAATATCTCAAGTACATCAATGACGAAAATATCAGTAGCAGTTTAATAGGGAGACATGTTACAGATCACAAAGATGGTTACAACTTGTATCAAGCACACTCAAGAGCATTAGGATTTAGTATTAGGAAACAAACTCTAAGGAGGAGGAGAATTGATAATTCAATATACGAATTCTACTTGGTTTGCTCAAAGGAAGGAGGCTCAAAATCAACAAACAAAATAACAGAACCAAAAGAAAAAGACACACAACAAGAAAAACCTGTTCAGATACCAGATGTTGAGCAGCCAACCAACAAAAGAAAGGAAAGAGTAGTCAATGAAACAAGAACAGCATGCAAAGCCATGGTCAGATTTAAGCAAGAAAAACCTGGTGAAGACTTTGTTGTAGTAGCTCATGAGTTGCAGCACAACCATGAGTTGGTAATACAACAAGAAATACATCATCTGAAATCAGAAAGGAAGATAACTGAACAAAAAGGACAACTAATACAAACAATGGTTGAATCTGGCATAAAGCCAATGCATGCATACAACTTTTTGTGTCATGAGGCTGGATCAGAAGAAGTAGTGGGCCACACAAAAAGGGACCATCTAAACTATATCACACAGTACAGAACAAGATTGGTTGAAGGAAAGGATATGCAGAGTGTGTTGGACTTACTTCAGCAAAGAGCGGATGATGATCCTGCATTCTTCTACAGGCTGAAATTTGGGGAACATAACAACATCGTCAGCTACTTTTGGCGAGATTCAATGATGTTGGAGGACTTCAAAGCATATGGAGATGTTATGATATTTGACACAACATATAGGACAAACAAATATGGACTGATATGTGCACCATTTGTTGGCATAAATTGCCATTGGAAAACAACAATGTTTGCATGTGCTTTCATAACTAATGAAAAGGAAGAGAGCTTTGAATGGCTACTAGAAACATTCAAGAGAGCAATGTGCCAACAAGAGCCAAAGACAATTTTCACTGATCAAGATAAGGCAATGGGCAATGCAATTGAAAAGGTATTTTTCAGTTAGAATTATTTAGTTTTCAGTTAGAATTATTTAGTCTTCAGTTTGAGTTAATTATTTATAATTCAGTTAGACTTATTTATAATCAGTTAGACTATTTAGTTTTCATTTAGACTCATTAATTTTTCAGATAGCCTTATTTACTTTTTAGTTACACTAATTTACTTCTCAGTTAGACTAATTTACTTTTCAGTTAGACTCATTGAGTTTTCAGTTAGACGTATTTAGTTTTAAGTTAGACTCATTGAGTTTTCAGTTAGACTTATTTAGTTTTCAGTTAGACTAATTTAGTTGTCAGTTAGACTCATTGAGTTTTAAGTTAGACTCATTTAGTTGTCAGTTAGACTCATTTAGTTGTCAGTTAGACTCATTGAGTTTTCAGTTAGACTCATTTATTTCCACTATTTCAGTTAGACTTCTTTCTTTTTCAGTTAGACGTCTTGATTATTCAGGTAGACTTAGTTAATTTTCAGTTAGACTTATTTAGTTGTCAGTTACACTTATTTACTTTTCAGTTAGACAAATTTACTTTTTTTTCAGTTAGACTTATTTAGTTTTCAGTTAGACTCATTTAGTTTTCATTTGGGCTTCATATTACTTCTTTTTGTCTAATGAAATTTTCAGTTAGCATTTACACTGTTTTCAGTTAGACTTCTTAATTTTCAGTTGGTCTTCATATTATTTCTTTACCTTTTAAATTAGATTCACAAGCATTCAAATGAAAGTGATTTCTAGCATAATATGTACTATCTTAAATCAGGTTTTCCCAAATACAAGACATAGGCTTTGCCTTTGGCATATAGAGAAGAACTTTGTAAGCCACTTCGGATCCCTCAAGACCAATGAAGACTTCAAGAACATGTTCAAGAACTGTTTGATGGGGTGTCAAAATGAATCAGGCTTTGAAGAATTGTGGGCGAAAATGATGGAATTGTATGGACACGAGAAAAAAGAATGGTTCGAGCAAGTATATGATCAGAGACACAAGTGGTGCACCGCATTAAACAGGGATATGTTTTCAGCTGGAATCTTATCATCACAAAGAAGTGAAGTCACAAATAAGGCAATATCATTCAATGCAAAAGCAACAACAAACCTGTTTGAATTCTATCATATATTTGAGCAAACAGTGAAAAGATGGAGAAGCAATGAAACTAGTGACAACTTCCGGAACAGAACTGAACGTCCCAAAGCCGTCAAATCCAAATCAAAGCTTCTGAAACATGCAGCTGATGTATACACACTAGCACTATATAATGACTTTGAAACAGAGTATGAGTGGGCAATGGCATCATTTTTACGAGCATTTGCAACAGAAAACTCACAGCTGAAGTTGTTTGAAGTCTCACCAGAAGAAGATTTCAGCAATTCACATACAGTAGCATACGATGAGGCGACAACAGAATTAGTGTGCTCATGTCAATGCTTCACAGAGACGGGGATGCTTTGCTTTCACATAATAAGGGTCATGCACATGTTCAGCATATTTCAAATACCACAACAATATATCCTTAAGAGATGGACAAGACTTGCAAAGTCAGCAGTATGGGAGAATGTTCAAGGTTAGTGAAATAAATCAATATGACTAACTGACAAATGAAAGCAACTAACTGAAAAACTGAAGACTCCAACTGAAACAATTAACTGATCACCTGAAAGATTTAATTAGTGAACTGAAAAAAAAAGGCTCCAGCTGAAACATTACTATAACTAACTGATAAATTAATGTTACTACCAGAACATTAATTGGGGGTTTTCTTTGTGTGTGGGAGGGGGAATATTAGTAGTGGGGGGTTTTGGGGGGTGTGGGGTTTAACACTTAACTAACTGAAACAATTAACACACCACCTGAAAGAATTTATAAGCTATCTGAAAATTTTAGTTAGTCAAATGAACTAATTGACTAAGAAACATTTATTAAAGCAGACAAGGACCAAAGCCAAAATGCACAGTTGTGGACACCATGGAGACATGCAATAACCAAGAATTTCTACAACCTAGTGTCAATATGTCAATCAAATGAGGATGCAAGAACATTATGTGACAAGTCGTTGAAGGAATTATACAAATCAGTGAAAGAAGTTTTCAAGACTGATCAACAAAAACAACAAGAAATCGAAGATGAAGAACTACGAAGACAAACAGTTGAAAATCCTGAGTGATAAAGACAAAAGGAAGACCACCAAAGGGAAACAAGAGAGTAAAAGGACATTTTGAGAAGCGTAAAATGAAGACAAGGCATCCGAACGAATATGGAACAAAAACCCCAAATGTACCTCAAGTTGAATAGTGTTCAAATAATATTAGTTTTCAATTGTATTCCACTCAGTAATTGTATTGAAATTTACACTTGTTTATTCCTAAGCTACTCGAAATTCAGTAATATTAGTATTTATTGACCTTCAGTTAGACTTGTTTATTTTTCAGCTAGTCTTTCTAGTGCTTCACTTAGACGTGTTTACTTTTAAGCTTATATTAATTCAGTTTCAGTTAGACTTGTGTTTTTTCAGCTAGTTTAATATGCTTCAGTTAGACTTATTTATTTCTCAGCTTATCTTTATACTGCTTCAGTTAGACTTGTGTCTTTTTCAGCTAGTCTTAATGATGCTTCAGTTAGACGTATTTATTTTTCAGCTTGTATTAATTGTACTTCAATTAGACTTGTGTATATTTCTGCTTCAGTTAGACTTATTTGATTTTCAGCCTCTATTAATTACGCTTCAGTTAGACTTGTGTAGTTTTCAGCTAGTGTTAAATTTCCTTCAGTCAGACTTATTTATTTTTCAGCTAGTATTAATTGTGCTTCAGCTAGACTTCTTTATTTTTCAGCTAGTGTTTATAGAGCTTCAGTTAGACTTGTTTATTTTTCAGTTAGACTTGTTTGTTTTTCAGCTACTATTTACAGTGTATAAGTTAGACTTAAAATTTATATTTACAAATATATGTCATACACTTATTATTATGAGTTAGATTTTTCATTTTTCAGTTGGTATTTGTATTTTTCCAATTAATTTTCAAACAACTACATTTTTACACAAATGTATTCCATTCAAAGTAAGTGTAAATGTACAATTCATTAAAGAACACAGATATAAAATGTAAAATGAGTTCTGTGCTATTTGTACTGTACATTGCAAAATTCAATGGTTTCTATTTCTACTGTACATTATAATAATAATAATAAAAAAAAGTTTGGCACCTAAATAATGAAATTTCAACAGTTGCTCTATTTTCACTTTGTCTCCAAAATTATTATTCAACACATCTTCTACTTTCGCCTCATGATCCCTCCTTCGCCGTAAAATGTGTGCTTCTTTTCTATTCGTCTTCTTTGATCGATTAAATGCTAATTTATCTAGAACAGCCTCTTTATCCTTCCTTATCTTCTGTCTTGCCATCAGTTCAGGTTTCTTTGCAGACCAAACATAACAGTCATGCTTCACTTTCTCTCTCAGTTTGTTTAAAGGATGGTCCACAAGACGAAGAGCAAGCCTACACCGCTCAAGGTTTTTGGTGGCTGCCTAAAAAATAAAAAAATCAAAACTATTAAAAAAGGTTCAAAAATGTAACAATTACAAAATAAAACTAACTGAAAATAAACAACAACTCAACTAGTCTTTATAGTGCTTCATTGTTTTTCAGGTAGTCCTTATAATGCTTTCAGCTAGTAATGATTGTGTTTCAGTTAGACTTGATTGTTTTTCAGCTAGTATTTATTATGTTTCAGTTAGACTTGTTTATTTCTAAGCTAGTCTTTACAGTGCTTCAGTTAGACTTCATTATTTCTCAGCTAGTCTTTATAATGCTTCAGTTAGACATCTTTGTTTTTCAGCTAGTCTTTCAAGTCCTTCACTAACTGGCTATCATACCTTTTTCTATTAAAAAACTTTCAAAAACAGAAATGTAACAAGCAAAATAAAGTAATCATACCCTTTTAGGTCAACAAGTGCAGCATGGTTAGTATTTTGACCGTCATACAGCTCCATGGTTTTGATTGCATAGACACCACAATCAAAATTGTTGTCCTTGCTTCTCCAAGGGAAGTAAAGAGTTGATGTTTGCCAATGGTGGAGACGATCAAAATCACGACATCTCATAGTCTCTTTCATAAAAGAATCAAAAGCACGACACTGCATTTGAAGATCAAAAAAAAACAACACAATTAAAAAACAAGTAATAAAATGGAACAAAAAAAAAATACAAATGCTCATAAAAAGGTACTTACAAAGTATGTAAGACCGTTAAATTCCTCATGCTTATATCTATCAATGTCCTTCATGTCTGTACGATTGTCAATATTTTCAATCCTTTTTGCTTTCTTGTTCAGCACCAAGACAGTATAATGATCATCCTTGTGAACAGGAACAAAAATCTGGAAGATAAACATAAGATGCAAAAGCAATAAGTCTACCTGACAGAGAACAAAAAACAAAATGAAATACTAAAAACACTAGCTGAACTAAAAACATACACTAACTGAAAACATAAACTAGGACTAACTGACAAGTAACATACACTAACTGAAAGAGAAAATTACACTAACTGAACAAATAAAAAAATAGTTAACAATAATACAACTAACCAGTTCAGCTTCTCGAATATCATTGCGTGGAAATGATTTCACCCATGAAGAAATAGCTTCCTTACATTTCTTGTAGAATAAATCATCATCTTTTGTAATAAGCTTTTTCTTGTTTTCTTCCCATTCCTTAAACTTCTGATCATACTGCCTAGTGCCCTCCAGGTTCTTCAAAATAATCTCATTTTCAGCAATCTCACTCTCAAACTGAACCTTTTTTACCTTCTCAGCACACAACCAATTGATATAGTTCTACAACAAAAGAAAATAGATATTATGACAAACTGAAACATTAAGTTTAGTTTTCAGTTAGACTTTTTAAAATGTCAGTTAGATTTATTTACTTTTCAGTTAGACTTATTTAGTTTTCAGTTAGACTCATTAAGTTTTCAGTTAGACTCATTAAGTTCTCAGTGAGACTCATTAAGTTTTCAGTGAGACTTATTTACTTCTCAGTTAGACAAATTTACTTTTCAGTTAGACTCATTTAGTTTTCAGTTAGACTTATTAAGTTTTCAGTAAGACTCATTAAGTGTTCAGTTAGACTCATTAAGTTTTCAGTTAGACTCATTAAGCTTTCAGTTACACTTATTTACTTCTCAGTTAGAGTAATTTACTTTTCAGTTAGACTCATTTAGTTTTCAGTTAGACTTCTTTATTTTTCAGTTACACTTATTTATTATTCAGCTAGACTTATTAAGTTTTCAGTTACACTTATTTACTTTTTATTAGACTGAAAACATAATATGACCAACTGAAAAACATAACATGACAAACTGAAAAACAGAAGATGACAACTGACAAAATAATATGACCAAATGAAAACAAACATATAAAACTAAGCAATAACAACACTTACAAAAGGCATAATATTAAACCAAAATCTCCTTGTTGCAGAAGGTGATTCCTCTTCTTGCCTATTGAACATGAAGACGCATCCTCAATAACTCCACTTGTCAGCCAACCTTGACGAGGCATGCTAATTAAGTCGAATTTGTACAGCTGAACCGCATAGTTGCTATGAGGATTATCAAAATCCACAATGAGATCACTTGTAAGTTCACTTTGCATAATGTCATTTTTCATCTTCACTTCCTCAGAATCTGTATCCAATGACATATATGCAACATCTTCATACTCATTGTAAAATAGATAATCAACCAGCAACCTCTGGTCAGGAGACAGATCACTCAAATATCTATTATAATGCTGCAAACTTCGACATAATATTATGCCATGGTTGTTGACAGGAACAGCATGCAAACCAGGCGTAGAAGATGAAACAACACCAGCTTCATTCTCATCTCTTCTTTTTTAGCCTTGTGAGATGATGATTCAACTCCATGATCAGCAATCCTATCAATCAGGTCCTCCAAACCTTCATCGTCATAATCATCACCTGGTTCCTTAACTCTCACAACTTTCCCAACTTTCTCTGAAGAAGGGTCATAGTCCCCCCTTCAATAATTCAGGTGTTAAGGGATTTCTGACTTTATTGTTTCTGAGGTTTGTAGGATTTGTAGATGATTGATCAGAATAAGAGCCATCACCCTGCATTCAATTAAAATATTAAAAAAGGATGACAGATATACTAACTGAAAGATAAACATACACTAACTGAAAATAAAACAGATACTAAATGACAAGAAACATAAACCAAATGAAAATTAAACAATTACTAACTGACAAGAATGATACACTAACTGAAACATAACATAATACTAACTGACAAAAAAGAAACACTAACTGACATGAAACTTACACTAACTCAAACATAAACTGATACTAACTGACAACAAACAAACATACACTAACTGAAATAAAAGATATACTAAATGACAAGAAACATACACTAACTGAAACACAAAAATAAAAAAACAGAAACTAAAACTATACTTACTCGAGGATATTTTACATTTACTGGAGTGATGATTGGAATTGAACTTCCAACACCCTCACCACTCTCTTCACTGTATGGAAGATCCTCAACAACAGGACTAGGAGTTAATAGTTGGAATGAAGGGGCATCGAAATCAGCAATGTTTTTCCTTTTAGCAGAAGAATCAACTCTCCAAGACTTTCTGCTATATACATTCTCAACTGCTTCAACAACAGGAGGAGGAGGAGGAGGAGTTGGAGTACGAAGATCAACAATATCAATACCAGCAGCGGTGCGAGTAGGGACGTGTGTAGAAATTTTACACTTATCCTTATCCTTAGCCCCTTTGACTTGATCATCATCAGCATTCCTCCTCTTCCTATCAGCTTCCTTTGGTTGTTCTTTTTCAACATCTTAATTCAAAAACAAAAACAAAAAAAAAAAATATAAAAAGTTCAATTTGATATTTATATGATATTCAGTTGGTATTAAGACTATTTCTGTTAGTATATCAAAATTTTCAGTTGGTCTGAATATTCTTTCAGTTTGACTTGTTTATTGTTCAGGTAGTCTTTATAGTCCTTCAGTTAGACTTGTTTATTTTTTCAGCTAGTCTTTATAATATTTCAGTTAGACTTATTTAATCTTCCATTAGACTTATTTGCTCTTCAGTTACACTGATTAAGTTAGACTTATTAAGTGTTCAGATAGAGTAATTTAGTTTTCAGTTAGACTTGTTAACTCTTCAGTTAGGCTTATTTACACTTCAGTTAGACTTATTTTCTCTTCAGTTAGACTTACTTACTCTTCAGTTAGACTAACTTAGTTTTCAGTTAGACTTATTTAGTTTTCAGTTAGACTTATTACTTCTTCAGTTAGACGTATTTACTCTTCAGTTAGACTTATTTGCTCTTCAGTTAGACTGATTCAGTTAGACTAATTTAGTTTTCAGTTGATATACTTTTCAGTTAGACTTATTTAGTTTTCAGTTAGACTTATTTTCTTTTCAGTTGGTCCTGAATTTATTTCATTTAGTATAATTATTCTTTTATTTGATACTATTACAATCATTTTCAGCTACACTTTATAATACTTCATCAATTATTGTTCAAGTAATCTTTATAGTGCTTACTTCCTATTTATTTTTCAGTTCGTTTTCATATTGTTACAAACTAAAACAGTATTTCAGTTGCTATTTATAAAATATTTCCTTTAGAGCATCACATTTTTCAGTTGGTCTTTGAATTCTTTCAATTAGGAATAACATAAAAGAAACTTACTTCCTCCTTTCTCTCCTTCTGTATGAACCCCAGCATCCAAATCCTTATTTCCTCCTTCCTCTTTATCTCCTTGAAGACCACAATCATCATCAGCATTGCCAGTCTTCTTATTATCATCTTCCTTCGGTTCTTTCTCATTGTCTTCATTCAAAAACAAAAACAATAAAAAAAAATGTGAACTTTTCAGTTGGTCTTTTTATTCTTTCAGTTAGCTATTTAACTTTTTCATTTAAGCAAACTAAAACAATACAATAAGAAGAACTTACTTCCACCTTCCTCTCCATCTCCATGAAGACCAGCATCCTTATCTCCTACTTTGTCTTCATCTCCTTGAAGACCAGGATCACCATTATCTCCTCCTTTGTCTTCATCTCCATGAAGACCAGCATCCTTATCTCCTCCTTTGTCTTCATCTCCTTGAAGACCAGGATCACCATTATCATCAGCATCATCATCCTTTGTCTCATTATAATTCTGGTGATCCTTATCATCACCATCATCATCATCATCATCATCATCATCTTCTTTATGCTGATCATCATCAGCATTCATCTTCTTCTCATCCTCCTCTCCTTCTTTTTCATCATCTTCATTCAAAACATAAAAAAACAACTAAATACACATAAACTGAAAAAATCCAGCAATCAAATGAAAACTTAAGTGAATTGAAAAAATTCATTTAGTATTCATCTCATTTTCAGCTGGTGCTCATATTATTTCAGTTAGACTGTCAAAGTTTTCAGTTGGTCATTTTATTCTTTCAGTTAGAGTATCAAAGTTAGCTATTTCACTTCTTCAGTTAAACATTTCTTTCACTTAGAGTCTAAAATTTTTATTCCAACCAGATTACAAAACTACAACATGAAAATAATATAATGAAAGGAACTTACTTCCTTCTTTCAAATCAACTCCATGAACACCAGAATCCAAATCAGGAACATTTTCAATTCTTCCAAACTCCAATTCAACAGGCCGCTTCACCAATAGTGAAATTGTAGGATCAACTTTGTTTGCACTGTCTTTCGCTTCCAAATGACGCTTGCATATGTCGTCAATTTGACTCAGAAAATCTGGGTTAAATACTTCACTATCATCCAGAGAAATACTGTCTTGAGACAGCTTCTCGCCTTCCTCCCGAATATTCTGGGCAATCTCCAAATTCACTTGACAGAATGCAAGCGCATTCCTCTTCAACTTGTGCATGTTCTTCACATATTCCTTCAATTAAAAGAGCAAAATAGAATAAACAAACAAATCAATATGATGATGACACAGAAACAACATAAACAGAAAAATAAGGACCATCTGAAAGAATCAAACTATCAAATGAAAACTTAAATGAAATATAAATAAACTTATTTAGTTTTCAGTTACACTAATTTAGTTTCCAGATAGACTTATTTAGTTTTCAGTTAGACTTATTTACTTTTCAGTTAGACTTATGTACTCTTCAGTTAGACTTATGTACTCTTCAGTTAGACTTTTTTAGTTTTCAGTTAGACTTATGTACTCTTCAGTTAGACTTCTTTAATTTTCAGTTAGACTTATTTACTTCTCAGCTAGACTTATTTACTTCCAAAGACTTATTAATTTTCAGTTAGACTAATATAATTTTCAGTTAGACTTATTAACTCTTCAGTTACATAGTTTCAGTTAGACTTCTTTATTTCTAAGTTACACTTCTTTACTTTTAAGTTAGTCTTATTTGCTCTTCAGCTAGAACTGACATTATTTCAGTTAGAGGTCAACAGTCTTCACTTAGAGTTCAAGAGTAAAAAAAATAAAAACATAAATAAATGAAACTCACAGGAACATCAAGAGCATCTATTTCTTCATCAGTCATCAAACTATGAGGAAGATCCATGATAAGCTGCCTAGTTGAAGGTGATGGACCCTCAACCACCTTAATTATAGGAGAACCAGACTTCCTACTAGCAACACTAACACTGGGAGTTTTAAACTCAACCTTCTGTTTTTCACGCTTCACCGGCAGAATAAAATCCATGTTGATCTCAAACTGCTTCACAACATCAGTCAAATCCTTCTCATCCTGCCAATAACTGATAAATGGCTTACTGACATTTGAATAATCCAGATTACGACACTTGAAGTTGTGAATAACAGCAAGAGTCAAAGCGCTGACGCATCCCGAAGCTTGAATGATACTTTCTTCTGTCCAAGCTCAATCTTCTTAATCATAATAGACTGATGACAGTCCAAAACAGCAGCACAAAGACTTCTCAATATATATCCACACCAGTCATAACTTGAAATTGCAGATACATCTTCTAAACTCTTGGCACATTTCAGCACAGGCCCTAAATCAGCTATAGGACATAGAAGCTTGGACAACGAAAAGATAACAAATAACTTCTTGAAATCATCCCCGGATTCATATTTCTTAAACAAATCATCCCAATTTTTTCTACCAATATATACCTTCTTGGGATCAGAAATACCAAGAAACCTATGCCAATCCTTCCTGGCACTTCCAGCCTCTATCTGACTACCTTTCCTCCTAAAGGCGATCATCTATAACCTCTACTGTCTATCTGACACAGGTAACCCCAAAACATCACTAATGGTAAACTTATTAAAAATCAGTTTACCATTCTTTGTTGAAAACATCATTCCAGATGCATTGTAATTTAACAACACCTCCAAATTCAGATTAGGACAAAACTTCTTTATCCTAATATCTAAGAGACTCCCAAACCCAATATCCCTAATGTCTCTTTTTTGCTCATCACTCAAATTACTAACCACTTCATTTAAATGGGAATAGTCTGACAATACTTGTAGATTAATTGACTTTATTTCTTGCTCAGTGAAATTCCTAACAAAAGTGAACAAAAATAACTTTAAAACATAAAAAAAAAACACAATCATATAATATAAAAGGAGAATAATGAAAAAAACATACGATCTATCAAATGTGTCTTTCTGTTGATCGGGATTAGATCTTGAAAATGAAAACTTGATTGGTGATAAATCAGATTTGCTTTCTTCTTAGACAAGGATTTATCACATCTGAAAGAAAGAAAGTTTAATCAAACAATAAAACTAACTGAAAAAAAAAAGCATCAACTGAAAAAATACAAAGATCAACTGAAAGAATACCAACATCAACTAAAAGCAGACCACCATCAACTGAAACAATAGCCTAGATTATTTTTAAGGTAGTCTATATAGTTCTTCAGTTAGACTTCTTTGTGTTTCAGATAGTCTATATAGTGCTTCAGTTAGACTTGTTTGCATTTCAGCTTATATAGATTGTGCTTCAGTTAGACTAGTTTATTTTTCAGTTACTCTTTACAGTCCTTCAAAGTAACTTCTTTATTTTTCAGCTAGTATTTGTTGTGCTTCAAGTAGCCTTGTTATTTTTCAGCTAGTCTACATAGTGCTTCAGTTAGACTTATTTGTTTTTCAGATAGTCTATATAGTGCTTCAGTTAGACTTGTTTATTTTTCAGCTAGTCATATAGTGCTTCAGTTAGACTTGTTAATTTTTCAGATAGTCTATATAGTGCTTCAGTTAGACTTGTTTGTTTCTCAGATAGTCTCTACAGTCATTCAAAGTAACTTCATTATTGTGCTTCACTTAAACTTGTTGCTTTATCAGCTAGTCCTTATTATTTCATTTAGTATAATTATTCTTTCATTTCATTCTATTCCAATTACACTTAAAATTTTCATTGAAAATTTACATTACTTCAGTTAGACTTGTTTCTTTTATCAGTTAGTCAATATAGTGCTTCAGATACACTTGTTCGGTTTTCAGCTAGTATATAAAGTGCTTCAGATAGACTTGTTCGTTTTTCAGCTAGTATATAAAGTGCTTCAGATAGACTTGTTCGTTTTTCAGCTAGTGTATAAAGTGCTTCAGATAGACTTGTTCGGTTTTCAGCTAGTATAGAAAGTGCTTCAGATAGACTTGTTCGTTTTTCAGCTAGTATATAAAGTGCTTCAGATAGACTTGTTCGTTTTTCAGCTAGTCTATATAGTGCTTCAGATAGACTTGTTTGTTTTTCAGATAGACTTATTTAGTTTTCAGTTAGGCTTATTTAGTTTTCAGTTAGACTTATTTAGATTTTAGTTAGACTTATTTAGTTTTCAGTTGGACTTATTAACTCTTCAGTTAGACTAATTTACGCTTCAGTTAGACTTATTTACTCTTCCGTTAGACTTATTTACTCTTCAGTTAGACTGATTCAGTTAGACTGATTCAGTTAGACTTATTAAGTGTTCAGTTAGACTTATTTACATTTCAGTTAGACTTATTTTCTCTTCAGTTAGACTTATTTACTCTTCAGTTAGACTGATTCACTTAGACTTATTTAATTTTCAGTTAAACTTATTTAGTTTTTCAGTTAGACTTATTAACTCTTCACTTAGACTTATTTGCTCTTCAGTTAGACTTATTTGCTAAACAAAATCAACTGAAAGAATATAAGAATCAACTGAAACAATACAAGAATCAACTGAAGGAATATAAATATCAACTGAAAACAACATCAACTAAAAGAATACAAGTAGCAACTGAAAGAATATTATAATCAACTGAAAGAATATATAAATATCAACTGAAAAACAACAACAACTGAAAACATGTGTATAAAACAACAAAAACTGAAACACAAACCCTAAAAACATGAAATAAATACTCTGATAAACTGAAAACATTCAAAAATAGAAAAAAAAAATATCTAAACTACTCTAAGAACTTGAAATCTACCTTGGATCATAATCACCATCTTTCTCTTTCTTCTTCCCAGCAGTAGACACTGCCAAAATTTTTCCTGAAGATCCAAGACTCTTCACCTTCTTCGACTTCGGGCTACATTACAATTACAACAACAAAAACGCTCAAATTTTGAAAACAAAAAAAAATTTGCAGCAAAAACAAACGAAATTATACCTAGAATCATCATTCCTAATCCTCTTCACCATATTTGCGATGCAAACGTAATGGATTACGAACAAAAAAACAACTAAGTTTCAAGCAAAGAAGCAGAGAAGCAGAGAAGCAGAGGAGCAGAAAAATTCTAGAAATAATCAGTAAATAATATATCGGTTTCTTTGAAATGAAGAAGAATCAGTTTTAAAACTAGCGAGAATCAAGTAGAAATCCAAAAAACAGTTTCAAAATCGAAAAAAGATAATGACCTAATAACCGTTATATGTTTTTTCTAAAAATAAACAAAACTGCTGATCAACAAAAAAAAGGAAAGCCCGCGCGTTTTTGATGGCCAGGCCCGTCTGACGGAAGCTATTGGGTCAGACGGTCTGACCCAATACTTTCACTTATATATAATGGTGTTTTTTCCTTATACGTGATCAAAAAAGGAACGTAAAAGTCCAGTTGCATTCAATTCTCCAGCAAATTATATAAAATTAAAAAAAATACTTAGCTATCTTAATTAATTGACATTTAACTAAATCCAAATGAGAAGCTAATACAAATAAAGTTAAACGTAAAATTTGATGAAACTATCCACACAAAACATAATTACCCAAAATGCGGGTGATGTTTAGGAATGACAACTGATCATACTTGGATTGGATTATGCATAATCCGACTCCGACTATACAAGAAGTCGGATTTCAAATATGGGTCCGAGTTTGACTCCGACATCCGAATCCGAAAATTCGACTCTGGCCCGACTTCAAATCTGAACACCCGACTCTGAATCGGACCTAACTTAAAATCCGAACGTCCGACTCCAAACATGATCCGACTTTATTTTCCACTAACTTTTATAATAGAAAAATCTTCTATAATACAATAATCTAGTCAGTGCAATTTTTTTTGAGAATTTTATGAAAATCTTATATAGTATAAATAATCTAAATATTACTAAATACAATTTCCTGAAAGTCCGAATCAGATTATACATACATAATACATTAATATAAATAAGAAAAAAAATTGACTTAAAGTCGAAATCGGATTCAAATATCAGATACTTTTGTGAGATCCGACTCCGACTTTCCTCTGACTCGGAGTCTTGACTTTTTAAACGGAGTCGGATTCGAATTAATTTTTTGTTGTAGTTAGCTTTGATTTTTTCCTTCGGATCGAAACGTACTAAGATCGGATCCGAACTAGATTGCTATCCCGGGTAGTTTTACGTTATAAGAACTAAGTTAACGGAATACTCATTACTATTACCTAAATTATTAAATTCAGCAATACCTTACTAGCTTGCCGGAAACAAATTATCCAACTTTTGCCACCTTAGGGCGATGTGTGTTTTAACACGCATTGCAATATGCAATGTACTAGAAGTATTTAATTTCGCTTTTTGAATGCTGCAATTCTGAGACGATACAATTCATCAAAGAGGGGAAGATATAACTGAGTCTTATAATCGAAGTTAGCTTATTGGATAATATGCCATGCTATGTATTGCTAGAGGTAGTGTCTTCATTTTGACATGAACGCCAGGGAGCTGGGGTTGAGAGAAGGGCGGCACTTCTATGTCGCCTTCCTGTTAGTAAAATTGACATGAATATTGGCAAAACAGTGCAGCGTGGGAGTTTGACATGAATTCTGGTTATAAAAAGGGGGTGAAAAGGGAAAATTTAAAATCTCTTCGATTTACAAATTCTTCTTTTTTTTTCTTTTTCTTTTTTTTTCCTTGCCCTGTATCCTAAAAACAATGGGGCTCGAAAGAATGACGCCCACAATAACAATCAAGGACTAATGCAACTAATGAAGCCATCTGTCACATGTGAAGGCACGGCAGAGTAACGGGTGTTTACATTATGGATGAATTGCTCCAAAGTTTCTAGCCAAGAACATGTGAGCTGAACGCTAGCCAAGCAAGAATCTGAATACATCGCTCAATGTAATAATGCCTTCTACACGCTTGCTTCCGGCTTCCACAATCACAAGTCTCCTGACGCCTGAAAACAATGGTCAATAACAACAGCATCACTTCATATTAGAGCACGAAGTCACAGACAATAAGGACGTGACAATGTTATGAGGTGACCCATCAAGTAGCCATACCTGGATTTGCTAGCCGCTCCATGACCTTTTGTAAGGGGTCCGAGGATAAGCACATCTGACATCTTTGTCCATTAAATACTCCACAAGGAGAATTAGCATCTTGTCCTAGTTGAAGGGCCTACATAGCAGTGACAAATAGGTGTAAGAGAGAAGTGCAGTCTAGCTATCTCAAAGTTTATTCAGTAAATTTAACATTTATGAGCTGAACTTAAATGAACCATGCGTCTTAAGACTCTCATGAGCTGACCTTGTACATTTATCATATATCTACAAATAAACAAGTAGGGTGGAGAAAGTAGCTAAATATAGCGGAAGACACTTGGAACTCGTTGAACATTTACCTGATGAATACTCATTTCATCAAGACGAATTTGTGCATATGCCCTGTCCTTTGCTAGAGAAGTAATATCACTAACACAAAGATGAAGGATATGTAAGATCAAAATGTATTCATAGCAATATCACTTTATCAAAAAAAAAAAAAAAAAGAAAGAAACAAAATACCTCCGAGAATATAAATCCAGTAAGGAGTCATTTTCATCAACTATAGGCACTGAACTCACATCCGCTGCCAAATTAGCACAAAAACTAGCATAAGATCAAGATAGCAAAATTGAGTATCCAAAAGAATAAAGAGTAACAAGGCAAATCTTAAAGAAGACCATGATGGCTAAATGAGGATTTTCAACTGATCGCTGTTTTCTATCAGAAGAAAAGATAATTAGATGCTAAAAGTTCTTATCCGTCTGAATCAAAAAAGGTCAAAAGGAATCAATCACCTTCAACAAGCAAAGTCAAGGCAACCCCAAGAGAGGCATTCGGTCTCAACATAGCCAATGGCGGTCGACTTGATTCCCCAATCTTGGGAACCCAAGTACCCAAAGGAATCGAACTAATGGGTTGCTGAAGAATAGGCAGAGAGCTGCTTGAATGTTTAAAATGTCTGCAAATGCCTGGAAAATGGGACAGTAAGCAGCAATTATTAACATCAAGCTGAGATGCAGCGAGTAGCTAAAATGGTGAGTTGGTGGTTAGAAACTTGCACTTTAGAATTCCAGACAAGGAAGCAAGATGTAGCAGCTGAGGGAAAGAACCATCTGGTGATGAGGAATGTATAATTGGAATAGTGGATACTTTGTTTTGCAAAATTTTCAAAGCCACGTCTTTCAATGAATCATAAGGCCCAGCCTGCACGGGTGAAAATGTAAGAATGTCATCACTTTAACCAATAACCATATTGAGAATGCTAGACCACCCTATTTCAGCGTTTGGAGAGGAAATAGCAGAAAACAGAAATACGACAATATGAAGTAATAAAATTTGTCGTTCATTAGCTACCATGTGGATATTGCTATAAAAGGAAAATAAAAAAAGATCAAATAACATGATATCTATTATAGAAGGAAGGTGGGACACATCTAGGGGCAATAGAAAAATCAAGTGCATGCTCAGTATCTCAACTCCAGAACCAAGCTTAAAAGGCAAATTTTATTAACTAGGATAAAATTAGGGTATTTTTTAATTGATAACTTCAAAGTCCTAAGCAGAAGTTCCTAATAGTCTCATACTCCGGAGAAGACGACCACTGAATCATGTGGCACAAAGAAAACAGGAAAAATGCACAGGACAGAACAATTATAGCATTAACCCGCTTGGCAACTGACCAGCATGCTTTTGATGCTTGATACACAAGCCACATGATTTCAACATGAACTTGCATTATCACTATCAGACACCTTTCTTTAGTAGTGAAAGACTAATACTGTCACTACCACCAGCAATAGGAAAGAAGCAATCACCCATCCCTCCTGCAGCTGACGAATAGCAAGGTAGTGATTACAAATAATGCAAGCAGAACAAGATTAAAACATTAGACATGTGAAACGCCACTTCCACCCCAGAAAACACATACTTCAAATATTCTCTTGGAAGACTTCTCCATGGGGATCCTTAGAGGAATTAATAACTAACTTTGTATATGGAACACTAGCTTTAAACATAGTAGGTCCTGTAGAATTGCAAGCCTCATTTATGCTAAACATTTCAACCAAAAGCTGTTATAAACAAGTGAAGCCATAGAGCAGGACATCTTCATATAAGCTACAAGCTGAAGCACTTACATTAATAAGCTGTCTAGCATATGGTCTCCCACTACCCTCAATTTGTCTGTTCTGACGAATTTTGCCATCTTTCCATGCTAATATCGTATGAGTCTCCAGCTCTTCTTCCGTCAAATTTGATCCATGATTCCCAAGCTAAATATACCATATAAATCAACAGAGTGAATAAACAGAGATATAGCAAACCCAAGACAAATTCTGCTTTTATGAGCAACAAAGAGTAAAATGTTTCATGAAGGATGTTAACAGCAAATATCATCACATGCAAGCAGATGTCAGAAAGCCTAATATTTAGAACAGAAAGAAGTATTTGATACAAGAAACACAATATCATATCAATCCATATCTCATTACACAATAGAGTTCCAGCCTCAGGAGATAAAAGAAGATAAAAGATATCCAACAATTTCGAGCACAAGTGAAATCAGAACCAGACATCTCATCACGCAGTAAAATTCAGGCCAAGTAAGAATGAATACTCAGTTCATCCAGCTATTTTGACCTAAGTAAAAAATAGTCCTCTTAATGAATTTCCAACCGAAATCCTAATTCTGAAGAGCCTATATGGCAAACTTGCATCACATGCTATCAAAGAGCCATTTTACTTCTTAGCTCATAATTTTGAGCCCATTACTTCTGTTTTATTATTCTCTACAGCAATTACGCACCAAAATCATCACATAATGCTGAAACACATTGACATTTTTAAGAATTCAAGGTTTGTCTATCAAAATTACTACAATCAGAAAATTCCACAATGAGCCGCCAATACATACTGTGCTCGATCATCTCAAGAACAACCAAAAAACAAGTATCACCACAAAAAGTGTTCATTTTGCTACAGATTTATCAGCCTTTTGAAGAAATCACATACACAACCAATAACAGTAATACTATGCGAGCAACTCACAAGTATTGCAGCAAAAATTTAATTATGTTCTCATGGGGCAGCGACCAAAGACGTGGACCTGATAGCACTAATTTTTTATGTAGCCACGATAAAAGTAACCGTGTACCTCTCTCAAGATCAAGATGAAATCAATTGCACTAAGAACTCCAACAAAATGACCCTTTCCAAAATCCCACAAAGGAGCAACAGGAACTCCCTGAAAATAGAGTAAACCAGAATTAGAAAATCCAAACACAAAATCAACAAGGAGATATTTGTCTAGGAAGAATGCACCAGCTAACACAAAAACATAAAAGAGGGAAGAGGAACAGAGGAGAATAACAACTATGAATTAGCACAACATATAAGGTGTGGTCTTTCCAAGAGTGCTGACTTAACGTAGTACAAAAAGATGAGGATACACAAGTGATCACTTATCAAGGTGAAAAAATGGAGAGGGAGAATGAGGAAGGTGAAAAAACGGAGTGTTATTTCCACAAAGTACACATTTAGCAGATAAAAAGTCATCCCATTAACATTGCATCTATTATCTCCATAAATTTGGAAAATGTGGTGTCAGTTAAATTTTTTAACTGTTTCCTCTGTCCCAAAAAGAGTGTCAAGTTAATCTGATACAGAACTTTTGAAAATATTATTCTCTTAGCTTTCTAAACGAAATATTTGGTGGCCTTTAAAAAAAAAATTGTTTCCTATGGACTTGACTAAATCACTGGTGACTGTCAAAAATCATTTTCTTCGATGTATACACCGAACTTGAGAAATTAAAGAGACCAAGTCATTGCTAGTAAGTAGACATTACTTGAGGACATAGGAAGAGCAAAACTGTCATTCCGTTGTTTCCTTTTTTGAGGTGAGGGGGGAATACATTAACTATGTAAATACTACAAATAATAAGAATCATTTACTGCAATTCACTGGAATCTACTGACTTGAAGATTAAGCATCAGAGAAAGCAATCACAGAGATGCTAGATCTGATAGCAATTAAACAATAGCACTACTCAGATATTATTGGGCTGGAAATAATATTGTCTAGAAATTAAAAATTATTCTGACCTACATTTTCATATTAGTAGTGATGGGATTACACAAGAGGTTTGCGCAACCGATAAGCACATTACAAATTAGAAAACCTCCTTACTGTAGCAGAATATGTGCATTTCTATATTTCATTACAGAAGGTCACATACACTGCACATCCCAACGAAAAAATGCCTGGAAACACCATTCCTTAAGCAGCAACAGACACAACTTAATCCCGATAGAAATTCAACTTTTTTCAAGATTACTTGGATTCGACACTTCCATATGAACACCAGGTATGAGTTTCAACACAAAACTCCAGCTCATGAAAAGGACACACCTGGCAGACACCCAAAAGGGATACAAAGCTGGTGCTTCGTTGGACAGAGTTAAATAAAGGAGAGAGGAGGAGGAAACCAAATTGGCATACAAAGATTGAGTGTCCTAATATGTCCTTCTGTCCATAAAGAAAGACATTATTGGGCAAAAGACATCATAGTACAACATATCTCCACATTGTTGTTTCCAAAAAGGAAATGGAACCTATCAAGCCAATATATTAAATATAAGGCTTCTGGTGGACAGTAAGCAGCCAAAAAGATGGTCACTTGTAATTTTTAATGGCACTGTTGTGGTTTTCTACTCCAACAATAGCTGGCAGCATGTATTGGTCTTCACTGGAAAAGTATTACACTAGTAATAATATGTGTTCCTTTTGGGAGAGGAGGTCTGAGATTTCTGAACAAGTTGTAAGATCTTTACTTTTCTTGTTACTCTTGTCTCTTCATGACTTTTCTCTGCAACATTTAAGCTTTTTGCTTTCCTAAACCACTTGGATCAAGGAGTGAAAAGACACCTGCAAAGTCCCATAAAACAAGGAAGGAGCTAGAACGTCTACAACCTTCCTTTCCCATTTCTTTAAATGTTGTTTATTTTATGGGGAAATTGAGCTATTTATTTTACAGATATTTTCTAACTTTTAGGGGAATAGATGAATTTACCTAAACTCCTTATCTAATTCGTTTTCATAACATATTTTGTGGAATTTTCACCATGTACAACTTTGATATAATTATGTAATCCAAAATTTTGACAAAATTTACAATGTACCCGAAAAGTGAGATGGCATACCCTTGAAGTTCATCATTAATTCGTAATGCAGTTCTATTGAAGTAAGCCTATGCCACTATTTAGTTACATTGAGAACATTATCAAGCTAAAACAACAAGGCACAGGATAACATATGAAAGTACAAGGTTCACTGCATTAATGCAGGTATATAATGAACAACCCCTTAATTTCAGAAAATCCAGGTACAGACAACTTGTTCTAATGTCTAGTAAGTAGAACAAGAGCTTCGTTTGTGTTCTGTTATCCCAAAAGCACAACAATTCTGAATTCAAGCTTCAGATCCTCCCATTCTCTCGAATCCAAGACTCTTTAGTTTAAAGAGTCTGAGTAACAGTAATCCCTCAATCCTTACAGAAATTTTCTCTAACAGAAAATGCTAGAGTATAATGAAAGAAGCCTCTATGCAGTGGATCTTCCACACTCAAAACCTTTACATAGATAATTCACCTTAAAATGAACCAAAATGTTGCAACTGCATTTTTTTATAAATTCAATCCATAAATAGATAGCTGCTTGACTGCTTCAAATTTGCGCACTATTCTAAGATTCTGCAGACCTAACAGCCAACGCCTGTGTTTCTTGTACATAAAAACAAGTACATGTACCAGCATTAGATGTAGCCATAAGATGTAACCTAGTACCAAACCCAACTACTTTTATGAAGACACAGTCTTTCTTTTTCTCGGCTCCAATCATCTACTAAAAATTATTAAGAAGGGTGGGAGCCACATGTCGCCCCCTTTCAAAATGTTGACATGCTGCCACTTCATCTCTCACACAACATATATCTAGAAAGTAGAAAATGATCAAAAGGTCTATAAGAGATCTCGAAACTCCTGACCACTAACTCTAAGTATGATAATTCTACCACCAAGCTAAAACAATAGTTTATAACAAGGTTCCATAGCTGAAATGTTATCCTTTTGCTCAAACCTTTTTTAAAACAAAGCAAAGACGTCTAGACGATGATGCGCCTATTTGTAACAAAATTCCAACAATTCTATAACCTCTTGCCTTCATACAATATTTGTTTTCCAAAGAACCAGCAATAAGTTGATTTAGTAACATCCAAGGCACAGTACGTCTAGATGATGATGCGCCTATTTGTAACAAAATTCCAACAATTCTATAACCTTTTGCCTTCATACTATAGTTGTTTTCCAAAAAACCAGCAATAAGTTGATTTTGGCACAGACGATGCATTTGCGGTTAGCCATCTTTCACTTCAAAGTCTTCATTTCCAATATTTGGTAGTAATTTTATAATTTGCACACAAGTTAAGATACTAGGAATTATTCTGGCAGAAGTTTTCAATGTCATAACATCTCCATTGACTTTAAAGTTAAGGAGACATTTAGGAGCCAGTTCTCTCAAACGAACTTTTTAGATGTCCCGTGTCCGCATGTCATTTTATTTTACACTATAACATATAACAATCTTTAAACAGTAAGATGTACCACAATCAAGGCCAAACCAACTGGTCTAATAGAGAAAAAGGATATTAACGGTCTTGAACTAGGGAAATGTAACACAGAAATATAACCCAGACATCACAACGCGGAAAAATATGACATATTATAGCATGATCTCCATATGACCTAGGCCATTTAATATGAAAATAATCAGTGCAATTAGTATTTCCTAAACAGAACAACAAGCCACAACCAAGACCGAAATAAAGTGCCTAATGGAAACAAATGACATTGGCTACCTTAAACTAGAGAAACATAATGCACCAAGATAACTGGTGCATCACCCAAGTACAGACACTAGTTACTTCCTAAAAACAAGTGATCAAGTTCCATCATCAATGAGCTTAGTTCACTGATTCCCAATAAAATCTAACTTGGTTAGCGGACTTTAATGAGGCGTCCTCTGGTAAATTTATCAACAAACTCCTAGACTATCCCAAACCTACAGCCTTTATCTCTCTCCATGTTTCCTTGGATAAGGGAAGCAAGTAAAAGCCTTCCCCAAGGAGCTTTGTTGGAGAAACTTAAGATTTATGATAAATTGCAAGTGCAGAGATCCAATGATGCATTGTCACCAAATGTTAAAATGTTAAGTTTCTTGATTTTGCTATCAGTGAGACAGCCTTACACTTTCTAATCGAGATAGCCTTCTAGTCAATACAGCTCTTTCAAGTAGCTTGAGATACGTGAGTAAGCCACTTTCTGGAGCTACAGAAAATGATCTCTATCCAGATCGTATTTTTGCATTTACAACAACACCTGCGTGCTAAACTTGTACCTACATATTTTTTCACATAATAGTCTTCCTTGGTATTTTCTTGTTACTTCAATGATAAAGGCCTATTTATCTAGAAATAAAGTGATCGAGTTCCAAGTTACAACATACATCTAAGAGAAAAATTATACTTTCATAGAGGAGAAAAGGTCAGAGAGAAAGAGTCATTTATTTTCTAATCTGTAATGAACAGCTAAAAGTATACCACCCTATTTTTCCTTGGCAAAAGCTTGCCATTTACCTAAAATAACCTTATGAATGTTAAAATCTAACTAGTTTAACTTAGGGCTAATGATGAATAGCAGCCAAAATAGAAGATAAATATGAACAACATCTAAGGGAGAGAAAAAATAGGTGATAATCTATCATGGATATGAAGGATCTGTATAATTTACCCATAGAAGCTGTACAAAGAAAAACCTTCATCTTATCAGGAACTCCTGATCTCTAATTAAAATCTTAAATTGAATATGGTTCGTATGCACATGGTTCGTCTATCAAAACAGAATGATCTACAAAGACACTGAAGATCTTCCATCAAACGACTTTCATGTATCACACAAAAGCACCAAGAACAAAGATGCCTAAAAATATTAGCAAATTCATCCAAAAAGATATGATGAGAGGGATTTTATTCAAAGGGGGATCCAAAAGAAAACAGACTGATTCTCCCTCCTACAAAACATCACAAACAGGATCTCTAACCTGGACATAGAAATTAAAAAGTTTTACACAACCAAAAAAGTCCATCACGCCCAAACTAAATTTACTATCACATTTAAAATTACAATCGAACAGTAAGCTTGTAGGGGCTTATAAATGAAACCCCATAATATATGTGCCAGAACGTGAAACTATACTTCCTGCAATTTTTTTAATTTTACAAATTTGACTTCTGACACTGTTGACTATTCACAAATTCTACTTTGACCATCTTGTATTATTCACATATAAGGAAAAACATATTCTAATGGGATCTTGTTGGATTCGTCTCTATATATATTTTCAAAATATCAACTTTCTATAATTTTTACTTTACTAATTAAAGTTATGATTGGTCAAAATTGTGTGTTGCCAAACGTTCAAAGAGCAAATGGTAGAAAAAAAACGGTGGAAGTAGTTTTGAAGATACTCCATCAAAAGTTGTTTCAATATATCTAGAACCGGGAACCATTTTCTTCCAAACTCAGGGATTAACGTATTCAGATTATTTGTTAAGAAAATTCGAAAACAACCCAGAGTTCTAAGATACAACATATCTATTAACATAAAAATGTACTTTATCTGTAATGAAGAATCAATGTGAAAGACATAAGGGAATGTTTAATATAAAATATTATAAAGTAAATTTGGGGGACTTGTTGGAACATTTTTCATACATTATTTTCCAGGGCTGAAATCAACCAGTAAAATTATTACTAGGAGATGAAAGTAAATTTATTAATTCCCTCTCATGAAAGCCCCACATGGTATGAGACCCCAACTTCATGTTTATTAACCATCTAAGTTAGGCTATAAAAGGTTTGCTATTAGTGTCATATATTTTCGCCAACAAACTAACATAGATGTAAAAAATAGGAAGGCTATATAAGATTGATGGCTGAAAGAGAAATTCAGATAAATGGCTTGCTTATGCTAATTCATATCCTCTTTGGAAAAGTAATCCAATTCCCATGTTAGAAAAAGGTCAGATTGGCAGAAGGCGCGTAGAATTACCTTTTAATTTTTATTCTTCAAGATCCATTGTGCACATATAGATGATGCTTATTCAATGGAACAGGCATGGAATGATGGATCAACAGAACAACAAATAAACACATATCTTAGCAAGCACATTAAAAGGGATAGTGCAAACCTGTTCATAAAGGATATGAAAAGCTTGTTTAACCGGTAAAGTAACATCCAAGGCAACAACCTACATTCGCAACGCATACAAGTTTCAAAGACAGCCTTGCATAAAAGCAGAGTGTAGAATTTAAGGACAGAAAAAAAAGAAAGAGGGTAACAAGAAGGGAAAATATCCAAACCTTGCCTGACTCTGGAAGCAACTCATATGCTGTATGTTGGGACAGAAACCGAGATATACGATGACGAGAATCCTGTACATCAGCTTCTGAAATTTGCTCCCGCAACATTCCATCAGCCGCTGTACTCTGTTGCCACATGGATAAAAGAGGCAACTGAGGCAGATCTTAATTGTTCAAGAAGTCAAAAAAGAAAAGGACGAGAGGTTGATGATTTTCTTGATATCATAAGTACAAAAAGGAGGCCTTGACCAACATTTCAGATAGATATTCTAAAGAACAACAGGATGCATGTTTGTCAGGCCCCAGCTTCAATACAGATATCAATGAAACAAAAGAACTATATCCTCCATCAAAAAGAAAAAACAAGCAAAACAAACAAGTTATAGCGTCAAAAGATTCTAAGGAAAGGGTACAATAAACAATCCCCATCCCCACATGAAAGAAGAAAAGGTAAGGTGAACACTACGAAATGCAAACACGTGCTGCCAACATTCTCCTCTATAACCAGCATTGTAATACTACACAAAATGAACCGAACATATTAGAGAGCAGTACTTACTGGACGAACAAACATGTTTTCATCCACCTCCATGTTAGATCTACCCGGAGTATCAGAACTAAATACAACCGGACCCATATCAGATTCCCTTGCTAAAAGCACAGTGTTGACAACTCCATAAGTTCCACTCACAAAAGGTTGATGTTCATCATAACGCCATTCTCCATCAACATTGAACTTGTACTGCATGAAAACAGATGAATTTCAAGAAACTTCAAGCGGCACAATACATTTCCCAAAAAGAATCTTCTAGAACTTTGTTATGCAACTTAAAAGGAGTAAGCAAATTCATAAGAAAAAACTGCCATTGAAACTATCCTATTACAATACATTTATCTTGATTTATTTACCACAGTCCTTAACAGGGTAGTATCAACAAAAGTCTCAATACAATCAAGTATCACGACAATTATCAGGTCAAGCTGTCACAAAATAGCATATCCCAAGCTCAAGAGAGAGGTGACATACACAGGATAACATTGAACCAATGGGGATACAAATACGCTTTGTCATGGCTATAAAAGTGAAAAAGTATATAGGACTGCTGAAGGAACTAGGAAACTTGCAGCAGTTCAGCTATGTTCACGACGTACCTCTTCGATCTAATATTAAGCCCTCAAAGTTACCTCAAAAATTAATATATGTAAAAACATTTATGCTTCACTTAAAACACATGCTAGAGACAGTAACAACCGAGATATCACAAAGCAAAGCACAACTAACAGGGAAAGAGTCAGGGTGGAAAGAAAAGGATAACAATGTTAAACGGATTAACCAAAACTAATAATTTATCCTCTCCATAACATGCAACATAATGGGGAGGAGATCATGGTATTACGCCGACTTATCATTTCTCCCCATTTCCTCTGTCACTAGACCAACAAGAAAAACAACAAAAACAGCCGAAGTATTGGAGTTGACTAACATAGATTGTTTCATACAACATCTCGTTTCCGTTGACGAGTGAAACAATAAAGTGATCTTCGTGACTCTAGTCTAGAGTACTTGATATATTTAAACACGAAGTCTTTTCACGCCTTAGTATAAAAACCCGAAAACGAGTAGGTCTCGGCCTGCATCACACAGGTGGTTCCGAGCTAGAATGTTTTTTCTGAAAGAATCCAGCATAAGCTTCCGAAAGAAGTAATGCAATTGGTTGACCCAAGTTTCACTCTTTTCTTCACCGGAATTGGAATCTACTTCACTAGATGAAAGAAAGATAAACGCTTGCAGCGCCTAAACTTGCCATGGAAGGATTATCACTCTTCATTGCTGATGATGTGATAATGGAGAGGGGGAAAAATCACCAATTACATTTTATAGAGTTTCAATCTAATTTTCCATCCATCAACTGTACAAATTACAAACTAAAAAAAAAATTATCTGCAAGAAGGCATTAATCTACTTTGCTGCCATGCATATTCTATGACACAAATGTCTTTAATCCCGATCCCTAAAGAACAAAGACACCTATATATGCACACAACAAAACTCAACAAATTTATGTCATCACACACACACCATGTGCACAGTGCTATATTTTAATGGTGCATATGGAATCCTAAGATGGAACAACGCCAAACATTGTCCTCTAAAACCTGAACCAGTCCCGAACCAAAATTCACGAATACCCAACACAACATATGTTGGTCGTTGGCCCAACGATCCACACTATTACCCAGCAACTCAAAAGACTACTAACACAATTTGCACAACTGAAACAACTTCAACAAGAATCCTCAATCATAGACAGTAAAGTACAACTATAACCTGATGATATCCTGGGGTTAAGTTACAAATAACTTGAAACGCAGTAGGGCACCCCTCCATAGGGGACATGAGTATATGCTCCGACCACCTGCATCAAAATTAGATAAAAAAAATAAGAATCCACCCACTCCAAACTTCATCAATCATAGACACAATTAAGATGTTCAAAAACCATAACCAATTCACCATTAAGTACAAAGATTAGGTCGAAAGCGAACCCCATACCCGGTAAACGAACCACTGAGGAAAACCCTCCTTCCTCCATAAGGCCATACGAAGCGAAAAGGAATTAATAAATTTCCAGGAAGTCCACTGTTACTATGTGCAGCAGAATCCGGATTTGATCCAAACATTGCCCTCAACAAAATAAATTAATCTAATAACTTTAAAATAAAGATAATCTCAGCAACAACAGCAGCAACAGTAGCAGTAGCAGAAGTGGATAAAATTACTAAATTGCAAATTTCTTCAACTTAACCTAACACCCAAACACAATGTCTTAGTCTTCAACTCTTTTGTCGGTCGATTTATCGAACATCGACCCATGCCAAAAATCCCTAATTCAAAAGTTCTTTTTTCAGTAATTGAGCTATGTTTCTCGCATTCAAACGGAATAACCTGAAGAAATTTCACAGGATCAGGTAAATTAGAACCCTAATTTGAAGTACTAAATGCAGAATAAAAAAATGGATGAAAATTTAAAAAAAAAGAAGAGAAATTTCTCACCGATTGCGAAGAAAATTGACATCGAACGAAATCGGAAATCCCTAATTGAGAAAATGAGGAGAGAGAAAATGCGATATAAACACCAGATCGACGGCTGAAGAAAGTTGAAGACGACGACGGTGAAGGTAATACGGAAAAAAATTTATTATGAGAGGGTTGAAAAATAAAATTATTTTTACATATAAGATAGAAGAACAAAGAAACAAAGAAAGAAAATACTCTAAAAGAGAGAGAATATGAGAAAGATAAAATTGCGGCCGGCGGCGAAAGAAACCAACAACTAACAGAACAATGAGATGAAGGAAAAATAAACCACCTCTAATATTGTGAAATGATAAATTGTGAAACTTTTTATTATTATTATTGAGAAAAATATAAATATAAATATAAATTATAGTTTATGTTTAGTTGTTTCACTTTGATTTTTACGTTATTGGAATATATTCGTGTATGTTGTTTTGATTGTGGTTGTGAAAATTGGGATAGTATGAGATGTGTGTGTCCTTTTGTTGCATGGTTTCGAGGTGATCGTAATAGTTCTTATTGTTGTCGAAGTGGTTAGGTGCGACTCATAATATGTTTGATGAGAGAATAGATAGTGATGGTTGAGAAAAGGGAAAAGGAGAGATGAAGCAAAATTATTTAGAAAACATAAACTTTTTTTTTTACTTAAAAGTCCTTTTTTCAAAATTTTATGTGTAATGATGACAATGAATTTGAATAGTCGCGTTTATTGAGGACTTACACATAAGGACAATGAACTTGATTAAACAGTTGTTCTAAATAGTTGTGTGAAACACGTTACACATGAACGAGAAATGCTCTAAGAAAATAATTTCTGAAATTATATTGTAAAACAAGTACAAAGAAAAAGTATAGTTTTCAAAACAAATGACACTTAAATGAGAAGATTATGTGTGCATTGTTGTACGTTCTAGAAACAATGTGACTCATAACGTTAGGCGCCTACCTTCTATATGAGACGTCTCACATGTGTGGCACTTGCCAAGATACGAATGATGCGTTTGTCATGCACTATACATACTAAAGTATTCCCCATCTGTTTTCTTTGAGTCCAACCAAAGTTCTCTATACGAATTATCTGGCTACTTTCATAGTTTTCCTCTAGGTAAAGAAATATCTTCCTCATACTTTCAAAACCTATGAATTCACAATCCCTCACATGTGTACAATATCCAAAAGTTTTCTCTACTTCTGAATGATTTTTTAAGATGGTAACTTTTCATCATATATGTCGAAGGGTGTCAAAAAAAAGGTGATTCTTTAATACAGGATGGTCAATTCTTGAGAACTAAAATCATGTATTACCTTCTTTAGTTCTTTATCTCAATCCTTGTGTACTTGTATGCACATTTGATTGCTTTTTGTGGTACTTTTGTTTCATCACTAATTGTTTAAGGCATAAAAATTTTGTTAAATCGCCAAAAAATATCTAAAAACCAGTTACAATACTTAAAGCTCCCTGAATCAATCGTTTTTTTGGGCCTAATTAAAATCGTTAATGTCATTCATTTAACAACTTAAAATTGTTATAGTAGTAATCTTATTGTGTACTTTTTCAACAATATGTGCATTTTCAGAGAAAACCTTTAGTAGAGATCGTCTAATATCATGCACTCCACATATTGGTACCTCGTCCTTTAATCTAATGAGACGAAACCATTTATATCATTCGACTCTATGGGGAATAATAATGGTTTTTCCATCCACCATTATCAGTTTTATTGTATATAAATTATGGTTATAAGTCTGACTCTTCAAAACTTATCGTTCACATGTACTTATATTTCTTTTTAGAGAGTAATTTCTCACCATAAGTTACTATATAACCCTTATCCACCATCTTCGCAGATCAAGAGTAGGACTACAACGGAAGCTTAAGATAACAAACTACTATTGCATACACAAAGTTGATAAATGGTTATCTGGAATTTCAAGATTCACTTAAAAAGAGAAATATAGGAAAAAGTAAGTAGAAATTTAAATGGAAGAAAAAATAGGACGGGAAAAGATAAATTAAAAGTCTATAAATAATAAGGAATAAAATAAAATGAGTTTTCTATGTTATATCCTTGTTTTATTCAGCTTTATGTTGTGTCCTTGCCTTTTTAATATTTTACACAGTCTCCCTAAATTTACCTTTTCTAATACACAAATTGTTACGTAGCCCTCGACTAGTAAATAAATTGTTAATCCTCAACAGGTTCTTAGATGGAGACTTGTGCAGCGATATCCTGGTCAGATAATTCCAAACCTCAACTTCGTTCTCGAACCTTGGAGAGTTGGGTGGTAGCTCCCTTTCCGAGCTTAAGTAAGATATCAGGAGTCATAAGGGAAAGTTTTAAAGAGAGGAAGTAGAGAGAGAGAATTGTGACAGAGTAATAGTACACTGCTCTGAGAAAAGGTATCTTTCTCCTGATTTCAAGGACTATTTATACTGTTTGGAATGACCGATATACATTGAGTTCACCCTAATTTAAGAGCACCTAATTAGCTAAGCAATGGGAGCATGACACGTGACAGACAATGATTGGGAGATACACATCATCCAATCATAAGCAAATGCCTTTTGGGCCCTGAGTGTATACCAGGCAAAATAGATGGGCTAGTACTTTTGCTGAGTAGAGATTTGTACTTCAACCATCCCCTTTTTGCAGGTAGGAGACACGTGGACGCTCTGATTCTGTGTCCCTTGGAGAGTTGTTAAGGCTACAACATTTGCCCCTAAAAGGGATTTTACTGTTTGGCGCCAAGACGGTTAAAAACCCTTTTACCTCAAGAAAACCACCTTGCTTTTCAAAAAATGGCAAAAGGCGCCATTTTGTCTGTTTTAACCGGTCACTTGCTAATGATTTTTCGATTCCAACGATTATTTTTACCGGGACAACAGGTTTTTTCACCTCTCTATATATATGGACTTTTGTCATTTCTTAGGCCATTTCACACTTTGAGAGAATTTTTCTAGATAGGGAGACTCTGCCTTTTTTTCGAATTTCTAGAGAGAAAGTGCGTTCGTCCAGATTTCGTTAACTTCACCTCAGGTACTTTGATACTTTGAGCACAAAGTCAAAGTTCAAAGGTATTTGAGAAATTCTCAAATGTGAGGGGTAATTTGAGATCTACGTCAAACCTCAAAGGTACCTGAGGAAATTTCCCACGAATTTTTTTTGTTTAAGGTCTAAAGTTGCCTAAAAAAATTTAAAAGGTTATTCTTCACAAAAAGTGATATATGAAAAATTGTGATTTTTCTCTAATTGAAAAATCTAAGTTTAATATAAAAGTAAACCTAGTCACTAAATAGATTAAACTAGTCACCAAAAGAAATTAACCTAGTAACTATTGGGCCAATTCTTTTTTATTAGGCTTACCATTGTCTAATTTTAATTTAAAAGTAAGTGATCTCTTACATGACAAACTCTAACTAATATAATCTCTAGATACACGTTTTTTTTTTCTTCTTTAAATTCAAAGAACTAAACGCAAAAGGACCAAACTAATATGTTTAGTTTTAAAAGAAGCAATGATTTTTTTAAATAACCAACAATTTTACTATGTTATTTTAATTTATTTAAATCATGAAAATAAGTAAAAGAGCAAACACATTTTTACTAAGGGAATATAATTATAGGCATATCTTAAACGTAAACAAGCTCGATCTGACGACTTCAACCATAGAGCGAAGGAATTTCACTCCAATAGAAGTTGTAATATTCTTATTGTCTTTTTTTTTTTTGACTGACTAGGTTTAATCTTCAGCAAAAACAGTGACCACTCATTCAATTGACAATTACAAGTTCTAATTAGTTCAAATAAGTCGATTCTAGACCTACAAGTTCAATTTGGTTTGATACATAATATTTATGAAAGATAACCATAACCCACAATTAATTTTTAAGGTGAACACCAGGAACCCATTTTATTACTCGTAGATCACACAACATCAAGCTCGATCAGGCTAAAGCGCACAATGGGGAAAATTTGCATAATATTTGCTCATCCCCCCATTTGACGGGACCAATCTAGCAACTAAATGAGCTACAACATTCCCGACCCTCTTAAAATCATGGAAAACAGGGAAGGGGATCAAAAGCTAGAACTTGTAAGAGAATCTGGCAACAAAATTTGGAATATCATTATAATCAAAACTGGCATTCCAATATTTATTTTGAAACAGAATGTAAAGAAAATTTCTGTTCCAAAAATAATTTCTAGTATCAAATTCAAGTATGGTCAATTTTATTCCATACTACCCTAATTACACTTCCTAACTAGAGAGGGGAACATTGAGAACTATATATTCATTAGTTGATAATCAGCTCTGCCGCAGAAAACTGTACTGAAAACCCTCTTAAGTCTTTCCCACTCACAATTTTTTATAAGATAAAAAGACATATTTATGTCATTTCAGTAACACCTACTCAATATGACATGTGCATCTGACTCTATCAAAAAAACTTTCAAAAAGAAAATCCCTTTTATGTACTTGTATCAATATATGGTGGAAAATGGCTATGGAAAAAAAGGCCAAAAACAATACTCCGGAGGTATTCATCTACTGTTATCCAAAATTGCTGCCAATATCAATTTTGCTTCAGCACTCATTGATCGAACCTGCAATGCAACCATCGATCAGCGGAGCGATAATCATCTATGCTAATCTATACTGTGATTTCAGATATATACCCAAATTGGCCAATTCCATGTTTCTGAAAACAAAAACCAAGGAAAAGGACAGCAGCTTCTGTAAACTACATTCAGACCGACGTTGAAGGTTATACTGTAAAAAGCAAACTTATAAAATACCTGTTGGTTCTCACAATTAAGTGCTGCTAGCAAATAGAAAAGCAGCATGAACCCCCCTCAAAAGTGAAATGTTCTACTTCCTCAGTTAACTTCATTTACTGTATATTTACAAACGACGAACACACTCCATGCTCCTCAACTGCAAACGTAGAACAGCAGAAAATCCAAAAAAGAATGAACAATGAGATATGAAAAAGAAATTCTGTTAAGTACTATAAATCTCAAGTTTCACCATGTTAAATTTATCCCAACTTTTGCTGGATCTCAATATAGACTAAAGTGTTATTTGTAAGGGATCTTCAAAACTTAAAATTATTCCTGAATGATTGGAAGAATTCGGATTGATTTAGAATAAGCCGTGAACCTTATGATTATTGATACCAAATTTTTATGTAAAAGAAAAAATGCACCACTATCTATCTTTCAGTGAAGATGTTCTACATACCTTACTGGTTTCCAGGAATATCAAATAAGTTATGTCTAAAATTCTTCCACAATTTCCCATTCTCTTCTGTACATGATATGGTTTTTGTCCTATATATCCTCTGAGCCAACTGAGTGACTTAACATCATACACCTGTCAAGAAGAAAATTCATATGAACCACTTCAAAATCCATTAGCTTGCTCTCAATACCTTTAAAAGGAAACAAGGACATACCACAAAAATGGGTAATTTGGGCTCTGTAATATACATGCACCAAAAATATCTCTCCTTTCAAAACCAATGCTGCACTGCTCTGATGATTGGAATTGCAGCTTTATGTTGAATATTAAGGCTTGATCGATTCCATTGCAAGGCGCACCAGATGTAGAAGACCATCGACATCATGGAAGCTGAAGTCAAGGACACTTTTAATGGAAGATATGCCCTCCTCATTTCCTGCCTGTGTAAAGACTGGCATTGCAGCTGCAAAAGCTCTTTGCGACTTTCTGGACGCATCCATCGCGAGATTGATATCATACGTCTGCAATTAACGCAGGCCTGTTAGACTTGAGATTAACTTAGGCAACCAAATCAAACATCATGTAAAATCTTGGGCATTAATCTTTCTTTTAGTAAGACCAAGCGTGATACGAGCACCTACTATCAATTATTCAATTAAACAGAAATGGATATAGTTGGGTATGCATGAAAAAAGAACAAATAGATCATCAATCCAGGCGGCAGCTATCTCAGATATGGAACACATACAAAATCCAACAGCCTCACAAAGTTGGGCCTGTTTCCAGCAGAAACAATATGACTTCGATGATCCATAGCAAAATGTCCATCCTTGACTGTATCAATAGCAGCCTGATTTAAATTGTCAATATCAGAGGCGGATGATGATGGAGATTCCACTGCAAATGAAATGGGGATACTTTATATTAGCAAGGTATACTTGGCCACATTACAGGGATGATTACATAATGCAGACAAAAATTATATCCCAAGCCTTCTCAAATTTGAGATGTTAATCCTGCAGCAAGATAGTAGAGGCCAGAAAAAGAAATCCTAATCAACTAAGACATCAGCCAGCATTTTACATACTTAAGCACAGCCATCATAAAAAGTTGACATTTGAACATTACAATTGGAATAAATCTATAAAATTTCAACATCATAATGTTTTTTCTTATATATTGGTGAGAACTTATGGTCAAAGTTTTGGCTTGTAAACGAGACAAGCCCTCTAGGAACATCAAAGATGAAGGAAGGAGTATCACAACCCCAAAGAATGTCAATCTACTAGTCTCAACTTTAATTACCTTGAGGAGCAGCTCTTACAGCCATTTGAAGCTCTTGACGATCTCTACTAGCAACAAGATCATTGCAATAAACCACTCTCATATAGGCTACCTCCATGCATTTGTAGGCCAAAGCAGCAGAGGCCATGTCATTGCCTTTTTCGTACTCAAGGGCACAATATCTGTAAACCACATTGGATATAACAGCAAATCAGAAAATCCAACACCAGGGAGATGCAAGTAGGTGTAGAAAATTTCCCTCCAAAAGTTTCAAAGATAATTTGGGACCTTAAAAACAAATTCTTGGATGCTACATAAAACTCAACCAATAATATCATAGTAGAAGCTGACACAATATTGTGCATCAAAAAGAAGTAGACTTTAAAAAAAAAAAATCTTGTGTGCTACATAAAACTCAACCAATAATATCATAGTAGAAGCTGACAAAATGTTGTGCATCAGAAAGAAGATAGACAACTAGAACAAATTGATAGTTGTTTCCAGTCACTTCACCAACAACAAACACCATGCAACCCCTAAAAGCATCAAAACCGAATCGACTGAAATGAAGCAAACAAGCAGAAATGGCAAATAAAACCTCACGGTCTAAACAATTTTCAACAAGAGAGAAACACAGTTTACTTGTTGATTTATTATTCACAAATTACAAGTCATCTTATTCTCACATCATGATAAGATAACGGGAGCTAAAAAGTTTCTCATAGAACAGGCAACATACTCGCATAATCTAGCAGTACTGGTATACACTTCATCTGGTGTCATCTCCCCGTTTCTACTTTCATTGTTGCCAGGTTCTAACAAAGATGCTCCATGAAGAAACTTTAATGCCGCCTGGAAGAAAATGCCAGTACTTTCTAGACCTGACCCAGCAACCTTAATGCAACCCAAAGAAATAGTGAGACACATAGTTAACTGAACATTGTTTTAAACAAAGTATGCATAAACGAAATAAGTAACACACCTTCAAACGATTAGCAGAATGTTTAAGATCTGTGGCCTCTCTCAAAGCAGTTTTAGCAGCCCGATGGAAGCTATCTTTCTTCCTTGAACTCGAAGCCTCAATGTCATTAGACACATGCCCAATATGGTGTGATTCTCTCAAGCTAACATGACCAACTGCCGCCTGTCTGGATGGCTTCCCAGTAACGTTATTGACTCTTCCACCATTAGAATCACTACCTATCTCAAATTCAGGAACACCATGAGAATTAGATGATACTTCCTTTTCGCTATCAATCCTAGAAACATGTGACTTTCCTTTCTCAGATTTGGTTCCATCAAGATGTGACTTCTTTGGAGACATTGTCATCTGATTTTCAGCCACCAAATTCTGTAGTGAAGTTGATGTTCCCTCATGTGTGGGATCTAATTTACCACTTGTATCCTTATAATCTTCAAATTTGGGTTGAGCATCTATCGCGTGAGTACTTGAATGTCTTCCAGATGATACTTTCTTACCAAAATGGTCCTCATTAGCTGCATCAGACAAAATACCAGAATACCTAGAAAGGTTAGATTTTCTATCCTTAGATCCTTCGTTGTGAGGTGTAAACTCGTTAGCTGCACTTTCTGCTCCAGATTTCAGCCACTGCTCATTATATGACACAGATTTCTTGCTTGTCCCTTTATCAGGATCAGGCTTAGAAACCTTGATAGGAGAGGATGAAATTGATCCCACTGGGGAGGATTTCACTTCATGCACTTTTGCTTTAACTTTACAGGAAATTTTTGAAGAGCTAGATGTGGTCGCATTGTCCGACAAACCCAAATCAAGAACCATTTCAGAAGATATTCTATTGCCAGGAGTCCTTCGAGACACCCTGTCCACATGATATTGATTCATAGGCATATTGTCTGACCTACCTCCCATGTGTAGTTTACTAACACCAGCACCACCAAGATTACATTTAGCATCATCACTCTGAGTTTTATGATGTCCCCTATCAGCACTACTCTCCCTACCCTGAAAATTTGATGATTTTGACTTCTTTTCCTTGCTATATTCAATCCCAACGTTCTTCCCAGCATCCAAGTTATTCACCAAGTGCCCTCCTTTGCCTGAGGGTACTACTGCAGAAGGAACTCTTTGCTCGTTGTCCTTTAATTTTCTCTTCTTTCCAGACACGTCATGTATCTCAACACCCTTAGAAGTAATGTCACCCTGAGTCCTGCCTTTAGCTTTCACAAGGGGATACTTTGAACTTCCCTTTGCAAGACCCTGAGGAACTCGCAGAGCACCAGAATCGTAATCTTCTACAGGTTGATGCTCTCTCTTTAATTTCTTAGGAACTCCATAGACGTCATTATCTGCCAGCCTCTTTCTTACAGTCTTTGATAGCTTCCCATCACCTGCAGACGTACACACAACAGTTCTGTAAAGCTTTCCATCTGTGAGAACAAAATCACATCTGAGCACCAAGCATCTACTTCTAAATGGTTGCATATCCATCGATTGGAGGGAGGGAAAGCAGTGAAACAATAAAACATGATACCCACATCCAAGTTTGTTTTCGCGGTAAGAAACTAAAATTAAAAGAGAGGTCCATACGACCCAAAGCAATAAATGTTTCCATATAAGATTCACCAAAGGTATGAAAACATGAAAAGAAAAGTTGCCTGAATTTTCTTTTTATACCTGGTCAATTTAGCATTTCTGTATTTCACCTTTAATGGTTGTCAAATAGGTGCACCAGACAGCCAACTTGAAACTTCAGTGTTCACTCACATTTTAATAAGTAAAAGGATCATAATGATACATTCACTGTCATTTGGTAGTAACAATTCATTGGCTATCTAACAAGTCCTACGTTGCTCATCATATGATCAAACATTATTTTCCTGCTGTATAAATTATAAACATTTTGGGGTGGCAAACAGTAAAAACACAGAATGCCGTCCCGGGAAACTTAACAGTTTACTGATAGGCCTCCCGCCTCAGCATAGAGAGCACTGATGACTCAAAAGAAACATATAAAAAACAAACGAGCTTATTGCACGTAAGAAGTGGCAGCTACTACAGTCTGTAGAGAGCATACGATTTCAACAAAAGCATTGCAGGAGTCCCCTTCCAGCCGAACTACATACAAAACCTTGGAACCATATTCATTGAAAAGACAATCACTCAAAGAGATCTCAATGCTTCTCAAAAAAATGGTTTCCACATAGGACATTCAATTTAAAAATTATTAAGGTCATAAAGGAAGCCTATTTACTATTTATGAATACAACAGGTCAGGAAAGATCATCCTTCTGTTTTAGATAACCACGACTAATAAATACATATGTATTTATAACATAGATAGTTGGTCGCTTACCACTCTTCCGAACAGAATCCGACTCCTGAGGAAGTTTCTTCAGATTCTTCAAATTCCTAGTTTCACCCAAGCGCTGGTGATCCTTCTTGACAGGAATATGCAAGTCTTGAACGCCAATTTGTCGAGCTGCATCTATTTCTGTCTTCATCAGATTCTTCCTTTTGCCTCCACTGGGCAAAGAATCAATATTAGTAGCCCGGCTGGGAAGAACATTTAGGGCACCAGCTGATACATTAACAGATGCATTTGCATTTAAATCCGCTGGCTTATCAGTCAAAGCCACAGATGCAGGATAGATAGGTACATATAATGCACGCAGCGCATTGGTTGTCTCATCCTCACTGAAACTACACTTGTTCATCCCAGGCCTGCAGAACAGTAATACACCACATAAGGCTAAGGACTAAATGGATGTATTCTCGTGAGTATTTCAGAGTTATAAACTTCTCAGCCTAGGCTAGAAAAAGCACTGGATGGGGAAGGGGGGGGGGGGTAGTATAGAAAATGTCAGGTAACCTGATAGCTTGATTAAATCCTCTTAGTTTATTTTATCAACTAGTCTGTCTCTATCTCATATCACAGTAAGGGAGATCCAGACAAACAGCAATACAAAATCTTCAATCAAGCAGTAATAACATAATTTAAGAAGGAAACTTACAGCCAAGTAACCATGCTACAAGTCCAAATCTTTTCCGTGAGGGATTTAGCGCTCATGCCTAAAGGTAGAAGCCGCCACTTATGACACTTCTCACATTCGACCCAGTCTTCTACTGTCAACATTGGAGCATTCTCTGCTAACGGCATATCACCAACAGGAGTCTTTTCTGTAGTGCAGCTAACACCAGGGAGATTGGCTTCCACCTTAGTTCCAATATTTGAAGCAAGACTAGTTTTAATACTGCTTGACTTATCCTTCAGCTTTCTTTTAAATGATTGTGTCTCCTGTTCTGAAACTCCCATTACAGAGTCCTTTGAGCTCACTTCTTTTCCTTTCTTCCGTGAATTTGCTTTAGCAACTACCTCATTATCCATTCTCATTTCCCTGTGTAGATCGGTGTCAGCCTTTTTACTTTTATTAGGAGTATTTTTTTTAAATATGACCTCCCCGTGTTTTGCAGCTGAAGAACAACCTCCTGGTGAATCTGCAGCAGGGACACCACCAATCCGACTATCCTTTGTTTTCTTCTTGACTACAGAAAAAGAATTCTCCTTGTCGCTAGGCAGTCCTTGCTCTGTCGGTGAACGTGTCATTTCCCTGGAACGTGACTTCTTCTTTATAGTTTCATATGTTTCCACATCTTCGTATTTCATCTCCTGAGACATATCATTACACTTATCATTTTCGTCATCTTTCACGGAAAGAAAACAAATGTCCTCATCTTTTGGAACAGTCTCTACAATTCCACTCCCTTTGCTGTACACAACAGCCTCAAGGGGACATGCTGAATCAAAAGGTTCCTCTTTTACTTTGTCCTTCACCCTGCTCTGCTCTTTAAGCAAGGTGTTCACAGCACTCTCTCTCCGACCCTCATTCCTCTTCTCTGTACTGGACTCACTCTTTGGAACCAAAATGACATTTTTGTCTATGAGATATGCAGAATCGAGAACTTCCCCTTTCACAATGTCCTTAGAAATATTATGTTGTTTGGAGACCTTTTTCACCTCATCCCCTCTCCAGCCAACTTCATCTTTCTTTTCTGTAGAGGAGTCGTTCCTCAGAACGAAATTTATATCTTTCTCAGTTTTCCCTCTTAAGGTGATAGCATCAACCCCATCCTCGGTTGCATCATGCTTTTTTGCTGAACTAGGTTCCTCTTTTGCTTTATGCCTAGCTACAAGTACTGGTTTCATTGGGTTTCCAATGTCTTCACCCAAATACCCAATTTCATTTTTCCTATCAAACACAGTAGAGGGCTTAGAAACAGCATTCCTGCTCATCATGGAAGCATGCTTTTTTTCTTCAGTATATGCACCAACTGCATTAACGGAGGCATTAGAGACATTATCTGTCACTCTGAATGCTCCATTATCTTTGCTTCCAGTCGCACTCAAGGCAGCAGTATTTGCAGGATGATCAACATTCTCTTTCAATTCAACAGGCTTCTGAATTTGGGCTCTGTAATTCGATTTCCTCTCCTCACTTGCTTCCTTGTGCTTTGATTTTTTTACCTTACTTGCATTCTTCACCTTTGATCTTCTATCCTTCTTTGTTTCCTTCTTTCCCTTCAAGTATATGTTCTCATGAACAACATTGACAGGAAGTGCTTCCCCCATCCCTGGTAAACCAGTCTCCAGGTTCTTTTCCATACCCTTTATATAAAGCAAGCTACCATGAAGAGGTGAAAGTAGGTCGTTCTCCGGAATAGGTAAAGTTGTCATAATCTGCTTGAGGAGAACGACAATGTATTAAGATAAACCAAGAAACATCTACCAAATAATTTACATGAAAAGTGTGATCAAGCTCACCTTGAGAATATCGGAAGGGGATTCCAGATTCCTTTCTTGCAAGCCAGTTGAAATCCCATCATTCTCTGATGGGCTATCCTCAGGTGAGGTAGAAGGGGACATAACAAGACCAAGGCCACTGTAGATTGCTGAATTATCCAAAGATGCAATATTCTCAGATGCCATTTTGACTCGAAACTTGAGTGTATTCTTTTCAGAATTATGTTTCACTGATTCCTTCTTTTGGTGGTTCGAAGCAAACTCTCCAGAATTTTGAAATCTGAATTGGTTGTTCATTGAGGAAATCCCTAATTCAGACATTGTTTCCACACTCTGGTCACCAGAAGCAGGTATAGATCTAGCCGGCAGCGAATCATTTGCAGCAACTGTTGGGTTCTGATGGAAACGCTGCAATCAAGGATTCCAAAAAAATTATATTTACACGGAAATTATGGGAAAAAGTTAGAAAATAAAAGGATAACTGTAAACTGTAGCAGATTGTTCAATAAAATACACCTCTGATGGCAGATCATGAGGAGACTTTGAACTAACATGGTTCTGGCTTCTCTGATTAGATAAAATTGGAGGAGAGCGTTGTTGCATTGGTAGGAATGATCCATAACCCCCAAATCTTGCACCTATCAAGATTATACAAAGGCTATATAATCACTCAAGAATGTAGATTAACAAAAAGAAAGTATTTAAATGGTGCAAAATCTCACCCAGGCTCTCTGCCGAAAGCCCACCCATGAAATCCTTTTGGTACTGTCCCAAGACATTTTCAATCTTCTGGTCCTACAGACATTCAAGGCCATAATATTAAAAATAAATTTGAGAGAGATGATAGGGGCCAGAGAAAATTTATTAACAAACAAGCCACGAGTTAATTTTTTTTTTTAAAAAAAAACAATTGCAAGCTCAGAGGACATCCCTATGAGAGAAATTCAAATTGACCAAGAAAACCTATTTTTTTCAAATTAAAGTCCAATAAGCATCCATGAGTCAGAGCCAACTTTCTAAGAAAGAACAAAATATAATGAGTCAGAACAAGGACTTCTAATATATACCATAGGATGACACCTTTCTTTTGACAATTAACCTCATTGGCATGTTTCAAGTACTATTGAATGCCAGTTTAATGCTTAAAGTACTACAGTCTTACAAGAAACAGCTAAATTCTTCTCCAAATAAAGCTTAGATGAACAGCGATGTAGTAGTACTAGTAGTAAACATACTTTGTTATTCAATGTAGAGCACTAAAACTTCACCATAGATTCAATGAAATTCTAGGTACAACAACTTCCCTATGACCATTTTATGTAAGACACAAAGGTAAGACAATTTGGGAAGGAAACTTAGCACCTTTACGCACTTCATCGGAGAAACAAAACCTAAGACGTTACCTACCCCTACTGGATACATCTTTACAGCTAGCATCTCTGCTTATCTACTTCAGTAGGACCAAAAAACACAAGCAGATAACCCTACTCAGTAAATCTGTGAATCTCTAATGAAGAAACAGCCATAATATGGAAATGTTGTGCCTGTATGGTGAATTGCAAGAAGAGCAAGTTTCCTTATCAGAGACCCCAGAATGCTCCCCTCGCACACTAGATCAGCCAAAGCATCACTCATCGGTCAACAAATTCAACCTATATGCTATTAAAATCCAGTAGGTCAGAGCTAGCCTCAGTAGTCTTTGTGACTTTAGTCTAATATGGTCTTACAAGAAGCCCTTAACAGTCAATAGAACACATCATAAACACTTTGCAGGCACAAGCTAAGTGTTCCAGAACCATTTGCTGTAAAAATCAATCATGAATTATTTTCATGTCTAAGGTTGTATTCTCTCTACAATGATTGCAGTATTATTATTAAGCATAAATGATGATTTACAGAGGTGCTGTATACATCTAAATAGAAAAAAAGAGCATCTAGCATTCAACATGGAACTTATCCCCTGATCATAAGATTTATCAGTTAAAGTATCAACAAAAATTCTTAACTTAGATCTTATCCCCTGATTGACAGCCTTGTCTATTGGCCTACCGCCTATTTTGCCGATTCGGTTTAATTCCAAATAAACCTTAAATTGCTGAGACCACCTTGGACAGCAGAACATCAGGAAGGTGTTAACCCAATAGATATCCTCTTTAGAGGGTTGAAAGTAATAATAAGAAAAGTATAAACCAGTGCTATATTTTAGGTTGTCCTTTTCTAATAACATTATGCTCCTCTTTGCATCTTGTTTGTACTCTGAAGCCTGATAGCAAAATATATGCCAAACTTTCTCTAATAATGTTTTAAGGAAATATATGACTTGCTACTAACTGAAAGATGGAAAGAAAGAAAAAGGATGTCATGGACTGCACAGAGCCTATCAAGATACGAAAATTTAGTTATTCTAGCTTTACGATACCCCCAAACGTTGCAATTATACACTGTCTTATGACTACACAAGTATGTCAACTAAAGGTTGTCTTCACTATACGCCAAATATACACCTGATAACCATTTACAACAAGCTGATCACCTATGACTAAGTAAAACTGGAACATTCCATATAGATTATCAACCAACACATTTCTCTCTGAAATCTTCAAGTTAATGAACCCTAAAATAGGAAGTTGTATCAAGAATTTGGTTATGATTGATAAATGTAATTGATAGACTAAGACCTTTTGTTCACTCTCACTAGTCCGAGTACCAAAATCCTGACAGCAAAAATTCCACTACAACAACAAACTTGACTATGTCGTCCAAGCAAAACTGTACTGAGTGTCATCCCAGCTCTAATATCATCAACTATTTATTATATAGAATGGCAGTGCTCAAATTCCCACCAAACCCACATTACCAAGTAAACAAACCGCAGCCACAAAATCACAAAAGGAAAGAAATCTTGAGTCCGATCACTGATCATGTATCAACAATGATCACGTAGTTAGACCGGCAATTTTACAAGATAGAAGTTTCATCCATATCTCAAAGCCTCATAGGAAATCACAGTCAAGTAACAGCATACAATTCCAGCTTAAAAAATTTTCTTCATCAATATATCAGATAAATGCATTGCTTCCCATTGTTCGGAGGGTCGGGAGGGGAGGCCATGAAGCATCAATTACAAAGCTTCAAACCAATACACATCATCTTCAACAGTCACCAAAAGTTACCAACACTTGAATGATCATTACTTAAATTGCCCCAACTCCACTAACAAGTTCTACCAAACAAATTTCCCCAACTACTCAGAAATCCTATAAATCACACCCTACAAAGTTATAATTGGATTGAATTATACTACAAAAGGAGCAAAATTGGAGTAATGAACAAGTATGACTATCAAAACCTAATAAAAAAAAAAAGCAGAAAACTTTTGCAAGAAGTGCTTACAATGTAAGAGAAATCCCTATCAGGATCAATGTTTTCATCATCATCATCATCTTGCACAATATAAGCTTCACCCTCTTCAAGCTCAAATTTTCTCATCTTCAAACCCCTCAAATAACCAAACAAAATTATAAAAAAGAAAAATCCCAACTCAACCTAATAACACCCAAATTATCATCTAAAAAAAACAGTAAACACACTCTTAAATTAATTCCAAAAACCCTAAAAAAAACAGCTTTAATCTCAATCAGAGTAAAAGCTGATAATCCAAAGAGATTTCAGAAACCCACTTCGAAAATCCAAAACCCAGAAAAACCCATGAAGCAAATCCCTCAAAACTACCATTATAAGCCACAATTTCTTCACTAAAACACAAAAAACGCACCACCCTAATAATCAAATGTCACCCAATAAGGCTAATAAATCAATCCCAATATCAAAAAAAAAAATACAGCTTTCTAAAAACGTCAAATAAATCAATGATACTCTTTATTTTTTCTTCTTTCCCCAAATTTTTATTGAACCCAAATCATCAAATATTACATTAGATAAGTGTGTTAACAAATGCCCTTTTCTTTTGGGTATTTTTTTTTCTGTGTTCTTTCTTCTACTTTCTCTCTCCTCCCCCACCCTCCCCTTTCTTTCTTTCTCTGTCTAGCCTTTCCTGAGTGGTGTTTCAACAGAGCAACATCAAAAAAATACAAAAAAAATTAAAAATAAAAAAAGTGAATTTTTTTTTTTGGGGTTTTTTTGTTTTTCTGAGAGAGGGGTAAAATATTCCAGATACCGACGTAACCCCAGAGAAAGAGAGGGGAGGAGAGAGAAAATTAGACGAGAGAAATTTTGGTGGGATGATTTAAGAGATGATCGTCGAAAAGGGTATTTTAGTCTTTTCAAGTATGAGTGCGTGGACCTACTTGACTATCGACGCCTTTGCCGATTTGTTGGGGTGTTGTTTTCTTTAAGTGAAGTTACGTAAATACCCTTATAGTATTTTTGTTGTGTGTGAATGAAATGAATAAGATTGTTGTGTTGTGACTTGTGAAGATAAGTGTCATATTGATTGACGATTGTCCTTTGACATGTATTTTTGGCCTTTGAGTTTGCTGACTCTAGAATTGTCGTCTATAAGTTGGTACTTGTAATTTAACTTTGGGTTAGGTAGATAGATCTTCAATGTGTGAAAAAAATGGGAATTGTTAGTCCTATAGTATATCTTTGAAATAAGACCATGAGTTTATAGATATGATATCATATGAAGTATTGATTGTGTGTATAAATATTGGTTTGGGATACGAAATTTGACTTTTTACTTGTATTTCTTCTCTCAAATATATTTGACCATGTTATATTGATGTTGTATTTTAAAATGATTAGTAGGTTAGTTGTTAACTAGTACTGTGTGCATCAAATATGGAATCTTTATAGTAAACCTGGGTGTACCATGCTCATAGTACACCCCAAGGCTATTTTCGCCAAATGAGCAAATGGGCAAATGAACAATGAACAATGAGCAAATGAGCAAAATGAGCAAATGAGCAAGTATTTTTTACTAATTTAAGAAAATGAGCAAACACTTTTACCCAAATGAGCCATCTTTGTCATTTGCTCATCATCATCTTCCTCACTTTCAGATCTGGAAATTTCTTCTTTTTTTTTTTGCGAATTTTAAATCTCCATTGTTGGAAGATTTGGAAGGAGGAGAGAGAAGAATTGAAACAACAACAACCGAACAACAACAACAACAACAGAACAATTGAACAAATGAGCAACGATTAAAACAACAACAAAACAAATCTGCAACAATGGCGTCGAAAAACCCTGATTTGATTAAAACCCATCGTTTTCGCCGGAAGAAGACGACACCTTATCGACGGAAATGAGCAGCAACAAAAGCAGCGGCAGCATCACCGGAAAAAATGGCAGCGAAGCACGCTAAAGAAGAAGAGGAGAGATAGTACTTGAAATTACGAATGTGCCCTTGAAGTTCCAATTAATCATGAAAATGCCCCTGGGTGAACCATGCTCATGGTACAACCGGGTGTACCATGAGTGGACTCCATCGAATATATGATAAATTTATTTGTAAGACCACTTTATTTTTAATGAAAATGGGTTGTTTCTGTCTCTAAAAAAAATGAATTGCTTTTAAAGTCAAAAATGGGTGCATTAACAAGTTACCTCGTGAAATAAACTTTAAAACACCTAGTTTTCGATAACAACAAAGTTTGAAATAGTAAAATAATTTATTATGTTCCTTCTCATTCAAGAACTTGCGCATTAACAAGTTACCTATTCGAATTACTTGTTTTTTATGGGTAAGAAGAAATCCTCTAACATGCCCTCTCATAAGGCCCCCACAAATAGCTAAGAGAGTCAGAGACTAAGTTCAACCATACATCCCACTCCCTCTCCCAAATTCCAAGCAAATGCTTTAAATAGAAATTAAAACCTAGACTTTATTAGTGAAGATGGGATAGTTCACCACTTAAACCAACCCTAATGCTTAGAATAACTTTTAAAATACATAATATGTTGAAACTTGAAATAGTAAAATTAACAAAAAAAAAAAAATTAAATCAACTTATACCCTCAATAAGTACTCCATAGCCATTTTTAACCCCTCAAAAGTTACTTTATAACTAAATCTACTTTAAGAAGCTATTATTTTAGTATTTTCATTCTATACTTTTTTCTGTTGCTAAAAGTTACACCAAAAGTTAAACCATTACTCTCTCAAGCACTATTTTTTAACCTTTTAGGTATATTCTATTCACCTTAATTTTCCTAAATCAAACTTATTAAACTTATTTGAACTGGACTTATTGAAACTTATCTGAATTTATTAAAAATTAAGTTATAAAGTGTTATTCATTGTACTTGTCTGATTTTATCATTTTTATTAAAATCGAAACTCATTTGTTTTATAAGATAAAAAAAACAATAGTAATATTATGACCCAGGGCGTGTTCGGTAACGGTAGTTGCAGTGGTAGCTTTTAACTGTGAGAGTAGCTTTTAGCTGTGCTGGTAGCTGTTAGTAGTTGGTGTGTAGCTTTTAGCTATTATCTTTCAAGGTAGTGGTATAATATGTTGATGTTCAGTAAAATAAGTTTTCAAAGTAGTTGTTTACAAATAACTAGTTAAAAACTCAAAAGAAACTTGAATATAAAGTTTATATACCACTAAACACTACTCCATAAGCTACAGATTATAGCTTTTGACCAACACTACCAAAATACTATTTCTACCACTAAAAGCTACTCATATCATATTATCACTATTTAACCAAACACTCCTATTTTTCTTAATTAGTATTTTGACTGAATCAAAACACTAAAAGCTAGTGCTAAATACGCCCTTACTCAAATTTCTAAAGAATTATTAAAAACTATTGTTGAGACTCTCGTGAAATAAAAAGGTATTAGTTTATTTTCTCTCCCAACTCATTACTTAATTTAGGATTATATTATTTGATTCATTAATGGGTTAGGTAACCAACATGTTAAAATCTACAACTTTTTATATTGTTAGGAAGCTTTGGAGCAGATTGCTCCTCAGTCCTCATTATATTTCAACGCTATGATATTTAGTGTCTTACAAGGAAAAACAGCATATTATTATTTTGTGAGTTCCAAGTCATTGTTTCATGAGATACGTAAAATAGTGAGTTACACCATAAAGATCAGGTACTCCTTCAGTAATTTTTTTCTATCTTATCCATCTTCGACTATTAACTAACTAGCTTTTTTAGCATAGGGTGAATTATTTTGGTTATTATTATTAAACTTCATCTAAATATAATTTTGAAGGATGTAATTTACAATCATCATTAGTTCTAATTAAACATTATATAGTGTAAATACAAAATATACAAATTACTTGATAAAGAAGTCGTTTTATAGGTATTTTTATGTTAATGGATGTTGGTATATTGTTATTGCATTTCAAGGTATAGGTAAAATTAAAATTTTATGTCTTTGGTTTTGTAATATGATTTGAAAATTACTTTAGTTATGTTAATTTGTTCTTCAATTTTAAACTTTTTCTTTCAATATACATATTTTTATGAAAGTTTATTTTAGCTACTTTGAACTTCTCAACTTCCTTTGATATACATATTTTAAATAAGGAAGGACTATGATTGAGGAAAATTTCAAAATCTTAATAGGTAATATTTTTTATTGAATGAAGGATTGAAAAGTCTTTTCAAAGGGGACACCATAACTCCCCTCGGCTTATATAATAGAGATTATGTATTAGTAAATCTTTTAAAAATTAACATTTTAAAAGTTTAGATTGAAAAGAGTCTAACAATATATCACTGACTTATCAAAAAGTATTATATAGACATGTCATATATATATATGAAAATATAGATGAACAATTATGTGTTTTGTTTAATATAAACAACGAAATTGCTTATTTGGTGTTGAATGCGCCTAGAGACGGCATGGACCCAACCGTTTTTAAGGGTTTGGGTTTAGAATTTCAAGACCCATTAGGTCTAGGTGTTTAAAATTAGGTTTGAGTTTGCAGCGCATCTGGTGCTGATCGATTATTCAAGTTGAGAGGCACATCCTCGAAAGCAACAACATCCATCTCCTATGGATTATTCAAGTCGAAAGAGTTAGATCCATATCCGTATACATACTTAACTTTTTACCTATTAAAAATAAATACTTCTTTTGTTTTTCTTTTAATTGCATCAGTTTGTTTGTCATGTTGGTCGAGACGCTTCAATGCAAACTCGTGCTCAAATATTCTACTTACATCCAAATTAAACATTCAATGCAGGTTGTATGCAGAGAATGGAGGAGAAAACAATACAGGTTTTAGGGCGTCTCGATAGATTAGAGAAGAAAGAGAGAATGTTTATGTGTGATACTGAAGTTAGAGTCAATAAAATGCATTATAATCTGGAATATATGATATAACTAATATACTCCATCGCTTAACAAATATACTTCATCGCTTAACTAATTCATCCAGAAGTAAATTTAAGGCTAGCATAACTAATAGGTACAAGCGCTTAACTAATTTTACCGCTGGTTTGATGCACATGTGTGATGTCATCATGACATCAGCGGTCTCACGTTAACACTAAAGTGAGACCGTCTCTCCAAAAACGGGCTCAAACTAATAAAAGTGAAAACTACTTATTTTCATAATTTTGTTTTTAGTTTTTCAGGAAATTGGAAATTGGAAACTAATAAAGATAAGAAAAAATTCTAATAGTATAGAAATGTTATCTACTACTATATATAAACTTTATCTACTCTTGAGTGCTCGCTTGTAATTTGGTTTTGAGGTATATGAGATGGTCAATTTTTTTTTTTTTTTTGAGGGGAAACAGTGAGGAAATATATTAACCAAAATCAAGTTCCGCCAAAGCGAAGACGCCTGGCGGAAAATTGTTAACATACAATTGTTCATAGCCATTCATAGGCAAATATCTAGCAATTAAATGAGCCACCGTATTCCCACACCTCTTCACATGAGAAGAAGTAAAAGAAGTGAAATTATCCCCCAACATTCTAATATCTTCATAGATCAAATCAATAGGCGCCCTTCCAACACGCTTTAAAGCAACGGCCTTAACAAGATTCAACGCATCCACCTCAAGCTCGACATTTCCATACCCCAGCCGACGCGCAGTAAGAAGGTCGAATTTGGCCGCCATTGCCTCGGCCATAGCTGCGGACCAGCGAGTATGGGCATGACGGACAACAACAACACACACATGTCCAACCGAATCACGAATCACAACCCCCAAGCCCACGCCTTCATCTCCTAGAATGGCGGCATCCGTATTAATGCGCACAACACCAGCTTGTGGCCCGACCCATGTGGCGCGAGAAATCACACCACTCAGCCCAGTAGGTCGAGTAAAAATAGCACCCACATAGTTCTTATAATCATTCACAAGCCGCATAAAACCAAGTGCACCTACCTGGGCATTTGCCACGGCTCAGCGTGAGTCACGGAATTGCGAAAGGACCAAGCAGCCCACGCAAGGCTAGCAAAAGATAGTAGATCGGAGCGGTCCAGCTTCGAATGCATCCACATAAATAACTCCACAAACGAAGAAGAAGGGCAATCCACAATAAGTTGATGAAAAGGAGATGAATCCCATATGGGAGCAACAAGGGAACATGTACAAATAGCATGAACAATCGACTCACTTTGTTCTGCACAATGAGCACAAGTGCCATCAACAAGAAGATGCCTATCATACAACCGACCCCTCGTAGCCAGGGCAGCCACACAAGCTCGCCATAAAAAGTGAGCTAATTTCGGTGGCCCCCCAAGATTCCAAATGATGGACCATGCATCACCATTACCCCCTCCAAACCGGTTCATCCACCCTTTCAAGTGGCCTAATCGACCAAGCCAATAGCCTGACTTGGTTGTGTAAACCCCGTCTTTTACAGGCCACCAATACTGGACATCAACAGGTTTCCGTTCACTCAAAGGTATCTCTCTAACCAAAGCCGCATCCTCCTCGGTAAAATGTTGAGCCAAAGCCTCCTTATCCCACCTCCAATTGTCATCAATTAAGTCCGCCACCATCAAGTCATTCGGGCTCTCCATATTCGGTGTAGGAACAACCGAATTCGAGTCTCCCGGTAGCCAAGCCATGTCCCATACTCGAATATTAACCCCATTCCCAACTCTTCATTTCAAGCCCTCAAGAAGCAACGACTTAGCACCCCAAATACTCCGCGCCACAAAGCTAGGATCATAACCTCTGCGCGAGTCTAGAAAATCATCATGCTTAAAATAGCGTGCATGCAACACTTGGTAAGCTAGGCCCCCCGTATCACACACCAACCTTCATCCTTGCTTGGCTAACAACACTTGGTTAAAAGTCTTCAAATCCCGGAACCCCAGTCAACCAAAAGATTTCGGCAAACATAACTTCTCCTAGCTAATCCAATGCATCTTTCGTTCCATCCCCCTAGCCCCCCACCAGAAACGGGCACACATAAAATTGATGTCATCCAATATGCCAGTCGGAATAGCGAAAAGACTCATCATATAAGTTGGGATTGATTGTATCACCGCTTTAATCAACACCTCCTTCCCTGCTTTGGACAACAACTTCTCCTTCCACCCCTGCAATTTTTTCCACACTCTCTCCTTCAATACTGCAAACACAACCTTCTTCGATCTACCTATTAGTGTCGGAAGCCCCAAATACTTGTCATGTTTTACCACTTCTCGAACTCCAAACATAGTGCGTATCTCCAATCTCCTATTATCATCCATATTTTTGCTAAAAGACACTTCAGATTTATTGAAATTAATTTTCTGACCAGATTCTCTTTCATACACACTGATAATATCAGCCACAACAGAGCACTCCTGAAGTGTAGCTCTAGCAAAAAGAATACTATCATCAGCAAAAAAATAAATGAGATATTCGGGGAGCAGAACGACATACCCTAGCTCCATGAATCTTTCCATGATCCGCTGCCTTAGTCAACAGAGCCGAAAAAGCTTCGACACACAGGAGGAACAAGTACGGGGACAACAGATCTCCCTGCCGAAGCCCCCTCGATGGTATAATGTTCCTTGTCACCTTTCCATTCAATTTAAAAGAGTACGAAACACTAGATAGGCAATTCATAACTCGGCGGATCCAGCTCTCACAGAAACCCAACTTTATCATCACTGCTCCAGAAAAAACTATTCCACCCTATCATAAGCCTTGCTCATATCCAACTTGTACGCCATCGACCCAGATTTACAATCACCAGAACGCTTCATATAGTGAAAGATTTCAAAAGCAATCATAGCATTATCAGTAATGAGACGACCAGGCACAAATGCACTCTGATGAGAGGAAATCAGATCAGGAAGGATAACTTTGAGTCGATTAGCCATTACTTTAGAAATCACTTTATAAAGCACGTTACATAGACTAATAGGCCGAAAGTCACCGATATGGAGAGGATGTTGACATTTAGGAATAAGAGTGATACAAGTTTTGTTCAATGTCTGCAAGTCAATACTACCATTCCACCATTCCTTCACAAAAGCGACCACATCATCACCCACAATATGCCAAAACTTTTGATAAAACAAAGCATACATACCATCAACACCAGGAGCTTTATTTGGGTGCATCTGAAATAAAGCATAATGACTCTCATCCCTTGTAGGCTCGGCAATCAGACTAAAATTGGAGCCATCCGAAATTTTAGAAGAGAGACATGTCAAAGCTTCATCAAATCCCGAAGGGAGAGAAGAAGAAAAGATGTTAGTAAAATAAGCAGAAATAATATCTCCGATATCCTCCTCCTCCTGCTGTAACACTCCACGCTCATCATGTGTAACTGTGAAATGGTATTGCGGCGTTTTCGATGACTGGCCTTATGATGAAAATAGGAAGTGTTCTTATCACCATCTCGCAATTCATTCATTCTCGCCCTTGCGTGCCAATAAGACTCTTCAAGTCTATGAAGCTCATCCAGTTCACCCACTAACTCCCTACACTTGTCTAACATAGCGCCATCTAGAACTCTCGCCTGCCATAACTCAAGCTCCTCCTCCTTCTGTTTCACCCTCTTCTTCAAATCCCCAAAAGTGGACGCTGCCCAAGTATCCAAATGTGCCGAACATGATGCCACCCTCGACTCAATATCCACCCCAACATCGGCCCCCCAAGAATTCTTAACGATCTCATCACATTCCGAATTCGACAACCATAGCGCCTCAAAATAAAACATCTTCTTCTTTCCCCCTCGTTGAGGTCGAACATCAGCCGTCAATAGTATAGGGGTGTGGTCCGACTTATAGATCGGATAATTTCGAACCAAAGAGTGAGAAAATAGCCCACACCAATCCTCACTCGCCAAAAACCTATCCAATCTCTCTCTAATCAAAGACTCGGAATCATTACCCCTTTGCCATGTAAAGGTACTCCCTCGAAAACCCAAGTCGCGCAGCTCACACAACTCCACCACCTCTCGAAAAGCATCAACGAGTCTCTCCCGTCTAACAGCTCCTCCCTCTTAAGAGATCGCATCAAACTCCACGTCAAATGTTTATTTTCCGTTTCCGGTCATCCGTAAATGCCCACCACAGCCCAAACCGGTACATCATTCCCATCACAAATCTCCACAAACACATGATGAGCCGAAAAAGACACCACCCTCACATTAATATCCCCCCACCAAAAATCCAGACCACCCGATAAACCCCGACTACTCAAACATAAACCATCAACAAAACCACACTTCTCTTTAACAAGCTGCAATTTTTTCGAATCGATCTTGGTCTCCATCAAAAAGACCAAATTTGGACGCTCTCTCCAACACCAAAATTGGAGAGTTTTAACTGTCCGAGGGTTGCCCAAACCCTGGCAGTTCCATCTGAAGGTTTTCATTGTCCTTCGCGGGGTTGGATCACACAACCTCCGCTACTGTCAAGGAAACATCGTTCCCATCACCACCATTATCAACTTTCAATTTCTTACTAGACACTTCCACCTTGCCCAACTACACGTCAAAACCATCAGCAAACTCATCCACCATCCACTCCTTCCTTTTCTCCTCCTTCGCCATATGAGCTCGTTGGGACACCAAGTTAACCCCCCCTCGAACTCCTTTACGATGCACTGTTTTAGGCTTCTTAACACCACCACCGCCCACCCCTATGACAAAAGGAGGCAGCAGTATCCCCTCCCCCGACACAGCAGGCGTCGGCTTCTCATTCTATCGCAGCCCTCCTACGATGTCATCCCCCACCACACCACCTCCCTCTCGCACTTTTGTGGCTCCACTCCGTCATCCCTCGCGCAATCTTGAACACCAGCACTCACAACACCCACAACACCCAGCCTCATCCGCGAGCCTTAATGCAACGCCCCATCCAAACTTGTATCCCCCTTAGCAAAATTATTCGTATTATCCCTATTATCATGCATACACTCCTGATTAATGGGAGGAGAAACACCATCCCTCGAACCAGATGAACAAGGCCCTATATCATCATTACTCTTCACCACAAAAACCAGTTTACGGTTCGACATCACTTATGCCTCTTCCTCTAAATAGCGAGACCTCCCTTTTCGAGGAGAGGCCTTTAACCAAAGTCCCCAGCCAAAGTTACCATCCTGCGGATCATCAAGGGCACTAGGGCAGTCCTTTTCTCCATGTCCCATCACCCCACACTTGAAACAAAAATAAGGCAAGCGTTCATACTTAAACTCAATCGTCAAAGTAGTACCATTTTTTCCTTTAATTTTTTGTATACGTCGCAGGGGTTTATTAACATCCAATAACACTTTAACCCTACGATATTTATTAAGCCCTAGGGCATCAGGTTCGATGCTTAACACCAATCCCAATGCAACAGTAATGGCACGTACATCATTATCGGAACGACAGTTAAAGGGCAAATGATATATACGTACCCAAAAAGGAGACAGATTGAGTGGAATTTTTGTTGGCTGTTCATCACCCGACAACTCGTTCAAAACCAATAAGTGCTGATCAAAGCACCATGGTCGACCTTCCATCACTTTCTCCTTGTCACGCCAATGAAAGAAATGGATAACAAAAAGATTCGCAGCCACCGCCTGAATCACCACCTTCTTCGACACTGCCCAAGCCATAACCATAGTCTTCTTAAAAGCATCGAGGTTAAAGGGTCGATCTGTGACGAGGCATCCTACTAGCATCAAAGAAACTTGGTCATCAACTTCCGGTGAAATAACATCTCCTAAGTCCACAATTTCATTCTCTTCGTCAGAAATCCGTAATTTTGAGCATTGGATTGATAGATTTTTCGCCATAATTGATCGGGAAATCTACCCACACGGGGAGGCCGTCCTATCTCTCGAGGAGGCACTAACCCTATCTCTCAAGGGAGTTTTGATTGAGATGGTCAACTATAATGCTTCTAATTAAGTAATATTTTTCATTCTTTGAGATGTTAAAATCAGGATCCGATCTTATTTATTGGTATTAAAGGAGCATGGGCGGATCTAGAGGGGGTACAAGGGGGACAGTTGTACCCCCATTATTTATGGAAAATAGTGAAAACAAATCAATAAGTTGAGGTTTGTCTTGTTGGTAGCAAAAGGGAAAAGAAAGATCCATGAATTTATGAGGAGGTCTTGAGTTCAAAACCCCACAAAGTTCTTTTTATGCTTTTAATTACTTACCCTTTGACTCATGTTTAATTTATCTTCAACACTTTTACTATATACTACTCTCTATGGGTCTATGACTATTAGTGTGAAACTAAAAATTTCTCATTTATATACTTAAACAATTGTTTTTAAATTGAACAGCTTATTTCTAATGATTTGGTTATTTAAATTGAAATATTGAACACTTAAATAGTTAGCAATTATATCTAAGTTCTTACTTAAACTTAGGGAGAAAAAAAAAATGTTAATAAAGCTTTATTTTGAAAAAAAAAAAAATTAACGAGTCTAACTACTTACGTATTCGTACCCCCATGAGTAAATTCCTAGATACGCCACTGTAAAGGAGTTCCATAATTTCATTACAACTGTGAGAAATCACCCTCAAAAGAAGGGGAGAAACCACCTCCCCACGATTGTTGGATGCTTCCTATAAAGAGTTTTCTAATATTTATTTATGTGAAAATTTATGTCAAAACGTCGATCTAATCTCAGTCATTTGTGTAACGTAAATCATTAGCACATTGTGATCTCGACTTCTTTGCATGAACCTCACTAACTTGGGGAACCACACATATCACACGCCTCTCATTGGTTCTGGTGTTTGATGATTTTGCAGTTATTGTTAGTGTAAACTCTCAGTGTTGGAATTTTTTTTTGCATAGCCATGATCATGATGTATACCATATAATTTCATTTAATGCTCCTCTAATTATACTACAATATATTTTAGCATTAAAGAAATTGTTCTCAGCTAAATGCGAATTTTTTCCTTGAATAATGCAAAAGTGGGTTTTAATTCCCAAAATATGCCCAAAAAAATCAAAATTCCCTGCGTACCGTCCACGTAGGACGGCACGCGAGAAAATTATTTTTTTTTTGTTTTAACCCACAGAAACCGCTACTCAGAGTAGCGGTTTAATTTTAAAATAAACCGCTACTCGGAGTAGCGGTTTACAAATAAAAACCGCTACTCTGAGTAGCGGTTTACAAATATAAACCGCTACTCTGAGTAGCGGTTTATAAATATAAACCGCTACTCTGAGTAGCGGTTTACCTGGGCAAAAATATGGTAAGCAGATATCAGTTTTCATAATAAACCGCTATTCGGAGTAGCGGTTTATAAAAAAAAAAAAAAAAAAAAAAAAATTTTTTTTTTTTTTTTTTTTATAAACCGCTACTCCGAGTAGCGGTTTTACCTAAGTTGAAAAAAAAAAAAATTCTCGACACTTATAAACCGCTACTCCGAGTAGCGGTTTTACTAAAAAAAAAAAATTCTCGCGTGCCGTCCTACGTGGACGGTACGCAGGGAATTTTAATTTTTTTGGGCATATTTTGGGAATTAAAACCCACTTTTGCATTATCCAAGGAAAAAATTCGCTAAATGCACAAACATAATTTAGATCTTACCATTACAATATCAAGGATCTAGAGGTGATCACGGGTCGGGCCGGGCCGCGGCCAAAAAAATTTGCCCATTGGTCGGGCCGGGCCCAAAATCCGGGCCGAATTTTTGTGTCCAAAGCCCGCTATTTTGGGCCTAAATTAGCGGGCTTTTGCGGGCCAAAACGGGCCGGGCCAAAAAATAGACTAAAAAGTCGTTTTTGGCTTGCCCGAAACCCGCCCAAAGCCAAAAAAAATACGGGCCGAAAAATTCTGCCCAAAACCCGGCCCAAAAACGTGCAGGGCCAAAATGATCACCTCTACAAGGATCAAACTATGTATTAAATTCCTTCTTAAAATTTTGATTTTTAGAAGCAACTTATACTCTTCCATTAATGACTTTAGGAAAATTAAAACATCTGTGTATACTAATTAATTGCTTTGCCACATAAAACCAACATTACAAGTGCAAGTATCAAACATCTTAGAGCATTCACTTTCAACATACTAATTCGATCTAGTCTAATTCAGATATCGTAATTATACTATTTTGGGGTGCCGCCCGCGTAGGCACGCGATGCAACAACTAGTTAGAAATAAAATCTTATGGCGGATGGCCTATACATATGCTTATATCAATAAGTTTATAGCCGGCGTCAAAAAAAAAAAAAAAAGAGTTCATAGTTTTGATATTTTTAAACTAACTTTGATGAAGAATTTACAATAAGAATATAATTGTAGTGTTATAAGAAGAATATGAATCTGATTAACTATGAGATTATATTACCTTAATGTGATCTTGATTTTCTGAAATCTCCTTTTTTATTATTTTGTGGTGGCCTCTATTTATGCTTATTGGGTTTTTAATTTATGCTCCCTCTTTCCTAATAGTTTGCCTCATAGATCATTCGTTAATATTTAAAATTTTGGTTGGGTGAAATTCATAAAAGAGAAAATAATATGATCAAATAGAGTATATGTGCCAATAAAGTGGTGGTCTCTAAGTCTATGACCATATATATAGGTATAAATTTTGAGAATAGCTTAAAAATATATTGGGGCAAATAAAAGGGAACAAATAATGTAATATGGTATGTTATCTTGAGTGATTGTGGTGGTTGGGATTCAATTTTGGGATATGGTTATAGGTCTCTGTTAGTTAGGCCCCGTTTTTTTGGATCGGAAGAAATTGAACCGCGAGAAAGTGAATATGAGAGTGTGTCTGAACTAAACTGTAAGAAACTAACCAAGTTGAAAATAAGTCCAAACGAACAAGACCCTAATCCGGTGGTAGGTGTATAATTGGAGATGGTGGCTTAAGTCTAGTAGCGGATTAATGGTGTTGATGCAAGTAGGCTGTGAAGGGTTGAGACTTGAGAACACCGAAGTTACGGTATTCAGGTCCCAAGGGTGTGGAGAGTGATGTTTTAGCAAAGTGCAGGAACTCTAAAAAAAAAAAAGTGGGAATAAGTAAATAATAACATATGCCCACTAAACACTCATTAAAGAGGTCAAAGATTAACTTTCTTTTTTCCTGATTACCCTCAACCAAACACTCCCTTAAAACTTTTGTTTGTATCTGTATGCTAACTATCTCAGCGAGTTTAAAAAGTTAAGAACACATTATATATACATCCACATGTGACAGGATGTCTACAAGATTCCTGCCAGTAAACAACTACCTAGCACCTGAAACATAATCCTACTCCTGTATTTTCTTACTCCAGGTATAAATTGTTGAGAAGAGCAAAGTCATGAAAAAATGGTGATATCACTGTATAACTTAAGCTCTTGCACTATAACTTCGGATCGACATCAAGGCTGCTGCACCATATTCCAGTTTCGATCCGGACCAGGATCTTGAAGATTAAGGTCAGCACATTTAGACAGCAGATCCTACACAATCAATCATCATAATTAGATAAAGAGTAATTTTTTTTCAAAAGGTATGATTATTGTAGCTTCATTATGGAAAGCATGCCAAGATATTCAACCTAGAATCCTGTTTTAAAGATCAGGGAAACAATTCATACCAACATGATAACATGAAATCAGGAACATATTTAGATGCCTACAATTCAAATACGTACGTCAGGTCATATGAATAATCTACCTTTACTATTTTTAAAAAAGAGTAATGTGCTGATTATTGCAAATACATTATTTTTTGGAAATAGAAAAAAATAAATTTAACAGGATCCTACATATAAGTGAAGTGTTACGGTCGAACTTTGACGTAAATATGTCAAGTGTTACCTGCATTAAAAATGGAAGAAGCATATACTTCTAAATTTTAATTAAGCGTACAACAGATCAGGGGGACTTTTGGAAGTTTCATAGTAGTACTTTTCATCAATGCAAATTACATCAGCAACTATTTCAGAAAGCTCAATAGCATGCAAGGATACACTTGTTCATCTTGGTAACAAAGATTCGTGTTTGTATTCTTAACTTCTTAACTTAATGAAACATACTAATGTGTAATATAATATGATTAGAATTTTAAAAAGGCCCAAAATAGATGCCTGCACTCACACTTCTTTGAAGTCTTTTTACTCGAGAATAATGGTTAGAATATCGATGAGTTTTAGTGGAGAGGGAAAGAGATGGTGATAAATTTCAAATAAGGTTCATAGTTATGTTCCAAAACTAACACAATTTAGCAGCTATTCATATATGTACTGACTTCAAAATTTTCTTCCCTCCATAACTGCTTTTCAAGATTCCATGCATCTCTATATGCTAACAGTGATTGATTCCCTTCTACAGGGTCCTCTGTGTGCGTATTAAATCAAGTTCTACTCGTGCAGTCATTGTCTAAAACTTCTTTTTCGATTTTATTGATCATTCAGTTTTTTAGCAATTTGGATACCTGAAAATCCGTTGACTTGCTATAACTTTCAGCTTGTTGCTTCTCAGCTACTTTTGTGAAAACCTGATCGACCAAGCTAGACTTGACCACCTTCAAGAAAATGAGAACAAGAAAAATTAAGTATGAGCAAAAAACCTCAATGATAATTCGTGAGGTATTTCCTCTATAGTTTCTGTTTAAAGATAGATGTACAGAGTGAAAAAATATACTAGATTATATATTTGTATATGCCTGAAGGCTATAAAAAAAGGAATATGCATCTTATAACATAAATGCACCTGCAGAAGCTTCTCTCTTAAAGATGGATCCAAAAATTGGCAAGCTCTTTCATCTTCCTGATTTAGGCACCACTGCACCTGAAATTCACCAAAAAAAAAAAAGCCCAGGATCGACTAGTTTAACTTGGAAAGAAACAATGGTCATACAACATATTAAATTTGAGATTCTAGAACTTTTGGTAACTACCTTATATGCATACTCAGCACATGAATCATGCAGAAGCCCATGTGAGGCAATTTGAGAATATGAAGCAGCACAAGTTGAAAGTAAGGCCCTTTCAAAATCATCATACAAGGTTTCTCCCACTGCTTTTGAAACGCCAAAGTACTCCACAACATTCTTGAGCATATTCCTATCAATCTTCTCCCCATTGCGATCCTGATTAATCTACATATGACACGATAGGGTTAGGGACAAATATAGATAGTACTTGGACCAACTAAACAACCAATGCAATAAAAGAGTTCGCCCTACCAATGACAATGCAGCAGCAATTAATTGATTACTACACCTTGCATCCACCTGAAATATAACAAGTTGAGTAAATCACACGATGACAGACGCTATCGGTCTGAAAAAGGAAAAAAGGACCCCTATCCAGTGAAAACACAACTGCCAGCAGTGCTTAAGCATCAAATAGAATATCTTACCATATTGTGAAAGCATCTAGTAGCTAGCTCCAGAAGGCCAAAAGCTCCGGTGCGGGGGATAAAGAAACGATCAAGGTAACTAAAGAATCTAGATAACCACCTGCACATCACTTGATAGCTAGACCACTTTGTCAGAAGCTCAATCAAGAGAGCTGCATCATTTTTATTCTCCAATGACGGAATGACCTGAGAGCATGAGAAAAAGGGGCATAAAAAAATGTCAAACACATTAGTAAAACACAAACTGCTTTTGGATAAAGAACAAGTATTTCAGACAGTATATATGAGTACACGTGTTATCATAAAAAACTAGTACTGATTGAACAAGAATCCTTTTCTTTTTCTCTTTGTTGCTCCATTAGACATTTCCAGTGGAAGGTTGACATATTAGAAATGACCACACTCAATAGCCTAGATCTTCCTAAATTAGACTCGGTATTGACTGTTCATATTGTCAGAGAAAAAACTTGCACGTGTTTGCTTGTTAAACATAATGCATGCAAAGGGAGATTATGGCCATCTCTAAAGCTGTTGTACCTCGTAGGCTCGTAGCTGGGTCATGAGAGCTTATTTGCCTATAACAAATTTAGTGTTGGTCTTGGGAAAAAAAAAATAAAGCAAAAAAATTGTAAACATCACAAGATGGATACAGATTGCAGCCAATAGAAAAGCATCACATACAGGAATAAGTTCTCGAACCACAAATACAGCATATGAGTCAGAGAATATTCATGTCAAATCTTGACCATGGCTTAGAGCATCAACATACATATAAAACCTAATTATATATTTTATAAAAAAAAACATCATGCATAACAGCATAAGGAAGACCACTGCAAATCTTGACTAACAAATTTCTATTAGTGAATAACTGAATAATGAGAAGATGAAGAGATAAATTATTTTCTAAAGAAGAATATTGTAGCAGATAAAACCACCTCACAGCTTTTTCTTTTCGCGCCGTGGTTTCTCGACCCATGCCTCGCTTAATATATAATTCATAAACAAATATATTTGAGGAATGACATCAGGAACCAGTTAAAGCACAATGTAAACTAGACTTACAGTAGGTGCAGAACTCCTGCAATCCAATTATTTGTTTGCAAAGTTAAGTTCAACAGAAAACAAAAGCAGTGATGCAATTTTAGAATGTGTTAATCATCTAAGCATTTCACCAAGCAACATGAAACTCTTTATTGCAAACAATATATCGCACGTCTTAGTATAGACGCAATCACCGGGGCAGTACACAAAAGGTAGATAGAGATATCTCTCTTCTACAGCACGTATTCTTGGCAACAGTGAGAGCCTGACAACTGGTAGGTAACATGAATCATTAGTATCATTATTAGCTATTAGTCTATTACATGCGAATGAGTAGCTATTAGTCTATTCCACATTTGAAAATTAGCTGAAAAGATAGTCCTATGTGCATTCAAAGAAATATTATATTTGTCGTAAACTTCAGTAACAATAACAAAACTCTCTGCAAGGATCAAATGTGCTGCAAATAATTCTTACCAATGAGTTGACGCACTCTTCTAAACCGTTCTTATATCGTTCATAGAGCACCCTGGAATTTTCGGAAGAGACTCTCTGGACACACAGCAGGTAAACACATCTACCAAGAGTGAAGGATCAAATGATTCATAAAGGAAAGAAAACAACTAATGCAACAAATTTAAAACAAGAGTCAAGCTGGATACTCATAGAATCTCTGATACTCCTCTGCAGTGAACTTAACATTAGGGTATCCTTCCATAATCTTCCTTGTTCTTAAAAAGGCCTCATCCAATATCATCAATCCATCTTCCAAACTCAAACTGGTGACCATTTTTAACAACTTCACACCAACACCGCCAAACTATCTGGAAAAACCAAGGTATTCATTTACTCAGTTGGTATTTTAAAAACTTTTACGTCTAATCCATAACCGTCAAAAAAAGGCAACAAGCAGAGATAAAAATCAGTAACCCACGCCATAAATTGAAAAATTATCTATTCACATAGACAAACAAAACATGATATTACACGGGGACCTCCATTTATAAGATTGATTAAAGCAATTAAACTCCAAAATAACAACAGAAAGAAAAAAGAACCAGCAGATTAATCCTTTGAGTCTTACACAACGTCCTAGTATCGTTCACCTCAAAGAACTAAACTCAATACACTTCCCCTGATGCTAAACAACACATAAAACCTCTCTGAGGACGGATATGCTCGAATTTCTAAATATTGTGGCAGCATATGAACATAATGCAGTTAAGGCCACGCATTTCATGAACCTAAGCAACCTCATTAACTCAATAACCAGGATAATTAACATGCAACATATCAGATAAACCACGGATTACGCTAATTAGTAACAGAATGGATTACATATCTAAGATGTTGATCAACTTAACTACTATGGCACTTCAGAAAACACTGCATCAAGATCTCCAATTCATTAAAAAAAAGGAAAAAAAATAAACAAATTGATCCTAATAAGAGGAATCCAACTTTACTACATTAATAAAAATCCAATCAAAATAGCTTCAAAAGTTCCAAACACAATCACCTCAAACAAAAAAAAAATTCTCTACCCAAAAAGAAAGAAAAAGTAATCACACAAAACCCTTTCTTCAAAAATTCTCAGAACCCTTAAAATTATTTTTTTCAAAAAATCAAATAATAAAAAAAATCAAACCCACAGATTATTCCTCCAACACCTCCCCACCCCCATAAAATAAAAATCAATAAAAATAAAAATAATCGCAGAACATCATGACATAAGCAATATCAAAGGTAAAAAAAAAAACCCAGAAAACCCTAATAAAATCTAACGACTAGAATTAACATATGACAATGTAAGATCACAAACGCAGAATCAAAGTAATTTCAAATAATGGGAAAAAAAACTACAATTCGATATATATTCAGAAGAAAAAAAAAAAGTACCGAAAAAAGAAGATGAAAAATGAAGATTAAAGACAAAAGAGTAGTAGTTTCACCAGAATTTGATGGGTGAAGTTTAGAATCCGGGAATTTCGTTGGGTTTTGGGTTGTCTTACTATTTCCCCGGCAAAGAGAGTGGACAAATACTGTGAATGTGTAGAAGAGAGAGACAGAAAAGGAAGGAAATAGTGGCCTTTGTTTTTGTTTTTGTTGTTGTTGTAAATAAACGCCTACGTTGGGTTATGCGTCTCCAGTCTCCTTTATATAATCGAAGTTTATAAAATATTTGTAGGAAAATAATCCAAATTACTACCCATGTGTCATGTGACATGTGTGTAATGTGTATAGATGATTCTAGTAAGTTTTCAAACTTGTATAATGTAATATAATATTATAAATTAAGGAAAAATTGACTGTATTATTATAAGTTATGATTTTGGTGCGTGGATCATGAGTAGTAGCTAGAATATCATAGACTATTAGCCTTGGTGCAAGGCGTATCAATAATGATGCCGAAGGTGGAATTTCGGGTCAAAATATTGACTTTCGACATCATTATTATTTTCAAAATTCCATGTCATTATTCAATTATTGTGTCAATTGATAGTGTGGTGTGTGTTTTGCATCATTTCTCAAGCATTTTGTATAATTTTAATACTTTATGCGTTTAGAAATAGTTGCACTATTTGCATAGTGTTTATAGTTCACATCTCACGCTTTTATTGTATTTGGTGATTTATCTTTTAGGAAAAAAACATAGTCATGCAAGATCTTATTAGATTCGTTTCAATGTATATTTTTCTAATATCAACTTTTTTAATTTTTACTTATTGATAAAATATCAACTTTGAAATCATGCATCAATAAACGTGAAAAATAATGAACAAACGAAGTATTTTATAGTGCGTTATGTGTCTGTTTTCAATCATTTTATCACAAAATCAATGTAGATTTTGAATTTAATAAGATATAGATATTTTCAATAATGTCATTAATGACACAAGATGAATCGCAACAATTGAATTTAGATAATGCAATGCTCAAACAATATAGAATTGAGAATGATGCGCATTTATGAAAATGACATTAATGCCATGAGAATGATGATGGCCATAAAATTTAAACTATCCAATGGTGATGGTGTGGGAGTGATTCCCACCATAACAAAGAGATGTAATATGGGAGGGGGGCATTTGAATAGATATGTATCTTGTAATATCGACAGTACCATGTAATTCTAAATTTCACAATCGCATGGCTTAGGATCCGTTCTCATTACTAGATTTTTTGTATAACACACAAAAGAAATCAATAGTTCAATATATTGGTTCTACAAGGACTAAAATAATGATCACTGCTGGTCCACTGAATTCAATAACAGCTTCATGCCTTTGGCTAAAGCTGAACCAAATCATTAATGTTTGCACTATGCAAAATTTTACCTTAAATTTCTACAATGATGTATTATCACTATAGTCTGTACACACTTGCAAAAAATGGTGAACAAACAGAATAAGTGTTGTAGACGAGGTCCTATTATGAACGCGAATATTTGCTTTGCAAAGTCTGTCATAGAAGCTGAACGCTTCTTCTGGACCTCAACGCTGAGAATATTCAATTTGCAGGCGCTTTCGCTACGTCACTTTTTCCTCTTCTTATGAGACATAGGCAGACTTCACAAAAAATTGGGGCCATGTACAGAAATAAGAACAAGTCACAAGTGTTTATATACTTGAAGAATTTTGTATTTTTTGCATCTTCATGTGTTGTGCAATTGTGTTGTGTTGAGGATCACAATCTCTCATATACTGTTGGACTTTTTATTTACCAAGCATACTTAACCAACCACTCCAAGCTCTGTCAAAAAAGATTCAGACAAACAGTCTAAATGAATTGTTTCTTATGATGGTATCTCAAAAGCAGAATATTTGATTTAGAAAAGTGCACCACTCAAAATTTAAAATTTTCTCTTTTTCTCCTTTGATGAATGATTTGGAATATTGGATTATGGAAGTCTATTTGATACCTTGACGCATTCAGGTAGATCATCAACTTTTGTTCTGACATGAGCCTGCAGAAGATTGACATCGGCATTAGACAATTGAAAAATTTAGTCTAGAAACTTTGCTAGGCATGAATTCGGGTGTGGAACACAATCTTCTTATTTTTGTTTTTTGAAGCATTGAGTGCAGTGTCTTACTAAATTTCAAATAGCATGCTTCTAAACCTAAAGTCCAAATCAATTGTTGCTAAATGAAAGTATCTCGAAGACATGTCCGCCTATGGAAGCAGGATTAGGGCTCCGTTTGGTAGGGTGTAAAACGTTTTCTCGGAAAACTGTTTTCCTCTATTTTCAGTTTTACATTGTTTGGTTGGCAAAAGAGTGTAAAACCATTTTCTCTTGGGGTAAAATTACTCTCCCAATGATGGAAAACCATTTTCCTTTCAAAATGAAGGGAAAACTATTTTCCTTATCTCTCTTGTACACTCCTCTCACTACCTCCTTACTTTCTCTTTCATTTTCCTTTCATTTCATCTTTTTCTTACATCGAACCAAACAACGGAAAACTAATTTTGGAATTGTGTTTTCCATTGTAAATTGTTTTCCATGAAAATTATTTTACACTGAAAATGTTTTACGCCCTACCAAACGGAGCCTAGGACTTAAGTACTAAAGTTTCAAGCCTTAGCAAGGACGAGACCAGAACAGATTGAATGAGGGGGTATGAACACCTCAAGAAATACTCAACAGGTAAAAAGGGAAACTAGCAATAACTATAAATCATAGATCGTACAGGAAGAGCAAGTGTACACAGAATTGATGCACTGTAATTAGCAGAAAATGTTATCACAGTCTCGCGCAGCAACATGATCAATGTCTAAACAAGAATGTACTCCAAAAAATATTAATTCAAGAGACTATGTAAATTTTTAATGAAATTTAAGATACCTCCATGACCCGAAGGCTGGATTCATCTCGACTTGTGGCCAGGGAAACAAGGATTACTAAAGCTGCTGCCACAGTTGAGGGCCAATATCTTAGATGATTATGGTCAAGCAGTGATAGACCTGCCAAATACTTGGCCTTTCTTTGCATCCTTTCATCAGCTGTCGCAGCTTTTAGATAAAACCTGAGATTTTGAATAGGTTATCAGCAAAAAATCTAGAAACATAAGGGATTCAACAAATCATACACAGTCCAACTTCAAATGTTCTCTTTTCATTTTCTTTTAATTATTGAAATGCATCTAATATAGGATTATGTTAATATGAGAGTGCTGTATGTACCACATGAAGTTGTAAATTGTTGGCGAGACACAGTGAAACTTAAGGACCTCTTGCACTACCCATTCCATAGCTACTACTTCATATCTGCTGTACACATTGCTTTCCACATAGAAAGACTTTTGTCGAACACTGAAAATCAAAACAGATCTTTATTAGTCAAATTCAGAAAACCCTGTTAAGAAGAAAATCTCTTTTTCAACCTTAGTGGCAAATAGAGAGCTACTAGTTGATAAAATAATACTACGAGGAGACCAGCAAGAAGCAGCACACAATGTATTTACTAAGTCTAACACGCTAGGAAACTCCAGTTGAGTATACTAGTGAAATTATATAAGAAGAAAGAAGTATAAGTCATGTTGTGTTGCCATACCCGAACTATCATCACTATGAGTCTGAAATGACATTGACCTAGAAGGCTATGACTCATATACTTCTCGTGAACCTCCAATAATACAGCGGTCATAAATAGAAGAACTAAACATGAAGGGATGATAGTTCATACATCAAGTCATCGTACAATGTGAATAAACAAAGAAATGGAAGATGAATTCATCAATTACCACCTGTTGTAAGGTTGATTCTCTTCAATTCTCATGGCCAAGGTCAGGCAGGCTATGCCAAGTAGTTGTAGGTTCTTCCTACTTGTAAACATTCCCTTGCTCAGAAATCGATCAAGGAGACGCACACTAAGGAACATGGTTTCATTCTGGAGATCCTTTTTCCTGGACAACTATCCGTTCAAAGAATAGATTGCAGTCAATTAACCATAAAAAGTCATGCAAGCCAAAGAGATAAATCAGACAACAGGAAGATAATTTTTTCTATAGCAACAACTATAAGTGACTTGCTATAGCTAAGTAATATGAGGCACAAGTGTAAGGAAATAAAAGGCTGTTGGTAGAAATTTCTGTTAAGAAAGAGATCAAATTCACAGAATGTTCAAGTCTTCAAGGCATTCTCTTATTCTTGTTAGCTACCAAAGTCTTGTGTAAATGTATCATATATATATAGTGAGAACATGCACAATGATCGAAATAAATATATAATTTAACACCTTTCATGAGGATAATCACAAAATTAGAAACCAAGATCAAAATCATCAATCCACTACAACAATGCTTGGCTTCAAGAGGGCTAGATGTACGCAATTTCGTTAGCAAAATTATCCTTATAACTAGTGGCGGAGCCACATTAAACCAAGTGGGGTCCCTTGACCCCACTTGATTATGAAAAATGGAAATTTTATTTTATAAAATTTTTGATTTTTCAATTTGTTCTTAAAATTTGACCACTTAACTACAGTAAAATTTATCAAATTGTCTTTAAACTCACTAAAGTATTATTTCTAGATCCGCCACTATATAACCCCTTTGTAGTTTGTAGCATTACCACTTAATAATACTCCCCAAGATCATATAGTGTAATACCTTGATATAAAATAGCGCTCTCATCCTCATTTGACATTTACAAACTAAAGTAATTGACTAACTATGTAGGGAATTTCTTGATATGCATTCCACGAAAGTTCTTTTACACTCTCTAAGTCTCTAGTCCCTCATATAATAGTTTTATAATTTCTAATATTTGATCTGACATGTAGGAATGCTGAATGCAAGAGGAACTTTTAGGGGGATTCATATCACATTGGGAGTTCTAATATTGTGTAGATAAGATGTGTTCGTGGAAGTATACAGAATCCGTTTTACGGGGAAATATTAAGTTGGATCACTCCTAAACAAGAACAGGTGAAATTGAACCCTTTCTCTTCTTTTTGGCTGATAATCTGATATTTGATTTGAAATAACTAGAATAACAGGACATACTATAAAATTGCAGATTTACATTTGCCAAAAGAAAATCAATTTTTAAAAAAAAAAAATGGCGGAGAGGAATCTAGTTAAGCACGTGACTTGTGCGCACAACTCGTGTACCAGTGCCATACGCGAAAACTCGTGTAACAGTAGCTTGATTCTGAAGCTACACCTTCAGAAAATATTATTTTATTTAAAAAAAAAAACACGAGGATTAATTTGCTTTATGTGGCAACGTATCATTTGCCAAATTCTCAAATGTATACTGTAATCATATTCGTGCCACACCGAATTTTCTCTCTAAAAACAGTTACAGAATTCCAGTTGTCCAAAAAACGTAAAATGAAAATACTGGAAACAACTTATGCTGATGTCTAAAAGTAGAGAAGTAAACTAGAAGAAATTGAAGCTTCAACAATGGCGTTTCGAAACGAAATAACTCACCTCGATAATCCAATTAACCATCAGTAGCCGTTGCTCAACGATTAATCCTCCGTAATCAGTGGCAAAATCATATTCTTCAACATAATCTTTCACCTTCACCGCTTGATTTCTCTCTCTACTTCTCAACCTTCTGTAGCTCTCTTCATCTTCCTCGCCTTCAAATCTCCAATACTACAAACAAACACACAATTGATCACAAAATAATCAAAATACTAAACAGATTGTGACATTAAGTAATCAATTGAATTGAATTAATAAACTCACAGCAAGTTCATCAGAATACTGATCATCGAAGAGAGATGAAACTTCATAATCAGGAGAATTAGAGCTCATTGTTAAGAACTGTTGATAAAATTCCTTGAAGAGAGAGAAACAAGGAGAAGGAGTGGAATCATCGCCGGATTTTTCAGAGAATTGGCTGCCGGAATTCAACCACATTGAAGGAGTGTATTCATCGGTGAAATCCTCGAATTCTGATTCTCCATAACCGGAAAAAAGATCCGAGTAATTCGTTGCGGATGAAACCTCGTAATCGTCGTATGAGAAATTCTCAGTGCAAGCCAAATCAGAGCTGATGTTTCCGACGACAAAATCGCCGGAGTTTTTCTGCTCAACAGTAGTGGTCGTATTCGTCGGAGATTGTAAAACCGTGGAGAATTCCGTTTGAACAACGCTGTTTCGCTTGGACTCTGCTTCAGCTGCAACAACAGAGCAGGATTCAACACATGAATTCTCCGACACTGAGATTTGAGCAACTTCCTTCTTCTGCAGCTTCTGAATCACTTCATTTTCTCTGTTAAACGCCGCGTTTGGAGGCAGAACAGCTGATTCGAGCGTGGTATTGCAAGAGACTTCATCGCAATTTGAATTGACAGAGAGATTAAGCTTCAGTGAAGCATTTGAAACGGTGAAATTGCAGAGAATTGGAGAAATGTGAGCTCGTTTTCGTCGAGGAATCTTCGATCGCTGATTCTTCGTCGAAAATTCAGCAGCCACAGTAGTAGCAGTAGCTAGTTCAGCAATCTTTCGCTTCATGTCTGAGATTTTAGGTTCGAAATTTCTGAATTGTTCAATAGAAATGTGGAATTCAGAATTGTTGTTATGAGTTTACCGTTTGTCAGAGAATGTAGTTAGGTTTGAGATTTGTAGAGAGAGAAAGAGAGAGAGAGAGGAGAGGAGGTGAAGAGTGAGCTGCAACTGCATGAAGCAGGGGAACGTGCGCGGTTATGAACTTTTAGGGGGAGAGAGAAAATGTGAAAAAACTGTTATAGTTGATGGTTAATGGGTTGATGGTTAGTGGTCCACTCCTCAAATTTAAATTAATTTTGAACGTAACATGTGATGTTTAACTATATATTTTTCTTACAGTAATTTCTAAGTGACGAAGCGCTTCATGTTTTCTCACGTGTTATGACAATTTGAATTTTTGTAATGATGTAAATCGTGAGTATGATTTTATAAGAGGGTAAGTACTTTCATAATCTTTGAAATTTTTGCTTATAAAAAATATAGGCCATAACCACATTTTATTTCATGGTCGAGAAGACCAATACTTCCTCCGTTCTGTTTTAAATGAAACATTGGATGAAATGACACTATTTACTAATCAATTTATCGCTATTATATAAAGAAAAACATAGTCAAGTGGGATCTTATTAGATTCGTCTCGATGTATACTATCAAATTATAACTTTTTTATATTTTTTACGTTTACACAACTAAAGATATTAATGACTAAAGAAGCGCGTTGGGTTGCGTGAAAAAGCAAACGTTTCATTTAAAATGGAACGGAGGAAGTATTAGATTTGGTCTCTTTTTTCTACTTAGTCACTATAATAATCTCTATTTGTAATCATCTTTCATTGATTTCACCACATTTTTTAGGCTCTGTTTTCGTTGTCAACTTAGTGTTGCTTGGCTAGATTTTATTTTGCTAAACTTAACTTATTTCTGTTTAATCACTCAATTTTGCTGAACTAAAACTTAACTCTTTTTTTTTTTTTAGAAGAGAGAATATTATTCAAAGTTTAACCACACATCCAAAAAAGTCTCCCTCTAGCCGCTTGCTAGGGTTTGAGTGTGTAGTCTTGATTTGCGAGCGATTTGTCTCTGGTTGTGAGCCAATTGTCCCTATCGAGGGCTCGTTTTCGATAGGAGCTAATGGCAGAAGACATCCTGAATCGTTGGTCGAATCTAAAAATAGCAGAAGAGGAGGAACAGATTGTGGCTTTTGATGATAATCATGAAGGACTTGTCGATCCCAGTATTGGATTGGCTGTGGTAGGTAAAATTATGACTGTGAGACCGTATAATTTTGAGGCGTTTAAGCGGACTATGAACCAAATTTGGGCAATATCGAAAGATGCTTTATTTCGATCGATCGAACATGGCCTTTTTGTAGTCCAATTTCCTACTTTGCGGGATAAAAAGAAGATCATGGAGGGTAGACCCTGGACTTTTGATCAAAATTTAGTTGTGTTGAATGAGATTGAAGGAGGCGTGCAACCTTCAGATATAGCACTTAATCGATGTCCGTTTTGGGTTAGATTTTATAATCTACCCCTTGACTCAAGATCAGTAAACCATATTCGCAAAATTGGCGCAGCCTCGGGGAAGTTGTGGAGGTGGATGCGGATGGCATCCTCTGGGATACTTTTGCTAGGGCTCGAATTATTGTGGATATCACTAAGCCATTACGACGCATCCAACGTATACTCAATAGTTGTGGGACAGTGGTTCCAGTTGAAATTAAATATGAACGGCTCCCTACTTTTTGTTACGTTTGTGGTGTAATAGGACATATTGAACGAGATTGTGATGAAGTTGGGGAGGATGATAGGAAGGAAGAGAAGCAGTGGGGTGCATGGTTGAAAGCATCACCTCGTTGGGGGGGTATGAAGAAGCGGGAGGAGGCTCGTTATGCTCTAAAAAGTTAAATTTTGCTAGCCCGGTGCGGCAGGTTGGGCAGATGATGGGGAGTAATGGCGCTGAGAAGAGGGCGATGGCTACGGTGTCGAGGGATGGTGAGAGGGGGGGTGCAAACCGACATACCTGCTTCGGAGGAGACCACTGATCTTTTTGTGCAGGATCGAGACCACATACCAACTGTTGTTTCTCCCTCGCAAGGTAACGTTATTGCTAATGTGTTACCACATAATCCTAGCATTCATCATGACAATATTATAGGGGGAAGTAGTAGTGCTTTATTGTGTGGGAATGTGGAGATGAATAGTGTTTGCATTGCTGGGCATGACTTACATTTTACACCTAGTATTAATAATGATCATAATGTGGTGGAGAGTAGGGAGTTAATATGTGAGAGCATGGCTGGGACGAATGATGGTGATGTTGAAAAAGGAAGTGCAGAAGAAGGGTATGAGGAGAGAGAGTAGTTATTAAAGAATCATAATGTGGTCTATGAAGAAGATTTTGGAGAGTAGAGCAATTTTCCAAGAGCTACAGATCACTTCCATGTTGCAGCAGCAAGAATTCTCAATTAAGAAGGTTTACAAAGTCATGTTAGGAGATCATGAGCATGTACATTGGAAGAGGGTAGCCTGTAATAATAAAGCAAGTCCTAAAGCTTTATTTGTTACTTGGCTGATCCTTCATGGGAGGTTGGCTACTAAAGATAGGTTGTTTACATGGGGCATTACAAATGATGATCATTGTCCTTTATGTAATGAAGCTAGTGAGAGTATATCCCACCTATTCTTTGAGTGTCCCTTTTCCAGGGCAAGCTGGAATGCCTGCCAACAACAGCTCAAAGAAGTAGTGACTGTAAGAGCCTTAACTGAGGAAATCAATGTTGTTGCACTGAAGAGCAAGAGAAGTGGAGCTAAAGCACAGCTATACTGCATGATGTTTGCTGAAACTATGTATCAAATCTGGCTTCAAAGAAATGCCAAGATCTTTGGGGGCCTTATGTTAGATACAGTTGCTAATTTTAGGCAAATATGCTTTAGAGTTGCTAGTAGATGTAATGAATGTACTAGGAAGTTTATGCTTTGGTAATGTAGCTTCTGTGTAGTTGTACTTGCAGGGGTAGATTGCTTGGTTGTTTGTCCCAGGCCCTTCCTAGAAGGTAAGGGGACTCAGCTTTGCTATCTTTTCCCTTGGGGTTGATATGGTGTATTCCCCCCCCCCCCTTTTTTTGGTTATCAATAAATATTTTGAATTGCCGAAAAAAAAGAAAAAAAGAATCATAATGAGGAGGTAGGCTCCACTCATAAAGAGGAGATTTTGTCTTTTTCTATGGGACTTTATGCACCTGTGTCTTGTAATGAAAAGAAGGGACTAAAGAAGATTCAAAATGTTAAGGCTCGTTTTGGTAAAAAAAGGGGAGGGGCTGCAGCGTGGGCTGGAGAGGCAGAAGGGGGGGGGGGAAAGGAAGACTGTGATGGATTTAGGTAATGGAATGGATGGGGATGATGTTGCAATGGAGGAGGTGGAGGTTTTCGGGAAACGGTTGAAAGTATCATCTGATGTGGAGGGGGAAGTTGTTCCTCTGACGGTAGCGGAGGTTGGTGTGCACCAACCCCGCGAAGGACAATGAAAATATATAGCTGGAACTGCCAGGGCCTGGGCAACCCTAGGACAGTTAAAACTCTCCAATCATGGTGTTGGAGGGATAGGCCTAACATAGTTTTCGTCGTTGAAACTATGGTTGATTCTAAAAAACTTCAGTCTGTAAAAGAAAAGTGTGGTTTCACGGATGTTCTATGTTTGAGTAGTGTGGGTTTGTCTGGTGGTATTGGTTTTTGGTGGAATGATTTAAATATACACGTTCTCTCTTTCTCGACACATCATGTAGCTGTGGAGGTTCGGAATGAGTTGGATATTCCAATCTGGGTGGCCGTGGGGATTTATGGTTGGCCGGAAGCGTCGAATAAACATTTGACATGGGCTTTGATGAAGGAGATTAGGGGTGCTATTTCACTTCCGGTGATATTCTTTGGAGACTTCAACGAGATTCTTCATGCTTCGGAAAAGGAAGGGGGGTGGTGAGGGGGGAACGCCAGATTGATGCTTTCCGGGAGGCGGTGGAGTTGTGTGCGATCAAAGACTAGGGGTACAGGGGCAGTGCTTTTACGTGGCAGAGGGGCAGCGATCCTCGAACTTTTATTAGGGAGAGACTTGACCGTTTCCTTGCATGTGATGGGTGGGGAGGTTTATTTCCGCACGCGTGGGTTAAAAACTTTCCTATATATAAGTCTGGCCATGCACCGATATTGCTTGTGACGGAGTCGGTACAACTACGATGCAATAAGGGGAAATGTTTTCACTTCAAAGCACTGTGGTTATCAAACCCGGAGTGTCAAAAAGTGGTACAGCAGGCGTGGAACATGGAGGAAGAGTTGCTGATTCGGTGGCAGGTTGTGCTGTGGCTTTGAAAAGATGGGCGGCCACCGCTTTTGGTGACATTAAAAAGCGGATTAAACTTAAGGAGGAGGAGTTACAATTGTGGCAAAGTAAGCCTCCTGATGGGCTAATGCTGGAGCGATGTAAGGAAATTGTGCGTGAGTTAGATGAGTTGCATAGACTTCATGAATCCTACTGGCATGCAAGAGCTCGGGCGAATGAGATGCGTGATGGGGATAAAAACACTGCTTATTTTCATCACAAGGCAAGTTAGCGGAAAAAGCGCAACATGATTCATAGGCTCAAAGATGAACAGGGCGTATGGAAGGAGGATGTGGCGGATGTTAGCAATATTATCTCTGATTATTTTAACAAAATCTTTTCATCATCTCTGCCCTCGCACTTCGAGGCAGCACTGACGGGGCTGTCGCCCAAGGTTACGGGACTGGCAAATGATTCCTTAGTAGTTGAACCCACTCCTGATGAGATTAGAGATGCTTTGTTTCAGATGCACCCGAACAAGGCTCCTGGTGTTGACGGTATGCATGCATTATTTTATCAGAAATTTTGGCACATTGTGGGGCCGGATATTGTGAAATTTGTTAAAGATTGGTGGAATGGAGATACTCAGATTAACTTACTGAATAGGACTTGTATTGTTCTGATTCCTAAATGCTCAAATCCAACTCAGATGGGGGAGTTCAGGCCTATAAGTCTTTGCACTGTTCTGTATAAGATAATATCTAAGATGATGGCTAATAGATTAAAACTCTTTCTCTCTGATCTTATCTCGACGCATCAGAGTGCTTTTGTTCCCGGTAGGCTTATTACAGACAATGCGATGATTGCTTTTGAGATTTTTCATGGAATGAAGCGGAGAGGGGATGGAAAGGAAGGGTTGATGGCTTTTAAACTGGATATGAGTAAGGCGTATGACAGAGTGGAATGGATTTTTCTGGAGAAGGTTATGGCTCGTTTAAGCTTTTGTGATGGTTGGGTGCGCAGAGTTATGGATTGTATCTCCACTGTCACTTATTCTTTCAAGTTGAACGGCCATGTGGAGGGTAACATTTTACCAGCTATGGGACTTCGGCAGGGATATCATTTGTCCCCTTATCTCTTCCTTCTATGTGCTGAGGCCTTTTCTGCATTTATTGTCTAAGGCGGCTACTGATGGGTTGATTCATGGAGCTCGGGTATGTCATAACGCACCTCGTATTTCTCACTTGTTTTTTGCTGATGATAGTATTTTGTTTACTCGAGCTACACTTCAGGAATGCTCTGTTGTGGCTGATATTCTCAGTACGTATGAAAGAGCATCTGGGCAGAAGATTAATTTTGATAAATCTGAAGTGTCTTTTAGTAAACATGTACATGATAGTAGGAAGTTGGAAATCTGCTCGTTGTTCGGTGTCAGGGAGGTGGAGCGACATGAGAAATATTTGGGTCTACCGACAGTGATTGGTCGTTCGAAGAAGATGGTTTTCACGGTTCTTAAGGAGAGAGTATGGAAGAAACTGCAGGGATGGAAGGAGAAATTATTGTCCAGAGCTGGCAAGGAAGTATTATTGAAGGCAGTTATACAATCGATTCCCACATATATGATGAGCTTGTTTGCTATTCCGGATAATATTTTGAATGAAATCAATTCCATGTGTGTTAGGTTCTGGTGGGGCGCTCGGGGAACTGAACGGAAAATACATTGGGTGAGTTGGGAGAAATTATGTTTACCGAAGTCTCATGGGGGGATGGGGTTCAGAGATCTCAAAGTGTTTAACCAAGCTTTGCTTGCTAAACAAGGGTGGAGATTGTTGTGTGACACGAGTTCATTAGCTCATCGGGTGTTACAGGCTAGGTATTTTCCCCGTTCTAATTTTTTAAGTGCTTTGAGGGGTTTTGATCCTAGTTATGTATGGCGAAGTATCTGGGGAGCAAAAGCATTATTGCTGGAGGGGTTGAAATGGCGAGTGGGCGACGGACGTAGTATTGGGGTTTGGGATGATGCTTGGCTTCCGGGTGAGTCTTCTTCAGTTGTTCCTACCCCTAACTTAGAAAGCCCTATCGATCTTCGAGTGTCTGATCTTATTGGTGATGATGGGAGATGGAATGAAGCGGCCCTTGCGACTCATCTCACCGAGGACGATGCTAGGTTGGCTCGCGAGATCCCACTTAGTGCTCGTAAGCCTTCGGATCTCCAGTACTGGTGGCCTGCGATGGATGGCGTATATTCGACAAAGTCGGGGTATTGGTTGGGTCGGATTGGTCATGTGCGGGGTTGGATGGATCGGTTCGGGGGTGATCAGGGGGAGGTATGGAGAGCAGTTTGGAATATGGAGGGGCCTCCAAAGCTCCACCATTTTGTATGGCGGGCATGTACGGGGTCTTTGGCAACGAAAGGATGACTAAAAAATCGTCATATTCTAGATGATGGACGATGTGGTCATTGCGAATTGGAAGATGAGTCTATTACTCATGCTATTTTTCGTTGTTCTCTTGTCTCTTCGATATGGGAAAATTCCCCTTTCATCCATTATGTGAGGGATGGTCCAAGCTCTTCGTTTATGGACTTCTCTGTATGGCTTCGTTCAAAATTGGAAAAACGAGACTTGCTTTCTTTCATGGCCCTCGCCTGGACGGCTTGGTCGTATCGGAACGCGGTTACTTTTAATGAACCATGGAGTAATGTGCCTGTTAGCGTCATGGGTTTTGTTAAACTTGTGAATGAATATAAGAATTATGCAGCGTCGGTTTTCCGTGCTCCTGCTGGGCTGGATTTCACTTCTCGGTCTTGCTGGATGGGACCTCGGGCAGGCTATGTTCGACTTAACACCGATGCTGCCATGTTGGGGGAGGGGTCTGTTGGTGTTGGTGCTGTGGTGAGAGATGAAGCTGGTACCGTGCTGCTGGTCGCGGTGAAGACTGAAGAGGTATCAAGTATGTTGGCCAGTGTCTCTTGCGGAAGCTATGGGAGCTCGGTTTGGGTTGGAGGTGGCAAAGCACCATGGTTTTGATGCGGTCGAGCTGGAGTGTGATGCAGCTACTATTACCAAGGCGATCGCTAGAAGGCAATTTGGGTGCTCCCCTCTAAACCTTGTTATCGAAGACATTTGTTTGTTTGGGGATAGTTTGTCTAATTTTCATGTTTCTCATGTGAAACGAGGTGGGAATACAGTAGCACATCTCGTAGCTCGGTTACCTCCTTCAAATGGAGTTGAGCAGATTTTTGTGGATGCGTTTCCGCAAGGTGTATTAACCTTGGCGGAGTTGGATGTTTCTTAATAATATGACTAACTGTTTCCCCTCAAAAAAAAAAACTTAACTTTTTTGCTAATAATATATTTTTGTTTGAAACTTTTTTTTTTGGTAATTTGAATAATGTCAGAAAAATGATCAAAGGCTCGCAAAGACTACAACTTAAATAGTTGTGCCTCAGTTTTAGATAGAGGCACATAGATAAAGATATGATAGTTGGGAGATGAAGATTAGCTGAGCTACAACCAAGCAACAAAATCAGAGATCTATGAAGCCCTTGCTTAGCCAAAGAATCATCCACAATATTTGAGGAGTGCTCTTCATGAGTTACCTCAATATTTAATCTGCGCTTTGATGCCATTCTGATGAAGTTAAAAGCTAACATTAGGTTCCATGGACCTGTTGAATTTCATTGCACAAATTAACCACATATGCAGAATCAGACTCGAGAATGATATAATGGTGGCGAAATTGATCAGATGATAGAGAGATTTGGAAGGCTCTACGCATGGGGCATGGCCAACCGTACATCAGCACTGTTAATGCCCACATAGGGCACAATAATAGGTTGTTAGGCACATGAATAATCTCGGTAATTATGTAGGACACCGTCAATAGCAGAGGTTGAGCTACCCAAATTCATTGATGCATCCAAGTTTCACTTGAGACATTGAAAGGGGGGGGGGTCATAGAGAGAATGGGTTTACTAATTCACATAGTTGGCAGCGAGAAAGAGTATGAAGTATTATAGAAATTCTAGAGTTTCTTTCCTTCTAAAGTGAACATAAGATCCCAAAGAAGTTGGTAAACTATACCTTTTTCAGAAATTTCCCAGATTTTAGCCAATGTCATTGAGAGAATGCTTCTTTTAGGTTTGAGGGGAAGGTCCAACATAGATTCCAAATTAGCAACACCACCACTAAAGTTTCCAAGAGAGGGTACAATGAAGTAGTAGGTGATTAACGGATTTAGGATAGTTATTGCATAGGATACATGAATAATCGGATAGGAGAATAATACTAAGTCCACAAAGTTATTCGCTGCGGAGCTGAGCCGAGCCGAGCCATATTCCTTCAATCACATCTTGTGACTGTAACTTAGCTTTTGAACTATTTTTACAACTCTACTGCATTATCTAGGCTAAGGCACACAACAGCCATAACAATGTAGCAGGGGCACAGGAAAATCCCACCCCCACCTGAGTAGAGGCAAACTTCTGTATGCCCTAGTCCTCATACTAGGACGAGGCGTATCTTTTTTTTCCAAAAATTTATCTTCTGTAAAAAAAGAACTCCTCAAAGGGAAGGCATGTGGTTTTCTAACTACTCCTAGACACACCTGCACAGGCAGACGCAAGTCGCGCCTTATTCCAGGCACGGGTGAAAAAACCACACAACGCTGCATAGGAGTATATATCCATCCGACACAACTGTATTTATGACATGAAAAAAAGAGTACCGATTCTGGTGGGTCGTCCACCCCCATGAGTTGTCTGGTCATTTTACAATGAAAAATTCATAGCATGCCTTTGCGCAAGTGATTGAATAGTGGGAAGCGATAGGAGTGTGTGAGAGACGAAGGAGCAAACTCATCAAAAGTAGGGCAACGCCTGGATACTTTACACTCACAAGTGACAAAGATGTCCACTTAAAAGTATTCATAACGTTTAGGAAATACCTATACTGCATTTCCACTTAAAAGTTACTTTCATATATTATACAGATAATTTACTGGTCAGAATCAATATAAAAAGATGAGAACTCCACAGCTAAAACAGTTATTTATACAAGGAGAATTCATATGTTTATCCAATCAAATTTATCTAGTTAACATTGATTTTTTGCCAAAATTTAGCCACTTTCTTTCTTAATAAAAAGGGAAGGAGCTACCATGGTTGATAGGACAAGTCCTTTCCCGTTTCCAGTAGCCCCTATAAAAAGTGGTAATAGTTGAAGGGGAAAGCCCCCTACTAGGAACCTTAAGAATTCAACTAGCAACTTAATGAAGAGGCACAATTAGCATAACTTTTGCATCCTAAAATAATTGTTGTATTGTCCTAATCCTTGATATTTGCCGTTTTACACCAACATACAGCAAACGACCTCTCCTCAAGCAAGCGAAACTCGATGCAGTAATCAAAGTATCGCACACCTGTTAAAATTCAGATGACAAGATGACCTCATTAACCCGGCACTAGAAGGTAATAATTGGCTTTTGTGTTCGTAGCGCCCCAACAATTTTATGATGGATCACTCAGTCAAACAAGTCCATTGTGGAAAACATCACCTGAGAGCACACGCAGTAACAAATATCAGCTACAAAACATTCATAGCATGTTCGGACTGTTTAACTTATGGTTAAGGATAGGGTCATGGGAAATGGAAAGGAAAAGGATTGAGATTTCCTTAGCCTATCTCAATATTCTGTCTCCCTTACAACAAGCCCCTTACAACTAAACTCAAATATCACATCTCACAGTAATTATATATTTACATATCAACCCTATCAATGTACTTTATATATGAAATTCTTACTCAAGGATATCATCAAGGAAAAGTACATATTTTAACTTGTTAAATTTCAAAGTGAGAAGATCATAGCCTATTAGGATTAAGGGGGAATGAAGATGGGAAAGATGGAAGTATCTCAACTTCATCGTAGCCTTGTGATATTCCCTCCAAAAGAAGGGGTAGTAAGAAATTTGACCCTTCCTTTGTCTCCTCCCTCAAAAAAATACTTGAAAGATTCTATAATAGATATCCCATCACAAAAAAGAAAATAATTATAACTTCACCAAAAATTTTAAGGAATATATTTCAATTACTACCTTTACAATAGGTCATAACGTGAGGTACAACCATTTAAGAAAAAAGAGTTACAGGTTACTACCTTTTAAACCATCTACAGTTATTAATTATAAATGTCTATTGCCAATCTTCAATGAATTATTTTTGGGGCTAATATCACTCAGATGATTTCATAAACTCAATATGATATCATTTTCTGCAAGAGAACTCCATTGAAAATTCGGCAAGAGGTATCAATAATAAATCTAACCTGCTTAAGAATAGTAATTAACAACTTTATTTTGAAGAGACCATAAGTCACAAGACCCGTTAAAGAGGTAGTAATTATCTTATTTTCCAACTTATAACTGGAAAGACATTGAGTGTTGTAAATGACAGCCAAAAGTAGAGTATCAAATTTGAAAATCAACCAAAGGTAAATATTTAGTCCAAAGGAAAGGGTGACACCAAAAAAATAAAGAGAAGGACCTTATTCAGCAGCAGCAAACTGAGTCGTTTGAGTTTCTTGTGGAGTTCTTCTAGACTTGTGCTTTGATTTCTTCTCCTTCTTCTTACTGCTGGAATTTAATCACTTGTCAGTGCTTAGATACAGAAAGAATCCTGAAGCACAATTACAATTGTCAGTAGAAAGAGCAGAAAATACTCGTCTCGGGATCCAGTATCTTGACAAGATTTTAGCTTCTTAGCAACACGCTTCATCTCCTCGTCATTACTGATTTTGATTCTCTTGATCTATGTTGATTAATGAGGGGGAAAAAGATAATACCAGTTACCTTTACTTATCAATATAAGGTGTACTGCTACTGATAAGTCAGGCAATGAAAAGTTGAGCATATTGAACATCGTGAACTATAAGCAACAGTAGCAAACTAGCAAGTGCATTAGAAAATTATATAATTATTATCAGTCCATTGTATTTCATAGAAGGTCGAAAAGGATATATATAACTATGTAAACGAACTAGCCACCACGTTGAGACTCCCGCGGCATCTTCATAAATAGTGCCTTTCTCAAGCTAAAAAAAGCAAAACATAATGTGTAACCGTTAAATTGCCATGAAGTGCAAGCCACCTAGATTCTATTATCTGTCCCATTCAGCTTAATCGCAGTATCCAGAAATATATTAAAGCCACCATTGCATATATAACTCTGAATAGGAAAATTCACCATGTAAGAGAATGCCAACCACATACTTCCTCTAATTTTTAATACTTGACATTCTGAAGTTGGGCAAAACTTATAAGAAATCATTAATAGGGGAGTTTAAGTGGGCCATATTTTACAAATTGAGCAGCAATTTATTCTAATTTGTAAGACATGGTCCTCTAGTTTCCGTCTCATACTTTCATTCTGAAGTTGGGAAAAACTTTAAGAAATTATTAATAGAGAAGTTTAAGAGGCCACATTTAACAGTTCAACCAGCAATTTATCCTAATTTGTTACACATGGTCCCTCTAAGAACCATCTCATACTTGACACATCAACCATCAGTAGCATATTCTGTTACAAAAATAAAGCTTTCGACCAATCAAACTCAAATGTCATCAATGTTAAGCAACGACATGTAATCAGAAGCCTCGAAAAGAATACAAAGTCAGTAATTGTGAACAGAATACTAAAGTCAAAACACCAATTAGATAATTTCTCTCGTGAACTTTTAAATATTGTACCAGCAAATCTATAGCATTCAGGCCCTGGTTCAGCTCTAAAATAGAGTGTGCAGAGTGATGGCGTGAGAGGATGCTCTCAAGATATCTGCACGGAAAAGTACATTTCTCACCAAGTCAGGCAGTGACAATCAATGACATGTCAAATTAACTAAACAGCAAGACATTATGTTCTTACAACAGAATCAATCGAATACCTCTCAAAATCAAGAACCAAGAGCTCGTCATTCGCCTTACGGAGCACAGCTAATGCCAACTGCAGAAAAAAATATTGTAAGAAAGATAAAAAATATGACAGCAGTATAGAAAGAAGAATAACGAGCAACTGATGAGCAATGAGACTACAGAATTCTCCCACCAGACTCACTCATAGCGACGCTACTTTAACCCGTGATATAGATTTCTAAGGGAACAATAAAATTTTTCTCCTTCACTGTATACCTCTCACCTTTCTTTTATTTTTCCTCTTAAAGAGAATTGGCTAACCGACACATTTAACATTGGAAGGGGGAAATGAACCAGGTTGGACCAAGCTGTAAGAGAATGGATTTGCAGAATAAAATCCCAATCCTTACAGTAGCTGGGTAAGGGTTATCTGTTATCCCCAAAAGGAGAAAGAGAGAGACTGATTTTCTATGTATCTTCCCACCTCACACATTCCCTTATCTATACTCAACTCTGTGACCTCACTCTCCAGTCCCCACTTCTAACTAACTTTGAGAACACTCTCCCAATAATCCCCCTACCTCTTTCCCCTAGGCAAGTACTAACAAACTGCCTAACATAATTAAAATTTGTGTTTATATAGCCCTTGGTACGTCTTGCATAAGTGAATTAAATGGGTGGCTTGAGTAGGTATGTGGATGCATGGTAACATTTTATCTCAATTTATCTTCTGTACCAATATTAAAAGCATAGGAAAAAAAATTCAAACTATCAAATATACTTTGCATAAATGTTTGAAATGAGCTAGGACAATCAACAGGGTATTTGTCATACGAAGAAATTAGCTGAAATTGGAAGTAAGATCAAATAATCTGTTTTGAGAAAAGCATGCATCGGTAATATTAAATTCAAGATTGAAGAGTACAGAACTAATAGAGCTATCTTACAAACTAATAATATAGAGCATCATGTACAGAGGTCAATCAATTGATAGACCTGGATATGAATGAGCTTATGCTGACCCTGGATTTTATTCAGTGATATAATGGCCCAGCAAACCTGATTGCTCTACACTTAGAAACATAGATGTCAGAGCTCAACCATTCTGTGGATTCTTCTAGAAAGGCTATGGTTAGGCATTCCACCTAATCACTCAAGTCAACATAACTCTAATCCTACATTTACATTTTACAATATTTTGGTACCCTAAAACAACAATCTTCCCTCAATCCAAATTCCCCAAAGTCTCCAGCAATAGATGCACTAGTTAGTACAGAGGGCCCATATATATACCAGATGTCTATACTCATGACTCATGAGAGACTCTGATAAGCAAATTAGGCTTTAGCACAACAGAAAGATTGTGGTCCCGTGTTCTACTAAAGCTTTAGGAGATGAAATTCCATACCCATTGCTATTGGTGATGGAATCATTGGCATGATTTTAAAGATATAGAGGATCAGGGACATATAGTTGATTGTCTTTTAGAAGTCTTTCTTAACTCCAGATATAGAAAGGTCTTTCTGATTTGAAAAAGCTTGAAGAAGTACTTGTTAGCTGTCATTTAAGTATAGATAATAGCTGGCATGAGATGATAGCCGTTTTAAAATAATAATAAGGATTAATTGATAGGAATAATCCCACCTTTGCCCGATCTTTTAAAAATGATCCTACCTTTCCATAATCTGGGAATAATGCCCAACTTTGGGGTATATTTTCTGCCCAAAATAGATTACCTGTTAGTAACCTGCAAATGCAGAATTGATACCATAATTGTGTAATTAAGAAGTAATTCAATGTGTTTAAAAACTAAATTCTTGGTTAAACACCTAAATTTAATAATTTAATTAACTTGAATAAACTAAAATACCAACCCCCCTCCACCACCACCCTGTTTAAAAACTATATTCTTGGTTAAACCCCTAAATTTAATAATTTAATTAACTTGAATAAACTAAAATACCAATCCCCCTCCACCACCACCCCTCCACCCAACGAAAATACCCCCCTCCTTACTTGACCCAGCTACCAGCAGCCACCCTCCCCCTCCCCTTCCTCTTCAACCGTCCCCCCGACCCCCCCCCCCGGAAGCATCTGCACCCCCACGTAAACCAAATTCCTTTTTATCCTTCAAATCATCATCCCCTTCATAACCCTCCACAACTACAACCACCACAAGCGTTCGAGCCTTCCTCCTCAAACGATGACGTTTCCAGTGGTACCTTGATACTACAAATTTATACTCGGATTGCTTGCTGCTGCTGCTAGTATACGATAAAAAGGAGCTAATTTTGCCACAATCTTACGAGCTTTGAGATAGAGTGCCGCAATTTCTTATTTGCAGAATGGGATATCTTTTTGAAATTGCAATGTAAATCAAAACTTAACCTCCAGAAACAGCTGATTTTTGCACAACTGTCGGCAGATCAAAGAGTATTATGCAATAATCTCCGTGAGCATCAGGAATTTGGTTTAATATTGCCAAAAAAAAAAGTGAAAGAAAGATAATTATGAGAGAGAAAAGTAGAAGAAATAGTGAACTGAACTGAATAAAGTGAGACTTCCTCTTTTCCCAAAACTCTCTCCTCTTTCTGAGAATGTGAACTAATCGGCTTTCAGGAAGATCCCATGATCCAACTCTGGAAAAATACCTCCCTTCCTGAATTAGTGGTGGTGGTGTGGGATTTCAGGGTGAGTGATGTAGGTTCTGGGGCAGTAGATGCAGTATTACTGCGGGTGGGTGGGAGTTTGAGTGGTGTTGGCAGTGGAGTGGATCGGTCGGGTTGTGCTGGTGGTGGATTCAAGTGGTGGAGTGAGAAAGGCTTGAAGGTAAAATTAATTGGGAAAAATGACTTAATTAATCAAATATAATTTGTTCAACAAGTTTTAGGTAAAAAAGACCAATTTAAGAAGACAAGGTATCAAGGTGGGGTTATTTTGAGATTATTGACAGCTTGGACTATTTTGAGCAGATCGACTAAAGGAGGGATGATCATAATCAATTTTTCCTAATATAACCATCATTTTTGTGTTATATATATTTTTTTTTATTTGCTTAATTATAACCAGTTGTAAGATTGTGAATTGTGAGACAATAAAAACCGAGAATTAGGTTCTTGAGCATTAATGTGCTAGATATTTATAAATTGGGAAAAATTAGGAATCACTTGGAGATTAAGTTAAATGGTAAGTCATCGAGAAGGAAATGTCATAAGTGCGCATATGAGGAAGTAATATTTGGGAAAATCTTATAATTATGAGGACATAAGTTTAATTAGGAAAAATTGTTTAATATATGTTTAAATAAGATAAAAGTCTTTTAGAGGTCGTTGTGACGGATTGAATTAACGAAACAAAGACACGAGAAGAATTAACACAGAGATTTAACATGGTTCACTAACAAGATGTTAGCTATGTCAACACAGCAGGAAGAACTAATTTTATTAGGTTTAGGAGAGGACAACAAGATACCTCGACAGATGAGCAAATCCGCCAATTGCGGGAAATGAATACCCGACTTTTGTGACAAACTTATGAAAGCTTGCAGAAGTACTTGTTAGTTGTCATTGAAGTTTAGATAATAGCCGGCACGAGAAAATGGAACTAGGAAAATTGGCAAGTAGAGAAAGAACACAAGGATGGCTCAGCAAAGTTCAATCGTCAACTTCATCTGGGAAGGGGAAGGAATGAGGGGGAGAGTCATGACTCATCCACAATTTTGCCACAACAACGAATTTTTCTGGGTTTACTAAAATCACCATTAATCGGTTCGGTTTCGCTAGAACTTCCACAAATGAGGAAATGCTACATAAATTACTCTTGTACAGCAATTAAGTCTTCCTAGTTCCTGATGAAGAATACCTGGCCTGGAGGAAATAAAAGCGGCGCATCTGTAAGCATTGCTTTATCAGCTTCGAAGATTGCTCTTTGATGCAACTCCTGCAAAGACAGATGCCAGAATAAGGGATAAGCAACAGCCCATGCAAAATAAAATCTTGTAATCAGATAAAACTTTATCCTAAGGGATACATAGCAAGAACAAGAACACATATAACATAAACATTGCTGAAAAAGGCGCGTGCCCACACACATACACATCAGACACAGAGAGACAACCTCCGATTAAATCATTTAAGCATCACCAAAACAATGGTAGCACTCAATCATTACAGAGCGGTAATTATGACATGATTCATGGGGATTATGACAAATGAAGCAAGAAAATACTTGGAAAAGAAAATTTAGTAAGCACATAATAATGCTTCCACAGGCCCACATATAATTTCTGCTATCCTAAAATGGCATCATACAAACATCACCCAAACAGAGGGAGGCACAGAGCACTCATCGTTATGCAGAATTAACTCAGCTAGTGGATAACTAAGATAATCTAATTAGATAACATAGACCTAACTAGATTCATACAGCCATTCTAGCGCTATGATGCATTCTTGAGTAAAAAGAAACAACTACAATTAGACACCTTGCAGCCCTGCACAAAACATACATACCTATAGAAGGCAACAAAGAGCAAAAAAGGAAACCAAAAGAATCACGTATCGTGAAGTAATAATGATGTTTAGAAATAATACCTGCAACATGTCAACTTGGCCGTTCGTCGCATAGCAAAAATCCTAAAAATCCAGGATCAATCCAATATGTAAACTAGATCAATGCAATGTAAAGAAAAGAATACATTATACCACAAAGATTGAATATGCAATACCTCCATATCATTAATGAACCCATCAATTGACCGATATGGTGTGTAAACAATAAGATCAAATCCCAAACTCTGCAAAGATATCCAACTATAAATATTCTTTTTCTTTTTGGTGCATGGAGAGCAACAAAGTGCAATGATGCAGAAGGAATTTGATACTCATTATTGGGTCCCACCTCAGTTCAATAACAAAGCTATTGGCAATTGGCATCCAAATACAGCTACATGTGAAATCATGTTAAGGGACAAAACAAAATGATATTCGCCTTTTACATCATCTACATACATTTCTAAAAATGGGTTAATATCCCTATACTTTGAAGTTTGAGCATACTGCATACCTGATACCTCACTAATTAGCCACATTGTCCACTTACCATTCCTTTTAAGCTATGAGATGGCGTGGCACTTAGTTTAATAGTTTGATTAAGCATTTATTGAGACCCAATAAATCTAATACGATTCTCACCTAGTTCCCTCTAGAAAAACATGGCACAATAAAGCTACTAAGGCTCATCCATAAAAAGGAAAAAAAAAAGAAAATAAAAGGTAGAGATGGTCTTGTTTGTTAGCACAGCCCCTAAATTACTTCTTCAACTAATTACAAGCCATAATTTTGCATAAAATTTCCATTTTTCACCTGCAGAAGCAAAAGGAGCAGGTGAGAGAAAGGAACAACGGCATGGACCAACAAGGCTCTAGTATAGATGGGAGCTTGCAAGACCGAAGCTTGTATGTTCTTGGGGGTTGTGTTCTTGATTTTCCCAGATCAATAATTGAGAAAATTGATTCCACATGCAATCACATGGTGATGTAATGTTCAAGGTATAAAACAACCCACACATCTAAAACCAATTAAAATTAAATGAAAACTGCAGGAAACCCTCGGAAATGGGGGGAGGAGGGAGATCTTACAAGAATTTACAAAAATAAAAATAAAATTCAAAATCTGAATTCTGTTTGTACCTGAAGGACTAGAACCTCATTATCTAAAATCATCCGATGATCTTGTTGGATACCCTTGCCAAGCTCCTCCGCTGAAACATGACTCTCCTCTATCTTACAAGCTAGATATATACAGGTTAGCCTGCATATTTGCATACCAAAATCCTCTAAATATCACTAAAGAAGCAGGTAATAATCTCAAACCTCAAAATTCGAAAAATACAAGAGATGTTGCCTATTCACCTATTTAACACTAGATATTGTTTGGTAACCTACAACACATTCTTGGAGCAATATCAACACCGGGGAAAAAGGTACAAAAAATAATGCAAAATGAGACTATGCCAAACCTTTAAAAGCATAAATAAAGGACTGTACAGAAAGCTTACATAACAGATTTTGGATGGTGCTCCATGACTGACCAGCAGAGGTAGAACCTTTTATAGTACGTAAGTGCAGTAGCCTGAAAAACATATAATATCACAATGAAGAACCAACTCTGGTAGCTTGGAGCTCAATTCTCATCTAGATAGCACATATATACACCTGAATTTTATGTGGAAACTTGAAAGCTCCACATACTTCCTGAATCTTGTTTTCATAATAAACATGTAACACTGTTTCTTCTTCAACCTTGAGTGGCTTCACACGAGACGACTTAATACCTACATTGAGAAACACAATGTGCAGTCAGAACATGGCAGTTTATATAAGTAGTATTGATGAGAGTCAATTTCATTAGTACATTACCATTGCTAACTGGGTCGCCTCTAGGATTCGAGAAAGATCCATCAGCATCAATCTGCAAACATGTTGTACCATACTTCACAATTCATAATATCAGCACTTGTTTCTTTGGCACAACAGAAGAATAATACACAACAAAATTTAATGAGGATGATAAAGGGTCCACAAAAAGAGTAATGCACCTTCTCTGCATTCAGATGCAGCAGAAAAACATTCATAGAGATTGCTTCTGTATAAATAACATATGCAACCTCATTCCTTAATGGATAAAAAGGGGTCACGAATTCAGTTCTTTGACACCATTTAACCCTACCACATACTCTATATACGGGACTATATATTTGGATCCTTAACGAGAAGAAACATCAACAAGAATGGGGGAAAAGGAACGGAGAGGCTAGTAACATATCTAAGAGCAGATTCATTGTCTTCAATATATCACACCAACCATGAAATGTCCAACACCCAATCTCACCTGCCACTGCAGCCTCATACAGCAACCTAACTATTCCTTAGACAAAGGTGACCCAACATAAATGCATTTTTGCAGGGAGGGAAAAGAAAAAAAGAACCCCTACGTGAGGGCTTATGCAACTAAAGAGACTATAATGAACCAGCCCTAACTCATAGATTGCATGCACACGTCATACCCAAACCCCTAAAATTATAATCACAAGAACACTTAAAAACTTTCCCCAAATACTTAATCAAGACACCCTTAGTAACGCCCCTTCCCCTCCGAACCATACCAATCCCCAAGAACCACCCTTCCCTCTAGTAGTATATCCATTTAATTGGTGAAAAAGGAAAGAAAGATAGTGGATGAATGAGACTTGAGAGAGGAGAAAAAGGGGTTAGGGTGAGGTTGTCAAAGTGAAGGGCATTGACATATGGTTCATGGGTCGGGCGATTCAAGTAAGGGGTATTTACATTAAAGGGTTTGGGTTTGGGTTTGGGAGGAGGTTAACTATTAATCAAGGTTATTAAGGGTGGGTTTAAGTATGTGACTAATGGATGGTTCAAGGGTATTATACCTGTATTTAGAATAAACCCCTCGATCAAGTAGTTTTTCCTTTTACAAAACCCTAATAAAAACCTTCCATTAGAATGCACCCTTCAATTGTCAATAACTTTTAATCGAAATTGTCCCAGTTGAAAAAAACATGTTCAAGTAATTAACACATGAAAAACTACCACATTTGAAAAGACTTGCAGATATACTAATTTCTCATATATTTCTTAGTATGAGACATAGTAACACAAACAAAATTGCTACAATGAGACCTTATAACCATCAAAGATGCAGAATTTACACCACAAATTGAAAATACAACTTAGAGATTACACATTTACCTTTTCCAGTGACTGTATGGCTCTCTGATTAGCAGCTTTATATTTCTCGTTCTATCAAAAACAATTAAAATAAAAAAGACATAAACAACAAATCAGTAATTTCCAAAAAAATCAAGAATTAGGGATTGAGAGGTACAGGGATGGAGGAGAGAGAAAATACCAACTCTTGTTGAGTGAAAATCCACTTTGCTCTATGAGTAGATGTCTGAAAATCCGCCATTTTTACGACTTTTGGCGCTTCTTCCCACTTCCTCTCTCTCCCTTCAGTGAGGAAACTGGCAAAATCCAAACCCAGCTGCTGATTAATTTACACTGTGCATGACATTTGGTGATTCATAGTAGTTAATAATTTGAACGAAATTGAAGGTGAATTTTCATTACTATCTCCCAGAGCAATTAGTAGATGGTGTATACTGGTGTACAATGAGGAAAGTGCGCACGGTAGACCTGTTGAAAAATGCAATTAAAGGGATTTGGAGTAAGTGGCGTATCCAGGATTCCAACCCTATGGGTTCGGAGTCGGTGAAAAGAAATTATACATTCATTCAATCAAAGTTTAATATATTAATTCAAATATCAAACTACAATACAATCTAAACCCTTCATAGTCACAATACAATCTTTCCAAAAAAAATTCTAAACCCTTAATTCAAATATCAAACTACAATACAATCTAAACCCTTCATAGTCACAATACAATCTTTCCAAAAAAAATTCTAAACCCTTAATTCAAATATCAAACTATGGGTTCCCGCACGATCTTTCCAAAAAAATTCTAAACCCTTCATAGTCACAATACAATCTACACAATAACACAAGCAACAAATTTCAACTCCATGAGTCTAAACACTACAAAGTTCAATCACATTAATCATTCATTCATCCACAATCCACAATACATTCATTCATTGAAAATTTATTCAACGTTCACAAATCACAATCCAAACTCCAAAGTCCACATTCATTCATTCAACATTCCACATTCATTCATTCAAGTATTCATTATTCAACATGACAACAATAATATTTAAATGATTAACAAAATTACATAACTACAATTACATATTTTAATCATCTGATGTGTAAAAGACTAAAATCTGAAACAGTAAAATTCATATTTAAAATTGGAGAAATGGGTTTGGGCTTTACCTTTCAATTTTCAAACGGCCAAAATTCGGAAAGGTTGCTGGCTTGCTGCCGGCTGGTTCGCCGTCACGATAGGGAAGACGGAAGAGACGGTGTCACGCCGTCACGGTGGGCGACTGGCGGTGGGCCGTCAATAGACCTGCTTATTGGACGGGTCGGGTCAGGGTATGTGCGGGTCGGAAGCGGGTCGGGTCATAAGAGGGTCGCCTCATAAAGGGTCGGTAGCGGGTCGGCCAAATGGGTAGAGGGCTTATAGCGGGTCGGTAAACGAGCAAGAAAAACAAGGAACAAAGCCAAAAGTAAGTAGAAATGAATGTGAATCCGAATATGTAATTGTTTTTACAAAACTTATTTTATTTTTTAATATTATTGGGTTTCTTTGTTGACCCTATAATGGCCCTGTCCAATAATGACCCTGTCCAATAAAACCCTGTCCAATAAAATCCCTGTAAAATGACCCTAACCCTTTAACCATTGAACTACCCTGTCCAATAACCACCTCTAGCCGTCAATGGTCAGATCTGGCTTTGGCTCGTTGCTACGTGAAAGGAAGGAGCAGGCGGCGACACTAGCACTAGAAGTGGCGCTGACGAAGTTGCCGGCGAGGATTAAGAAGATATGGGCGATGGGCTTTTGTGGTGGAATAGAGATGGTGGTCTGGTGGCGTTTGGGTACTAGTTTGCGAGTGTAGTGTCTTACACAATGTTTCTGTTCCTATATTTTTGTGGTATTTTCCGCTTCTGTATTTTGGGTTGGTTCACCAAGGAATTGACTTTCTATATGTGACTTCACCACTATCATCGAGTACTTGGTTTCTTTGACTTCCTGTTTCGAAAATTGTAAGAGTTTTTGTATTTATGATGTCTACATCTTGGCCTTTCTCCTGCAATTATCAATATCATGTATGTGTTAATTGTTTACGGCAATGGATTAATTTATTTTGTTGTTTTATACTTTTTTAATGCTTGCCATTTCTTTGTGTTGCTGTTCCTTGTAAGATTTTTCTAGTTGGTAGTTTGTCTCAAATGTCCTTTGACAAATCAGTTCAATTGTCTCACTCCTTGTGTTGAGCTTGACCCTGAACACAAATTGTTTTCCAATAAAAATTTGTAGGCGGTAAGTCACCTTTTCATTGCCATTTTCTTGCAATGTATTTTTTATGTCAGTAATTGTGAAGTGTCATCTGTGTGAGAGGAATTGGTGGGATATGTCTTAATTTTCATATTACCTTTTTCTACAAGTCCAACAACTTGTTCACTGGGCTCCCAATAACTCTTTCAGCTTCTTTATCGAATAATGCAAGTGCAGCACATGCACTCCCGTCATCGATGTCAACTACTAGAAGATACTTGTAGTTGTGACGAGGCGGACATAGTAAGTTATCAGTCATGAGAATGGAAGAGAACCAAGTTAAGCAAGAAAAGTCAAGCTTTGCATAGAACACAGTTAAATAATTATTATATAAGATCATAAAGTTATGAAGAAAAGCATCATTAAGTTTTAGTAACATTATATTGTAGTAATTAGTTTTAATGCTTTGGATAAGACTGTAAGAAAGTTTATTATCAACCATCATTTTTTTAGTGGTTGTTTACCTTATCTTTGGGTATTTGACCACAACGTCACACTTGGTACAATATAAAGTCTCATCGATCCTGGTGTTGCATGCGTCGCAAGAGTTGTAATGTCACTTTTTGTGAAGATTTATGCTTGTAATTGTGGCACTGCAAGTAAAAGTCTCCTATAGATTTCGATTTTTAGTTAAGATATTTTTTTTTGTTGAGGTATTGGGTAAAGAAGTTTTTTAAACTACCCTAGATTAGTGTGTTATGAGTCATATGTCACCTTTTCTCCTGGGTCCTTTTGCAAAATATCTTCTAGCTTTTTTCTGTTCCGGAACATGACTTGTTCTGGTGGTTCATGTGGGTGTGGCTGCAATGTTTTAATTGATTCCATTTCATCCCCCCTATTTATGCATGCATGATTTGGTTAGTGGTTTTTTGTGTGCATTAATGTTTGTTTGGATAATACATTATTTGGAATGATTTTTGGGTTTTTGATGACGTACCTTTGTTTGAAGCCTTCTGATTCTGGAATGTCTTTCTTGAAGTATATTTTTGTTGCGCTAGTTGAGTTCAGTTGGTATCTTCTTGTAAGACATGTATGTTGTGTCATTAGTGCATAGTTTGTTCCACCGAATTGTATAGAGGTTATGCTTACATCACACATGACCATATTATTTCCACTTACGAAAAAGACAATTCATATACTATTAAATATCTTTCATTACATATTAGTGAAAATTATAATAATTGAATATTAATAAAGTACTCGTTGAGACGAATCAAACAAGACCCCACATGACTATATTTTTTCTTATATATTGAGAAAAATCTAAAGATAATATCTTGTAATCAGATCAGTTCAGATCAGATCAGATCAGTTCAGATCAGTTCAGATCAGATCAGATCAAATAAGTTCAGATCTAGAAAATTTCACGTGAACTAAACATAGCTTATATTTTAGTTTTGTGTTTTTCTTTCTCTTACCTTCTTACATATTCACTTTTGTCGAAGTGATGATTACTACTTTGCATGTTTTCTCTTTTGTTTTCTCGGTGTCGATCAAAGCTGCTTTTGCTCCCCACAAAATGGTTGTCACCTTCAAATTGATGTATGGGTTGAATAGTAGATTAGGGTAGTGAATCTCTTGTTTACAATGCTTGTTTTTACTAAAGGAAGAGGGTGTCTTACTTTGGATTTTTGATATAAAATTTTCTTATTAGACTCTTGTTTGCTGCTACATTGACCCATGTTTTTTTTTTCTGAACTCCAGTTAGCAAGCCAACAACATATGCATCTTGCACATCAATAACCAATGAGTATAAGTTGTTAAAGATGTGGTTAATATAATATAGTAGTTTTCTGATTAGCATAGCAATTAGTACATTAATAAATAATTACATATGTGTAGTCACTTTTGTTGTTTCGTTCGTTCAATCGATCAAGTGGGTGTATCATAAATACTTCATCCTTGATTGTAGCTTGAGTTTCTTATTCTTGAAAGATAGTCGTGTAAGGTGTAAACCTGATGATTAGGCCATTTTTCACGGGTAAGTGTTGTTTGTTGTTTCTAGCAACTTCAAAATTGTTTAGTGTATTTTTCCTTCTAAGACCTGATCTTTGTAAGCCTATATCAAGTCTCTTCTCATAGTTGATACAATGAATCCTCCTTGTATATTTTACTCATGTTAGTTATCTGTATAGTTAAAAAGGTAACATATTTAATATTTTTATGTCTCCCCCACTAGATAATTGGCCACAAAATAATCCTAGATGAGTCGTAACTTCAATAAATTACAATCGAACATGTTATGTTCAAGGAAGAGTAGGTTGCTTTGGTTGTTTACCACATCCCATGTTCTTATGACTCCTGCCACCAATGGTCCCCCTCTAAATGTGGGCTTCAAATCAAGAATATATTATCTTTTTGATTTCATATATCAGTGTTCTGATTCCTGCGTGAGAAAAGGTTAGTATGAACATTATCAAATTTCAATTGTTTAATAATAAACTGGACAACATGGATACTTTGGAAAAGAATAAGGAGATGTAGAAGTATATATGGTAGCGACACTATGTAGTAAACAAACTTGGGAATGATTTTACTAAAATGTAGTGTAGGCATCACTTTTCATATAACAGATACTCCTGACATAAGTTCATCTTTATACATTTCTAAATATTTAATTGTAGATTATATTTTTTGTCATTGCAATATGTTGATCTTCGGTTTCTGTCCTTGGGATGCATATTTTCAATCCTTTACGTGAAATGACTCTTGAGTCGGCTACATATAGCTGCCCATGCGTGAATATTGGTTCTGGCAAGTACAGACCCACTTGATCAAATGTTTGCCCTTGGCTCTTGTTGATTGTCATTGCATAGCAGACTTTTATGGGAAATTGACCCCTCTTTAGGGTAAATGGCAAATTCTGATCAAATAGTGACATTTCCACCCTTGATATAGTTACCAGCTCCCCTGCCTTTGTACCTATAATGACGCGTGCTTCTATGACTCTTTGTTGTAATCTTGTGACAATAAGACGTGTGCCATTACACAACACATCTCTTTGGTTGATGTTTCTCAACATCATAATAGGGCATCCCACCTCTATGTGTATCTCATGATTTGTACCCCCGGGAACCTAAGGTTATTAAGGTTCTCAGTTGGGTATAATGCTTTAAAATTTCTTCCTCCTATCATTATATAACACACTCTATCTGCACTCTTGTACACCATCTCCTCTCCTGGAATCAGTGCTTGAATGTGTTTGTTTATGGTGTCCATCGTTTCATTTTTAGGAGCTAGTATAGCCCTTTGTTGGATGTACTTTGGATCCATGTGGTTTTCCAATATTCCATGGTTAACTTCCTGCACTAATGCAACTATGGATCTTCATCACTCTTTATCAATAGTTCTTCGAGTATTTCTATCCATATAGGTTCCTCTTCATCTTCCTATGAGGTTTCCTTTATCTTTATATCTCCTACACATAGCACCCATTTGCTGAAGTCTGCAAGCTCTCTATTATCCTCGTCATTGTTTGTCTGTATGAGCCGCGTGTTAGTCCTCAAGGTGTAGATAGTACATTGTGGTCATATGGTTGTCGATTTGCTAATCGATGCATCAACTATTGCTAGAAATCCCCTCATAAGACAAGTGTTCTGCCTCCAAATATTTTATCCTTTGCTGATGGGTCATATAGTTGCATTATATCTCGAATTATGTGGTCTAATGCTTCGAATGCATGCCTATGTACCATTGGGGTCTCATCCCATATTATTAGTTTTGTTTGTCGTATGAGTTCTGCGAGATCGAATCCTTGCTCAATGTTGCAGCACGAGTCCTTGTTGAGATCAATTGGTATCTTGAATCGGGAATGAGTTGTCCTCCCACCCACTAATATGAGTGTTGATGTGCCAGATGATGCCACTGCAAGTACTATGTTGTTCTGAGAGTGTAGCTTTGGCATTAAGGCTCTAAATAAGTCTTGTCAGTGCCCCCACTACCATAAACAAAGAAGAATTGACATCTGTTATGGTAGACGGCTTCAAAGATGTTATCGTACACCTATTTCTGCTCAGCATTCAAGCCTTGCTCCAGATCAGATAAATCTTGAGTCATTGATTCAGTGGCATAGGTTAGCTCTTCCAACAACAATCTATTTCCAGCATCTTGCACTAGGGCCGCATAGTAATGAAATTTCGTGGTAGTTGGTGAGGTTTTTTTTTTTCCCTGTTTAAGATTTGTTCAATTTCAAACAATGCGTAGTTTTGGATTTGCTCTTCCATCAAACTTAGGTTTGGAATACCCAGCCTTTGACGTTGCTGGAAGAGGATATCATCTGATAAGTCTTTCCAATGCCTATCCCATAGATCTTTTAGTTCTGAGACTTCACAAAAATGTAGGATTGTCACAAAAGGTCATGTTACTGTGCGCCAGTACTCCATGTGGCTGCTTGGAAGAGTCCTTCATGCCATTCGTTATCTCTATCAAGGAATCTGAGGGCATTGCATGCCGCCTTTTATGTGGGATAGATGATTCCACCTACAATTCTGATGTCCTTGAAACATGTGACCCCTTTCACAATATTAAGAAGCATCCTTAAGTAGTACCTATCTCTAGAGGTGGGGTGTGCAAAGTAAATCCTTCCCGATGCTTCTTCCCAGTTCTCACCTTTTCCATTTTTTCTTCTCACTCACCCATACCCACTTTATCGGAAAGTCTACATATGTCAATTCGCGCGCTTCTTCAAATTCCTTAATAGTTGTCACCCATTTTGTAAGTGTTGTTTTCTTTGTCCCAACTCTTTCGAGGACGCCATCTAAGTGCTCATGGTCCTCAAAAATGATCTCCTGATGATTTTCTAGGTGGAAGGTTAGTCGTTATACTGAGGGATCCTTGTATTGAATATTGAATGCAAAAATTCGCCAACATGCATGATTTAGAGGCAGACACATATCTTGTAATCCCCCATAATTTTAAAGGATTTTAGAAATATATATATTTATATTTAAACCCAAATTAGTTTTAAAATGATTTGATTATTTAAAATGGTTGACTATTTTAAAAGTCAAATGAAATTATTTTCATAATGATAAAATTGAAAATAATTTTATTGAAAAAGAAGTCTAATGGAATCAAAAATCCAAAAAGGATAAAAAGGAAAAGAGTCATATTAATGATTAAAGTCTTAAGTTGATTATCTTATTAATCATCAATTTTCACTAGAACTTTATCTCTTTTCCTAAGCCCAAAAAGGGGAGCCTTATAAATACCTTACTTCTCAATTATTTTATCCCACACAAAAGAAAATTTTCTCTCTCCTCCTCCTCAATTCACACGGCACTCCCTTTCCCTTTCTCCTTTCACGTTTTCTTCTTCTCTTCTCCAAAAGTTCTTTCTTCTTCTTCAAGTAACGTTCTTCTTCAACAAGAAACGTCACAAGCCTTCCTAAAGTTGCTGAATTGTTGTCGAACTGCTGCTGCCGTGGTCTGTGGTGGCCGGCGCCCTTCTCCTCCTTTTTTTTGTTGCTTGTTTTCTTTTCTTAATTCCTTCTTAAGATTCCATTAAAGATTATATTTTTTATGTTTTCTATTATTGTTAATCATGTTTATTAGTTTAAATTACTGTTTTATTAAGTAATTTCGATTCATCTATAGTTTATATTATAAGAAAAATTTCAGATTTATTATTATGCTTAGATTCTTAGTTTTAATCATGAAAACATGAGTTTTTAGGGTTTTAAATTGCTAGAAAACCATAGTGGCATATTATGTACTATGAGATTAACTTATTATATGATTTTAAATATGTTATACATGTTTTAAGGAGGTTTATTAATTTTTAAAGATGCTGTAATTTCAGAAAAAGGTTATTTATAGAGTTTTTAAGAGTTTTTAATTACTAGAATAGTAGTACTATGATAGGAATTAAAAATAATTCAAGTTTGATACTTAAAATCGATTTCAAAACGTATTTAAAGGGGGTTTAAATTATTTAAAGCTGTTGTAATTATTTTTATTTAAAGTTATTAATTTTAGTTACCTTGTTTTCTAGGCGGAGAATATCTCGTAGGGAACTTTTAACGGATTAAAAGTGGCCTACAGGCTAGTATACATGAGGTACATACATAATTACGTGCTATGTGACTTAGTATCATGTTCTAAGGAAGATTTAAATTTTAGTATCATGTATAGGAACCTACTTTGTTCATATATGTGATTTCTGGAAATTATTTTACATGTTTTATGCATGTGTGCAACATGTGACTTGGAATTTATTATGAATATTGAATTATATGTTTGTATGGAATAATTGATGCAAGCATGTCAAGAAAGTTTATTTATTAATTTGCATGAAACATTAGTATATGTTATAGAAGTTGAGTCATGTTATTCATGTATTCTTTGAGAAGTATTATTTTATTATCTTATGAGGACTGTGGACCTTATTTGGTAAGTATATAAAGGTAAGATTATGGTTGGCTAGGTTCAACCAGTAAAGGAAGTTAAGAGTAAAAAGGAATTGAAATAGTCTTGGATTGTAAGTTGTGATCACTTGTTAAATCCAAAGATAAAAGATGTTCAGTTGTGGCTGTCTGATTATTATTTATGTATTATTTGTATGTGTGTGTCAACACAAGTAATAATATGTAAATAACGTAAAGTGTAACGAGAATAGTTATAGACTTTAGACTGGTGCACGTCTAGAGTTGGACATTAAGGGTTGGAGTACATGGTGGTAGCACATGGCTTTTCTAGGAATGGATTGATCACCATCCCTCTTTTATTTCAAAGGTTCCTCGATATCGCAGGTCACTCTGAAGTACGGAGTCGCGCCCGTATTTCACATTAGTAGCTAAGACAACTCAGTTCCAATAACTATTCCAATTAAAGTGAGAAATGAGGTTTAGAGTCTAGTTCAGTAAAAGTTATCTGCAGAATATTATATGTTTATATTATTATTTATCCCTGCACGTTATTGTTTAGTATCATGTTTAGGATTATTTATGTTTGATATGTAGTACTCAGCTTTGCTGATTACGTGCTTTATTTGTGTGTGTGATAATGGCTTTGCCTATTGATCCTGTGATGATCCTTATGGTGAGCAGAGTCGATATAGCATTGACATTACAGGTTCGCAGATGTGCATCTCATTGGGAATCTGGAGTGGAGAGACTGTGTATCTAGCATAATTTAATTTCTGCTTTCGTAGGAACATGTTTTATATCAGTTGTTTGTTTATTTAAGTTGGTTTGTTTAAGTTTTAAACATTTGTCATTTACTTATTGAGTTTTAATAAAGTTAAGGTTTAGTTAATAATTTTCCGCTGCAAAATTCTGAATAAACCGATACGTTATCACACGGGCGATAATATATACTTGGGTAATTCTCTACTTGTATATTATAATAGTATTTTCTAAAAAGAGAGAATTATCGGGGTGTTACAAAGTGGTATCTGGGAGCTTTATGTTATTTTTAAAACTTATAGGCGCCTAACTAACTAGCTAGCTTACTAATTATTTGAAGGAAACTTTAGAATTGTTCCTGCTTTAGAAGTATATTTTTTTTTAAGGACAATTTTTTTTTTATATAACCGAAATTTTCTTTCGAAAATCCTCATGGTTCGATTTTTTTTAGTATTCGAAATATTTTTGTGATTCGAAAAAAAAAATTTCGAATAATATAGTGCTTCGAAATTTTTTTTTCGAATATGTGATGAGTCCGAAATTTTTTGGGTAAGTCGAAATTTTTTTTCTCTTCGAAAGTATTAGTCCGATTTTTTTTTCTTACTCGATTTTTTTTAGACACTTAAGTAATATTATTCATAAAAGTGTCTGCATTATATTTTCATGCCTTAAGGTTTATATTATTGCATTGTGAAAATAGGTAGTATAGGAAGGGCATATAAGATAGAAATATTATATGCCTGCATTCAATAGTTAATTCAGCATCATTATATTTTTCTTCCTTGCTGATAATGCATTATTATTTATTCCTTCCTGCTGACAATGCATTATTATTTATTCCTAATGCATTATTATTATACTTTCCTACTAATGATGCATGAATGTTTTTTCTTCCCTGCTAACTGTTTATATTTTTCTTACCTGCTAAGATGTTATGATTTCCTGCCTTGCATTGTAATTATTCCTATTGTTTCTTGTGGGAATACGTTAGAGAGAGTACTAAAACATTATGATTTATTGTATTACATAGCTCCCTAAACATGTCTGCCAAACTAGGAAGCTACTTTAAACCTATCATCCTGAGCGACGATGAAGTTGATGAATTCAATGCACCCGTCGACGAAAGAGAATACACGAATTTACATTGGACTATGTGTTGCGTCCTGAGGAAAGGAATACCTAGTGATGATGAGGTTATAATAGAACTTGATAATGCTAGGGGCACAACTAGGGAAGACATTTATCATGCTTGTTTCAGGTATGAATCTGAGACTGAACCTGAATAGGATGAGGATACTCGACCCATTAGAAGATCCAAAAGGCAAAGGAAGTACATTATTGATTATGATGAGGATGGGTACTTAGATGAAGTTGAGGATGCAACATTTATGCCTGATCAGTATCAAGAAGCTAAGGATAAGAACAACAATGTAGTACCCTAGATTTATTTTTATGTCTCTAAGATACATATATACATAGAATACTAGCCTTAGGAATAATGTTGGATGTGTGCCAACAGTGATAGAGAAGTTTTATAGAATTATTGTTTTAGGAAAATATAAACACTATGACTTTCTTTTTATTAAATACCCTTTACGGAAGAATAAAAGTTATCATTTAGTTTATCTGAGTGAGTAAGAATATATTCTGGGCACGTGATGGGAATATTTTTATTATTTAAATTTTCATTATGTGATCATATTTTTACTTGCTCATTTCTACTTTCATGTTGATATAAATATATTTTACATGAACGATTATGTGTTTATTAGAGAACATTTCATGTTGAAACTAGTGAAGTTGTTTGTTGATGCAATCTTTAATGACCAAATCAAATGTTGCCTTATTAGATGGACATATAAGTTATACTGGAACCTAAGTAGAGTTATATTACTTTTAGGTCCCGGAGTAGAATGGCTAACAATACCGATCTAGCTGCTGCTATTCGCCTCTTGGCGGAGAAATTGACTCAGGAAAAGGTTGAGCGTCTTGAGACTGCTGAAGAAATGTTCGAAAGATTAGCCAAAGTTAAACCACCCTACTTTAAGGGGAAATCTGACCCAACCTTCTTAGAGAATTGGATTAGGGAGTTCGAAAAGCTATTTGAGGTAGTGAAATGCCCTGGTGAGATGAGGGTAGGTCAAGCTGTGTTATACCTGAAGGATGAGGCTGACCTATGGTGGAGGGAAAATGGTGCTGGACTGAGTACTACTGAAGGATTTAATTGGGAAGCATTTGTGATTGTCTTGAGAGCGAGGGTAGTTTTACCCTGCCTTTATGAGGAAGCAAAAAGCCCAAGTTCATAGCCCTGTCTAGATTTGCACCTGAGGTTGTAGCCACTGAGGAACTTAAGGCTCAGAGGTTTGAGCAAGGTTTAACTGATGAAATTCAATTAGGATTAGGAGGTGAGACCTTTACATCCTTAAATGTGGTGTATGGGAGAGCTTCTCATATTTATGGTTTGCAGACAAGGAGAGACAAGAAAAATGGGGTAATAGGCGAAAAGAGGAAGGATGTTAATGCTAGGGAAACCAAGGGAATTTAAAAAAAAACCGAAATGGTAATGGAAACTTCCAAGGGAGAAACAACTAGGATAACCATAGTCAGGGTAGACCTGATAGAGTTTACCATTGCAAAAAGTATGACAAAAATCATCCTGGGAAAGACTGTAAGGGGGAATTAGTGACTTGCAACTACTGCCAGAAGAAGGGTCATAGGGAGTATGAGTGTTTTGCCAAGCATGGTAAGGATCAGAAGAGTCAAGGGAATGGTAACCAGGTTAGGTCAGGGTCCAACCAGTCAGGGAACCAGGGTCCTAAGCCTGGAGGTCAGCAGAATGATCAGGGAAACTATAGTAAGCTTGCAAATGAGAACCCCAATCAGAATAAGCCTGCGGGAAAGATGTATGTGATGAGCCGAAAGGAAGCTAAGAAATCTGCCAACGTAGTTTCCGGTAATTTTTCTATTAACTCAGTTCTTGTTAAAATATTGTTTGATTCAGGGGCAACTTATTCTTTTATATCGTCATTTGTCATAAAAAGTCTGGGGTCAGTAGACTTTGAAGTAATTGACTTGTCTATTAGCATTCCTACTGGGGAAATCATAAGGTGTACTAAGTTGTTTAAAAACCTGCCTTTAAAGATAGGAGGTTGTGTCTTTCCGTCTGATCTAATAGAATTCGATCTAGGAGACATGGATGTGATTCTTGGAATGAACTGGTTGAGTCTTTACAAGGCTAATATCGATTGTGAGATTCAAAAGGTAGTGTTGAGAAACTCTTTGGGAAAGTTGACCTTCTACAGACGTTTTGGGAAACCTAAGAAGTTTGGAGTTATCTCTGCTGTGCAAGTGAGGAAATTGATGAGAAAGGGGTGTGAGCTATTTTTCTGTAGTGTGCAGGATGTGAGTAAGGAAGATGAGTTAAGACTTGAGGATGTCCCAATAGTGAACGAGTTTATGGACGTGTTTCCAAGTGAGATTTCAGGTATGTCACCTGCTAGAGCTGTTGAGTTCACTATAGACTTAGCACATGGAACTGCACCTATATATATCTAAGGCACCCTATAGAATGGCACCTGCTGAGACGAGTGAATTGAAAGTACAATTGCAAGAGCTCTTAGATAAAGGTTATATTAGGCCTAGTGCATCATCTTGGGGAGCTCCTGTGTTGTTCGTGAAGAAAAAAGATGGAAGTATGAGGTTATGTATTGACTATAGAGAGTTGAACAATGTAACCATCAAAAACAAATATCCCTTGCCTAGAATAGATGACCTATTCGACCAATTACATGGAGCGAGTGTGTTCTCAAAGATTGACTTACATTCAGGATATCATCAATTGAGGGTAGCCGATAAGGATGTACCTAAGACTGCCTTTAGAACGCATTATGGTCACTATATATGAGTTCACTGTAATGCCATTTGGGTTAACCAATGCTCCTACTATATTTATGGATTTAATGAATAGGATCTATCTTTCATGAATTTCTGGACAAATTTGTAGTGGTTTTATTGATGACATTCTAATATACTCGAGGAATGAAGCTGAGCATGATGAGCACTTGAGGATTATTTTGGAGACATTGAGGAAAAACCAATTATATGCCAAGTTCTCTAAGTGTGAGTTCCGTTTGGAGATAGTAGCATTTTTGGGACATTTTTGGGGCATTTATGTTCTTTTTTTTATATTGTTACACTTTCCTTTTTAAACAACTTCTATTTAATTGTTATATCATATTTACTCACTTTTCTACCTCATTTGGTTCAACCACCCGTTTTTTATTGACCTACACTTTCTCTCTCTCCTCCGATACTTTAATGTTTATTTTATATTTACCAAAACAAAATCAACTTTCGATGCACTTTCGTAATACTTTTTGGTGGCTTCCCTAAGGTAGAGGTGGGCATGTGCCGGGACAACATGCGGGCCGGCCCGGCCCGTTGTCCGCTACGTGGGCCGCGGTCCTGTCACGGTCAAGAAATTTTATTTTCGGTCCGCACCGGCACGAGCCTGTGTGGGCCGGCCCGCGGGCCAAACGCTCCTTTCCTTTGTTTTTTACCCTAAAACTGTCAAAAATATAACATAAAACATGGGCCGTCCCGCGGGAAGCACGAGCCCGGCCCGCGGGCCTGAGCCGGGTCGTGGACAATTTTTAAAAATTTCAAGCTCGGCCCGCCACTCATGGGCTTGGGCCTGGCCCCGCCCGCCATTTACTCAAGCCCGCGGGACGAGCCCGTTAACAGGCCCGGCCCATGCCCACCTCTACCCTAAGGTTATCCCCCAATATCAATTGTAACAATTAGAGACAAACGAAGGAAGTACTACTAGTTAGACATCATCTCACAAGTACCATACCATCAAACTTTAAGGTACAAAAACAACAATTTATTATGCCCATTGAGCATATTTTTTGTAAAGCTATTAGCTAGGGTGGTAAATTATCTAAAAAATAGGCCATTCCAATCTACTACCTTGTTAGATTTCACATTTGATACTCAGCCTAAGTTAAATCACTTTATTCTTCTTGATTTGTAAGGTTTATCCTTTAAAAAAAGGTGTCTTAACAATATGCTGCTTTAGAGTTCATTTATAAAATTAGTGAAAGCTAGAGACTTTTTAGAAAGCCAATAATAATTTTGCATATACATACACACAACATTAACATACTTGAAATTATTTTTAATTTACTTTATATAGCTTTTAGATCTCTAGATCAAAAACTTATTATAACTTTTAGAAACTAATTTAAATTTAGCCTTTTGCTTATCAAAATTCGTTTTTTTTTTCTAAAATAAGTTATAATAAGTTGAATAAAGCACTATACATAAGTCTTAAAAATATGTCTTTTAAAAGGGAACACATTTAGAAAGAGATACATCTTACAGAAACCATTAGTAAACCTTCCTTAACAAATAGAGTTTCTAGGAGAAATCCAGACAAGGTCACTATATGTCCTGGAACTAGGTGCATTATGACTCATGAGTAAAGCAGCACCCCCATACATAGAAATTTACAAGGTAAAATTAGAAACTTCACCACTATCAATGAGCCACATGTCGAAGGAAAAAGACCAGTCAAAATTGATGCCAGCATAAGGATTTTATACCCTAATAAAATCCATTGAAATGGCTACTATTTCTTCCTTCACAGAACAATATATAACTATTACTATAATAATAAATTAATAATGCACATCACATATATCTTCATTGGTAGACATGTTCACATATAGTACATATATATTGTATATATATAAAATGTCATATGCTTTTTATTCTCTTAGCTTTGTGCATACAGGCATGCTTTAACACAAAAAAGAGCTAAAAAATTCTCTATGAAAAGGAGTTATTTCGACATCTTTCTTCCAGAAAAAGCTCAGCAAAACCAACGAGATCAAGTACAAATTAAATGGTAGAATTGTTCAATTCAAAGATGATATTTTTGGAGAAACGGTGGTCCCCTTTGAAGAAACCCTAGGTATAGCACTTAATTAAAAACCCTAATCTTAATTTTTGGCATATAATATATACTCCCTCCAGTCTTTATTAGTTTACGCGTATTTCTTTTTGTAATGTCCCTTATTAGTTTACCCCTTTCTTTTGTTTCTATTTTTGGAATGAGACCACTAACTTTTCATCACACATCAACTTTAATATAAAATAATAGTTTCTTTTTCTTTTTATGACCCACAACATTATTTCTTCTAAAACTCTGTGTAAAAGAAAGGGGTAAACTAATAAAGACGGGAGGAAGTATTTTTTTAGTTTATTACTATAATATACATTTTTTAGTTTATTAATACAATATTATTAATATGATAATAGTAAAAGAATATTCCGTTGTCAGCTTTGCAATTACAGAAGATGGGCAATAATTTCTTAAGGGTGAAAAATGGGAACATTTTGCTGATATAATGGGTTAAACTTTCGCAGTAAATCATGGTTTCTTAAGTTGATGAAATAATGGTCCCAGTTTCCTTTTTGCTTAGGACTAATACTTAAGGCTCCCTTGTTAGGAGCACTAATTACTTTTGATTAACTTTGATTTGATTAAAATCTTGGCAGATCACATGGATGACGATGAGGACCACAAAGGAATCCCCAGGCTATAAGGCTGCTTGGAGTGTACTTCCAACATGTAAATTAATTAGTTTAACTAATGGTATGATTAGAAATAAATCCCTATTAGGAAAGCTCTTATTAATTGGTCGTCTTCATGAAAGATTATGCATAGAATTTTAAGATGTTCACAATAAACTTTCTATTTTGAATGTCCGACTTATGCTAAATAGCTAATCGCTAGTTAACTAAGAACTAGTCTTTTGGGGAAATTAAGTAATTTTAGTGTGCTTCAAAACCACAAAAGATCGATAGACCCCCTTGCAGAAGGCTGCATCAGACAGTGATGTGAAAGACAAGGGTTTTCAAAAGTGTTAGATCTACTCAACGATCGTGGTTTTATCATATTAGAATTGTATTTATTTCATTTGATATGTATTTTTTTTAGTTTTGACTTCTATTGTAGATGTCGTATGACTTTGAATCAATGAATTAATGTTACTTTCAAAAAAAAGAAGTAATTTTAGTTATTATGCCCATTTCATCTAACAACTAAAACAACTAGTATAATAACTCCCAACTATATACAACAATATTACTTTTAGCGAACAACCCTAAGGGCCTATATATTCTCCCCAACTTATTTTCAGTTCAGTTCAATTCAGTTCAATCCAGTTCAGTTCAGTTTATCTCAATTCAGTTCAATTTAGCTTTAGACAATGCTTTTACTCTCAATTATCACTATTCATTTCAATTCAGCTGTTATATAACCGAAAAGAACATGCCCTAAAAGTATAAGGGTTCGAATTTGTCAAATTATCTTGCTATAAATTGCTTTTTCTAGGCTTTAACTCTTTGTTTGTTGAAATTCAAGTACTCTAACCTTTTTCTACGTTTTCAAATAAGCCTATTGTTTTATAAGGATCTCAATTTTACCCCCAACATTATCTATTCCTTGATAAATATCATTGGAGAAGTGTTCTATGCATTCCAATCACAGTGTAGGGGTTGACAACAAAATTCACATATTATATCAACATGTGCACTTCTTCATAAATATCCTTACACCGCTTAATACTACTTTTAAAGATATGTAACGAATATTATGGTAATGAAATTTATGAACAAAAAGAAATATTTGGAGTTCAAAACTATAATAATAGACAATATTTACAAAATTACACATAGCTTTAGGACCATAATTACCACATACCTAAGTACCCAACAATAGTTATTATTGCATATAAAACGGGCCTCTACTTGAAAAGTTGTTATGAAGCTAGGAGTAATAAGCATATAAAAACCAAGCCACTAGGTTATGGCAAGATTTTATAAGTACATACCATAAATACCAATTTTGGAGGTATCTTTAAATTACAAACTTTTTTTTAATCTATGAATATATATAGTGTTATATATTGGATCTATCCTTTCTATATAGATCTCAATTCGAAGTTGATCAACTCAACATGTCAAAAGAAGCCAGATGTGTCATGCTCTAAATTACTATAGCAGTCTGATGGGTGGAAGGGAGAGGGAGAAGAGAGATAAATGACAATTTAGACAAATAAAAAGAAATAGTTGATATGTGAAATAAAAATGGATCACCTGATACTAATATCAAATTGATATCTACAAGCTAGGTGTTGTTCTAGTATGAATACTAAATCACCTACAAGAGGGGGGTGAATTGTAGTTGAGGGAAAATTTTCGAATTTAAAATGCGGAATGAATGTAACTTAAAAACTTAAGAGAAAAGACACACAAGAATTTTACAAGGAAAAACTCCTAGGCTCAGTTTGAAGAAAAACCTTGACCCTAAGGGATTTTAACTCAAACTTTCTTTACTATAATAGGCCAAAAGAATCTACCTTTACAACCTACTAGGGACCTTCTCAGTTCCTCTAGGAACTTATTTCCCGTCACTCAATTCCCCATGAACTGATGACACTCACTTTGACTTCACTCGAAGTCTTCTCTTTTCTCCCTTTTCTCTCTTTTATCTCAAGGATATTCTCAGAGTTTTCTCTCCCAAACACTTAGAGTATTACAAGGAAATATAGAAGAATAATATAGATAGATAAACTTTCTCAAAATACTCTTTTTCTTCGAATAATTTCTATCTTTTATAGCTGGTCCACTTCTTCTTCTCTTGCGCTTATAAAGCTCCACTTCCTCCATGATGCGCACTTGTAATAGAGGGAAGATCATGGCGCAATTTTCGCTCCACTTGTTCCACCATTTTTGCAATAGCTATCAACTTCCACCACTATCCGTTAATAGTGTGGGAGTGCAGCGAGATTATTGAGGAGCTCTCAGCAGCTTGTTTCTCATACATAGCAACCGATTAAGGAAGTTAATTATAGAACAATAAGGAGGTAGCTCCTTTTTTATGCATTATTTGCTCCAACGGATTTATTTGAGTAATATCCTTATCCCACATTGCTTCAACTGTTCATACAACAACAATAACAACAATATCTAATAACTTTAAGAATTTTTGAAACAAAGATTTTAAGTTAATAGATCTTTAAACATACCTTATAACAAAACTCAAAGTGTATTAGAAATAATATCTTGACGTAGATTATAAAAATCCTTCTCCACAAGATATAGTCAATAAACATTGCATTATTTTTGGTGTTCAAAAATTTTCTAAAATAAAAACATATTAATACCTAAGTATTTGGCATCATCAAAACATGGAATACAACACTGTGGTTTTTTTAGAAAGTATAAGACAACACTCCAAATAATCCTCCCTTTTCTCTCTTTATGAGAGTTATCTTCACAATTTTTGGGTCCGTTCTTTCCTTTAGTCATGAGTGATTGGGGTATGACTTTGTTAATTAATTATCTTCTCTTATGGAAGATTAGAATTTGGTAATTGCAGTTCACTTAGAAAATTAATTTATTTGATTGGTCGTTTGACAAGGAATGAATATCTAGGGTTTTATATAATCGATGTAAGTATATAGAGGACCACATAAGTATTTTCATCCAGTCGAGTTTGCATCAGGGGACCTTAAGCTAACTCACAAATTGTATCGCTTCAGATGAAGTTTTTCCTATTAAGGCTATTGTTGGTTGAATTTGCAATGTAATTAGTTTTAAGTATTATCTATTCGTGTTGAAATTTTAAATTTCTAAAAAAATATTTGTACGTCCTGTCTGACTTTCTATTATCAATGAAATCCTCATCATTGTGTTTAAAAAAAAAACCAGTTGCATCTGTAGGACAGTAAGACAAATTTTGAGATTTATATATAAAGTAAGATTAGGTGGTTTTCCGAAAAGAAAAAGTATAAATATAGCTAAGTTATGAATTATCTGGGGTTGTTTGTGCTCGAAAGCCCAACAATTAGCAACAAGTATACCCAAACTTTTGAATAAGATAGGTATACAGTAAATTATTGTAAGATAGGGGGTAATTTATATACAAATGACACTTTTAAGGTAAAAACTTCCATGTCATATGTAGATTATTTTTAGCTTAAAACAGCTTAATTTATTTATATAAAATTGACTCATGCATTAAGATTAGAAGTTACCCTATGTTTTAAAGTGACTCTTTTAATTTGAAAAATGACCTATTTTTGACATAAAAGTGATCCTTTATGAATAAAAGTAATCGTTTTTATAATAAATCTACTGTACACCCGGTGCACATATACTAATCGACAAGTATATGAGAGATAAAAATAAAGTCTAAGTATGAAATGAAAACATATTTTTTTCTAACTAGAGTTGGTTGATGTAATCATCAGTTTTTAATATTTGATTTTGATATTTTACAATTATATAAGATTGATAGAGTATAGATCTATTCCTGGGATTTCAACCCATCAGCTTAAGCTGATGGGTTGAAATCCCAGGAATAGATCTATACTCTATCAAAGATCAATTGTATAATGAGCTTAAAGTTATTTAGACTGTAATAATTATATATAAAATCAACAACGAATATTTATGGTTTTCATATAATTCCTTTTTTTTTCTTAAAAAACTCTAAGTTAGAAAAATTCAAAAACAAAATCGACCGAGCCAAAGTATGTCCACTAAACGAAAACCATTTTTTTTGGTTCTCTTTATAACCCTTTTTTCAGAAGCTTATATATAGAGAGAGATACCAAAATGATAAAATTAGACTTAGGAATTATTCGTCGACATAATTAAAAACCAAAAAACCAACACTTATGATCAATATCCCTTGACTACTGGCTTAAGTGCACCAAGAACAATTTAAGAGAGTGTTTGGCATAATTTTTGAGGTAGGTTTTAAGTAGCTTTTAGGTAACATTTACCTTTTGAAAATTATTTTAGCTTTCGTCAAAATAACTTTTGGAAGTAGCTTTAGCTTTTGATTAACTTTTGCCATAAAATTAAGATTATTAGCTTTTGATACCATTTTTACACATTAAGTGGTTGTTTGGTATACAGTAAAATATGTAGGTAATAGAAATTCTCATGATTTCAAATTTGGTTAGTTGTTTGGTTGACAGGGAGTGGGAAAAATGAGAGCAATAAAAATTCATGGAAATTTGAAATTCCCACAAAATGTAGGAATTTATTTACCTATGCTTCCCTTGGTCGTTCACAATTTCTACCTAAATTCCTATGAATTACAACGACTTTCCTTATGACTACCAAATAATTTAGACTAATTCCTAAGAATTTCATAAAATAACTAATTTCCTACAAATTAAAAAATACTATATAAATATAATTTCCATTGCAACCAAACAAGCACTAAAATTTTATCAACAACTATTATTAATAAATACAGCTACAAGTTAACATACAACTTTTTCCACTGTTCCACAACTAACCGCTACTTTTGCCGAACATTTATATATATATATATATATTATTATTATATATATATATATATATATATATATTTATAATATATATATACTGAAAAATATCACAAATGCAAAGTCCTTTTTTTATTTTGGAAGGGAATGCAAGTGTTTTATTATTGAAGCAGACACTAGTTTTTGTAGGGTACTCCACACCACACTGTTTCAGCACATGTCGAATACCCAATGGCTAAATAATAATTACACTACTATAAATATATATATCACTTTCCTTGGCATTTGGCATAGGCAAAATGGTGGATATCACTTCAGTGCTAGCCTCCAACAAACCTAGCTATGAATCTATGTATGATAGCTCATGGAGAAAGAAGATGGCTTCAGCTTTAGGTCAAGCATATAATTTTAGCTTTGGCAAGTAAAGATCCTACCAATGATAGTAGATCAAGCATATAATTTTAGCTTTGGCAAGTAAAGATCCTACCAATGATAGTAGATCAAGCATATAATTTTAGCTTTCGCAAGTAAAAGATGATTTGCTACTATGCATCCTCAAGTAATTGCATAAATATATATGATAAATGCGTGCAAACTGCATGTATACATTAAACTCTTACATGATTAATGATCCAATTAACCAAGTATGTCTTGGCCTAGTGGTTAAGATTGAGGTGCTGTAAACGATAGGTCACAGGTTCAAATCTCTCCTCCCCTTATTTGTACTTTATACTACCTTTGTGGCTCATATGGATAAAAAAAAAAATGATTGAATTAGCTAGATAATAACTTGTAAGTTAAATAAGCAAGTTCACAATGATATTAAACAGATAGAGGTAAATTCTAGCATAGGAAGTAGTACGATTTTTTGTGAAAAAATTAATGAGATAAATCAAATTTAATTTGTTGATTATTTAAAAGGTCAATTAATTAACAGATTACATTAGTGGGCACTTCTAGCCTTCACATATTCAACCTTTGTGTTTTTTTAAGATGCAATATTTAATTATTTTAATCCACCCACCAAAAATGTAAATGTTGCGTCTAAAAAACAGAGGAAGTATATAGATGTCATAGGCAGCATAATCCTGATACTAATGGAGGATCCAAGAATTTGGAAATGGGTTTACAAATATAAGATGAAAGAGATAGAATTATACTTCTTCCACTCTGAAAAAAATGAACGGTTCTCAAAAAGCTCTCACATAAAAGATTATATTTATTTTAGAAGTTATGAATATAAAAACCAATAATAGAGTCATTCTAGCTCAATCAACAATTTGAATTGTGAACCAATTTAATACTAGAGGGATGAATTATTTTTACCACATACTAAGTACTAAATCAATTAAAACAATAACAAAAACAACTACTAGACCTTTTTGTCTTCTTTTTTTTTTTTTTTTGGGGGGGGGGGGGGGGGGAGAGAGCCCAGATGTTTGGAATTTTAGTAGCTACAGCTATACTGGTGAAGTATGAATTATATATGAGCTTGTAAAAATCTTGGAAGATCTCCAGTAGTTCATATAAAGCATCAAACATGTTTATATATTAGATAAAAAGCTACATTAATAAGTTATAGGTAAAAATGAATCCAATTTTAGTTTGAACTAAATATAATAAATATAGGGTTTTGATATAGATTTAGTATTCTACATAACATGTAGTTTTGAAGAACTAAATTCATTCAGATTGTGTGCTACTGATTTATGAGAACAGTCTATATACTACACATTCAGAAGTAAATAGATCTACGAGCGAGTGATATATATACAATTAGTATTATTAAGAAAAACTCTTGAAGCAAGAGTTTTTGCAGAGCTAACTAGATTTGAATGTGTTTACTGGTAGATATTACTAAACTGATATTACTAAACTCGAAATCGCGATTCGAGCAGTGCTAATTGTGTTTACTGATAGAGATTACATCTATAAATCCTCCATCATTTATCATATATAGTAGTGTAATACACATTTCCTATTCTCAACATTTTATAAACAAAATTCCAAAATCTAGTTCTTTTAATCATTTCATATAGGTTACACCATGTAATTTGAAAAAAAAAAATACACCAAAATCTAGTTCTTTTAATCATTTCATGTACTAATAATCAGGAAAACAAAAAAAAAGAACTAAAGAGAATTAGTATGCTGGTAGTTTGTTTACCTTACTTATTTCGCAATTAAGAAGTGGGTTTAACTTAACCCTTAGGATCTATGATTCTAAATTCCAATGGAAAAGCTGAAGTATTAGTTTGATCAAGAAGCTGCTGCTGCTGATGTTGATCTTGATCATCTGATCTGTCTCTGGTAAACTTTGTTGCATCTTCATGATATCTATGATCTTCAGTACTACTGCTACTAATTCCACCACACATTAAACCTTCTTCTGCTTTACCTTGACAAGCTTTCTCCCTTTCAAACTCCCTATACTTGTGTAAGTATTGAGTTATAGCCTCACCAAAGTTGTCAAACCCTAGAGTGCTTAGAGCCCAACAAATGTCGTCTCCATTTACCGTCTTCCGGTTCTCCTTGTGACACTTGTCGGACGCCTCGCCGGTCACAAAGCTTATGAACTCTGTCACACACTCTTGCATTGTTTCCTTAGCTCCTTTGGAGATCTTGGCTGTTGGGGGTAGTATTTGCTTCATGATTCTACCTACGTTTGCTATTGGTAGAAGTCTATCTCCTTCATCTACCATCTTAATTTTGACTAGATCTTGATAGATCGATCCACCAATCGATGTTTTAAGATGGGTTAATTCGTCTCTTTATAGTTGTATCACTGTATGAGCTCTATCTACAACTGGACTCATTATATTTATATAAATAGATACATATATTATAATGAATAATATGGAATATAGAATGATTGTACACGTCATACATCCATATTGATGGATAATAAAAAATTTAAGGTGGGCCATAAAGTTATAAAAAACCTTTTCAGCGTATAAATTCCTTGGAAAAACAAATAGGCAAAAAAGTAAAAGGGTGTAAAAAGGAAAAACGAACAACGCGAAAGCTCGAACCTGAAAAATGAGGTAGTAGTCAATTACACTTGTAAGAAGTACATACTTGCTCAGTTCTCAACTTGAAAGATCATTGTAACTTTACTTGAAACAACTATATAACTCTTAACACAAGCTCAAAAAGTATCATATTGGTGATGATGAATAGATAAAAAGAAGCCAAAATAAACTATGTGATTCTTTGTAAATAATAAGGTGAGAAGCAGTATCCCTAATTTGAATGAAAGAAGAAAAAAAAGATATGATTTCCTCTGGGCATTATATATGCACTCTCAACTTAGCTTAGGATAAAATGGACTATACATGACATTTTTAGGGTTTTCTCTATATATATGAAATAAACCCTACCCACAAAAAATAAAGAGAAATTCTAAATCAATACTCTTAATTAATTTATACATAACTAAAAAAACTACTTAATTAACAATAAAAAGAGATTTAATTGGCTAATAGAAAAGCCAATTTCCGACATTTGTACTGCACAAAATGCTTATCCACCATTGCGCAAAAATGGTCCCCCCCACCCCCTTCAAATCATCTTCTCAATTTGCATGAAAAAATGCTTCCATTTGACAGAAATTTGAGCTTATATTATTATTATATTATAAGACAGTACTCAAATGAACGGTCGACATTTGTCCAAGTATGCATGTTTAGTATTAAATGGTAAGTATAAGTTATAACAAAAAGACTACAAACCACACCTAAAAAGTCACTTAAGTGGGAAGCCCTAGTGTCTGATTACCTTACATTAGTGTTAATTAAGCTTAATGAATAGTGGTTTTTGTCACTTAATTTGGGGGCAAAGCATTTCCTTTTTTGAAGTTTAAGTTGTACTAAAGTTTGTTTTTGGGTCCCTTAAACTTCTAGTTGATTCTACTATTAGTACTAATCTCAGTGCTAATCTTTGTGCAACCAATGGTGTTCATACGCATGGTTTTATGTGCAGTTCCTTTCATGCTATACATGGGATTTATGTCAAAAACTTTAATATATATAATTTTACTCATCATAGCTCTAGATTTTTATAGCTACTAAAAGAGAGTTTTGTTCATGTTAACTGCTTCAATAATGAGATGAGATGCTTTTCACAAAAAAATAGAGGGGGTGTTGAGATCATGAGACACTTCTGAAATGGTTATATATGACGATTGTTAGTAGGGCATAAATTATCCTTTGTTTTGTTTTGTTTTGTTTCTGGAGGTGATCTACTAGAAAGTACTCTTTTTTTTTTTTTACAAGGTATCGTATAATTTTTGGAAATTTGCTTTGACTACTAATATATTTATTATAATATATTTTTTTGTATAAAATAAAAGGTATATATACCAATATATGTTGCTTGCTTGCCTCATAGTTAATAATAAATGATATTAATGATAATAATGCATTTATTAATAATTAAACTGTGAACAAAATCTCATTTAATATCTATTATATAAGCCAAGGGAGGAGGTGTGGTGTCCCCATTTAAAATAACCAAAATACCCTCTAATAAATTAAATTAACGTTTTTTTATAAGAAATTTAAAAATGAGAATCAATGCAACTTGCCATATGGAATAGGTCAAAAAATAGAATATGCAATCACCATTAATAACTTGACTAGATTACACAATCAATTCACGAAATTAATTAGAATCTTCAATTTAAAAAAAGTTAGTGACATATACTGACAATATAATACTTCGTATTTACAAAGTTCAAACAATATGGTTTATTAACATTTACAATCGTGAAAGAACCATACTAAAGCCGCTGGCAAAGAATTATTAAATCTCGACCAAATTATTCTAACAGTTATAAATCGGTCACCTTTAGTTCAAAAAGATAATAACATCTACAAAAAAACCTCAATAATTTAAATCACTACCAAAATAATTTTAGATTAAAAAAATGTATGCCTATACGTACATAAGATTGTCGACGCACGCATCGCGTGCATATACGGCTAGTATTTGAAATAATGTTTGTCCATCAACAAATACGTACGTAATACCTCATCTTCTTCATGAATTTTCATTTCCATCCATTAGATCACCATGTATGACTTGTTTATACTTAAAAGATGGTACTCAGAGGTAATAAAAACTTATCAAAAAAATGATCATGTTGGTGATTTTTATCTCGTTTGCTTTATAGAGGATCGGGCATAAAGTAGATGTTGTGATCAATTTTATATGATATATGTAGCATAACATGTGCTATTGAGAACACATTAGATAAACAAAGATAATAATCTATATATATATAAAGCAAAGTTAAAATTGCCTATGTGTCAGGCTATTACTCATTTCGCCACATGTCATCACTATACTTATTCTCATTTTTTTTAGTGCCAGTGTAAAATGGATCAATTACAATCTTATAAATTTGGTAAGTTTAATCAGCAAATGGAATTGCTTTACAATCATATTAGTTCGTTATAATTCCGGCACAGTTGCTAACTAATAATAAAAATGTTAATATTGAATACTTCAAAATGTTAATATGATATAACTTACCATTTTACATTACCATTTATGTAACTTACCCGTAGTCGTAGATTTTGATTTATAATGTAGACAATTTATTTTGGAGTTGCGGGATTGATAATTTTCACAACTTTTTATATTGCTTAATTATTACTCCAGTAGAGTACATTATTATTAGATATTATTGTAGTATACAATAATTATCTTTACGTGTCATTTGTCTAATTAATAATGTAGGGGTAGAATAAGTTCGAGTTGGATTAATTTCAAGTTCACCTGATTTCTATTTCGGGTCACTTACCCCTAATCCAAACTTGACTTGATTCTGATTTCAGGTCGAAAATTAGAATTTGAACCGACCTTTTCGATTTCAGGTTGACCCGAAACCAACCCAAAATGACCTGATTTTAAATTTAATCATTGCAATAATTCAACATATTGAGTGAGTCTTGAATTCAAATGCCAACTTAATCAAATTTAGAATATTCAAGAAACGAGTTTGGTCTAATACAAGTTAGATAAACATAGGTTGGCTGCCTTGAATTTGACCCCATTCAAAGTCAGATTATTCGATTGTTTTGAGGTTCAAAAATTCAACCTGAACCTAACCCATTATTTTTTCTGGTCGGGTTGGGCTGACCCATCTTTTTTTTCAGGTTGAAAATTTTAACCCAAATCCGAAATTTTCAGGTTAGATTCAATCGGGTTATCATATTGGATCAGCTTTAATTTTGACAGCCCTAATGAAAAGATTATATCATGAAATATAAATTTACAATTTATAATCTTTCAATTTTAAATGTAGTCATTCCAATAATTTTGGAATTAAAAAAACTATTTGAGAACTAAAAAAAATCCATGTGCATTATGCACGGGTCCAGATAATCTTAATATAAATTATTTCTCAAATAGTCAAGATGTAAATTATTTCGCAAGTCAATAGTAACAAATTTTAAAAGCCATCTAATCTTTTATTTCTCATTTATATCTTTCTTAAATTATTTCAATATTTAGTTGTGTATGATCACTTCATGATTCTAATGTAAATATCACAAAAATTAATTTCTAAATTGAAATATTTTGGGTTTTCATATTTTTTCTTAGATATATGTTATTAATATTAATTATCAGCACATATTTTGCTGACCCGCAAATGAAAACCATGCTATCTAGGGGAATATATTTTTTTTTTAATATGTAACAATATTGATATAAACAATTAGATTCATTGTAAGAAAATTTATGTGAGCTTAAAGCAAGTTTGACCACTAAATGTTACTAAAGTTAATTAAATTAACCTAAGCAATGTATGTGCTTTAACTTAGTACCATTTAATCATTTATATGGATAATAATAAAATAATACTGATTATTATAGATAATTTATATTTCAGTATAGTGCATCGCACGGGTTGTAAGCCAATTTTAGACTATTCTAATACAATATATATCATTTTAGATAACAAGCCCATTTAGTTATTTGTTTAAGGTTAAACCCATTTTAATTTATACGATTCTCATTACAAGATCATAATATCGTGTAGGATATTTCTATATTCATTTCTTAGGTATATATTAGAAGAAAAATTTATACATTACAATATATATTTCATTTATATATTACAATATACATGAAATTTTTTGTATAATAATAATTATGATTAAATGGGTTAACGGGGTTTAGGGGTCGAGTATTTCAACCTGTTTATTAAATGTTTAGTAAACCCAACGCAAATCCAACCAAACCTGAACTGATTGCCAGCCCAACTTGGTTGCCTACTCTACTTTTATGTTTATACTATTTCATTACATATTTATATAAATATATACACATGATTTCAAGGGACGTATTATATAATTTTAAATATATATTGTCATATCAAGAGTTATTAGCAAAAAGGGTTTGAAAGACATTAATAACTGATATTTCTATATTCATTTCTTAGGTATATATTAGAAGAAAAATTTATACATTACAATATATATTTCATTTATATATTACAATATACATGAAATTTATTGTCTATTTGATAAGATGAGTTACATGTTATTTTTTTAATAAATAAATTGAAAAATGTATTTTCTCTTTAATTTTTTTGTTAATTTACATTTACTATACAGGTAAATTATAATGTCACTACTTTATGTAGGGTTTGCAAAAGCTAACTCAATACGAAATACGACCGAACCTAACCCAAAATAAGCAGGTTAGGGTTGGAACTTTGACCGATTTTCTAACCCATTGATTAAACAGGTAGGTTAGGTTGACATTTTCGACTCGAAATTGACATGCTTTGACTTTATTAACTTACATATATGTAGAAAATTCTCGAAAATATATTGATAAATCTAAAATTTGGTTAAAAAATAAATATTGCTAAAATTGGTCACAATTATTATAAGAAATATTAAACATGCTAACTTTCAACAGTGAACTCTCTCATATATACTTTTAAGAAAATAATTAATTTTTTTATAATATAATTATGATTAAATGGGTTAACGGGTAATTCGTTATCAAATAGGTCGGGTCAGGGTTGAGTATTTCAACCTGTTTATTAAATGTGTAGTAAACCCGAAAGCAAATCCAACCAAACTTGAACTGATTGCCAGCCCAACTTGCTGGTTGCCTGCTCTACTTTTATGTTTATACTATTTCATTACATATTTATATAAATATAGATACACCATGATTTCAAGGGACGTATTATATAATTTTAAATATATATGTCATATCAAGAGTTATTAGCAAAAAGGGTTTGAAAAACATTAATAGCTGATAAAGAACGTGAAAACTCAAATGTTACCACAAATGTATAGTACAAAGACGTGGTTCAAAATGTTTTTAAAATACTCTTATTATTATTGTCATTTAATAATTCATTTGTGATGTTCATTCACTTCGTTGAGATAAAAGGGTTTTTTCGTGTTTCCTCTTCAATAAATGCTACATGCAAACTTGCAGTGTTTTACCATGTATAACATAATATATACACATTCTTATTTGATATAAATCAAAAAAATAAACTTCCCGTGCATTTTTGCACGGGTGGAAAACTAGTTATACATTAATTAAAGGTTTTTTTTTTCTAACATATGCACTTGTTTTTATATATGTTTGCTCAGCAAAATTGATAGTATAATTCTCATAATTCATAAGTAAGAGGATGTATAAGGAGCACGATGGAATTATATATTACTCCCTCTGTCCCAAAATAGAATGCTCATTTTTTCACGTATGTTTGTCCCAAATAGATTTTTCCATTTTCTTATTTAAAACATTATTTTGCTTTCAATTTTATTTTGGGGGGGGGGGGGGTTGAGATCATGAGACACTTCTAAAATGGTTATATATGACGATTGTTAGTAGGGCATAAATTATCCTTTGTTTTGTTTTGTTTTGTGTTTTGTTTCTGGAGGTGATCTACTAGAACGTACTCATTTTTTTCTACAAGGTATTGTATAATTTTCCAAAATTTACTTTGACTACTAATATATTTATTATAATATATTTTTTGTGTAAAGTAAAAGGTATACATACCAACATATGTTGCTTGCTTGTCTCATAGTTAATAATAAATTATATTAATGATAATAATGCATTTATTAATAATTAAACTGTGAACAAAATCTCATTTAATATTTGAAATAATGTTTGTCCATCAACAAATATGTAATACCTCATCTTCTTCATGAATTTTCATTTCCATCCATTAGATCACCATGTATGACTTGCTTATACTTAAAAGGTGGTACTCAGAGGTAATAAAAACTTATCAAAAAAATGATCATGTTGGTGATTTTTATCTCGTTTGCTTAATAGAGGATCGGGCATAAAGTAGATGTTGTGATCAGTTTTATATGATATATGTAGCATAACATGTGCTATTGAGAACACATTAGATAAACAAAGATTATAATTATACATTAATTAAAGGTTTTTTTTTTTCTAACATATGCACTTGTTTTTATATATGTTTGCTCAGCAAAATTGATAGTATAATTCTCATAATTCATAAGTAAGAGGATGTATAAGGAGCACGATGGAATTATATATTACTCCCTCTGTCCCAAAATAGAATGCTCATTTTTTCATGTATGTTTGTCCTAAATAGATTTTCCATTTTCTTATTTGGTATAGGTCCACCAAATTAAAACATTATTTTGCTTTCGATTTTAAGAATATCTCCCACTTTTCCATATGGCCCACATTCTCTCTCCTTAATAAACAATTCATAAAAAATGTACCAACTTCTATATTTAATTATAATTTAATACAACTAAGGTCCTACACACGATTTCTTCATAATACTTGTGCCCAAAAGAAATGAACACTCTATTTAGGGACGGAAGGAGTAATTATGAAAATAGTGTCCTTAATTAACTATGTTATATTTTCAGCAAAAGTAAAAACAAATAGTTAAAATTTATGCACTTGGTGCATGCATAAGTTAGAAAAACCCTTATGAAGTTATGATATATATGAAGTATTAGAACATAAACATGATTTAGTTAGAAGATCAATCTTATTCCTTACCCGACCTTTCATTTGGGGGGGGGGGTAGGAACTTCTCAGCGGATATAGAGTGCTTAATGTTGTGAGTTCCTACTGAAGGAGTCGATTTACTGGCATGAAATCACATACCATGATTGCATAGTGTGAAGAAGAGTCATCCATGAACCTGAAGTTCTTACATGAACTCGAGGAGTTTTTGGTGCTTAACGGACAAATAATTGGAATTGTCACAACCTAGTCGAATCTATAATACCCCTCATGATTGATGTAAAGGAATTTAGCAGGCTACTCATTCCAACAAGATGCATCTTTCTTTTAGAGAGTTTATTTCTTTAGTTACTCCATAGTTAAGCGTGTTTGGCTGGGAGTAGTCCAAGGATCGATGACATACTAGGAAGTTTCTCAGGGTGCGCATGAGTGAGGACAAAATAATGAGCCGGAAGAACTTGTGTTGGTTATTGAGGACGACATTTGTTGGTCCTGGATGCGCATTGGTGACAATAGACTCGACTCCGGATGGGGTCGGGTGTTACAGAACCATTGATAGAAAAGGGAGTTAGCTAAATGAGTGCAATCAAGGTACTACGTGCTCTCGACTCCCGTATAATTGTAATTTTTCTCGGGTCAAAAAAGACACTCGAAATATCTTAAATTAAACGGGTTTTTATCACCATATACCCCTGATAATTTTTTTGTACCATATACTCTTTTAACTTTTGAAATTAACCATATACCTCCCCTCCAACTTTTGAAAAAATACATCCACTTACCCTTAATGACTAACGGAGTTAATCATTATTCCCTAATCTCCTTCTAACCCTAATTAACTAACCTAAATCTACTCCTACTCTTAATTCTAATCTAATACATTAACCTTAACCCTAACCCTAACCCTAACCCTAACCCTAACCACCTCTCCCCTACCCCTTACCCCCACCACCTCTTCCCCCGTTAACCCATATCCCCTTCCCCTGCTGTCGTGAACCTCCCTCCCCAACTGTTGTTGTGAACCACCTCCCCACCTGCAGTCGTGCACCCCCTACCCCCACGCCTCCGGCCGACAGTGGCAGAATGCACGAGTAACGCGCATCAGAGGGGACGAGAGAGTCTTGCATCCCCCTCTACACCCTAATCGAAGGTGGCGCAAATGACTCCAGAATGGCGCGAGCAACACAGCAGATAGGAGGAGAAAGTCGCGACAGGAGAGAGAAAGAGCGAGAGGGAAAAGAGGAGGTGTGCGAGCAATGTGGCACGCGCGGGTACACGGCTGGCAGAGGTAGGTGATGGGTGGTGTTTTTGCTGTCCAAAAGTTTCAAGCATGGTGGTGGTACGAGCAGTAGCTCGAGACAGGAGAGAGAGTGGAAAACAGGGTTAGCGGGGGAAGGAGAGGGGGTTAACAGGAGAAGGGAAAGGGGTGGTGGTGGTGAGGAGGGTGGTGGTGTAGCGGGGGAAGAGGATGGGGTGGTGGTTGTGACGGGGTGGTGGCGCAGTGGGGTAATGGGTGGGGGAGGGATGGTTAGGGTTAGGGTATTAGAGTAAGGTTAGAGTTAGGGTTTTGCTTAGGTTTAGGTTAGTTAATTAGGGTTAGAGGGAGGATTAGGGGTTAATGACTAACGGAAATCTAATACCGTTAGTCAAAAGGGTAAATTGATTTATTTTTTGAAAGGTGGGAGGGTATATGGTGAGTTTCAAAAGTTGAAAGGGTATATGGTGCACAAAAAAAAATTCAGGGATACATGGTGAAAAAACCGTAAATTAAATGAAGAAGATCGTCAACTTGCGCTGGGAAATTGAATAGATGGAACTTTATGGGCCCTTTCTGATCGAGATCATTGTAACCTGGAGCTTTAATTAAGAAGGAAATGAAAGAAAAAAAGCGAGAACTAACCATGAAAAAGGCATGTCTTTATGTATGTGAAAAGATGCCCCTCTCTAGTCAAATCCAAATCGGCATTCAAGTAAAGGGTACCAGTTCCCCTAACAACTAATCCATGGCCTTACAGGCTCGAGGGTCTTTTTCTTAACGTAAAGCTATATTCAACTTCGATTCTCTAAAAGAAGAGGGCTCACTGACCAGAAAAGTTAGAAAGCCTTGCCTTCGTACCGTCATCCAAATTCTCATAAATAAAGAGAGAATTTCGTATATAAGGAGATGAATTCTCTCCTTTCTAACTGAGTTCCGCACCCGGACTCAAACTAGACCTCGAGGAGAAGGTAGCCGAAAGAGCGCTTCTCCGAGAGACATAGTTCGAAATAGTGCATCCCATGCCTTTCCTGGTTGGAAAACCCAACCGGTGATTTCTGACAAGTCTTTCTTCATTTCTCGAGAGAGCGGAGCAGTCAAAGAATGAACCAAATGATTGTTCGAGAATGGCTATTCTTCACAATGGCTCCTTGTGATGCAGCGGAACCATGGCAATTAGGATTTCAAGACGCAGCAACACCTATGATGCAAGGAATAATCGACTTACATCATGATATCTTTATATACTACCTTCGTTTTTTTATTCTCATATCATGGATCTTGGTTGGTGCCTCTTCTATATTATATCGACTACTAAGTTCAAATAGGCAATGGATTCTTTATGGACCTATTATTGAGATTATACGCACCGTTCATTTTCATACGCTCCTAATTTCCTTTTTAGGGGTATCAATATGTGAATGCGCGGGAAATGACCCCACCACGATCGTGGGGCAAGCTACATCTTCTCAACCGTCGCTGGAGCGAGAGCACCATATTAAGATTCCAAGAACCATCCATGGGGAGGTTTTCGATAAGAATTTAACATCAAAGCTGACCTCTATGATCGTTGACCTTTGGGGCTAACATTTGACAAGGTACCAACCCGAAATACTGAATGAATTCCCAAATGCCAATGGGTTGGATTCCTTGTCCTTTTTAAGTAGGGAAACAACCTATCTCTGTGCCGATTATGGACTGGAGAATATCAGTGGTGCAAAAAATCTAAGGCGATTAGAAGAAACATTCCATTTAGATATTGTGATGCAGAAAAGATTTACATAAACAATTCTTATTATGATACGCTTGTCCCGTTATGTAAAGATATATGCAGTAGGTTGCTCGACCATTATGATCCGTGAGGCTTTCCCAAACGACATTTTCTATTTACACTCCCATGCCTTTCTTGGTCGGACCAATCCAACCGGTGATTTCCGACAAGTCTTTCTTCATTTTTGAGCAAGAAGCGGAACTACAAGAAAGCTTTCTTTCTCTTTATGGATAACCAATTCATTTTCAAATATAGTTGGGAGACTTTACCCAAGAAATGGGTCAAAAAAATAGAAAAATCAGAACATGGGAATAGATCTGATACCAATACGGACTACCCATTTCAATTGTTGTGCTTTCTTAAATTGCATACCTATACAAGGTTTCAAGTTTTGATCGATATTTGCGGAGTTGATTATCCTTCTCGAAAACGAAGATTTGAAGTGGTCTATAATTTACTGAGTACTCGGTATAATTCGCGCATTCGCGTACAAACCTGTGCAGACGAAGTAACACGAATATCTCCGGTAGTCAGTCTATTTCCATCAGCTGGCCGGTGGGAGCGAGAAGTTTGGGATATGTTTGGTTCGTCTTCTATCATAGACAATGGTTGCTTAAGTAGATGGTTCCATTTCGATTTAATGTTCAAAGTAAGAAATATTAGATGCTCCATTTAGATTTTTACACTATTTTTATAGACTCTGGTAATAGACTCTGCCAAGGAACTTAGGACCAAACGCCAACATGATGTAGTACCTCTGGTAGGACTAATGACGAACCGGTATTACGAGCCTCTCCCTTAGGAGCGGTAGTTGGACTTGGACAGGCCTTAGGGGTGCCGGTCTATGGGCAATATGGGACCATGCTAGGCCTAGTTGAACGCTCTCCCGAGCTATTCCTCCCTAGCCAACCTTCTACCTCTAAGCCGGTAAACCTGATAGAACAAGGTGAAGCTTCGACTAGGCGAGGACCTATTGAGGAGGTCGTGTCTCAGATGACGTTGAAAGCGTTGTCCGCTCTTGATGTCGGAGGAGAAGTCCGCTACTTTGGAGGCCCTGGCGGAATGGTATATGCCTCCAAATGAAGATGGCAGCGCTGCTGCTGTGACGATGGGTGTCGGCTGGGCGAAGATATGCTTAAAAAACAACTTCCTTATGAAGGGTCCTGAGTACTTTGCCTTCCCCGAAGATTACCGGCTAGCACTGCCAGCTGAAGGGGATAAGATCACTGATTGCCCTCCCGGACATGTAGCCATTTACGCCCATATGCTAGATTTTGGCCTACGCTTTCCCTGGACCCTTTTATCGTTAAAATATTTAAGGCCTGGAATATCTGTCTGGCCCAGTTGACGCCGTTAGGATGGCGGAACCTGATAGCTTATGTTTGGATGGTCTAATATAAAGGGTTCCCAGAGACCCTCAACCTGTTCCGCAAACTTTACTGGATCAAAGAGGATGGATCAGCCAAGGGTAAAGGGAAGCGAAAAAGATCCCGGGCTGACGACACCCAAGGCCGGGGTGGTTGGATGTCCCTGTATACCAAGGCGGGTAAGTTGACGGTTTACCCCAAGCCCACCTCCTTGAAGCACTGGAGGGAGCACTTTTTCTAGGTTGAGGTGACTGTCGACTTTCCGTTGCACCGCAAGTGGACCAAGCCCCGGTCCCGAATGGAGCATATCCCTGATAGGGGGTTAAGTGGCCGGGAAAGGGAGGCCTACGACTTCTTTTCTGCAACAACCGTACCGGCACTAAAGGGAAAGAAAGGCATCCCGGTGCCCCGAACCTGGCTGCCTCATGCATAGTATATACTTGGCAACCCGACCCTTTCTGCGTTGGGTTTCTGTGCCACCAATCCCTATGGTGGGTTTTGTAGGTCGCTATACTGTTATATTTTTTGTCATATACTCTAACTACTTTGACCATCATGTTTATGATTCTGTTTGTTTGTGATATTTTCAGGCCGAGATCATCTCATCTGGGAGGAGCTGTACCTTGACCATAATCTCGAGCCCATCAGCAACATGCCGCCCAAGACTGCCCGCCGTTTTGTTTCTATTCCCACCCCCCAAGGTATACAGTTATATTTTTTGTCATATACTCTAACTAATTTGACCATCATGTTTATGATTCTGTTTGTTTGTGATATTTTCAGGCCGAGATCATCTCATCTAGGAGGAGCTGTACCTTGACCATAATCTCGAGCCCATCAGCAACATGCCGCCCAAGCCTGCCAGCCATTTTGTTTCTATTCCCACCCCCCAAGGTGGGTGTGGCGGAAGAGGAGGTCGCGGCTCGGACCGAGGGACCGGTAGCGACGAGGAGGACAGGGACAACACTCCCCTGATCCACCGAAAGGCAAACCTGCAGTCCCTGGGGAAGCGGAAAGCTGAGGGCACTCCTGAAAAAGCCCACAAGAAATCGGCTAAAGATCCGGCCCCTGAGCTAGGCAAGGGAGTGGATAAGCCGGCCTCTGATGTCCTTGCTAAAAAGGGTGGTGATGGGACAAGTTTTAGGGTACGAACCGGTAAGTCCTCAGTCAATTAAGCCGGTTCCAGTCCCTGCAAGAGAGAACACATAAACTAGCCTCGGGGGTTGATCCGAGGAATGCCCCTCTGATGCCTAAGTCAATAATGGGTAAAACCGGTAGCTCTCAGGTGGAGCATGATTGTGTAAGTCAGCGTACCTCATGACGATCAGATCAGGGGAGTATTTATAAGGAACCCCAGTATGCCCTTATACAAGTTGGGCCCTGTATTTACGGGGATATTCTCAGGTATATTCCTTTGGGATATACTTTTATCTTGTACGCAATATCTATCTTTAGGCCCGTAGGCAATGGTAGATGGGAACTGGATCAAGCCCATGCCCTTGGTGAAAGGCCCGTAAAAGGATGTCGGCTAGGCATCTTAGCGGAACCAGTGTGACGAAGTCAACGGTTCTGTAATAGGTGCTCGTGACCACAACAACACTTATCGGTCTAGTCAGACCGGTATGGAACTTAGTCATCCCCATACAACTTTAAGAGAGTATGAAAAGGCGAAGTTGTACTTTATTTGATGCAGGAGAGTATCAAATGAAAAGGCAAAATTGAGGATTGTATTAGTTTAAGATTATATAATTAGCATTTCATATGGTTATTAATGCTTTTCTTGAAATAGTAGGCTAAGTAGTAGACATGCACGTAAGGCGAAGGGGAAAAAACAACCACTGCCAGTCTACCACCCATGTCACACAACACCTAGTTTAAGTGTAGTATAACTTATGTACGATTATAGTTCAGTGCCTTCCAAAATTCTTTTAGTTTCTGATAATGCTCTTTGTTTATGTCTTTAGGATGACATGATAATTTTTTTTATTTTTTTAATAAGATAAGGAGAAATCGGGACAGAAGTTCTATAATCATACATAAGTTATTATACACTTAAACACCTAGTTTAAGAGGATCCCAAATTATCAAGGGTGGGAACGAATCAATTTCATAATCTTCTGAAATCGGGAGAGAAGTTCTAACCACTAGACTATCCTTCACTCTCAAGATGACATGATAATTGATACAGATGAAGTACTAGAAAGATTGCATCTTTAATTTTTTCGTCACTACAAAACAAAAGCAGATAAAGAGAGGAAGAAAGTAATTGAAAATGTTGTGCCCAACAGACAATCGTCGTACTGATTTTAGCATATTATTATTACTTTATGAATATGATTTTGTTAATTGATAAAAGAAAGAGACTTTAATTTATTTATGTATTAGCGGATAAAGTACTTAAAATTCTTTTTTTCTCTTAGATAATTATTTGTCCATATACTAGAAAACTTTAATATGCAAAAGTTGGTATTACTATAGTGCATCTCAATTAAAATTATTCTGTAGACATAGCTAGTATCATAGGTCAAATGTAGGCCAATTTTATAAATGTCTTTAATTCTATACATCCATCATATGGCTAGCAGCAAACAAAGATTTCTCGAGTAAAGCCTTGGTCCTTTGGAAATACCCACCCTATGAGTTCAAAGTATGGATTTTAAGATGCCTACAACGATATTGCCCATCCTAGGAAGGGGGTAGAATGACTATTGGCCTCCCATCTGAAAGTCGCATAGTTAGCCAACTATTCTATCTTCACATCTTATACATAAAGCTTAAAATGAAGTTGGATACGACATGTGTGATAGTCATGTTGCACCAAAAAAGCCCTCTATAAATAATATAACCCATAATATACTTATTAGATCGAGATTTATGTGATGATAGGTGAGACATGCCATTAGAAAAGCCTGTAAGTATCCCTCAAAATTAGTCACACCCAAGCAAGGAATATAAGGCCCATGAGTTGTGAATTGAGATTCAAATTTGAAGTGAGATACAGATTAAAACTAAACAACTTGCTGAACCAAAAAAAAAAAAGGTTTCGTTTTACTCTGTTAGGACAATAAAAGGTTTGGCCCGACGCAATCGACCATACCCCCAAGATAACCACGTCTAGACGTGTAGTAAAATATCATCGGTTATGCTAAATTACATGTAAATTCTTAGGTGTTCCTAGAGCACATAAAATTATATGCTCCCAAGGCCATATTCTTTTTATTATTGGGATTGAAAAGAAAACTAGAAATAGCCCCGAACAAAGGACCATACTAAAGCAACCTCATGGATGATTGAGAGGAAAAGTGGATTAGAGTAAGAAAACCAATAGCAAACAAAGAACACTAGTGTTGAGAATTAGACTAGGCAAAACACTAATTACTTGCAATTAATACTAATCAACAATTAATGAAGAAGATTAATAAAACTAAGTACAATAACGAAGCAATGAAAAATACATCAAATAACGTGAGAATACCTGAGTGACATTGGAAAAACTAGGTCGTTACTAGCCTCCTAAAATCAAACAAACCTAACTAAATCACTAAACTAGATAAAGTGATAAGTAAGGGTCGAAATCCACAGGGACTAAGGAACACCAAAATGTATTGATAAAACAATAAGCTAGACCGAAGAAATCGTCAAGTTTTAGTTAAACTAAGGGTATAAACTATTGAAATCAAAATAGGAAAAACACTAGGAATGAGAAATCACCACAATCATAAGCTCACATCCAACAACCAAGTAGAGATAAGGGGGTTGACATGCACTGGGGATATGCAAAGGGAATATACAAACCTAAACACCTCTAAAATCGTTGTTATGGAGTTTAGAGTCCTAATTATGGCAACAAAACCTATGTTTCGAGGCGTTATCACCTAACTAGGCCAAGTTAGGAATTGAAATCAAACCCAAGTTAATACCAATCAACAAGTGATGTGCAACAACAAATCAATCAATCATGAAGGTCATCCACATAAAAGTAAACCTTTAAATGGGCAACAAAGGATCAAAAGGTGATGGAGCTCTCATCAACTAAGTCACCAATCAACACCAAAAATTAAAATTGCACAATCTCAAGCATAACCAACCCAATAAACTCTACTCATGTAAATAGGATGGAAACAACGATTGGGCTACTCCCAATCCTAGTTGATTAACTATTCACTACCCATTACACTACTAGTCATTCTAATCATGGAGAAAATAGCAAGAAATCACCAATCTAAAAGCAAAAACCTAACAAATCAATAATTTAAATCAAGATCTAGTGAACCAACAAGAAGAAACAAGGAGGAAAAGAAAACTCTAATCTAGATTAACTATTAAACATGAAGATTAAACAATGCTAACAATTAAAATAAAGCAAGAAAAGAAGAGAGAGAGTAAGAAATGCTCATTGATAAATTGTTGAATCTTCAAATACAAGTTGTCACCCTTGAATTTCCAAATCTTCAATCTTTCTTTGAGTTTTCTCACTTTTTCCCTAAACTAAGCTATGGAGGCTAATCCTCCCTAAAAACCCTCAAAACATTCTAAACCTAAGAGTGGTCAATAGAAAAATCCCCCCTTAAATTGGACTAAGGGGGGGGGGGGTATTTATACTCCCCAATTACAACGTTTTAAATCAAAAACGGGCCGACAAAACTCGCGATTAACAGCAGCCCGGGCGGGCTCCATATGGCCCGGGCGGGCGGACCCAAGGAGCCCGGGCGAGCTGGGTTAAGGCCCGGACGGTGCAGGGTCGAGGCAGAAACTCTGCTCTTCAGCAGCTCGGGCGGGCTGGGCAATAGCCCGGGCGGGCTGAAGAGCCTGGGCGGGCTGGTGACAGCTCGGGCGAGCCATAACACGCGCCTGACTTCAAAGCGCCATATCTCTTTCATTTTTCATCGGAATCGCAATTGTGACCAGTCGTTAGAAAGATATCGAGTTAAACTTTCATCTCCAACTTGAATCACTGAAAAATATTATTTGTGATGAAAGTTATGACCGTTTTAATATGACCCTTGTGCACAAATCCTTCCAAAATCTCTTATCTTAGCAAAATTGTTCCACTCTATGCTTGGTGTGTGGTTCTTTATCCTCCCCTTTCAAATGTTTCCCACTTGTAATTATTCAAATTCCTACAAAATAAAAGGTCAAATAGAATAGTAAATAGATGGAAAACAACTATATTTGACAAGAGATAATTAATTAACACAAGAGGTAAAATTAGGGGAAGAATAAACTAAAAAGGGAAAGAAACTAAATAAAAATAACCTTAAAACTATCTTATGAGTGAGACAAATCTCACTCATCACTGAGCAACGGGTTAAAAAAACCACCAAGCAAGCAACTTTTATTAATGGTAACAATGATCATGATTACAAGCACTAATGGATGAGTTAATGCTCTTTTTTCTCTCCATCTTCACTAAACCCTAAGATGACCTCACTTGTGTAAATAGTGTCATAAAACATGAAAAAGGAGGGTTTATATAGTATAGGGGGGAAATACAATCCAAAGGTCAAGATCAAATCTCAAACTCATAAAAAATCGCGAAAGATTTGGACTGCACGGACGGGATCGAAGAGTCGCTCAGCCGGGGTGAAGCACTGCCCGCCCGGGGCAGACTTTTCACCAGGGGTGTTCATTTCGGATCGGGAAAAAAGCGATCATGGTCTGATCCGAAAAATTTCGGTTCGGATATCCGAAATTTTCAGATCAGATCATCGGATATCCGAACACTAAAAAAATAAAATTTTCAAAGTAAAAGTTCATAAAACAAGTTTCGGATCGGATATCCGAAACTATCCAGAAAATTTAAAAAAAATTCCATGTTTCGGATATCTAAAAATGAAAAACGTCGACCCGTATCTGATCCGAAAATTTTCGAATATCTCGTCCGAAATATCAGTAAACTAAAAAAGCGGATCGGATCGACCGGATCGCAGATCGGATCGACCGGATCAGATTCTTATGAACACCCCTACTTTTCACCAACATTCTGCCTCGAGGACAGAATCAAGAGGAGCTTGGTCGCTCGCCTTGGCCTAAGAGTCGTTCGCCCGAGCCACAAGCCAACCCATCCGGGGGAAAGAGACCACAACTCACTGCCTTGCCTAATGCACAAGCCACACCAATCAGTGTCCCGCTCGGGCCTTAAGGGCCCACCTGGGAACGTGTGCACTGCACGCTTCTTTGGCTTGTGTGCACGAGCTTGATCCTTGCTTGTGTGCACGAGCTTCCTCCATGCGTTTGCACGATCTTGACGCATGCCCAACAACTAATGCCTCCCTTAGTACGCCATGAAATTCGATTCGTTGCTTGGTTAACTTCCCTAAAACAATGATTGATGGAGACGGAATGAAACTTCTTTATATCTTCACCTACATCCCAAATACACGAGTTAATTTTCCAAGGGATTTTCCAAATATTTTTGAGGTAATTAAATTATCACCCTCAATATCAACGTTTTTAAATCCTAATCAAAGGGCAACTTCATTCTTTCTCTAATAAGCCGCTAAGCTTCCGCCACTAGAATGTTGCAAGTGGTGGAAATTGAGATAGCTCATAAAAGACACATTTTACCCATATGATCTATAATGACAAATCTGAACAAGGATTACCTATTAGCAAGTTTAAAACCATTAAAATTAATCTTATGGTGATTATGACAAAGGAAAGTCGGGAGACCACCAAATTTCTTTACTAAGGGAGGAAGGAGAGCTAACAATATTTGGAGAAGTGGAGAGGTTGTTCAACTTTTTTTTGTTAGTCATAGAGAAGACCAATCCTTAAAGAAATTGGAAATAAGAAAATAAGCTTTAGAATTGGAGGAACTTTCATTATTGAAAATAACTTTATTTCTAGTAAACCAAATGAAAAATCAGGCTATACAAACTTTGGAGAAATCATTTTCCTTTAAAACCTTCTTAGATGACCAAGATTTTTAATTAAAAAAGGCGTTGAGGGGTAAATCTGGTGGAGGAAGCCAACATAATATCTAGATTTATTTTTTCGAATTTCGCAAATATTATAAAAATAAATAGTTGAGAGGATAATAAATAAATATAAAATTAAATTTGACCGAGTGCTCGTTCATCTCGGAGATGTAAAAATGGTGTGCATCAAGTGACATGTTCGTAAATAAATCTCTATTATATATGGCAACATATGGGGGACACCAAAAAATAGAAAAAGGAAAAAAAAAAAAGAAAAAAAAAAGGATAACTAGATACTTCATTTTGAACGAAAAAAATGAATCACATTTAAATTAAACAACAGTTTTTTTCAAAACAAAATACAAAGATGACTTTCCTACCTGATTAATTTAATTTTCGATTTTTTCACCAAGTATCCCGAGTTTTCAGAAAATTCGCGAAATACCCCGCACGACTTCATTTTCTCATTAAATATATATATATATATATATATATATATATATATATATATATATATATATAAAGGAGGAACTTTTCTTTTCGGGAGCATAGGGAGCTCTTTAAGATTTCGAGGCCATAAAGCGCACCACGTAGGATTGCCATGTCATCAAATTTTATTTTTATTATTTTACAAAAATAGAGTTCTACATAGATTTAAATACATATAAGAGTTCTAGACATGTCATTCTTTTTAATTTTTATTTTTTTTAAAAAATATAGTGTTTAACATAGATATAATTACATATAAGGTATTTTTAATAAGGGAAGATTACCCTCTGATTTTGAATAAACAACCTATATTATTCAACTATGTAAATGGAATATAGATTTCGTTACATAATTCACAATATTATATATTTTTTACCATCGAGAGTGTTTGAAATATGTTTCGAAATAAGTTTCATATACAATATAATTTTACAACTTATGAATATATATTTATTTAGATGAACAATAACGTATTATTTATTATTTATAATTTATTTTAAATACATATAAAATTAACTAAAAAAATAGCGTATTATATGTAACAATAGCAATTACGCTTTTCAAAATCATACTTTTAAAATTGAGTTATATAAAGATAAAAAATACAAATATATAGTTTTGAACCTATAGCATACCATATGATGACATTACATGAAGAATCAAATGAAAGTTTGTCAACGACATTGCAGAGGTATTATGCAATTGACTAATTATTTTATTCTTAGCATATCTGTTGTATAAATAGTTATTTATGTTTTTATTTTTCATATATCTACATATCAAATCTTATTCTTTTCTCAATAAACTTTATAATTCTACTAAAACTAATTAGGAAAACCAGGTTTGAGTTTCTAGATTATTTAAGGTTGCAGATCATAAAAAAGGAAAAGTTTGATAAGTCTTGATAGATCATGATTGATGAATATATTTTTCTCTTAAATAGTATTTTCGATTATTAATAGAGGTTAGTTTTATATTTAATTTAATTTAATTTATTCACGATATCATCATAATGATCTTCTTTTTTGCTTTCCATTCTTCTATTCTATATGTGTTAGTGTTTATGTATTAATAATTAAAGGTTAAAGTTGTGACTGACACTCATATGTTTCTCTATTCTTTTTGGCCTACATCTATTAAAATTTTACCCTCTACTTTTCTTAAAGTATATATCATTCAAGTATTTTTTTTATGTTAAAAATGTGTTACCTATTGTTAGTCATACCAATTATTGGGATACTATTTAATAATAGACTTTACTATAATATTCAATTGAATATTAAAAATATAAAATTTATATATCACAATAACAAATCTAGAAATTAAAGTATGCTGACAAATACTTTCTTTGTCTTTTCTTGCTGGCTTGGGCATGGTTTTAAAACAATTAAAAAAATAGGTAATTTATCATAGAGGGTTAAACTAGAGTAGGGAATAAGCAAACCTTTAATAAAGTAAAAGCAACTTTATGAAGCAATTTGATTAACATAAAATAAAGGTGATGTTGTCAACTATAATTGTTTTTTTTACCAAAAGTGGAATGGTTCCAATAAATAAAACTACCATTATTACAATAGAAAAAAATTGATGAAGTATATAAATACAAATGGTGTTGAAAAATCTCAATTCACAGCAACAAAAAAAATTAACAATGTTAACAAAAAATTTATATAAATATATTAAAAGGCGTACGAAAGAAATTTATGTGCCACGTGGCACTCTCCTCAAAGTTCCAATGCAAATGTTTTATGTCTGTGTGTACTCTTCATTTAAAAAAAAAGTGTAAGTTCAAGGTATCGAACACGTGACCTTTGAAATGAAAAGTAAGAGCTTAACCATCAATACACTATTACTTTGTTATCTAATATTTCAAATAAAATATGACGAAGTCTTGTAATAATTATAAATAACTAAAATGCATGACTTAAACAAATATATACATCTCTAACATTCTCATGGCCTGTTCTCCTCAACTTATTTTCAGTTCAGTTCAGTTACAATCAGTTCAGTTCAGTCATTGAATTCTCTGATAATAAAACAATGATAATAATAATAATAATTATTATTATTATTACTATTACTATTACTATAATAAATATTAGTATCATGATTACAATTATAATAATTATTATTATTACTCATATTACTATTGCTTTTAATATTATTTTTATTGTAATAATAATAATGATGATGTTATTATTTTAATATTGCTAATTATTATTTTGCTAATACTTTTTTTTCTATATGATTCAGCTAATTATATTGAAATGATAATTCAAGCCTAATTAATAAGTACACATTTCAATAATAATTGTCATTATTCAATAAGAACTTTTTAATAGATAAAAACAGTAATACTATTAATAATAACAACAATAATATTTGTCATTGTTGAAATGAAAAAAAAAATACGTTTTGATAGTTGAATTACTAGGCAAAATAAGAATACTATCGAACATTAACTAGTTTTCATAATCGGTTAATTCTTCGTATTCTCCTTGTCCAAAAATTTGCTCCACCACCTCGGGATTATTCTGCATTGACTTCCATATTTCTTCAGTTATTTGTTGTCGTACACTATATCCGTAGCTATTTTTTTTTATCATCGTACATAATATTATGATCAGCTCTTTATTCCATGACTTCAATTTGGTGTGTGAAAGAAATCCCTAGATCATGTAAACGAATAAAATTGTATAGGGTAAAACAAGCTACAATAATTTTCAACTGATTAGCCTCGTCCATTTGCGACATTGATTTTAGAACCTTCCACCTATTTTTGAGAATCGCAAAAACCCTCTCAATTACATTTCGACAAGAAAAATGTCGGTAATTGAATTGCTCATACATTCCCTGTGGTGGAGTCCCTCTTTAGAAGTCAGGCAAATGATACCTCAACCCAGGTACTAGATATGGACTCAAGTACCCGAGTGTATTAGGATACGCTGAATCGATTACATACATAGTAGTTTCCTATACAACAATCATAATGTTAGTTTGTTAAAGTGCCTGGAATTTCCCCATATTATTCATGGCAATATAAGTTAGCTATTACCAGAGGGTGGATGAGGGAATCCCATTCTAGCATCTCCTAATCTTCGCCTCCATACATTTGTATCATGTGCACTCCCTTTGTATCCCACACTGATGTGAGTAACCAACTTGTTAATTGAACACACAACCATCACATTCCATGTTTTCTCCCCGTGACGATCTCTAAATCCCCTGCCTACATCATCTGCAACAACTGATTGTATAATGGTACCGTCTATGGCGCCAACACAATCCTAAAAACAAAAGTATATATCATCTTTACATTGAGACTATACATGTTGATATTAGATTATGTTACTTAATAATGAATTTCATCGAATGTAGGATAAGTAACTTAAACAAAGGCCAGCATTTGATGTTACTTTGAATTTCAGAAGGTGTTTCATACAAACTTTGATATGGTCGAATTATTTAACTTGACAATGCTTCCAATGCTTGTAATACCTTTTTGAAATACTTTGAAATAGTTGATGTTGAGTGTTGAAATCTTTCAACGGTATCACGAACAGAAGCAGGTTTAGCCAGCATACAAACCTAACCCAAGTTGCTCTTCAATGCTTATAAATCTACCAGCTACTAGGAGTTATTTTTCTCTAAGGATATTAGCAAGACTTATCAATATTCCTCTACTTAGCCGAAGTTGTTCTTTACACAAATTACGATGGCTTGTCAACATCCTATTTATGAAATGATGCCCCGGTTCACCCCCCAAATGCAAAGGCATCCGTTCAATTAACATGGATTGTCAATCTCCTCAACTCATGCAATGTTATAGGTGTCAAACTTTGTTGCACCAAATCTTCATCCCTTCTACATAGGTACATATATATTTAATGCAATTTGATTTAGACAAACATATAAAATAGATAAAATAACTTAAACATAAAATAACTAAAAGTTAAAATCACTTAAACATTAAATAACTAGAATTTAATTAAGTTAACTTAAACATAAATTAACTAAAAGTTATAAATAACACAATAAGTTCCACATATAAAATAGACTTAAACATAAAATAACTAACTTAAAAGCAATCTAACATAAAATCATACAATTTTAACTAGATTATCTTTCGCAACCATCTTAGTCATAAAACATATTATCATCATCTATAGGCATATCTGACCTATAGACATCATCTGAAAGTGCACAATGCTTCTTCAAGAAATGAAGTTTGCCTCTATCACTACACAAAGAGACGAAAACATCGATGGCAGCACCCGGATTACTGCGAAAGCTATCAAGAATATCCACAACAAATTCATCCCCATACTTTTCAGCAATCCTCATGGACTCCAAGATATCATAAACTTCATCAAATCTATTTATGGGTTTAGGAGGTTGACTCACAGACGATTTCCTCATAATATCAAGACATGTATCAATAACATCAGCTTTTGTACTTCTTTTGGACATGTTACTAGTCTCACCGTTTTACGCTTTTTAGTATTAATAGAGATACTGGGAGACTTGCTTTCATTATTGGGGCCGGGGTTTGAATATGATCAGGTTGAGCGTCTCTAGAGTCACAAGAACCTTCAACTTCAGTAGCAATTACTTCCTTTCCTTTGGCTATATATGCTGGTGTATAAGATCTATCACTTGTTGCATAACCACTACGCAAAGTTTTATCCCATTCAGCCTCATTCTGGAATGGATTCTTAAGAAAACAGTTGAAATGAATTTGTAACGATGCAATAGATAATATTACAAAGAAAATAAATAAGATAATGAAAACGCTAAATGTAAATATTATACAAAATAAAAAGGAAGAGAATGGATGAAAATAAATAAAATATTATTGAGTGCAACGATTAGTTAACAAGTACCTTAACAAAACCCTTCCATCTCTCACTTTCCTTATCAACAACCTTCAACTTCAATAGCAATTACCTTCAACTTCAATAGCAATTACCCTTCCATCTCTCACTTTCCTTATCAACAACCTTCAACTTCAATAGCAATTACCCTTATCTCTAGAGTCACAAGAACCTTCAACTTCAATAGCAATTACTTCCTTTCCTTTGGCTATATATGCTGGTGTATAAGATCTATCACTTGTTGCATAACCACTACGCAAAGTTTTATCCCATTCAGCCTCATTCTGGAATGGATTCTTAAGAAAACAGTTGAAATGAATTTGTAACGATGCAATAGATAATATTACAAAGAAAATAAATAAGATAATGAAAACGCTAAATGTAAATATTATACAAAATAAAAAGGAAGAGAATGGATGAAAATAAATAAAATATTATTGAGTGCAACGATTAGTTAACAAGTACCTTAACAAAACCCTTCCATCTCTCACTTTCCTTATCAACAACCTTCAACTTCAATAGCAATTACCTTCAACTTCAATAGCAATTACCCTTCCATCTCTCACTTTCCTTATCAACAACCTTCAACTTCAATAGCAATTACCCTTATCTCTAGAGTCACAAGAACCTTCAACTTCAATAGCAATTACTTCCTTTCCTTTGGCTATATATGCTGGTGTATAAGATCTATCACTTGTTGCATAACCACTACGCAAAGTTTTATCCCATTCAGCCTCATTCTGGAATGGATTCTTAAGAAAACAATTGAAATGAATTTGTAACGGTGCAATAGATAATATTACAAAGAAAATAAATAAGATAATGAAAACGCTAAATGTAAATATTATACAAAATAAAAAGGAAGAGAATGGATGAAAATAAATAAAATATTATTGAGTGCAACGATTAGTTAACAAGTACCTTAACAAAACCCTTCCATCTCTCACTTTCCTTATCAACAACAAGACAACCATCTTCGCTCCATTCGATATCAGTCCACTTCTTTAGTTCATTCCAAGCCCTGTGTATTTCTTTCATATTGGTAAACCAATTCTTAATGGAAGTTGATGTAATATACTTTCCTGTCCGGGTGCTTAATGTTGTTGCAACATGTTCCCAATCAGTTCTCCCACCTGCGGGGGAGACATATTCGAGCAGGATTCTCAGAAGTACGGTAATAACATCCATAGTGAAATTTGCCCTTGTATTACTCATTGTAAATTAGATACTTCTAGAGGAGGATAAACAAGCAAAAGCAGGACTAATCAAGCATCCAACAAGTGAAAAAAGCAATTAAAAAATAAACTAGCTAGAAAATAAATCACCTTTACTATGCTAATACAAAAAGATCTAGCTTACAAATAAATATACATATTTTGCATAGAAAAGAAAATTCAATAAGATGATGTTCATCGGTCTCAAATAATTAACCTGACAACAACAATGTTAAAATCACTATCCAAAAAAAAAGTCCAAGCAATACACGAGGGAGTTGCACACTATGAACTCCTTCACACCAAACAAAAATATATAAAATAAATATAATATAGCTGCATACGCAGTAACCAAATTTCTATCAAATTGCACACTATAAACTCCTTCACACCCAAGTTCCAAATCCATAAAATCATAAACGTTACGAACATTTTCATGAAATCAACACTCAACAGTTATATCCAATTCAAAGTCCTTCATTACCCTAATACTCAAATACCCATATGGTAGAAAAAAGATGAGAAATGACAATTATTTCACTAAACACTTAAAACCTAACAGAAAAGGTTCTTTTGGATGATTACTCGAAAGTGTCATCGCCCCCATAAATGATTTTCCCTCCTTAAATCCTAAACACCCCTTCTTTCTCTTCCCAGTTCGCCGGAACTCCTTTATAGTGACCGTTGCTGATTTCATCTCTTTAATTTGGTCATAAAATTCAATAATGGGTCGTAAAATCAAGGATGTTCTAACCTCAGGCAGGAAAAAATGGGAAGAGAAAGCTACAAAAAGAAGATGAACAAATAGAAGCTTAAATCAATGGCGAAGACCTAGAAATCATAGTCCCAAAAAGCAAGGAAAGAAGAAGAATAAGGAGGAGAGATAAAATGGATCAGAATAAGGGTTTGATGGGGGAAGTGGAAAGAAGAAGAAGAAAAAGGAGGAGGAGGAGGAGGAGGAGGAGGAGGAGAACAACAACAACAACAACAACAACAAGAAGAAGAAGAAGAAGAAGAAGAAGAAGAAGAACGAGGAGGAGGAGGAGGAAGAGGAGAAAGATGGGAACTTTATTAATGGAGAAGCAAAGAAAGATGATGAAGAAACTGAAGAAGAGAAAAAGAGTTATGGTGATGTGGTGGTTTCTGGGAAGAATTTTGGTGATTCGAAATATTCGCCAGTGATGAAACAGAAGAAACTCATGAAACAAAAACACCAGTCGTCTTCCTAACCTTCTTACTTTATCTCTCTTCAAAATCCTTGAACCCAACCAAAAATCATAAACCAAAAAACCAGACCTAGTAAAACAGGGGAAACTGATGAAAAAGTGGATGAAAATCTATCGAAGAAAAAAAAATAATGACGACGATTATGAGGAAATTGCAGCTGGAAGGGATGATGACGATGGTGACGAAGGAAACGATGGTTTACAAAAACCCAGCCATAAAACCCACGTAAACATCATCGGCAAATAAAAAAAACATCGACACTTCAATACTATCACAGTATCGACACAAGAAAATAACGTCCAAGAAAAAAAAATTAAGGAGACGGGGTTTACTTTGATACGATAAAGGGACGTGTGCAAATATGTAGGTTAAAAATAACGTGTGTCTATTTATATATTTTGGTGAAAGAAAAAAAAATCTAATACTTATTCGATTATGATTATTTTTTCGAGTCCAAAATCTAAAGTAAAATAAAGCGTAAAGACGCATAATTGTAGAAAAATCAAAATCTAGCATAATCAAAAACCCCGATCAACGACAAAGAAAAAAGATTTTAAAAAAGGAAAGATTTTGAACTCTTTGGAAATTTATAGTAAAAAACATGGAAAATAATGTACACATCCTATTAAATTTGTAACATTCTTTTCAAGCGTTGGGTGATAAAGTATATTCTATATTTCGATATTCTAATTTTGTTCGTCAAGTTATTAGTTTATCTGTTTAGTACGGACTACTCCATCTATCTCACAATAATTTATTATTATTTAATAATTTATTAAAATAATTTATTATTATTTTATTTAATAACTTATTATTATTAATAAATCATTATTATGAATTTATTATTAATTAAATAATATTATATTATATTATTATCACTATTATTTGTTATAATTTAATTCAATTCAGTTGCAATCAGTTCAATTCAGTTCAGTTGTTTTATGCCGAAGAGAACATGACCTTATTACATAACTTATAAGAGAATATTAATGTCATATTCTCTTACCGCAATTCTTTTAAGGTATTGTTGTCAAACTCAAAACTTTCAAATTTTTTACTTATCATGTCATGACGTGATGTTTTCAATTTCTCAATGGACAAAAAATACGAAAAGTAGCAATATAAATTATAAAATTTAAAAATAATAACATATTTGTTTATTGTAACTAAGCCGAAGCATTGTTCGGGGAAAAAAAACTAGTCTATACTAATATATTAAAAGGCATGCATAAACGAAAAACGGTGCTACGTGGCGCTCTCCCTAGGGAGTTTTAGTTCATGTAATCCATGTACAATAAAAAATTAGAAATTGCATAGTATAGGTTTTGACCCCATGACCTCAAGTTCATGTACTAAAGTTTTAACCACTAGACCAAGTTTTATTTAGTATTATCATATCAAAGTACAATATTAATAAATGAAATTTTTTCTTATCCGGGACATAGCCCAAACCTAATAACTAGTTAAAATAAACAACCCGTGTAATGGACGGCTTCAGAACTAGTTTCATAGAAAGCTTTATTTAATTTTTCCTTTGCAATCTACTTCTTTTTCTTTCGAGGGAAGGGGGTAGAGAAAAAAGAGGGAAGTAATTTGTAACCCTAACTCTCCCAATTTCAATCCGTAGAATTTGTTCCGATTACAACATCTCTCTACTGATTATAGATTTTATTCCAGTTTCTTTTCTATCTGAAAAATTCGATTTCGAATTTCAGAATTCCAGCATCAATTCAAGTTACTTTTCGAGGATAGAAATTGAAGTATTTTTTCGAGTTCTCCATAAATTTGAAGGTAAGGTTTTTTTACGATTAATTTTGCTATATATTTTAAGTTATAAGATTGAAATTTGTAGTATAGGATTAAGCTAGTATCCGAGCTCAAATCATCCTTCCTCCGATTTGAGGAGCAAATAACTTTTTCGACGAGATTGGAAATTTGAATTGTCCAAAATTTTGAAGGTTTCGTTAGGACTAATTTAAATTCAAGACCTGAAATCGAATTTCGCAATATATGGATTTTTCGAAATTGAATTTTGTGTTCGTTTCTGAGATTGTGGGTTGAATTAATAATGTCTCATGTTTAGTTATATTATCATATTTTTTACTCTGTTGATATTAATATGTCATAAACTCATACACAAATCAATCTCAGCAGCCCCGTTTCTGAGATTTTGGAGGCCCAAGGGCGAGCCTACATATTAGGGCCCTGATTAAGTTCAAGTTTTTTGAACGTTTTATTTTTCGGTCTGGACCAAAAAGTAAACAATTTTTTGGTCCGAAATTTTTGAAAAAGACGTTAAGATAAGGAGGTAAGTATGCCCAATTAAATGATTAATAAAGAAATTTTAAATAAAGTTACAACCATCGAAAGACCAAAGGCGGAAAATTTTAACCTGGACCGAATAAAGTGATAAAAATAATTGAAATTTATATTAGATAATATCAAAATTTTATTAAAAAAAATTATGGATTAAAGGTCTATTCTTTTTAATTAATTTGCTTTGCATTATTTTATAAAATATTATGAACTACTCTAAACTTATTCAGAACAAAAAACAATAGGGATAAAATTAAATTTATCATTTTGTTAATAGTTTAGATTACACTTATTAATTAGAGTAAAAAGACCCGTTTCTCTGTGGATTCGACCCTACTTCCCTACTACTTTAATTAAAGATTTAGGTTATTACTTTTGATTGGGTTATATGACTTTAGCATGTTAGTTAGCAATACTATATTTGCTACATAAACATCTTATTCAGCCGCTTAATGGATTAAATTTTTAATCAACTCATAAGTGAGACAAGTAGGTTGCAGTTGCTTTTTTATCACTTAACAAAGACAATGGAGGAAGAATATCAGATTGGACAACGTGGAATATTTCTTGTCCAGCACAAGTGCATACTCACTCTCTAACTATCTCAATAAATCCACAATCTAGTGGCTGTTTTGGCCTCCATAGATTAAAACTCTATGAGAACTACTCACCAAGTAATGGCTTAAGGAAAACTAATAGTCTAGATATTGCAATTTCACAAATCAATATGCTAACAAAAACCTTCTCCATATCAAAATAAGAATCCAACCAAACTCTAAATAAAATACACAATCTGAAGATAAACCCTCAAATTATCAACAACAACCCCAGAATATTTCGAATTATTTATATTATTAAATTAAATCACAAAAAAATACATAAAAACATAAACCAAACCACAGATTTTACAAGAAATTACTTCGAATTTGTGTTTTATAACAACCAAATAAACTACTACCAACAATATCAAATCATCATAAACTGCATTTTTGAACAATTTCAACCAAAAATTTCAAGCAAATTAATGTACTTGAATTTAATTAATGTACTTCAAATTCGAACAATTTCACACAATTCACAACAATTTCGACCCATTTCAACCAAATACACAACATTTTCGAACAATTTCAAGCAAATAAATGTACTTCATTTTCGAACAAATTCAAGCATACATACAACAATTTCGTTCCAACAATTCAATTGGTAAACCCGCACTCACAATTTCGAACCACCAAAATTCACCTTCTTCAGATATAAAGGGTTGTCTGCTTTCCACGACCTACTTCTGAACGCCACCAGCAGCAACGTGCTTCGCCAGCTCATTCTTAAACTAAAGAGATTTTGTTTATAAAACCTTAGTTTTATTGCAAACCATGAGAAAAAACGACTTAGATGATGAAAACAAGAACCTACTCCCAAAGCTCTTATTGGCAAAGCTCTTGCCATGGATAATTTGTTGCATAATAGGCATAAAAGCGAAGTAGCTGAAATGTGAAGATTAATAGCAAAAGCAAGTTAGAAATAATTTTTTTTTTAACAACAACGCCCCAACGCACATGTAAATTATTGTTCATAAACCACCTTTCCCACTCTTAAAAGGGTAGGATGATGCATAGTTTATAGTACTACGTACATCTTTTTTAAGTTGATACTCCTTGCAACTAACAAACGTTGTTCAGTCCGCCTTTTTACGATCTCCAACCCATCATATTTTGTTTTTATTAGTAACTGATAACATCTGCAATATAAGAAAGACTTAAACAACACATTTGAGTATGGAGGTATTATCACTAGTCTAAACAAAAACTAATAAGAACAGTAGAGGAAATAGAATCAGATAAAATAAATTGACAAAAATTTAGAAGTTTGCAAATTAATAACTATCATCAATGTTAAAAGGCATACGCACCTAAGGATTGCATCTACCAACTCCATATATCCGCCTAAGATTAGATAAGTAAGGTAAAAAATAAGATAAAGTCATAAAACTATTTCTGGAACCAAAATTATCCTTTTATGCATCAATCTTATTTATATTGCCTCTTTTTTACTCTAACCATTTGACCTTCACCTGGAGCAAATGAGAATCATTGGGATGTCCTTCTATAATACCATCGGGGGGTTTGTTTAGGGATTACGGGGTGGGAATGAGATATTATATCCCATGAGTAGTATCCCATGTTTGTTTGAGGGAATCTAAACCATGTGGAGGAATGAGATTAAACCCTTTATCCCACCAATAAGACATGGGGGGGCAGGTATTAAGGAGGGAGATTATTTCTAGTTATGCTAAAAGACGAATTTACCCTTCATTAAAATATACTTCACCAATATTGTTTGCTCTTATTTTACTATCCTTCATTAAAATGGGTAAATTTGTAATTTAGCAATATATTCCCTACTTAAGTACCTCATACCAAACATGGGATAATAATATTCCCAACATAATCCCACTAACATACCAAACAAGGGATTGGGATATATTTAATGAATTTCCACCTTCTAACCCCATTCCCAATCCCATCCTCTAATCCCCAAACTCCCAATCCCTCATACCAAACGCCCCGTCAGATTCACCAAACTCGTAACAAACCAACTCATGGAGCCCGTCACAATGGGTTTTCCTTCACAATTCTTCAAAAAAACCTCAAGGATTAGATAACCACCTACAGGAATCACCCCTTAGCATAGAAACAACGGAAAATGAGAGGAAAAGGAAAACTAATTTTCATGGAAAATATTTTACACACTACCAAACGGAGCATGAATCCAACTGATTGTAACTGAATTGAAAATAAGATGGAGAGAACAGGCTAGGAATAATAATCCTATTTATATGATAATATTTAGGATTTTAATAGATCATCGATGTACAATACGCTATTACTAGTCTCATATGCATAAATTTATGTTAATGTATAAGTTCTTACTTTTAATTGTTTGAAATTGCTTTAGTTAGATTAGTTTCATTTTCAATCAAAAATATCTCTTTTAAGATATTATTTTGGAAAATATTTTATGTGCATTATATCTTATTATAAATTAAACAATCTTAAGTTTCCTTATTAGTTATTACACATAAATATAGATCAAAAAAGAATTGAATATTTTATAGTTGCATTTTTAATAAGTAAAGGGTAGAACAATAATTTTACAAGACGACACCGTAGCTCATCACTTTGCTTATATAATAGAGATAAACTCGTCAATTTATGTTACATTTTCGGATGTTGTGCATAAAAAAATATGAGTTTTGCTATTTGACGCCCTAAATTTTTTACTAACACCCTAAATACATTGTATTTTTATACGGTATTAGTACTTTACCTTTTCTGTTCCTTACTCGCATATATTAAACTACAATATTCTTCCTTTTTTTAGATGTTACACTTTCTATTTTAGGAAATTTTAAATTAGATGTTACACTTTTATTTTGGGTAATAACTTCTCTCTATCTCTCTCCTATCACATGTTCACGTGGGGCCCTTTTGTTTTTCATTCTGTCTATCTCTTTCCACTCCAAAAATTACCTAACAGTGTGTTTGGTTCATTTTTAGTAAAGGAAAGAAAGGGAAGAGAAAGGAAGGGAAGGGAAAGGAAGAGAATAGAAGAGAAAGAAAAAAAAAACTTAATTTTTCCCATATTTGGTATAAATTTTATTTTTCTTTTCGAATTCCCCGCTTTTGGGAGGAAAGGAAAGTGAAATTTTATTAAAGAATCTTTCCTTCTAATTCCTGCCATTTCCTTTCACTTAATTTTTTTTAATGAACCAAACATTGGAAAGTAATAAATTTCCTTCCACTTCCTTTCCTTTCCTTCCAAATTCCTTCTACCAAACAAACTGTAAGAGTCCGTGATTTAAAAAGTGTAACATCTGATAAAAAACGGAGGAAGTAGGTATATAGCCTATATCCGAGTACGGAGTAACACTCCAAAAACGCTCACGGTGCCGGTGCCGAACTCATAAGCAAATTGAATTCCTTTAGAACCTCTGGAATCTGGAACCTCTCATATGTCATACGCAAAGCTCGAATTGCAGAAGCTCGTTCCAGGTTGTTGTTTTGTTCCTTAGATGAATCTACTTGTTTTGTTGCGGATTTTGGTGTGGAATTGCGATTTTTGAGATCTACTTCATGTGATTATTCATGCGATTGGTTTTATGCTATTTGTTTCATGAATTCAACTTATTTTTTCTTTCTCATACATGATATCTCATGTTTTTAGTGATAATTTACATGTTATAAACTTATGACTCGAGCTTCTGGTTTAACTTCTTATCTCATCTTTGTTTCATGGAAGTAAATGATAAGAAAATTTATGTTACAATTTGTAGATGCGCACATTTGTGTTCACTTGTTCTTGTTTAATTTCATGAGATTAATTTTTCAAGTGTTGTGGCTGGAAATCAGTAATGAATGACCTGTCATCCCCGGGCCCAGGGCGGCCGCCCCTCTTGCCCTGGCTCAGGGACGGGCCTGAATCTCAGTTGTGAGGGAATTTGGCTATGATGGCCTTACCGATTTGTTTGTTGCTATTGAGTGCAAATCTAAAGATTAATGCTTGTTGCAAGTTTCAATTGAATTTCTTGCAGGTCATTTCATTTATATCTGAATTCTTTTGTGTCTCTGGTGTTCTTTCAGGGTTTTACATTTGGTTTTCAAAATGCCGGCTACAGCAGGTCGGGTGCGTATGCCCGCAAATAACCGGGTGCACAGCAGTGCTGCCCTTCAGACTCATGGAATTTGGCAGAGTGCTATTGGTTATGATCCTTATGCTCCCACAAAAGATGATTCGAAGGGTGCTTCTCAGACCAAAACTGAGGAGGACCCTGAAAATGCTTATGTGAATTTTCAGGAACTGCTTGCTCTAGCTCGTATCACTGGTTCGAATAATGATGAAGCCCGTGGTGCTTGCAAGAAGTGTGGCCGTGTTGGGCATCTTACTTTCCAGTGTAGGAATTTCTTGAGTGTGAAAGATGATGGCATTGAGAAAGATTCAGATGTCATTCAGGCCAATGTCATGGCAGGGTTGAAGAAAATTAAGGGTCGTGTTGGGAAGTTGAATGGAATGGGTGCTGCTGAGAACTCAGAGGAGAGTTCTGAGGAGGAGGATGAAACCGAGAGCTCTGATTCTAGCGAGGATTCTGAGATGGAGAGGATTATTGGTGAACGATACGGGAAGAAGAAGTCCAGCAGGAAAGTGAAATCTACAAAAAGGAAGAAGGATTCCTCGGATGATGAGGATTCTGATTCTGGAAGGAGGAAGAAAAGGGGTAGGTCAAAGAAGAGGAGGAGTGGGAAAAGATCTGGGAGCGATTCAGATGATGAAAAAGATGTTCGCAGGAAGAGGAGAAAGGAAAAAAGGAGGAAGAAGGATGAATCATCTGATGAAGAGGAGGATCGTCTGAGGAGGAAGAGTAGAAAGGAGAAGAGGAGAAGGAGGAGCCATCGACATGCAGATGATTCTGAAGAATCTCCTAAGCGGCATAAGAGAAAGAGCAGGAGGTCCAGATCATCTTCTGATTCAGATGTCAGTGACGCAGATGATTCCAGGATTGGAAGGCACTCAAAGCGCTCCGATAAGAAGAGCAGGAAACGGAAGTATGAAGATGATGAGTAGTGCCATCTTCAGGTACTTGCTCCAATGGTAGTATGGTTCATATATTTGATTCGTATATTGCATATTGGATGTTGCTCAATGCTCATTTGCAAGATCTGTCTTGCATTTAAAATTTCTGTTTTAAACTATTTGTGCGTTCAAATGTTCTATGGCACATTTTCTGCTTGTATTTTGAACAGCTAAGCTACAATTGTTCTTATATGATTGCTTGACTTGTATATGCACTGATTTCCTTTGTCTGAAGGGAGCTGTGCTTTCCTGCTGGTTATGCCACAGGAGCGAGATTTTCTTTCGAAATTTTTTTTATTGTTGGTAAATATATTTCTGTAGCTTGTTATATTTACTGCCTTGTGCCATGTCGCTGTGCTTTTGCTTGTTATTAGTCTGCTGATTGGATCATTTGCTTTTATTATTGCCCCCTTGCTGTCCAACTTCTATATTTTGTCTATTTACTCACATCTTTGCCTTTCATATGATGAATTTAAAGAACCCTACCCAGAGCATAAATTACTTGTGAAATTCTATACTTGTCTCTTTGAATTTATCATTTGCAGTTGTTTCAGAATCTGATATTTATTGACAAAGCCTGCATCATTAGTTTGTCATAATCCAACATCGAATAATCTCATATATGGATGGTAACATTGAACATAGAATATACCTGGATAGGTGTTTAATCTTATTCATCTCTTATATGGGTATATCTTATTCTTCTTCCTCGCATGATATGTTGCTTGCCAATTCTAAGGGAGTATCTATCTGGCTTCATTTTTTTCATTCCATTCCTTGCATTTAGAGCATGTTTGGCTCAATATTTTTGGGCTCCAAGAAACAAAATCAATTTCTTATTCCCTTTCTTCTTGTTTGGTTCAACCCCTTCTCAATCCTACTTGGTGATAATGGATCCTGTGGGTTGTTACATTCCCTTCCCCTCAAGTAACAAAATTTATTTCTTGGTAGTAGTAATTGGTTAACATTTTATTTCCATTCCATGGCTTGAACCAAACATTCCATACAAGTTACAATAATTGTTACCACTCTCCTCAATTTGATTCAATTCCCTTTTCATCCCGTTGCTTGAATCAAACAAGCACTTAATCTCAAAGCTCCACTTTTCTGTGGCAGACGAACCCCTAATTTCTGACATGTTGTGGATGAAGGAAGGGTTTGGATTGCAAATGCAGTTTATTTATGTTTTTCATGAGTCATTAAAATTTATATTATTGGTTAGGCTATTTTGTGTTTTACCTACTTGTGTTTCTACTAGTGTTAGTTTGGTTATGTGTACAGGTATTTTTTGGGAGCAAACTTGATCTCTCTGCATATTTTGGTCATGAATATATCTCGTGTAAGTAGCTGTAAACAAACCGATAAATGGTGATTGACTTTTTGGTTCACTCGTGCAGGGAGTGGGCTCATCTTTCATGTATCAAGTCATCTGAGTAGCTACTGGAATGTTATATGGCTGCCTGAGCATCATGGAATACGTTAATCTATATTTGCATGATTCCGAGTTCTGAGGAATCTGGTGGATTTTATGTAGTGGGATGTTGTCCCTTTAATTCTGTTGTGCTGCAATTGGTTAGTTATATGTGGTGTACTGTTGTAGCCACCCGTTTGATCTTTGCTTGTTTACTTCACCTACATGTGTATGATTGTGACTTTAGTAAGTTGGTTTCCTTTATACTATGTACTTACCGCGGCACCCACAAAGGACGTGGACATGCACAAATTCGCGTACACCCTTTTTTACATGTCTTAAGAGTAAATAGGTCGGTTTAGTTGGTTGGAGGCTCTTCTTTCATCATTGTGATAAGCGTTTATTTATGCCTCTTGTAAAGTGGGATTTTCAATTTTTTTTTCCCTATTTTGTGCAAGGGATAATCATCACGAGCATATGGTTTGGGAAATTGCCAAGGAGTGTACCGTACTTAAGGTACATCACAATTGTAGGATGAAAGAACTCCCATATTTTAGGCAAGGTTGTTAGGATCGATATTCTACTTAGGATCGGTAACAAAAATGTTTCCAAATGAATAAATACACATCTTGCAAAGATATACTTCCTCCGTTTCTTTTTACTCGCTGCACTTTCCATTATGGGAAGTTTCACATTACTTGCTACACTTCTTTTTTGGGAAATAAACTTTCTCTATCTCTCTCCTCTCACATGGGTCCCTTTTCTTTTTACTCTCTACCTCTCTTTTCTCCAAAAATTGCCTAGGAGTCCGTGAAATGAGAAGTGTAGCGAGTAAAAAGAAACGGGGAAGTAGATGCTAATTACCTATTTTTCTTACATAATATTGATATTTCAAAGATAATATGACTTTGCAAGAATCATAAAAATTAAAATAGAGAAATATTTGCGTGTATGAAGCTAGGTTATCATTTATTGAGCTTAAGAGAAAAGTTAATTACTTTAGGGATCATTTTAATAAATAAAGAAGTAGGATCCTCGATTCTGATCGATCCTACTCCGATCCTACAATAATCTAACTGAAAATAGGATTGTCCGATCCTACTCGGTCCTACTCCAATCTTGATTGATCTTGCAACAATCTAAGTGAAAAATAGGATGTCCGATCCTACTAATCCTACTACGATCTTGAGTGATACTGCAATGATTTTACCAGTCTTGCGATTCTGCTTACGATCTGGATCGTATTACTAAAATCGAATTGTAGGATCGTATGATATTCTAACAACTATGATTCTAGGTTTACTTCTTTTGCTCTTTCACTTAAAACACGCTATAAAAAATAATTAATTAATGTTGTGAAATGAATTCAAAGATATGAGTTAAATGATTGATGCTTTAGAGTGGAGATTATGTTTTAATTGAGTAGTAGAGGTTGGCGTTGCTCAGCTTGGGTCGTAACACTTGAATTTGAGCTTGAGTTAGATCTTCATCTTTCTAAAGTTCAATCATCTTTTTTGAGCAAGTTTTTACGAGTCGAGTTTGATTTTGAATTAGTTTAACTTAACTTTTTAGCTTTTCAAGTCAAGCTTCCTCGAGTCGAATTCTACCAAACTTTGACCAAGTCAAGCTTTAATAGAGTCAACCTTAAACTTAGCCAAATTTTGGCTAAGTAAATTTTAGCGCTCGAAAGAACACATGTAGATCATAAATGATATGTTGGATTTAATCATTTTGCTTACGCTACATATCCAAGTTTTTCATGAGTTTTCAAGTTGAGTCTCTCGAGTTGCTCAACTCAACTTGCCAACCACTCCAGTCGAACTCGAATTCCAATTAAGTCAATTTCGAATAACTCGCGAATTGTCTCATCTTATTTGTATCCATAACCATTTTCATTGTTATGTGATTGACCCACCTTAGATCTTTTGCTAGAGTAGTAGCAACTAATCAATTGTCTGGTTTTGTTAACCAAATTGTGGAGTTTCGTGCTTATTTGCACCAAGAAGAAGTCATGGGAATTTTCAATGCAGGATCTATGGTCACGTTGTGTTATCAGTTAATTGTCATATAGATTGAGAAAGACCTTCACTGTAGACTGTAGTAGCCAACCTCCCAGTGGCAGACCTAAAGGGGTACATGGGGGTACAACTGCATCCCCAAATTTAAAAAAAAAACAGATAAAAAAAAGCATAGGACAAGGCCGCAATACGCGTTTCATCTTTCTCTCTCAGACTCCTCTCTCTTCTCTCTCTCTCCTCTCTCCTCTCTCTCACAACTGAAAGGTCGAACCTGCAAACCATAGACTACCGAGCACCAATGAAGACTTCCGGAACCAGTGAAGGGCGCTGACTGCCATTCACTGCCTCAAATTCGAAGTTCGACTTCGCGTCTTCACGACCCAAACACCCAGTAGGCAGTAACGCAGTAATCCTCATTTTTCCATTAATTCGACCATTGTAAGTTGTTAGGTTTATATTTTTGTGTTTTAATTTCATATTTTCCAACTTTTCTAAGTTCATATATGTTAGATTCTTAAATTAATTGAACTTTTAGATGTAAATTGTGGAATTTGGACATTTTTGATTAATTAGTTAGGGTTTGCTTATTGAAATTCAAAATTAAAATTGACAATTAATTTTATGAATTCAATTAGAAAATGACAAATGATACACCCAAATTAAGTAAATCCAAGGGAAAGCAAGTTAAGAAGCCTGATCTTCGACAATTCATTTTTATGACTATGGATATTTTGGTGGTAAGACTTATGTATTGAAAAAAAAATTATGAACTTTTTTCTACTATTTTTGTGTTTGTTTTACGTCCGTAACTCCGTAACCCCAGATTCAAATTCCTCGGTCCGTCACTACAACCTCCTCAATATACACTACTTCTGCAACCCAAGGTATACTAGGCATGCCAATGAAAAATACATGAAATTTATATTGTAGTTTATTGTACCTTCAAACACGAAATGATGTGATTTAAACAGTTCGAAATTTTGTCCCATGCTCTTTTGATGAAAACAGGATACAATTTCACACGCAAAATCATTTCCACCCATCTATTTGACAACAGAAGGCAAACGTAATTTGTGATCAATGAAAATAACCAAGAACTTGACCGCCAACTTTTTGTTTGATGGCCTCTTCATGATCAAGGACACCATTTGGAGTTGTAATCACAACATAGCCCCACTGCACAGTGCACACAATACAGAGATAAACATCAGACATCAACTAAACAGAACACTCCTAACCTCATGGGTGGGTGAAAACCGGGTGAGGCTGGCGAGCAGAAGGGGCCCGACATCCAAAGACTTACTACTGCTCCACGACAAGGTTAAAATATACTAGGAACAGACTCGAGCCTTGAGGTAGAGAAATAGAAGTTAAAGCGCAGGGCTCTGAATCTCCCACTTGAATTTTGCATTTCAGAAAATTATAACAAGCACAACAGCTTTCAAGGCATGAAAATACAAACCTGTCGTGTTGGAAGAGTTTGCAATCTGTATTGTTCAATATCCCTTGCTTTCAAGTCCTGTCTATAAGTGAGAGCTTTGCAGTCATTCACGCGTCCTAGAAGTTCTACAGTTACCCTACCAACTCTATGTGGATCGTGAACTTGAAAATCCTTGATATATCCTGCAAATAAGATGACCAGCTTTCTATTAAACCAGAGGTACCACAAGAAGAATATGTCAGCCAGCCAAATGAATCCCAGATCCGGTTCATAAAAGAAAACAATGTACGACCAATGAGGTATCAAAAGTTGATTATTATTAGTCAAGGTAGTGAGTCACAAAGGCTTAAAATGACTGTACTGAAGAACTTGATCGCAACAGCCGTTTTTTGACTAAAATAGGCATCAAGCATTTACCATAAGCAAAAAAAATAAATTATCACAGTTTATTATGTATCACCACATACTTCCTCAGAATGGTGGCACCATCACATAGAGTCAAGACGTCAATCACTTACACTTTGTTTGGATAGCAACATAGAAAGGAAAGGAAGGAGAAGGAAAGAGGAGGAAGGGGAAGGGAACAAAAGGGAGGGGGAAGGTGGAGTTCATTTACCTCCAAATCTCTTCAATTTTGAAGAGGTAGTATTTACTAAAGAGAGAGGGAATATAGATTCCTTCCTCTCCCTCTCCTTCCCTCACCTCCTTACCAAACAAAAAAAAGTTGTTCCCCTTCCATTCCCTTCAGTTCCTTTCCCTCCATTTCCTCCTATACAAACAAAGTGTTAAACAAAACAAACCCTGTTGGTCATTGAACTTTTAATAAGCTGTTTACCCCCATCAATTCAAACCCATGCAGTATATTAATAGAACCAAGTAATTTGTGGCCAGGTACCCGATTGCTAATTTTCTAAGGGTAGCATATGCAGATCACATTACACTAAACCTATGCCTTCATTGCCAAAACCTTACCTACCTCCTATCCTCCACTTACATATTTATCAAGCAAGCATTTGAGAAGATAAGTCTGGTTACCGTAACCACAATGCCATAATACTACAACTTTGACGTATCAATCTCTGAAAATTCCATGATCTCTCTCGGTCTCTACTAAATCTACGATTACATCAAGGAAACATCAAAGCTCGAACAACAATCATAACAATTAAAGACTTCTAGAGAATAAATGAGTACTGTCAAAACATTAATGCAAGTCTTCAGTATTAATTTTTAGCGTTACTTCTTTTCTTGAGCTTTGTTGTTGACATTTCTTTTATAAGGGAATTATTAGTAAGATGAAAACCTATGCACATATGTTTCATTCTCCCAACTTCCTTCCCCACAAGTTATTGTTAACTACCTATCAATGTTCCAATAATTGTCTCTTTACTTGGCTTCTACTTTTCTCAATAATGCAATAAATTTAATACAAACATTGAATTCCCCAATAGTATATACATGCTTTATTCAAGAAGTTCTCCTTTCTCATCCATTCCACCCTCTCGAACCCCATAGATTCAAAACAAACATTAAATTCTCCAATAGTTAGGCATGTAAATGATTTTTCTCATTCTAGCCTCTTGAGCCCCACATATTGGATCAACTCAAATCCACATTCTCCCTCTCTAAATGGCAAAATGCGATCCACTTTCAATTCCCTTTCCACATATTGGATCCACTCAAATCCACATTCTCCCTCTCTAAATGGCAAAATGCGATCCACTTTCAATTCCCTTTCTTGCTTATGTTACAACATTGACTGGGAAGAACTTCATAAAAGGGAGGGAGTAACAACTATGATTTACAACTTACAAGAAAAAATTAATGATTTACTTCGTTCAAAGATTCCATCATCTTCAGAGTTTAGACATTAAGTCCCATTTCCAATTTGGTAAGTCCTTCAATAATAGACTTTGCACTATCCTGTTCAACCTTTTTTGACTTATTTTACAAAAATTAAGTTCAAATAAATTGGATAAGTTTCGGTAGGTTACACAAATAAGTTCAAATAAGTCAAATTCATTTTAATCGAACACACCCTAGTTTTTTTTTTTTATTAGGAAAGATGATTGGTCCGAAGATCAATCCCTGTTAGGCTACTAGCCTGTTAGGGCACACCAGCTTAGAGGCTGGAATGCTGAACAACCCATAAGTAAATGCCCCAACATATTGTTGGGATGAGGATTCGAACCCTGGGCAAATGCCCTGGAATTCCGGGCGGAGGTACTCCACTAAGCTACCACCTCTCCCGCTAAAATCGAACACACCCTAATGATACCATTAAATAGATACTATAATGAAAGAATACTTGCGCCATAACAAATATGCATAAATTTTATGAGAAGAGTATGTATGGTATATGAATTCAATTTTTAAAAAAACACCAATCAAGAGTGGCTTATCAAATATACACGAGAGGAGTTAGCACGAGTCACGACACAGAAGTTTCGAATATAAATACAATTCTTATGTTAAATGACTAAAATACGTACGCTGCGTAGACTATGAGACTAGTTTTTATTCATTTAGAACACAATAAGAACCTAAAATTACGTGCATATTATTATATAGCTATCTTGATGAGATCCAAATTTTCAGATTATTGTTCATTTCTAAATCTTTATGCATAAATTGTAAGAAAAAACTTTTCGAAGGGAGAGAGAGAATAGTGGAATCATAGCTTATGTTTGTATCAAGTGAGTGAGCAAAAAGGATCGAAGTTGAGAACAATATGCTTACTCTAGATATTGAAGAGAACTAGACATTTTCTACCCTTGCTTAAGGGACGCGATGAGAGCAATGATATTGACCCTCAGAAGCACTGGTGGATGTACATAGCACTAAGGGTAGACACTTGCACACCCCTTATTAAAAAGGTTGTAGCTTTGGTGCCAATCACTATACATGCATGATTTGGAGTAGTATAGAAGGTTGCAAGATCGAAATTTCAAGCCTACCATCTATATGCCTTTGCCTTTTCTAGATATTTATCGTTTTCTAAAAAGGCTTGAACGGTTAGGGATGAGTAGTCGTACAGCCATATTAAAACAAATTGAATTAGTATATTTACATATGCTCACAATCTAATATAAATTTCTGGATCTTCCATTGCTCACAACTACACATACAAATACAAATTCTACAACTTACCCAGTATCACAACAAGAATAAGGTGAACTTCAGTGAATTTGAGTAGTAAGATATGTAACCTTTATGGCATGTTACCAATGAACTGATATCAATGAGTTAGCACCACAGACTACAAAATTAATCTTCAGCATATCAAAAGGGCAGTATCTGGAACTGGGAGGCTCTAAATCTATATAATGCCAAACGAAACTGGTCATCCCAGGATTTTAGCAATGGACATAGCTAAAAAACCACTTAGAAGTTGACATATTTAACTTCAACAAAAACTACATGGTCTAGAATAAGGAAAGCCATGTATATTTGAAAATTTTTGGGGAAAGATGATTGGCTAGATGCACTTTTCATCACAGGCAGGTGGAACGCCGTTGCTCGAACAAAGACTCGAGTGGATCAGTGTTTCTAAGAGTGATAACATCTGTCATGGCAGAAATGAGGGGACCCTGGCCTTTCACCACTATTCCATTTCTTTCAAGTATATCATATACTGAATATCGGATTCATGAAGCCCCAGTCCCCTTTGCTTTTGCACTCATGACTGTTCTATTCAACTTCAGAGATTTGTGAAAAGGGATCCAACAGTTAAAACCTACCCTACATACCTCAAGCACTGACTCTTATAGGCAACCTTGAGGCCTTTACCCAAGCCCAATCAACACCAGCTTCGGCTCAAAAGATGACTGCAATATTTTCCATGCATCCATAGACTGTGTCCATCTTAAAAAGCATTGCTCGAAAGTGCTAGTCATTAAACCCCATAACAACATAAAATTGCCTCAAGCCCTAAACCTCGCTGCCTGAAATTTTTACGAGATTGACTGTTCACTCAATATGTCGTACAAGAATTTAGCAAGATCGCAAAACCAGGGTGCTTTCTATCTTAAGGGGTGGGTGACTTATTTACTTTTATAACTTTCAAGTCCCAAAATCAATTAGTGTAAGTCCCAAAATCACTTTCAGTAAGACTGTATCTACCAAAGCTTACTATACCAAGTTAATAAAATCACTAACTAAACCCTTCAAATTTCACTATAGTAGAACCTAGAACCTTTCTGACTTCATTATTGCTGCTGTACGTAAATGATCAACTAGGCTATGTTCTTTTGGACTGAAGTACGAAACTGAACTAAACTTAACTTAATTCGTCAAAACTTAATTGAATTAAAACTGTGATAGGAAGCTAACTAAACTGAGAACTGAATTTGTCTGAACTCTGAATAAATTCAGTCCAAAAGAACAGAAACTCTCACAAAGAACTCAAAAGAAAACAAAGAAATTTGAACCAAAAAAAAAAAAAAAAAAATCAAAATCAACCCAATACAATTATCGCCTAACAAACCAATTTTTTACAAAAATAATAATCATAATACAGCATCAGCATAGTTTTTGAGTGAAATCACTCAAAAAACAAAACAGAACACCCATCAAGTATTAATTAAAATGCAGGCAAGTTAGCAACTTTACGATTCCAAATCGTTTTGCAGAAAATACCCACTAAAAAAACAAAACAAGAAAAAGAGATTAATAATAAAGAGAATGTAGAGAAAGTAGAAGAAACCTCGATTTTTCATGATGTGGAGAAAAGAACAGATGACAGTAGAAATGGGTTTAAGTTCAGCGGATGCTTTGTTTCTCTTCTCGGCGTTCACTATCGTTCGAAGTGCATCGTTTAGTATTCTTCTCCCCATTTTCTCTCTCCTCCAACCTCTTCGATTTGCTCTCTCAAGAATGAAGATGCTCAGGTTTTCGAAACCAAGACAAGGGTTTTTCCAAAGTTAGAGATGGGCCTCTTTTTGTGGACAAATATTAGCAAAAATTAGTCTTTTTCGGCTGTGTTTGGTTGGACGGAAAACAATTTTACCGAATGCAAATTTAAGGAAGGATACTAGGTTTTGGACCCGTACATAATGCACGGGAACTTTAATACAACAAAAATGTTTATATATCCGCTACATTGAAAACATATAAATGATTATTTACGTCTACTTGATCAAAAACTTTGTGTTTAAGAGAAATACACATTTATATTAATTATAAAGTTGTTTAACAGATACATGATATTCATATGTTTTGGAAGACTTCTTTTTAGAGCAAAACAAAATGTTTTAAGAAGCTACTTCATCGTAATATAACAATGAGATTTTTACACTATTCATTCACAATCATACCCTTTCACTATATATTGTTATTTTTATGTAAAGACAAATATAGTCATGTGGGTATTGTTAGATTCGTCTTGATATATACTTTCAAAATATCAAATGTGTATAATTTTACTAAATAGTAAATAAAGATATTAATAGTAAAAATTGAGCATTGGCAAGCGTGAAAACCCAATTGCTGCAGTAGAAAAAGAACGGAGGAAGTATAATATGTCAGAAGCAATTATATCATCATAAGTAAAGCCAACAACACCTTAGGAGGAAGATTGGAATTCCAGATTTTCTTCCACACTTCCGATACAATAGAATCGCCAACAACTGTATGGGAATTCTTAAAAAAATTAATAAAGTGATGGTCTTATTTAGTAGAACATACCAATTTTGGTGTAGCCCCATAGAAAGCCATCATCTAAGGGTTGAGATGGTAAAGGTTAAGGATCTCAACCGCCTCAACAGGGAGAAAATTTGCACGAACTTGGTTTTCATCCCAGTAACCAGTGGGGGGGTCAATCGTCTCAGAAACTCTCTCTACATTACATCTTCATTTTTTCCTCGAAATGGCCTTAAAGTATTAGACTTCCCATTATCTTTCTGATATAGGAGTACTATTAGGCAATTTTTACCAATGACTGAGAAATGGCTACATAAATTGGCCATGACTGAGAACTGGTCTCGGGAGATACAAACCCACCATGCGATAGGGATTGTCCTTGACTTTTGACACACGACCAACTAAAATTGCCTTTTTTGAAACCTCAGAGGAAATTTGTTCCATCTGACGGAATGAGTACCATACGGGGTATAAATACCTTATTCCAGTTGCTACCTAAAATGACCACAATTTCGATGATATATTGTATCATACTTTATTCCCCATTTCATCTGGTGGAATGAGTATCATACAGGGTTTCCCCACTCTACTTTTTTCCTAAATACCTTATTCCCCGTTGCTACTTGAAATGATCACAATTTCGATGATATATTGTATCATACCTTATTTCCCATTCCATCTGACGGAATGAGTATAATACAGGGTTTCTCAATTTACTTTTCACCTCCCAAAGACTACCTCAAGTGACTTCAATGGTCCACAATTAACCCTTATTCATTAATTTCTTCCTAAAACCAATTTTCGAATATATTAAGCGAACTAAAGTTTTAATATTCATTAAGACTAATTTAGAAAATGTAAACAAATATAAATACGCACTACTTGTATAATATATGTGTGTTTTATAGGTTCTTTATAAGATGTACATTTCAATATTATCTTCTACATCAAAGAAAAAAAAACCAAAACAAAGTTAAATAAATTAACAACTTTTCCAATTCAATAACTTTATTTGATCTTTTCAAAACAGTTTCACTCTATTATAAACCAATTAAACTTGAATACTTATAAATCCCCCTTTTTTTTTACATATAAGCTTGACAATTAACTCATCTTGTTGATTCACCTTCTAAATTAGTGTCGCAATGCTCATTAGATATCTCTCTTTCCAGTCTAATATCGTCCACACGATTTATGGTTTAAAAATTGTAACATTACTTTTATAAAATTATAAGATAATTATTTTACTTGTAGTTCCCTAAAATGACCACAATTTTGATGATATATTTTATCTTACATCATTCCCCATTTCATCTAACTGAATGAGTATTATACAATATTAATTATATAAGAAAATCATGGCGCTGCTTAACTTTAATGATGAATAAGTGAGAAATATCTATTTTAGCAAGGAAACTATATTTAATCATGCATATAAGAAATAATTATTGATATCCTATAATGTCAACTACTTCATGATTCACTCATACTTTCATATATAATTTGAGTTTAGGATGTTAAATTTATGAACAGTTATATTAGTTTTTTTTTTTGCAAGAATAATTAGTTAAAGAATATTGGATTATATTGAAGAAAAATAATTACTATTCTTAGTTTCTTAATACACGCAACATATTTCTTTTTGGGATATTTCATAAAATTGCAAAATAATTCGCAAACTATTATAAAAATTAAAGAAAGCTTTATTTTATAATTTAAGCACATGTGTCATGTTTTACTCTCTCTCCTACTCTTTTATTTTATAATTTTTATAGAATGGGCCAAATTCAAAGTGTGTGAATTTTCTTTAAAAATGATATTAGTATCAAGCGTAAGTTCATAAGTGTATGTACTTATATCGTTTGTTTCATTTGAATGTAAGAATGTGGGAAAAATTTGAGTGACCCTAGTCCCTAAGCCTAAGGTTGTCAACCTTCTTAGTCGCAATAATAGAATAATATATTAATATATATCCAATAAATTGGAGAGAGAATTGCCATAGATTAATGTTTTAATGTACTCTTGACCTTAACTTTTTAGTAGTGAGAAGAATATCCATTTTTATCTTTAAACAACTTATCTTGTCTGACATTTTCTTAATTCTCCCTTAAGTTGTCTGAAAAACACTTAATTATTATATCTAAATTTGTTTAATCTTATCTAAATTTTCCAAACTTATATTATCATAGTTATGTCAAAATTAGTTAAAGTAGACAGATGCTTATATATTGGTTTTCATTTTTTTTTTACCTAATTCAATTTCTTGAACATATATATAGATGAACTCTTATTTTACCTCTCTCACTTTAAATTTGTTTTTTTAAAAAAATACTTTTAGTATGTATTGGTCATGGATATGATTTTTTTATGATTATCATATTAGCTTACCTAAACCACTTTGGGACTAAAAATTGAATATTTGAGTTGTTATTGTTTTTGTTATATGTAATCTCTAGTCATAATCATGGTGTGTTATATTTTTTTCAACAAAATCATCTTTTTATTTCTTGTTTGGTAATAAAATAAACTTGCATTACTATTATTATTACATTTGCATATTTTCTTGAAGGGGCTAGCATCTCATGATAATGGTGTGGTATTCATTACCAAAAGTGAATAATATTAAAAAAAAAACTTATTAGACCAATGTACCCATTGGCTTGAAATTAGGTAATTTTTAAATTAATTATATTATATAAGTTTGATAGGTGTGATGAAAAACTTAAAGTTGTTATACATACAACGCACCCATTGGCTTGTACTTAGCTAATATTTGTTTTATATTTGAAATTTCATATTTTGACTTTTTGAGTATCTTGTATTAGTGAAAAACTTAAAGTTGTTATATTCAATTCATCTTTTTCATTGTATATTTTCTCTCTCTCTAAATTGGTATTTAGCTTGAAAATAATTCCATAACTGGTTTTTGTGAAAATAATAAGAATGACCGCTAAGATAATATATGATTTTCGTTTAAAAAAAAAGATAATATTTGATTTGTTTCCTTAATTGATAATTGGTTGATTGATTCCTTTAGTTATTGTAGTTGATATTATTTCCTTCATTGTTACACAATCGGAGGAATTAATTGATTATTGTTAAAATTATTTTTAGCAATGCCACGTGGCATAAGCAAGCATTAGGTCGAAAAGTTGAGGGTGAAGGAGAACAGAGGAAGGTTGAGGTCTTGCCACGTAGGACAATTTTTTCTTGCTTTAATATTATATATGATTAATCCATTAAATCATTCACTCCTGTAAAAATAATTGGATATATATAATATTTTTGTTGAGTTGGATCCGCTATTTATATGTTCATTTTAATTGGGAAGATTAGTTTTTTGCTGGATTTTTTTTTTCTTTAGGCAAATTTAGGATTCAGGTTTTTGAGAATTGACCAATATAGATCAATTACCGAAATGCATAAACAAACAAGAAGTATACAATTTGTTTTTTTTTGGAGGGGAAAACAGAGCGATAAGTTATATTAAGTCTAATTCCGCAACAGTTTGAATACTTTGGGGGAACAAATTCGTACAAATAGTTTCAGAATCAACAATAGATTTTCATCTAGCAACGGAATGAGCAACTGTGTTTCCTGCTCTCTCAACATGAACACATTCAAAAGCAGAGAAAGAGTTACAAATCTCAATATTATCATCAAATATAATGAAATAGGGGGAGCTTCTTGCTTCTTGTTTCTGATGACTCGAACAATGCTCTAAGCATCGCACTCCAACACCACCCGATTGTACCCCGGTCTTCTTGCTACCTCCACCCCAAATCTTGCATCCCTTGCTTTAGCAACCTCCGGCTCCCAATTGGTCGTCAATCGTCGAACTCCAGCAGCTTTAATACACCCCACCTCATCACGAATAACCACTCCCAAACTCACTCCATTGACATGAGTAATGTGAGCATCAACATTTACTTTAACAAAAGATAGAGGAGGGGATGCCACGAGTATATTGCAGCACGACGAGCCGGGGAACATACACACCTTTGCATTGTATTGTCCATAATCCATGTTCAATCTCATAAAACTTGCAGCCACACTCATTGCATTTAATCCTTCATCACTCTTAAATAAACACCACTTGATTTCGACAAAACCATGCAGCCCACGCTATGGACCCGAATGTAGCAAGCTCTTCTTTCCCCACCTTGCCAGCCATCCACACAAATCTCTCAACAAAAGAAGTCGGCGGAGCCTCCATCAAGTGACTCAAAAATTCGGTATGCACCCATATGTTCGAAGCCATCCTACAGTCAAATAAAGAGTGCATTATTGTTTCCACCCCATGACCATACACAGGACACGTACTAGTATCACGAATATGGCGTTTGTGGAGAACATCGAACACACCCAAACTTCCCTTACATGCTTTCCAGATTAAGTGGCGCAATTTTGGAGGCCCACCAACATTCCACACTATTCTCCATATATCTCTTTCTCGCTGCCCATAGAATAGATATCATGTTCGAACATGGCCCAACCCTCCCAACCAATACCGTGATCGAACTGTTTCACCAATCATTATATAAAAGGCCACTTCAATGGATATAAGTATACAATTTGCTTAAAATACAGTTTCACGAATCATTTTATTACAAAAGTAATGTGAAATCTATAGTATTTATCATCAACAAATCTAACATTTTACATTGGTACACCAGTTTTTACAAAAAGTTATAACTTATAATTGTTAGGAATGTACTCCATTTTTTTTCAAACCATGATTAGGTTTGGATTTTTTAGAATTTATAAGTGATGCAAGTGAATTGTTTTCATTTGTATAACATGTTGACTAAAAGCCCAAAAACAAAATTTTATTTTTGGTGGTGCCACTCAGGCCTCTTCTCGCCTGGCGCTGAATTTGCATATTTCATTGTCCTCGGGAGCTTGTCTTGGCAACCAACCGTTTGAGTCTCTTAGGGGACTCAAACGGGGGTAATTTGGTCATTTTATGCGTTGGAAGATTTTACGCACGTGTGGCTGACATTTGATTGGTACCAATGCTGAGTTATAATGGTACCATTCTTCGAAAATATTGATACCTTGGTACCAGTCCTGATAACAATTTGATACCAATGTCAGGTTATAATGGTACCATTGTGTTTTATTTTGAGTGTTTGAGTCTTTTTTGGACTCAAACCGTTGGTTACCAAGCCTTTCTCTTGTCCTCGGTCCTCACTAAATTTGTGATTGATGTATGACTTCTAAAACATACAACACTTGTTCATAATCAACTCCACTACTTAATAAGCAGCCTTCATTATTTTCAACAGCTAACAGAAACAAAGTTTAACCATCTGCTTAAAATTGGCAAGTAATTGCAGCACAGAAGTTCAACAACTAGTTGTGAGAGTTGAGAAAGCATAGGTGATTTCAGAAAAAAAGAAAACTTTATTATGGAAAAAGGACAACATTATACACACAAATTGTTCAACACATAATAGTTCTTACGAAACTACATATGTATTGTCGTGAGCTCCAACTTACATACAAAACAAAACAAGAAACAAGCAATGAACTTACAAGGATCTAGGAGGTTTCTCTAGCAAAGCAGAGAGATAAACCTCGTCTTTTGACTTAGGTGAAACAACCCACTTATGCTTCTTGTACCTGAATTGCAGAAACATGTACATGTAATCATCTAAGTCTTTTCTATTACAAAAGAATTTATCAATCCATAACAAACCCCCAGGCCTTAGAACTCGATCCCAATCAAATAACATGAAATCCAATAGTAGCAGATCGATCCACCCATCCAAGAGGCCGGTTGAGTGAATTAAGTCCATCGTATTTTCAAAAAATGGGAGTCGTTGATTTGGTGTTACATACAAGTGAAGTAGGCCTCTAAGTGCAATCGTCTCACTGAAAGGTGCCCCTAAATTTAGGGCAGTCGAAATGATGGAGACATTTTGTTCCATCATCCTTGCAGCAAAGCTGCCAGTCCCCACGCTGTAGTCAAGGCCTATCCGTATCTCCCCTGGCTTGATTGCCAAAACATCACTGATGAGAAAATCAGCAGGAGAAAGGGTGCTGCTATTGACCCATTTAAGCTTTTCCTTTTCTATGTCGAAGCATCCTGTGCATTTGGTGTAACCTCGGTCAGTATTGTTGCTCGATAAACACTCAAAATCCCTGCACTTGTAAAGGTTCCATCGAACATTTCTTCCATCAGGTACCTTCCAAAGTGATTCATTAATCGGATATGGCTTGAGGGAGAGCTTGGAGGCTCTTGTCAAGCAACGCCTTCGAGGCAAAGGATCACATCCATGAAGCATAAGCTTCTGAGCTAGATTCCAATCATCCTTACAGTAAGAACCTACATCATAGTCCATGTAGTCTTCTAAATCTTTCTTCATCAAAACGCAAGCATGGCCTATGGTATTGTGTATCCTCTCTGTTTTGAAAATGTTTATCTTGCCATTCTTGTTCTCTTTCGGGGTAATGTACTTTCTGATCTCCTCAATCACGAAATTATTTATCAACGGTTCCTCCATAAATGTCGTGTTCCTTATACCGCCCACTTTGGGTAATCGGATCTGTCTAAGAGCAATATGAGCATCATAAAGAGGCTGAACGACCTCATCTTCCAAGTACCTCTTGAAATCTAGTCTTGACATATTACTCTTCTCCAATTGATCTTTGTCTTTCTCCATCTTTTGCACATTGGCTTCAAGTTTGTCTTGCAAATTTTCCATCTTTTCAAGCACTTCCTCAACACGAAACAACAACGCTTTGACATCAAAGCCATCGGAAATATAAGGATCCCCATAAAAGTGACGACATATATCTTCGCTGTGAAAGAAAAATCCAGCATGATAGAATCTAGCTAGGCTAGAAATGCTAACAATAACAACAAGCCCTCCCAAAAACAACTGCAGCCAACCCATTATTCGAGCTAACCTCCATTTGGGATGGCTCACCTTTCCCATGCCCAAATCTATGCAAAAGACCCACTAATTCTTGCTATCTCCTTCCTTTCTAAGATCCAAACACAACCCACAATTGGATATTACCCAAAAATCAACAAATTTTGAGAATTCTGATTATTAGAGTCACCATATCATCAAAATCAACTAATTAAGAGTCTAACACCCAATAGTTGATATGATCAACCTTAAATCCCTTCTCTACAAGAACCCACCCAAATTCTTACTACCTTGAAATTTAAAGAGACCCAAGATTGAATATTACTCAAATATCAATAAAACTGATCAACTCAAACCCAAATTAAAATGCAATGAAAAACCCAAGATTGAATCATCCAAACACAGCCTAATTCTAAGAAGCAGAAATGAATATATGCATGTTAAAACTCAAAAAAAGAAAAAAAAGAAAAAAAAAACCACAAATACAACACTGGAATGTTAAAGTAAGGATCAAATTTACCAAAATGTAATCTTTCTCCAAATTTAAAGCTCTCAGAAATTTGAAGCTCCTCAAATTTCCAGCCTGCAAAAATGTGATAAGATTCTTCACAAATGACAACTTTATAAGCATAATCTTGCAATGTTACCCAACTAATTGAAGAATTATGAGCACTTTGAGTGTGATATAAATAAACCCATATTGCTTAAACCCCACAAAAGCCCTTAATAAATTAAACCCCACAAAAATTAAACCAATTGCTTACACATTTAGCAAACACTACTCCCTCTTTAAAATCTGGAAAATTAACACCCATTAAATTATCTCTCTCTCTCTCTTTCCACCTGAATTTAAGAAAGGAAACATGAAATTTAAGGCTCAAAAAATGGGATTTTACGAAACCACGTGAGAGAAAACTTGGAAAAATCTCAACAGCTAATTTCAGTGATTTAATTACTACCCAATTAGAGTTGACTTGTGAGTGGGTTAGGTCTTTTTCAAATAAATATTGGTTTTTCAGTTCTTCTTCAAATGGAAAAGACCTCTTTTTTTCAACTTGTTTCGACATTTTTGCATTCTAAGGAAGTTTGGTACCATTAGGCAATTTGCCATGTTCTTTTTTTGGTCAAGATAATCTATGATTAGAATCATTAGATTAACACGACAACATTTGTAATTAACCGAAATATTTATATGTCGAGTCAGCCTAATAAAGAACGAAATAGCAAGGGGGTAGAATTGTACTCCCTTCGTTTCGAGGAGCATCAAAAAGGATGTGTAAAAGTATGAGAGAGAAATTGAAAAAGTGGAGAGAAACTAAAAAGTGTGAGAGAGAAATAAAAGAGTGGATTAAAATAGAGGTGTTATATACCCAAAAAAAAACTAAATACAGCAAAACATATTGAAATACTAACCTACCTTGGGGGGTCATCTATGACAAATGACCCCCTTTTGGGGTTCATTTATGACAAATGATTAGGAATGACAATGGGTCGGAATCGGACCGGATTATGCATAATCCGACTCTGACCCTACAGGAAGTCGAATTTTAAATCTGAGTTCGACTCCGAAAATTTGAATCCGACTCGACTTAAAATTTGAACATTCGACTCCGAATCTGATCCGACTAAAAATCCGAACATTTGATTTAAAATCAGCTAATCATTATAACTTATTCTAGTAATCATATGGAAATCTTATATAGTACAAATAATCTAAATATTACTATTATTTTTAACAATCATTTTTTTAATGAGAAAATCCTATATAATACAATTGGCTGATAGTCGAAGTCAGGTTATATATAAATTATACATTAACATAAATAAGAAAAAAGGATTGATTGACTCAAAGTCGGAGTCGGAGTCGGAGTCGGATTATTTTATGAGATCCGACTCTGACCCTCCTCTGACTCGGAGTCGGACTTTTCAAACGGAGTCGGAGACGGATTACTTTTTTGTCGGAGTTGACTCGAATTTTTTCCTTCAGATCAGAGCGGACTAGGGTCAGATCCGGACTGGATTGCCATCCCTACAAATGACCCTCTTATATGGGGTCATCTATGACAAATGACCCCATTCCCGCCATACTCCTACCGCATCAAACATATAATATAACCTTACACGAAAACTTTAGGCGCCGGCTATTATGTTAGGGGGATGCGATAGGCCCATTTCAGAGTTTCTAAGCATGAACAATATCAAGATTCTAAGTGAGAAAGATAAAAATAAAAAAAAAATAAAAAAACAGAAAGAGTATTATCCAACACAAAAATTATTAAAAGACACTATCTAATTTTAATATAAAAGTAGACATAGTGACTAAATGGATTAAACTAGTCATCGAAAGAAATTAACCTAGTCACTATTGGGATTATTCTCTTCTTCGTATTGGGCTTACCATTGCCTAATTTTAATTTAAAAGTATACGGTCTCTTATAAGACAAACTCTATCCAACAAGACATGAATTTCTAAACTCTATAGAATTCCGAATAAAAGAGGTGCACAAGGTTCAAAACTCTAGATCTTAAAATCCTAGTTTAATTCTTCTCGAAAAAAAAAAATCCTAGTTCAATTACAAATCCAACTCCTATTAAGTTTCGTATCAAAAGCATTATAAATACACACATAGTTGAACATTATTATTCATAATTAAATCATACGTTAATCCACAATATCATACTAGTATTAAAAAATCGTGACAATGAGCTACTCAAGAAGAGCAAAATATTCTGATCAAGATGATTCAAATTTTGTGTTTAATTCTGGCATAGTAATTATTTGGTTGATGGCAATCAGTCTTTTGATTTTTAATGTAAAATTTGCTGAAGTTCGTGATCAAGATCGTATTGATGAAGTTCGTTTATCATCTTCATCTAAGATTAACCCAGAAGTAGAACATATTGATGTAGTGGGTTTAGCACCATTATCGTCCGATATCGTTGGAGTTGATGGGAGTTACGAGGATATAGATTGGGACAACTATTTTGATGATGCTTGGTATGAATGGCATTATGATGAGTTTTAATGTGTTAGAATCGAAGCTTCATCTTGTTGGAGGCAAATTATCCTATAGTTTCAGGGAAATTAGTGTTTTTTTTTTTTCTAGTTTTAGGCAAATTAGTTACTTTGTTTTTTTTTTTATTTTACTTTATGAATAAGTAAATATTTTTTGTTTATTTGCTACATTTGTGTAGTGTCTTTGATTTTACTACAGTAATATGCAGATTCTTTCTCTGATTTTCTATTTTTATATTGGAATTTTGCCATTTTGGAAATAAAGGTTATCATTGATAATCTGTCAAATTCCATTTACAACAATAATGACTTCTAATCTATGCCATAAGGTATAGGGTAAGAATTTCATGCTTCGGGGTAGGAATCAAATCTAAGACCTTGCTAGGAAATATGGGAAAACTCACCACTTGAGCCAACCCCAATTCCCATAACAAGATTTTATTCGGCGATAAAAAGAAATATACATATTGAAGATGTAGAACATTACAAGAAAAGCTTTCGTTTACAACAAAATTAAACAATCGTACGGATTGTCGTTGTAAATAACAGATACTACTACGAGTTTTGCTTCTCTTCGTAAATAATATTATGTGTCTACGACGAGCGTTAACAAGATCTCGTCTCAAAAAGTTGAAATATTTTCGCGTACAGAAAAACGTTCTTGAGAGGAGTAGAATTAAGTTGGGAGTAAGGATGGAAATGGGTGATGGATGATCCATCACCCGCTTAACCCGGTATTTCAAATGGATGAAAACCCGAATTTAAATGGATGGAAAGTGGGTGGTGGGTGAGAATTTTTTTCATCCGTCACCCGATCCATCATTCGTTTAACATCCAACTCATTACCCAATTATTAAATTTTACATGTAAATTACTTATATTTTATGCTTTTGATATCATTATTTTATATTATGTCACTAATTTCTTTTAAAAATATATTAAATATCATCACCCGTTTAGCACCCGACCCACCCGTTCCACCCGATGAATGACGGATGGATGGATGCGGCCTGCGGGTGCAGTAAACAATTGCGGGCGGTAGATGCGGGTGATGTTCCACCCGCCCCGAATCCGATCCATTTCCATCCCTTGTTGGAAGGGCTTTAAATAAAAATCGAAAATTTTTGAACTTCACTCACAAGTCACAACACTAATTTTTCACTTACCCACTACCTCAAACTCTCCAATTCACTCAGATAGAGAGACAAGTTGTTCAGTGGATCCAGAGTGGAAATTCCTCTCAGAAGTAACTTTTCTCTTCATTGTTCTTCCAAACAATCAAATCTCTCAAAAGTTGTTAATTTTGTTTTCTATTTTGATAAATGAATGCAGAGAACGATTGATATGCAAATAGGGATGGTAATGGACATGGTTTGGGTAGGGTAAGATTAGACCCATACCCTACCCATATTCATAGGGTAAATTTTTTAGGACCGGTACCCGGCCCCGTAGGGTCCGATTGGGTCTGGGTAGGGTCTAGGGTCTAAAATGGGTCCAACACAAATAAAATTCCGCGTGCATTATCACATATATATATAATCGTTAAGCACAATTTTATATATTAATTTTGCAATTAGCTTCTAGCCTTCTACTGGTTCTACACTTCTACTTCATTATATTATTTATATAGTGAGAATTCAGAATACGGCTATTCGGCTAATGATGGTTGACTGGTCGCCGGTTCGCCAGTGAGAGACTAAGAGACTGAGAGTAGAGCAAGAGACTGAGAGTAGTGAGAGAGAGAGACTGTGAGTCTTATTGACGTGAGATTTGCGACTAGTAAGTGAGGGAGGGTCAGGGTTTTAATTTATAGGAAGTCTGCTAGAAGTTGAAAGGTTATGTTTATATTTATATTTATTTTGATTTAATAAAAAATAAAAAATATATATTTTATTTAGATGGGTCTATGGATAAGGTATGGGGAGGGTCTAGTATTTGTGAAGTGGACTCATGCCCTACACTTACCCGATAGGACCAAGACCCATACCCTACCCTTATCTATAGGGTCCAAAAAATTAAGACCCACACTCTAATTTTAGGGTAGGGTCTGGATAAGATTCTGGACCCATTGCCATCCCTATATGCAAACATGAGTCCAAACTCGGTTACTTACCAAGTACGATACGATCTATGTGCATATTTTTTTTTGTTTCTCTAAAATTATCCTTTAATGTTATAATATTTTCACTGTTTATGTTTTGTTCCGTCCTAATTTCTCATTGGTTTTCTCTCCAATTGCTATTTGACTCTTCTTTAATTCTTTTTTTATATATATATCTTGCCTTTGTTTGTGAAGCAAAGTTAGAGGTTTGAACTCATATTAGAGGATTTGACTAGTTAATTTTATAATTTGAGTATTTGGTGAAAGGTTTTAGTTAGCTTATTGAGTTCAAAAAGCTCTTTTTGAAAAAAAAGCTAAGGTGATGAGCTTTTTGACATTAAAGTTTTGGGTATGAGTGGATAAATTACATTTATGTTCTAAAATTGTTGAAAATGACATTAATAAATAATAAAAGATACAACAATATATTATACACGTCTTTTATAGGTAATTTTACACAATTATGTAGCAATTAACTATCAACTACTTACCAAAAACCTTTATACAAATAGCTAATATAAACAGTTAGTCAAATCCACGACCACTAATCAGCTAACAGCTAACAACTATCCGCTAATTTCCAAACAAGGTCCTTGTCTTTGCGAATTTCACTATGACTTCAGATTTGGTTTCAATTTCTTGCTCTTTGGGTTGTTTGAAGCTCACAATTTTATTTTTTTTTGGATTAGCGGTTATAAGACATGAGTGAAAAGAAAAGTGATGGATTAGCTTAATTAGAAGAGATTTCAGGTTCTTTTTGTCAAATTAGAAAAAAAAAACCAGGTTAATTAAAGATTGATTGTTTGTCAATGCTTGAATTTTCAGATGTTGTAATGCATAATTTTCTATCTTACTTCTAATTACAAGGATGTTTTAAAGATAATTTAGTAATCAATGTTTTTTTTTTTTTGTGTTGTTTGTCGATAGGATGTTGCTACTCGTGCGAGTCTCTCCCAAAATCATCTTTGGAATTAGCCCAAAAGAGAAAGTAATTTGTGTTAGTGTGGGCATAACTGGAGAGAAGTGGACTTCAACGGTAATTTTGTTTCTTTTGTCTTTTTTTTCTCACTTCTTTGCTTAATGAGCTTGTTGTATCTTTTGTCGAGTCAGCCTAATAGAGAACGAAATAGTAAGGATATAGAATTGTACTCCCTCCGTGGCTCTGTCCCAAAATATAGTTCCCATTTTATTTTACACAGTTTCCAAAAAGTATCTTTGACCTACTATATCTTCTATTTTTTATTAGTTAAAAATATAAAAGTTGATATTGCGAATATATACATTGAGACAAATCTAACAAGACCCCTCATGAATATGTCTTTTTGTATACATTAGTAAAAATATTTGGTCAAAGTTTTTAAAATTTGACTCCCAAACTAGAAATAGGAACTATATTTTGGGATGGAGGGAGTAATTGTTAATTTGCTATTAAAATTTCGATTCAGATTTTATGATCTTAAAATTTTACTATTTGAAAAGATCTGATTACATAATTAAATCTAATTTTGTATATTAATTTTATAGGATTTCTCAGCTTCAAAAAACAAAAGGAATTTTTTCCTTGAATAATGCAAAAGAGGGTATTAATTCCAAAAATTTGCCCCCAAAAAAAAAATTCCTGCGTACCGTCCACGTAGGACGGCACGCGAGATTTTTTATTTTTTTTTACTTAAGTTAAACCGCTACTTGGAATAGCGGTTTACACAAAGAAACCACTACTCTAAGCAGCGGTTATGGTTAAAATTAACCGCTACCTTGAGTAGCGGTTGATACTCGTTGACCGCTACTTTAAGTAGCGGTTTAGTTGTCCTTAGAACCCGGTCATATAAACCGCTACTTAGAGTAGCGGTTCATTAAAGGTTTAGTAAAATCCCCAAATCAACCCTAATTCCCCAATTTCTCACATTCGAAATCTTTTCTCTCAAACTCACTTCTCCCTCTCTCTCTTACAACGACCGTCGCGCCACCCACCATCCCAGAAAACCACCGACGAGGACCGGCCATCGGAGTTCAGCCACCGACAACAGTGAACTAACACCAGGCGCACCACCACCGTCGCTCACCGGACGTCAAGCGCACCACCACCGACAGCCTCAACTGATTTTTGTGAGTATTTTTTTTTAATTTAATTTGCTTAGCATGCCATATTTGTTATGTATTTTAGGTTTGTAACTGTTCTTAAATGGAAATTATTTAGTTTGATTAGTATAATCTAGTTGTTGATATTGGTTGGTTAAAAAATTAGTATATTGTGATGCCGTCCTACGTGGACGGTACGCAGGTAATTTTTTTTTTGGGGGCACATTTGTGGAATTAATACCCTCTTTTGCATTATTCAAGTAAAAAATTCAAAAATACAAGGTAGAATCTTAATATCATTTCCCGATCTTATGATTATACGATTTGATTCTATCATAAAAGTTATACACTAATTTAATCTGGTACTTTTTTTCTCCTATTAGATTTTGGCTGATACACTATTTGTTGACGAAAAAAGTCATTATCAATGTATACTCAAACTTTTAACATTAGTTTTTCTATGCCGTAAAGCATAATTATCACTCTTTTACCCAAATATATGATTTATTACCTTAAGAACTCATCATATCGAATCAAGACTTGTTCTCTTTAATTTATTTTTACTTATTTTCAAGAAAGTTCTGTAAAAAAAGGTTCAGAAAAAATAAGTAAAACCTAACAAAAAGTAGAGAGTAGTTTTTAAAAGTCCTTGACCATAAGAAAAGAAAAAAGTTTAGAGAACTTCAGAGCAAAAAAGAAGAAGATGCGTTCATGAAAGATAAATTGAAGAGAGCAAATTCTCAAATCCACACCGTACAGTATCCAAAATACGACCCTTATCCTAATAAAAATATTTATTAGTGAGCATAACTCTATGTGAACATATCGAGTGTAGATTCGTTTAAAACTCATTTTTTATTTGTTCCTGTAACAAAAAAAATTGGCTAAAATATAAACTTTAATTTAAAAAAAGCTCGTTTGTCAACACTACTTGATCATAAATTAGTCTGATTAGAGCAATTTTAATGGTTAGCTAAAACAATACTTGGCTAAAGATGCCACATCATTTTCCTTAGCTAATTCTATCTTTAGCCAAGTTCCCTTTAGTGGTTTAGCTAAACTATTTTGTTGCTTAGGTAGGTCCCACAATCACTTTTTCCTTTTTTTAATATATAAAATATCACTTATTGAGAAGCTATTTGTTGGGTGGGACCAACATTTTGGCTAAGCCAATTTGCTCTACAGAGCCAATTTGCTTAGTAAAGCAAAACTTCATTTTGTGCTCCAAATCCAATGGTTAAGCAACTAGCTAAGTATTTTGCAAAATTGCTAGCAAGTCCTTTTTTTGCACCATTGGAGTTCCTCTTAGCATACGATACCCCTAAAATAGATGGGGTTGAATAGACTTTTCATAAGCTTATAATGAGTAGCTACGTTCAGGTTCAAACTAGGGTTATTGTCAATGTTAAATGAGCTAATAACTAACTCAAGTATATCTAGCTCATTTACAAGTCTAGCAAAAAGTATTTTCTATATATCAATTTTTTATAAGGTTTATTATTTGACAATCAAAGATATTAATATTCGAATTAAATTAGTATATTAGTATGTATGAAAGTCGACACACATTACACATTTAGAAACGGAGAAAATTTATGTTGAAACGCCGTCGACAAATTTGTTGCGGTCGCTAAAGTCGTGACTCACCTCCGTCGCCAAAGGAGTTAGTTTTATCGTGTTTTTTTTAATCGTTTCATAGTTTAATTTGTTAATTTTTGTTGTGATTAATTATTAATTGATAGAAAAAATGAACACAACTTTATTAACTAGTCATTGTTGCCGTCAAAAAAAAAAACTTGTCATTGTTGGTTCACAACTCTTTTACCGACAGACAACATTATCTTATAATCCTAATTTAATTACAATTCCGAATCCTATTAAGCTTCGTATCAAAATCATTATAAATACACACATAGTTGAACATTATTATTCATAATCAAATCATACGTTAATCCACAATATCATACTAGTGTTAAAAATTCGTGACAATGAGCTACTCAAGAAGAGCACATTATTCTCTTGAAGATGATTCAAATTTTGTGTTTAATTTTGGCATAGTAATGATTTGCTTAATGGCAATCAGTCTTTTTATTTTTAATGTAACGTTTACCGAAGTTCGTGATCAAGAACGTATTGATGAAGTTCGTTTATCATCTTCATCTAAGATTAATCCAGAAGTAGAACATATTGATGTAGTGGGTTTAAATTCTTCATCTACAATCAATGATGGAATTCATCAAACTTTAGCACCAATATCGTCCGATATCTTTGGATTTGATGGGAGTCACGAGGATATAGATTGGGACGACTATTTTGATAATCATTGGTATCAATGGCATTATGATGAATTTTAATGGGTTAAAAGCTTAATCTTGTTATAGGCAAATTATCCTATAGTTTCAGGAAAATTAGTGTTTTTTTTTTTTTTTTTGGGTTAGTCCCGGTTTTAATTTTAGGCAAATTAGTTACTTTGTTTATTTTTTGATTTTACTTTATAATAAGTAAATATTTTTTGTTTATTTGCTACATTTGTGTAGTGTCTTTTATTTTACTCCAGTAATATGCAGATTCTTTCTCTGATTTTTATATTGGAATTTTGGAAATAAAGGTTGTCATTGATCATCTGTCAAATTCCATTTACAACAATAATAAGGACCTTTGGCGATAGGTTAAGAATTTCAAGACTTCATTAAAAAATATATAATTAACAAGATTCTATTTGGCGATAATAAATAAGTATGCATATATGTGGAATACTACAAGAAAAGCTTTCGTTTACGACAAAATTAAACAACAGTACGGATTTGTCGTTGCAAATAACATATACTACTACGAGTTTTGCTTCTCGTCGTAAATAATATTATGTGTCTATGACTAGCGTTATTTTTTTTTTTTTGTTAATGTACAAGATCTCCTCTCAAAAAGTGGAAATATTTCTGCATAGAGAAAAGCGTTCTTGCAGGACTAGAATTAAGTTGCAGGACATGAAATAATATTATGCTTTGATTTAGTAAAGGTTCCCAAGATCTATACAAATAAAAGGCGTGCGAAAACAAGAAACTACGTGGCGCTTTCCCTAGGAAGTTTTAGTTCATGTAATCCATGTACACTAAAAAAATTAAGAAATTACATAGTATATGGTTTGATCCCGAGACCTCAAGTACATATACTAAAGTTCTAACCACTAGGCTCAGTTATATTTAGTGTTATTATCATAAAGTATTATATTAATAAATGAAATTTTTTCTTATCCGGGGCATAGCCCCGGCTTAATAACTAGTTTTACATTGTAACATGGAATACATCACTGAAATTAAAAACTTATCCACAAAGCTGCTGCACAAAGTTAGCAGCCTCCATCACACATGACAGATGACACACCCCTGCTTTCAGTTTGTAGTTTATTCTTGGTATTTTTCTTGTCCTTGATTTTCTAATTGCTATTGCTTTTTACTTTGATGAAGTCACAATCTTATACAAATATTGTATGGATCTCGAATTATCTTATATGATCATTCTAAGACTCTCTGTTACATGGTCCCAATTAATGCTGTAAACTTGGAGAAAATGTGGCATGTTTCCTTTGAAATGTGCAGTTTACTTAGACCTACTGGAAGTGTTACTTTTGTGTTGTTTACATCTCAAGCTTTTATATAGTGATATATACTTCAAAGATCCTGTGCGTATACGATTTGATATGACCAGGCACAATTCTTTTCATGTCATTTTTCCATGTTTAAAATGCAATTACAGTTATTCTCCACCAGTCCGAGTTTGTTCCCTCTCATCTCCTTGCTTTCCCTCTATGGTGTTGCTTGCAGCTGCTGCCTGTAGGTGCTTCTCGCTGCTGTCGCTGTAGCCTGCCAATTGGTGCTGGCATTTACTGCCTGTAGGTGTGTAATGAACTGATAAATTTGGACAGTAAAATAAGGAAGAAGATGATGATTTTTGATTGATAACAATGAAAATTACAGAAACTAAAGATAGATTTGCCAAGTTTTCGAGTGACTTGGTCACACTCCCAAGCTAACAACTAAATGAAATCTCCAATATTTCCTTCATATCCTCTCCTCTATTTATAGTAGTATTTGCTTTATTCCCCAGGCTAACATATTAACTAGAGTATCTTACTAAAATACCCGTGCCCCCTAGGGTAGTCTATACAAGGTGTTGAACCTGCTGCCTTTTGATGCTACAGCTGCTACATGTAAGTTCTATTGACTATCAATCTAAGAATAATAGCAAACAATAATAGAATATCAAATAATAAAGCAGGAAAGAACACACCAGAAATTTTACGTGGAAACCCAAGAACTGGGAGAAAAACCACGAATCTGCACTAGGAATCGATGAATATTCAAGAAAGATTACAAAAAGCACTCAAGAATCTCTCTATGCTTTTTCTCTCTCAATATGTTTTGAGATGAAGAATAATGAATAAACATAATTAGGGTTTATATTTATACCCTCATTAATACCAAAAACCGGAAAAAACTAGGCTTTGCGGTTCGACACCCCGCGGCCGCGCTCGACAACCCGCGGCCGGACAGAACCCCGTCAGTTTTGTCAGTTCTTCGTAAAATCGTCATAACTTTCTCGTTTCTCACCGGAATTGGACGTATGACCTATCATTGGAAAGCTCTCGGAACAAGCTATCACCTCCACTTTGAATCACCTCAAAATCATTTATAGATTGAAAGATATGTCCATTCAAAGTTGCCTTATGTCCCAAATGACGTTTTCCTTCTACGCAACCTCATCTCCACACCCATACACCTCCATGAGCTTCATATACTACCATATACCCAACAATCTCCCACTTGGAGATAGGTGTAAGTGAAGAAAACTTCATACCTTCATCATCCTCTCATTCATCTCAACTCCTACACACAACTCCCACTGCAAAAGCAATCTCTAGTCGTGCCCAAACCATGACATACATCAAGCATCCCATGACACACATCTCCTCTACACCAAGGAAAATAACATTGAAGTTTGCACCAACTCCAATACAAAAGATATCAAAGTCTACACCGACTTTGATTCTTAATCACTAAACTCCAAATCATTGCACCATCACTCCATGAACCTACACACCCTCCTACCCCGGAGGTCGGATCACCTTAGAGACAAGCACAACCAAATGAAGATCCCTTCCTCAACAACTAAAGAAGACAATCACTTCCTCTCCAACCAAAGAAGCACATTGAAGTCTCATCAAACTTCAATAAAACCAATTACCACCTAAGCCAAAGAAGCTTCTCATTGTTCTAAAAGCAAACTCACATTGCTCCCACTCGAACAATACACCCTTTGTTCCACTTAGGATTTCCGGCACACATGCTTGTGTGCCGTCTTCACCTGTTCGCTTACCGGTCAATTTGCCACCGGGATACCGCTTCACCACGGTTCTCATCCCTTGCCCACTATCGATAGTTTTCCGACCAAACGACACCTTACATGAAGTTCTCATCCCAATCCCGGCCCTTTACTGTGCTCCCATGGTGTAAAGTGTTCCATCCTTGTCCCACGAGCTATGATCATTGCTCCCTTGACAATTTCCAAGAACCACCATCAAACACAACCTTGTAACCCGATGTAGCAAGTTGGGCTACGATATCAAGTTTTCTTCAACCTTGGGATAACTTGACATTCTTCAACTCCAACGAGCCACCATGAGTGAGTTTCACACTCACATCACCTTTCCCCATGACTTCCACTGCCTTGCCATCCGCAAGGTAGACCTTTTCAAGTTTTCCGGATTTGAAATTCCGAAACAACTCCTTGCATGGTGAGGAATGATGAGAAGAACCCGAATCCAAGACCCATGATCCCGAGCACCCAACCAACTCTTCCTGATCATCCATGCTTACCATCAAAGCATCGAATCGTACTCGAAATCAAGTTAGTTGATGATCTTCTTCATCATCACTTTCTTGAACCTTCTTCTTCCCTTTCCCATTCTCTTTCTAGGACAATCTCTCTTTAATATGTCCTTCATTACCACACCCCCAGCAAGTAACACTAGCCTGCCTTTTGACTTACTCCGGCCCCCTTTGACTCCGATTTTCCCTGAAAGTTCCTCCCTTTTCCCCTCCCTCTACCTTCTGCACTGTATGCTCCAGATGATTCTCCACTCTCCTTCCTTCGAATGCTCTCACTCAAAATCAGATCACGGACAACATCATAAACCAATTTCTCTTTACCAGAGGAATTACTAACAGCAGTTACAACAGTTTCCCAAGCAGTAGGTAAAGAGGACAACAAAATTAGGGCTTTCACTTCATCCTCAAAGGCAATATTAACCGAAGATAACTGACTTATTAATGAATTAAATTCATTAATATGTTCAGCAGCAGAACTACCATTATTCATCTCTAAACCAAACAAACGGCGCATCAGATATACCTTATTCATTGCAGAGGGCTTTTCATACATATCTGACAGTGCTTTGATCAATCCAGCCGTTGTTTTGATATCCTTGACATTGAACGCCACAGTCCGAGCCAATGTCAAACGCACCACCGCTAGTGCCTGTCTGTCCAGTACTTTCCACTTAGCCTCCTCCATCTCAGCAGGCTTTTCAGACAAAGGTTGATACAGATTTTTCTGATATAAGATGTCCTCTATTTGCATCTTCCAATATCCAAAATCTGTCCCATCAAACTTCTCAATTCTAATCTTTGAATCCTCCATTGTTAATTATTCTAGATCTAGACAATAATCAAACCTAGCTCTTGATACCACTTGTAAGTTCTATTGACTATCAATCTAGAATAATAGCAAACAATAATAGAATATCAAATAATAAAGCAGGAAAGAACACACCAGAAATTTTACGTGGAAACCCAAGAACTGGGAGAAAAACCACGAATCTGCACTAGGAATCGATGAATATTCAAGAAAGATTACAAAAAGCACTCAAGAATCTCTCTATGCTTTTTCTCTCTCTAATATGTGTTTGAGATGAAGATAATGAATAAACATAATTAGGGTTTATATTTATACCCTCATTAATACCAAAAACCAAAAAACTAGGCTTTGCGGTTCGACACCCGCGGCGCGCTCGACAACCGCGGCCGGACAGAACCCCGTCAGTTTTGTCAGTTCTTCGTAAAATCGTCATAACTTTCTCGTTTCTCACCGGAATTGGACGTATGACCTATCATTGGAAAGCTCTCGGAACAAGCTATCACCTCCACTTGAATCACCTCAAAATCATTTATAGATTGAAAGATATGTCCATTCAAAGTTGGCCTTATGTCCCAAATGACGTTTTCCTTCTACGCAACCTCATCTCCACACCCATACACCTCCATGAGCTTCATATACTACCATATACCCAACACTACAGTTTGTTAGAGGACCAGATTTATGAATTAACTTGATACGATTGAGAGTTTCTTAGCATTGGTTATTGTCCTTGTAGTTTTTTGAATTCCCATGTCCCTACTTCTAAACTAAGCTGCTCTAAATCTTAATGTGTTTATTCAGACATCGCTCTTTGCTACTTATGTTGTATATCTTGTAGCTCCACCAGACGAAAATTATGTGTCACAGGTAATTGAATGAGTCTACTGTACATAATGCTGAAAATGGATGGAATTTTTTTGCATCGTCTACTAGGAGGACCCTGGTTTTTGCGCGTATTCCATCCCATGAGTATTTAGACTGTATGTTTTTTAAGTTCTAAACCTTTTTGACTAGGTGATAGACTTTTGTTTATGTATATAACATCGATGCGCCTTTTGTACATGATTCTAAACGAACTAGAAAATGCAACAGAAAGTATTCTAGAATCTTGGCTCTGTATGAAGAGTCAAGTGATTCAGGGCATGGAACAAGTGGAAACCAACCTTCATCAAGCATGCAGTCTACCATTCCAACATATTTGTGGCCTTGACTGGTGCCAATCAAGCATTTTGCACTAGTGTTATGTGATGGAGAACACCTGAATTTTGGGATCATTTGCTATCACTTTCAAGTTTTGTTATTATTCCTACTACTCACACAATTTCTGTTGTCGTGTAACCTACTAGCTCACTTGGTGGAGCATTGTGCAAATGCACAAAGGTTGTAGGGTCAAATTCTACTTAGGTTGTGGTTGTATTTAAGTAAAATTTTGTATACATGCTCAAATATATAGCAAGCTAATAATTACAAATCTTTTTATGACGACAAGTATGGTCGCAATTATAAAGTTATATGTCGTGAAAAATAAGTCATTTAACCAACAAAAATAACATTTGCGATGAAAAATCTCGTTGTAGATAAATGTAATTTACGATAAGATCTAATTCTCGTCGTAAAAAGCTAATTGCGATGACGTTAACAAACTCATTGTAAGTGCTCACTACTTTTCACGAACAAGCCTGTAGCGACGATTAACGACTGACGATTACAATCGTTTCTTGTCGTAAAAGGCTTTTATGACCAAAATGGTCTTTTTGTCACCGGAATATTCCTCATTAATGAGAAATTTTCTTGTAGTAAGAGAATCATATATATAAGATTTTTTTAGTTCGAATGAAATTTGAAATGAAAAGTTTCTATATAATGATATTTTATATAGGGATTTTGATGCTCTTAACCTATAATGTTGAGGTTTGTGGTATAGGTTAAAAAAAACCCTAATAATAACACTTCTCCGATTTGTTAGCTATTTCACTTTTGGCTTTTCATATACACTAAAGTGGAGTATATGAAAACACATATTATTATGTAATAAAATATCAAAATTGTTTCGGGGTATATCTTTAAAGAATTGAATAATTAATTGTTTAATAACTGAAGTAATGATTGTAAAATTAAAAGTGAAACAACTATTAAAAGAAATGCAAGGAGTATGCTCTAATAATAAGCAAATATACATAAGTATTATGAATACAAATTCCAATTAAGTGATTAATTAGTTTGGCAACTTGACTCGTACACCATATAGAACTAGCATTTTTTACACGCGATGCATGCTTGGATTTTTCTTAAGACAGAAACTCGATTTTTTTCCATGTAAGAAAAAGTCAAAATTTGAACATTAGACATATGAAGTATAATTGTTTTTAGTTACAAAATTTAATTGGTTTAGTCCCTGTCACTTAAGTCTCTCACTTTTTTTTTTTTTTACTTTTCAAAGTTAAATTCTATGAACAAAATAGAAATTTTATTGAATTTATGTATGATTTTTAATATTATAATTTTTTAGTTGATTTTTAAATTAAGTACACTATTTCACATATTGTGAAGAAAGTCAGGGGCGGTTCTTGGCCCATGCAGTATAGGCGACGGAATAGGTCCCCAAAAATAGAGGCGCCCCAAAATATATTATATGTATTAAATGTTTGAAATAAAAACAAAAGGAAAGCATTTGGATTAGTGGTAAAGTAGTAAGGGATGGGGAAAAGGGGCACGGGTTCAATTCTACTTAGGAGCATTCTTTTTTTACTTTTTGCTGTTTTAATTATGACTACTGACTCATCACCTACTCACATTAATAAACCATCACGCGTGTGTTTTTCTTTGGCTGCTTCAAATCCCCAATTCTCCATTAATGGCTACTCTCTTCTCCTTACTCTCTCTCATTAATTTCTACTCATACTCTTTTTTTTTCGATTTTCCAATAAAATTTACTCTATTTATATCTAAATATCTGTTTATTTATAATTATTTGATATGTTGAGAGTATTTTTTTTAATTGAGAATCTAATATCTTTTATGAACTAAATATGAAATGCCCAATTTTAAGAGAGCGTATAGGGCCCCCGCTATGTTTGACCCGCCCCTGAAGAAAGTGGACACTTTGATTTCAAGTCAAATTTTTGTGAGTATGTATTGCCGTTGTAGTGTCTTGGTTGTAGTTTGTAAGTTAATTTTTTAGTTTTCGTAAAGTTTCCTCATTTAAGTGGTTTGTATGATGTAAATTATGCAATTCGATGATTTTAGTTGACTTGTGAGTGATTGTTATAATTTTATTTCTAGTATTATTTTTTTGAAGCCCCTTTTGGTTTGTAAGTGAATTTGTAATTTAGAAAGAAAAAGAGGTAAAATAGTCTTTTTATTGAGAGACACCATAACTCCCCCTTCCCTTATATAATAGAAATAACACTTGCATGATTTATCATGGATTGCAAATCACATAGACACATAAACAAATTTGCAGAAATAAAGGGGAGTAGTAATATAGAGAAGATATCATGAGTGATTTTTGAGATCTTCAAACACACAAATTTCTTACTTCTAATAGGAGAGACGACTAGACGTAATTACATAAGTTGATTGAATATGACAGTTTAATCTATGTGAAAGTATTGGGTCAGACCGTCTGACCCAATATTCTCGTCAGACGGGCTGAGCCCAATACTATAATATACAGCAACGACGGCGCTCGAAGGATTCTCCACCATTCCCACATAAAACCCACCACCACCACCACAACCACCACCACCACATTACGAAGCCACTCAGAAACTCTGGAGCTTATCACAGTGCGGAGTTGGGAGATTACGACTCCACTGACGGCGTTGGAGTTCAATGTGGCAGTAGCGTCCAAACAAGTTTTTATAGTCCTGAATAACATGTTCCTCGATATTTTCTCGACCTGCACTTCCTATAGGATAACTGCGATCAAAGTCCGGCGACTTAACAAAGAACTCAACCCCATATTTGCCTGTCACTCGAGGAAATTGATAAGAACTGGTTTGGGGATCAAAGATAAGTTTTACTTGAAAAAGGAAAGGTATGCTACCAAATAATTATGGTAGTTCTTTTCAAGTTCCAATGTTGTCATGAAACCAGTATCCAGAAGAACTCAGCACCAACATGTTACTCAATAAGAGAATATTCTGAGGCCAGATTCTGAGGCATGAAAGTGTATGTTCTACCAAGTGCTGGACAAGGCTTTACTGACCAGAGATGATACCTTTGTACTATGGACTAAGTATTTAGTTGGTCAAGTCCTGATCGCTGTGCAACCATCATGTTAAGTAGTTATTGCTACAAGAAAATGCTCCAAAGCAGAGGTTAGTTTTCTTTTCAGTTGGACTTTGCTTTCTTTCAGTTGGACTTTGTTTTCTTTCAGTTGGACTTTTGTTTCTTTCAGTTGGACTTTGTTTTCTTTCAGTTGAACTTTGTGTTCTTTCAGCTGGACTTTGTTTTCTTTCAGTTGGACTTTGTTTTCTTTCAGTTGGACTAACTGAAACAAAATGAAGACTAACTGAAGAAAAATGAAGACTACCTGGAAAAGAATAAAGACCAACTGAAACCCAAGTAAAGCACAAAAAACCAACTGAAAAAACAAAGAAGACTAACTGAAAACAAAATGAAGACTACCTGAAAAAAAATGAAGACTACCTGGAAAAAAATGAAGACTACCTAAAAAAAATTGGAACCACCTGAAAGTCGTCCGACCAAGATTATGGTCGGACGAATCCGACACAATACGTTCTCTTAATCTATAGCTGGTCTATACATGTATAACGTATTGTTAAAATATGTGGATTAATTTTTTTGAGATGCAAAGATTATTCTTTCCTTAAGCTTCTGCCCACCGCTGGTTAAGGAAGTTGCAGTGGAAATTTGACTATTATTTTAATTTATAGTCCTCCATCCACTTGTATAGCCTTCAAACTCATACGTAAATGTCTTATGCTATATTGCTCATGCTATGCTGGCGCATCTATGGTACCGTGTTGGTATCATGCATCTCACTTTAATTTTGCTCATCACTATTTTTTGATCCACTCAAACTTTGATAAATCTTCTCTTAAGAATTAAAATATATATATATGCACTGACTATGTTTGGCAACACGGACTGAAATGGAGCTGAACTTGATAAGGTGACTGAAACTGATTAGGTAGCAGCTGAAACTGTTAAGGTGCTGAAACTTGTTTGGTAAAATTATTTATGACTATAGCTGAAATATCTTTTTAAGCTTAAAAAGATAAAATTAAATATCTTTTTAGGCTTAAAAAGATAAAAAGAAAATAAAAAAAATAAAAAAATAAAAAAATTTCAGCACTTGATCTCAGACGCTATATTTTCTTCCCACTCAATTTCAGTCAAATTTTGGACTTAAATTTATTTAAGCCCCTCCACCAAACACTACTAATCATATAAAGTGACTTAAAATTGTAGCACCTTATCATTTAAGTCACCTGAAATGCTTCCCCAAACAGAGCCACTGGTCACCATATGACATTAACTAGCCTTCATATGCACGTGATGCGTGCGTTAATTTCAAAATTTGTTATTCTATAGATACTCCATTCGTACTTTATTTATGATTAAACTTAAATGTGAAAAATTCAACAGTTAGATGAATTTAGATATATTAATTCGCTAATGTAAAAAGAAAAAAAAGGTTGTGAGCGATTGTTAACATTAATTTTTTGTGAATGAATATTGAACAGAAAGAACAAAAATAATGAGTTGGTTTAGCTAAATTAAAGAGTATCAAAGGTAGTGAATGTTCAGACTTTTCATGTGCACGTTATGTATGCCATCTTTTTTTTATAAGGTATAAATATTTTGTCCATTTAATTTTTTATTGAAGTATTTGATGCATATACCATTTTAAACTTGTTTTAAATGGCAAGTTGGAATGAGAATTTTTAAATGATTTTCTTTTGTAATTTTTTTCATTCATTAATTAGATCATTAAGGGTATTTTAGTCACTTCAAAAGAGGACACCACACCTCCTCCCTTGGCTTATATAATAGAGATATAATAAGGTGATGGACAACAACATTCGCATTCTTTATAACATGAGAAAAACTAATACACTCAAAAAGGAAATAAAATATATTTTGTGTTTGATTTTTAACAAGAAAATGTTGAGCTAGGTAATAATTGTTCCAAGCAGTTACTCTAGGGGTGCTTGGGTAATACTTTTACCGTCGTATGAACCGTCATACAAGTCTAAAAAAGTAACCTAAATCCAAGCGTGTGTTTTAAGTCCATATAATTACTCCTTCACAATTGTCAGCCCATTACAGTTAATTTAGGCAATTCCTAATGTTTGAAGCTTTTATTGGCAAGAATGAAAAGACGAAGTGTAAATATTTCAGAGTGTTTGGGCCCATTTCTTGGACCAGCCCACCTATGGCAAAGTTACTAAAATACCCCTACATCTAGGGAAGCAAATCCTCCACCAGCTGGAGATGACTAAAATACCCTCATTTATTGGGGCTCCTCTCCTCTATAAATAGGGGTTGTCTCATCAGACAAAGGTACGCAATTCTAAGCTACAAAAACGAGAGCATCTCTCTCTACATTGATCCCTTTCTCTCTCTACCTCAATCATCAACTGACTTGAGCGTCGAGAGGCGATCCGGGACCACCCCGGGGTAGGCTAACCTTGTTTTGCAGGATTCCGGTGTACGGAGAACGGAGCTCAGGCATACCTTCTTGGGGCCTACATCAAGTCTCTCAGCACACATCAACATTTGTGATCACCCTCAATTTCTTAGCAGAAACAGTTTGGCGCCGTCTGTGGGGAAAGTACAAGAAGTTACTTCGCCATCACTCAGCAAGATTCACCTTGTTGCTACTCAGCAAAACTCACCTCATTGCTGCTCAGCAATGGCCCCAACCATGAAGACATGCTCCTAAGCCAACCGTTCCTGGAGAGCTCAAGCATCCTATATGCACCTATGGTGCTATCCCTCTATCCGAATGATGAGGATTCCACCCCTATGGAAAATCCACTACGGAGTCGGTCACCCCTCAGCATCAGGTCAGATATGAGTAGCTGACCCAATGCCCATGACTGCAACAAACGTCACCTTGATTGCATCTCATCTTTAACAAACTCTCCAGCAAAGTCGAATGTGTATGGTCTCCACTCGTCGAGAGGAGATCATCGTCCTTCCTGAGATGGTCAGCCTAACCGGCTAGGGCCTAAATAGAGGGAAGGACCGTGTTAACCCTCAAAGGGCAAACCTGTTATCACTCGGAAGAGGTTGTATTGAAGAACACAACCCATAAGACTGACCTGAACAAGGGGTGTGGTGACTCAGAACCGTAAAACCTCTCCAGAATAAGCAGTAGCACCCTCGAATTTATGATGTAGTTCAGCTAGAGGGGCCTATTCATCAAAAAATCGACTCATTGACGAGGTCTACTCATTTAAGGTACCCACTCATCCTTGGGACCCACTCGGCGAAAAGAATATGCTCAGCCAGATGTGCCTATTCACCATCAAAGGCACCAACTCATCAACGGTACCTGCTCCTTCGATGTACCCATTCATCCATGGGTGCTTGCTCAGCCGAGACATCTACTCGGCCTCAGATGCCTAAACTTATGAGAAATTTATCCCAACTTCAAAGGCACACAAAAGCCTTGCATCACCCGGATCAGTCCAGCAAAACTAAAACTATCAAGCCAATAGAGGCGAGCAAAAGGAGGCTCAAAAGGCTAGAATTTCGCCATGACACCTCCTCGGTCAGGAGGGAGAAATCTCACTAACATAGCCAAAAATGGCTAAGTATAACATACCGGAGCATTCATGACGTCAAAAGGGCGAAGCTCAAATCGACCCATATCCTCCATATCTGGACCCGCTCGGTCACTAGGAGACCCCTTCTCCTTTGCTGAGTCACTCATACTTAGCGGCATACTCATTCAAGCTAAGCACTTAAATTGGCGCCCACTCGGACGGCATGTGGCTCATTAGTCCCTTATCCGAGTGGCATCCGACCCGCTCAGCTGATAGGAGGCCCTCTCCCCTTCGTCGAGCCGCCTTATACTTAGGCCAAATTGAGGCTAAGTAATTCACTGATACCTGCTCGGACAGGGACCCGGTCGGCCACTCAGTCGTGCACATAACTTGAAGCGAGGCACAATCTCGGCCAAGGGAGCTGCTCGGGCAAACATATACTTTGCAAAAATTCGAGGGCGTTTCACCCCCCTCCCGGCCCACCAGGGTCCCCAGGAACATGGATCTCTCGTTTTTGCTGGACGATCGCCTTGGGAAGGAATGATGCTACCCTATCCAATCATCCAGCGTGGGGCTAATTGCTTGAACGCCTTAGCTGGTCAAATGATATACACTTGATGGAGGTGCGATGATGTTCGTCATCTCCTGAACAAAAACTTCTCCAACGGCACTCAAATATGGAGAAGCTCCCCCGACTAACTTAGTCGAAAAACGGCTAATTATCAACAATTGAACCTACTCGGGATCTGAGTAGCGTTAGAAGACCTCCTCAAGAAGCATGGGGCTAGCAAAGCCCTCCTGGATCGGGAAGCTCGTTCATTGGCACCTCCTCAGTCATAAGAGGAGCGTCCTAACCAACTTAGTCGAAATATAGCCAAGTATCAACGACTGGACCTACTCGGGAGTCGAGTAGCGTCGCAAGACCTCCTCGGCCAAACATGGGGCTCAGTAGCCTCCCGAGTCGAGCATATCTCGCGGTACCTCCTTGGCTAGGCCAGGAGTACCCTACCACTTAGCGAAAATAGCTAAGTGCAAACAAAATCACCTCCTCGGCCAAACATGGGGCTCATTAGCCTCCCGAGTCGAGCGTGCCAACAAATTCACCTCCTCGGACAAACATGGGGCTCATTAGCCTCCCGAGTCGAGCGTGCCAACAAATTCACCTCCTCGGACAAACATGGGGCTCATTACCTCCCGAGTTGAGCGTGCAAACAAGTTCACCTCCTCGGACAAACATGGGGCTCATTAGCCTCCCGAGTCGAGCGTACAAACAAGCTCACCTCCTCGGAAAACATGGGGCTCATTAGCCTCCCGAGTCGAGCGTGCAAACAAGTTCACCTCCTCGGAAAACATGGGGCTCATTACCTCCCGAGTCGAGCGTGCAAACAAGTTCACCTCCTCGGACAAACATGGGGCTCATTAGGCTCCCGAGTCGAGCGTGCAAACAAATTCACCTCCTCGGAAAACATGGGGCTCATTAGCCTCCCGAGTCGAGCGTGCAAAGTTACCTCCTCGCTATGCCAGGAGTACCTACCACTTAGCGAAAATAGCTAAGTGCAAACAAATCGAGTCGCTCGGCCAGTAGGAGACCCTCTCTCTCCTTTGACGAGTCGCTCTCATACTTAGCCAAATTAAAGCTGAGTACTTCATGGCACCCACTCGGACAACATGGAGCTCATTAGCTTCTCATCCGAGTGGCGTCCGACCAGCTCGGCTTATTGGAGACCTGCTCGGCCACTAGGAGACCCTCTCTCCTTTGACGAGTAACTCTCACACTTAGCCAAATTCAAGCTAAGTAATTCATTGGCACCCGCTCGGACAGCATGGGGCTCATTAGCTTCTCATCCGAGTGGCGTCCGACCAGCTCGGCTTATTGGAGACCCGCTCGGCCACTAGGAGACCCTCTCTCCTTTGACGAGTAACTCTCACACTTAGCCAAATTCAAGCTAAGTAATTCATTGGCTCCCGCTCGGAAAACATGGGGCTCATTAGCTCCTCATCCAAGTGACGTCCCACTCACTCAGCACAAGGAGCCGCTCGGCGCAAGGAAACCCAAAAGGACAAAGAACCAGTTAGCCCAAGGACCTACTCGGCTTCGGCATTCGCTCGGCCACTTACGTGGGACCTCGGTCAACCATCCTTACGTACCTGGTCGGCCAACATCAACGCGCCGGCTCGACTCGGTCGTCATCCTCGAACAGCAGCTCGGCCAACCTCAAAGGCCACCTGCTCGGCCAACCTCAAAGGCCACCTAGTCGGATTCGGTCAGCAAAGCTCGAGAGAGCTGCTCGGACACTCGGCCAATGCCACCCCCCTGCTCGGCCAACTTCAAAGGCACCCTGCTCGGATGGCCTCAAGCGCACCCTGCTCGGCCAGCCTTAAGGGCACCCTGCTCGGCCAACTTCAAGGGCACCCTGCTCGGATGGCCTCAAGAGCACCCTGCTCGGCCAGCCTTAAGGGCACCCTGCTCGGCCAGCCTTAAGGGCACCCTGCTCGGCCAGCCTTAAGGGCACCCTACTCGGCCAGCCTCAAGGGCACACCTGGTCGGCCCGGGTAACCAAGGAGCGTGGTCGGTCCTCTCGACCAATGTACTCGATCGACTGCTCATCCTAGGCACCCGGTCGGCCAGTAGGGCTGGTCGGCCAGCATGTTTCAAGGGTGTAAGCTCGGCAAAGGGCTGGTCGGCCAGTAGGGTTGGTCGGCCAGTAGAGCTGGTCGGCCAGCATGGTTCAAGGGAGCAATCTCGGCCTGCTCGGGCAACTCAGCCAGCCTCAGAGGACCTGCTCGGCCAGCCTCAAGACACATGGTCGGCCTGCTTCAAAAGCACCCGGTCGGCCAACTTCAAAAGCATCCCATCAGCTCGACCAAGGCGAGACCCCCGTGCTTGATTAATTCTAGCGCCAGAAGATTTCCTCGACAATGATCCGGCATAAAAATTCTTGGGTCCCGCTCAATATCGGCAAAAAGGCAATGATCTTATTCCGCCAATCAACCGCACTAAAAATGGCGATTTCCATTCCGATTACTTGGCGTGGGGCTAATTGTTTGGGCCCATTTCTTGGACCAGCCCACCTATGGCAAAGTTACTAAAATACCCCTACATCTAGGGAAGCAAATCCTCCACCAGCTGGAGATGACTAAAATACCCTCATTTATTGGGGCTCCTCTCCTCTATAAATAGGGGTTGTCTCATCAGACAAAGGTACGCAATTCTAAGCTACAAAAAACGAGAGCATCTCTCTCTACATTGATCCCTTTCTCTCTCTACCTCAATCATCAACTGACTTGAGCGTCGGAGAGGCGATCCCGGGACCACCCCCGGGGTAGGCTAACCTTGTTTTGCAGGATTCCGGTGTACGGAGAACGGAGCTCAGGCATACCTTCTTGGGGCCTACATCAAGTCTCTCAGCACACATCAACATTTGTGATCACCCTCAATTTCTTAGCAGAAACACAGAGTAATAGAGATAAAAGATCTTGTTCGATGGTATTATTACGACATATCTATATCAACTATGTGGGTAGATCACCCATTCCAAATAGACTACTAAGTGGATTCCATTATACATAAAACACTATTATAAGAATAAAAAAACTAATATGAACCCGTTAGTGTGCACCCGATCCATATCACGTGAGCAGGGCCGGCGGAGGGGCGGCACGACCGGGGTGACCGCGTAGGGCCTCCGCCAATTAGGGGCCCCAAAATCTGGTATGGTATATTATAACGACTCATCAAACAATGACAAGCAAAATTGCTTTGGTTTAGTGGTGAGTGCTTTGTAAATAAAACCCTCAAGTCAGGGGTTCAATTCTTCCCAATGACAGTTTTTTTTTTTTTGAAAAAGCACAAACTAGATATGGACACACAACTTCCCACAATAATTACTATGTTTCCCCATAATAATAATTACTACTGTTTCCCATAATAATTATTACTGTACGACAATACTAATAATCCTTTCCTTTCCCCTTTTTTGGCCTTTTCACATTCTTTTCCTCTTAACGCATACTTCAATTCTTATTTCTTTTCTTTCCACTTTTTTTTTTTTATAAATATTAATTAATTATATTGTTTCTTCTTTCTTATAATCTAGATTATTTTGTTCCTTCAAAAAAAAATATACTAGGAGAAAAATTAGTTTTAGCCATCATCTATACTGAGTATTGTATGTACTCCGTATATATAAAGAGAGTCAAAAGAAAGGGCCCAATTTTAAAAAATTGCACAGGGCCCCGAAAATCGTTGCCACGGCCCTGCACGTGAGTTTATGATAGTGTATATTGATATGATATAGTGTATGTTAAAATGATATAGTGTATGTTAAAATGATATAGTGTATATTAAAATGATATATAATGTATGTTACAGTGATATAGTGTATGTTACTAGGGGGTGATAATGAGCCTAACAAGCTCGCGAGCAGCTCGGGCTCGGCTCGGTCAAAGCTCGGTCAAAGCTCGACTCGTTGAAGCTCGGCTCGAGACTTAAACGAGCCGAGCCGAGCTAGGCAAAGCTCGGCTCGTAAAGCTCGGCTCGTTTATTATTTTATATTAAAAAAAATATTTATATTAAAAAAATATTTTATATTAAAAAAATTTAATACTAATTTATATTTTAATTTAGATTACAAATTATATATTTTAATTTGTGATCCAACTTCACCTCTACTCCATTAGGCACTAAAGTCCCACATTGGTTAAGAAAAACAAGGATCAACCTTATTTTCTTTATAAATAGCTACTATTCCTTACTTCAACTTAAAGTTTAATTTTGTATCTCCTTGGTTGGAAAACAAAAAAACTATAATTTATTTCTTTCATAAGAGGGAATGATGAAGTATAATTTTAAATAGTTGATTATTTAATACTTAAAATATTTGATAATTTTTTCTTTAGCAAAACATGGAGTCCCACATTGAAATTTTAACAATGCTAGGAGAGAATCTAAGTTATAAAAGCATATGTAAACAAAACAAGGGTATAATGAGTTTTTTTTCTTAACAAAACATGAGTCCTACATTGAAATTTTAGCAATGCTAAGAGGGATTCCAAGTTATATAAGCTAAGCATATGTAGAGTGAGTTTGTTTATCTTAAACAAAACATAAAGTTCCACATTGCAATGGGGATAGTGAGTTTGTTTTTCTTTAACAAACCATGAAGTCCCACATTGAAATCTTAGCAATGCTAAGAGGGAAATCAAGTTATAAAAGCATATGATGGGTGAGTGAACAAGCTCACCTACTTCGAGCCAAGCCGAGCTCATTAGTCGAGCCTAAGCGAGCTCGCGAGCTGAGCTTGAGCCCCAAAATTGCTTGGCTCTCCCAAGCTCGGCGAGCTCACGAGCCGAGCCGAGCCTGGAAAATTTTAAACGAGCTCGAGCCGAGCCCAGTGCTATTCGGGCTCGGCTCGCTCGATAAGCACCCCTATATGTTACAATGATATAGTGTATGTTACAGTGATATAGTGTATGTTACAGTGATATAGTGTATGTTAAAATGATATAGTGTATGTTAAAGTGATATAGTGTATGTTAAAGTGATATAGTGTGTGTTAAAATGATATAGTGCATGTTACAATGATATAGTGTATGTTAAAGTGATATAGTGTATGTTAAAGTGATATAGGGTGTGTTAAAATGATATAGTGTGTGTTAAAATGATATAGTGTATGTTACAATGATATAGTGTATATTAAAGTGATATAGGGTATGTTAATGTGATATATGGTGTGTTAAAGTGATATAGTGTATGTTATAATTAGAGCTGTCAAAAAATGACCTGATCTGATAACCCGACTTGAACCTGAAACGACCTGTAACTGACTTGTACCTGAAATTTTGGCAAAACAGGTCACCTGTAACCTGACCTGTACCCGACCTGATAATAACTGATACATGCTCTTGACCCGATATTCTATGACCTGAACCTGAACCGATACCTGTCCAAAAAAGACCGATAACTGAAATGATCTGACATGACAACGATCTGAACCCGATTCGACACCTGACCTGATTAGGACCTGAAACTGATTATAACTCGACGTAACTTGTCGTCAACCCGACCTGTTGTGACCCTTTACCTGATTTTATTAAACCTGTTGCGACCTGGTACATTATTTTACCTGACTTGTTGCTACATGTTACCCGATTTTACCCGACTTGTTGATTGCTGATAACTCGACTTGTCAATTATTTCACCACATAATAACATAAATCATATAACACTACTATAAAAAGGTATATAACTAGATGAACTATTCAAGCATTGCTTTTCAATGAAATCTTAAATAATGATACAAATTTGAAGCAACACCACACAAAATTCATGACATTTTTCGTACTCGAAGCGACCCGAAAGTGACCTGGAAATCAAGTATGGTACAACCCGATAACTACAAATCTGAATCTGACTCAAAACTGACCCAAACCGTTATTGTCCTGACCTGATAAGTACCCGACCCACGCATGACCTGAACCTAAAAGCACCCGCTACAAACCTGCAATAAACTCGACCCGACACCATATGTTCACGAAAGATGACCTGTCCCGAAATTGACCGCGCAGAACCCGATCGAACCTGAAAGAAGAAATGAACCGAGACAAACCTAACCAAATTATGACCGTTCCCGACCTGCACCCGACTGGTTTGATTTAATGACCTGACACGACCTGACCGAACATGACCTGAAACCTGAGATGACCCGACCTGAAACCGACTCGAGTAACTGAATTGACAGCTCTAGCTATAATGATATAGTGTATGTTAAAATGATATAGTGTATGTTAAAGTGATATAATGGGTCACGTGCCTGGGCCTGGTCCACACTATTTTTAGTGTGAACCGGGTCCACGCAAGTCGGATTGTTATAAGAAAACTAACTATACATTATTTGTTCGATTGTTCCTAATAGAGTTTCAAGTATGGTGGAATTTAAGTCACTATTAACGATTATTCTTTAATACCATAGGAGTTCTACTTCATTTAATCCATGTATAATAAAAAAAAATTACATAGTATAGGCTTTGATCTCGTGAACTCAATTTCATATACTAAAGTCTTAACTATTAGATCAAGTAGCATTTAATATTATCATTTTATAGTACAACATTAATAAATGAAAATTTTCCTTAACGGTGTATAACTCGAGGCTAGTAACTAATTATGTACTAAAACATGAGAAAGTGAGTGAACCACAACCCAACGTACAAATCTAAAAAATTGGGGATGATTCTTTTGGTAAAAGTTGTTGTGATAGTTTTAGCTGTAGAAGTATTTGTTAGTTGGTGTACTAGTTGATAGCTGTGAAATATTAACTGTTAGAGTTTGAATGAGAAAATAATTTTTATGGTAATCAGTATTCGGTAAAACTAGCTGTTAGTTTAACAAAATAACAAAAATAAACTATATTCAATCTTTAAAAGCTACTCCAAAAGCTAATATTTATAGCTTAGTTCAAACACCAAAAGTTATTTTTCACCATTATTAGAGTTTGCACTTAGGGTATGTTCAACAATAGTAACGGTGGTAGTAGCTTTTAGCTGTGAGAGTAGCTGTTAGTTGTGTCGGTAGCTGTTAGTTGTTCAAGTAGTTGTATAAGATATTGATGTTCGGTAAAAAAAAGTTGTCAAAGTAACTATCTACAAATAACTAGTTAAAAACTCAAACAAAACTGTAACAAATAATTTATACACCACTAAAAGCTACCCAAAAGTTAAAAATTGTAGCTTTTGACAAACACTACTAAAACACTACTTATACCACTAAAAGCTCTTTATACCACTACAATATCCGACAAAACACTACTATTTATCTTAGTTAGCGTTTTGACTCAGTCAACACACTAAAGATACTTCAAAAGCTTGTGTCGAACATGCCCTTGGTCCAAATACTAAAAGTTATCTCAAAAGTTATTGCAGAACACGCCCCTAGTAGTAGAGACATAGGGCGTGTTCGGCAACGATAGCTGTGCTAGTAGCTGTTAGTTGTGAGAGTAGCTGTTAGTTGTGGTGGTAGCTATTAGTGGTTGATGTGTAGTGGTTAGCTGTTAGCTGTCCATGTAGCTAGGTATAAGATATCGATGTTCGGTAAAAGAAGTTATCAAAGTAGTTCTTTACAAATAACTAGATAAAAACTAAAACAAAACGTTTGTTTTTTCACGCAACCGTATCCAACACGCTTCTTTGATCATTAATATCTTTAGTTGTATTTTGATAGTATGCATCGAGAAGAATCTAACTAGATTCCACTTGACTATGTTTTTTCTTTATATAATGGTGATAAATTGGTGTCAAAATTGATTAATGAATAGTGTTATTTCACCCAATGTTTTATTAAAAAAGAACATAGAAAGTATATAATTTACACACCACTAGATGTTACCCCCAAAGCTACAAATTGTAGGTTTTGACAAACACTACTAAAACACTACTTATACCACTAACGTCCCGTTGGGTAAGAGGCCATAAATGATGGAAATGGTAATGCATTATAGTTTAAATTTATACTAGAAATCTAATATCATTACCTATGATAATGCTACTTTATCGCAAGATATCTATTTTCTTCCTAAAATCTCATTACTATCTATTACCACTTGTGAAGGTGGTATTAGGTGGTAATGAAAATTTATAAGGGAAACTCATGTTTTGCGATAAAGTTTCATTCCCGTGGTCATTGACATGACAACTCCCTTACAAATTTAATTTCATTACCATTACCACTATTTATGACCACTAACCAAGCGGGTCGTAAAAGCTACTTGTACACTACCTAACCAAACACTACTATTATTCTTAATTAGTGTTTTAACTGTCAAGACACTAAAAGCTACTTCAAAAACTTGTGGCAAACACGTCCTTGAAATGTCAAAGCAAAAACATTTGGGCTTTGGCAAACGATCAGTAATAGCTCTTCATTTTTTTTCTTCACAAACTTTAGGACTCTTGGACCGTTTTTGACCGTTGACCATGGCTTTGCTGTTTGAAAAGAACATGAAATTTCATGAGGATTATATCTAAACTATATTTTAGCACATGATCCATCATTTACTATAACGAATTAGTTATTGTCGCAATCAAACTATTCCTAGATTCCAAGAGCAATAAGAATCATATCGACTTTAATTGCAAAGTTGCAAGTAGTGATTGAATCAGTGTATACTGTATACCCCTCATCCCAAAACGTGGGATCCATTTTAAATTATAAAGTCTAAGTTCATAGAAGTACTCCATCCGTTTCCTAAAGATCTTCTCTTTTTCCGTTTAAGGGTGTTTCCAAAAGATCTTCCCTCTTTTGCTTTATTCCTTATTTGGCAAAACAAATTTCCCTATTTACCCTCTCATGTCACTATCATATGGTCCACCATTACATTATTAATTCAATTTTACTCCCTTTCTCTCTCCTACTTTAACTCCTTTTTATTTGTTTATTTATCTAACCCCTTTCTCTCTCCTACTTTACTCACACCATGCCCCAAACAACTTGATTTTCCTTGGTATCTGAAAGAACAGTAAGTGGGAAGATTTTTAGGAAACGGAGGGAGTATATTTCAACGCCATATCAATGTGATATCTTATCATAATCCTCCTAATGTGTGTTTTAATAAAGGCAAATATTAACATTTTTTAATGTAGTTAAAAATATTAGTCCAATTTGATAGTCAAAGATTTAACTTAGAGACTATAAAAAAAATAAATGAATCCAATATTTTGAGACGAATGAAGAATTAAAACAAGAAAATTCAAATGATGAATTACTTCTACATCATATCACATGAAAACTTATTATGTCTAAACAATTAGCTAGACCAAATAAGTTGAAGTTGTTACCAAATGATCTACAACTCAATTCTCCTCATAAAGAAAAAATTAATAAGAAAAATTTCAAACCAATCGAGTAATAGTATCTTGAATTTCCACAACTTTATTCTTCTTAATTAAGAGGATATATAGAAAACAAAAACATACAACAATGCAATTTTATGACCATCTTGGAAGTGGGAGAGAGGTAAGGAGAATTTCCACCCCAAAATGTCCTAGTAAAATTTGTTCTTTTAAGATTGTGAAATAACCCTTACCATCAAACCAAACTTTATTTGATATATTTTTGAAAATCTCTATACCAAAGTATTAATGTAAGACTCCAAATTATTGTGGGTCTTAGAGTTTGTTCTATCCACCTTATTTTTTCTGAATTTTTATAACTATTATGAATTTTTCATTTTTTTGGAAAATAAGAAAAAAATAAGGTGAAGAGTAATTCCTCTAATATGATCTACCACTGGGTGCAAATTCTCAGCACAGAGGTGATCAACATGGGTCTGATCTAATTAAAAAATGAACGATTTTGATACGATTTTTTTGCTCGTGCTTCAAGCCCGACCCAATTTTTGGCAAAAAAATTGAGCCATGCACGCGCAACCTAAATGCAAACAATTAGGCAAATTTTTTTGCCCGACCGAAAATAATGAGTTTTGTGCAGAAATTTCGACTTGAGTTAGCACGAAACCAACCACTTTTCTTGACCAAAACTGAGTCCGACCCATGATAATCCCCTAGCCTAGCATCACCCCTATAGTCCTATACCCAAAATAATTTAGATTTCTCAATAAATTTTTAAAAAAATAATTAACACCAATAATCTCAACTATTAGTGACCTTCTCAAAATAGTTTTAACAATAGTTAGAATAATTCAACTATTGATCTCTCAACCTATATTTTTTTTTTTTTTTTTTTTTGGTGTTTGCACCCGTTCACCCTTCGGGCTACATCCGGATCGAGGCCAAGTTCGGGGTGGTTAGGTTCCATTCCTCTCCCAAGGGTGTTGCGGGGATTCGAACACGAGTCCGTCCTACCAAAGCCAGTCCCCATCACCACTGGGCCAACACTTACTTGGTTTTCTCTCAACCTATATGGAGTATGAAGCATATATTATTCTTTGTGAGAATAGTCACAAATATGTATCACCTATTGACCACGTCAATAGGATAACATGTCACCATCTAATTGGCATAATTTAAATTTTTGTTTATGACTTTTATTCTCTTCCCTAATCCCTAACCTCTCTCCTTTCTTCCTTCCCTAACCAATAACCATGCCAACCACTTGTGACTTGTTATCCAGCAACAGGGCTTTCTCTTTGTTGTGGTGTCTTGGTATTGCAGGGGGTGGGAGAAAGTTTAAATCTTTGTTGTATGAAAGTATGATAATCAAATATCAAGCACATATATGATATATATGTAGTTTATGGTGAGCTACTTAGAGGATAAATTTCACAAATATTGAAAGGTGGTGGAACTGGAAGTGTTAATAAGTATATGAGTGGTTTGGTTGTTGGTTGGTGATGGTGAAGTGCAGGTGCTATTGTGCCAAGGTGGCTAATTGGTTATGGCAGCCTAGCAGGGGGAAGAGAGAGGCCTTAGAAATCTTACACTGTATTTGGTATTTTTGGTAAAGGAAAGAAAAAGGTAAAAATTTATATGGATCTGATCTATACTTAATGTCTGTACATGTAATTTACGGCTTACATGTTATAAATCAATAGACGAATTAGGGTTGGCTCAAATGGTGAGCTTTCTCATCTTCCCTAATAAGATCTAGGGTTCAATTTTACCCAAGTATTTGCTTGGGATTTAAGGAGGGAGGAGATTGGGGGTGTCTGGCTTGTAATGGGCCTCTGGGTGGGGATTTGTGCGAGGACTCCTTAGAGGAATTCTTCTTACCAATTTTTTTTTTTTTTAAAAATGTTATAAATCAATAAATTTAAAAAGAAGAGTAGTTATAAATTGTAATGGATGATTATATATGTAAGAAAAAAAAAATATTATGCTATAAAGTGTAACATTTATTATAATAAATTAATGCAATAAAGGGTAAATGGAAAAAAAATTCTCACAAGATTAAATAATGATATTTTAGTGTAGTTTTAAATTATAAAATTACTGTATGACAAAAAAAAAAAAGATTACTATGTCGAATGAGTGGCTTTGGTCTATTTCTATACTAATATTAATGAGTTGTGTATCGTAAGTAAGGATAGTCTTTTGAGAAGCATAGGGCAATAACTGGGATTATAAAGTTAGAGTTACGCTGACAGCTAAACTAATCGATTGTTATCGTTTTGAGAAAGTCGATCAGCAAGAGCAATAACTGGGATTATAGTTGCCATCTTTTTTTTTTTTCTTTGACGGTAGTTGAATTTTAGTCTGTAAAACTTTTAGGTTAACACGTTATGCAAAGTCAGGGGGTAAGAAAAAAAAAAAATTAACAATTGTGATCATATAAATCACCAAAGATTCGACATAATGCTATTGGTATGGAGGTTCCTCCATTCTAGTATTTAAAATCCATTATGATTATGTTTTGTTCTTACATTACTAGTATACTACTTGTTTTCACATTTGCCAATGCATTATTTTAACCATTAATATCTTCAATTATCAATAAGTAAAAATTATAAAAAGTTGATATTACAAAAATCCACATTCAGAAGAATCTAACAAGATCTCGCCTGACTATATTTTTCCTGAAATGCAAATCACCAAATATAATTAAAGTTAAAACCGTGAATAGTAATCACTATGCAAATGTTGCACTTATTTAGAAACGAAGGAAGTATTATAATTTACGATTTTTTCACCATATACCCTTGACAAATTTATTTTTGCACCGTATACCCTTTCAACTTTCCAAATTCATCATATACCCCTCACTTTTCGAAAAAACATCAATTTACTCTTATGACTAACGGTGTTAGACTTCAGTTAGTCATTAGGCCATAATCCTCTCCTAATCCTAATTAACTACCTAAACCCTAAACCTAATTAACCAAAAAACCTAACCCTAAAAGCCCACTAATCCCTACCCACCCCTATCCTTAGCCCACAGCCCACAGCCCACCACCCCCTAACCCTAACCAGCACCCCTGCACCACCACTTGACCCACCACCACCTGACCCCCACCCCCACTGACCGGATTTTTGCACCCCATCCCCACCGGATTTTCGCACCTGACCCACCCCCACCGGATTTTCGCACCCCACCCCCGCCTCTCCTCTGTTTCACCGAACCCCACCCCTTCGGATTTTCGCACCTGACCCCCACCTCCACCGGATTTTCGCAACCCCACCGGATTTTCGCACCCCCAACCCCACCTCTCCTTTGTTTCGTTGGACCCCACCCCACCGGATTTTCGCACCTGACCCCCACCGCCACCGATTTTCGCAACCCCACCGGATTTTCGCACCCCACCCCCACCTCTCCTCTATTTCGCCGGACCCCACCCTGCCGGATTCTCTCATCTGTTTCGCTGGGAAAACGCACCGCTGTTTTTCGAAGCTCTCCCCTGTTTCACTCGTGGTCTTTGTATTTTGAAGGGGAGGGGGGATCGTCGGTCTCTGTTTTTCTCCTTCGATTTGATGTGGTGTGGGAGAGGGTTCAGGGTGTGGCGTGGTGGCGTTTGGGTTCAGGGCTGTGGTGACTTGCTGTGATCGGATTTCTCGTTGGTAAGGTGGATGCGCGGGAGCGGAGAGGGGGAGTGGGGTTGCCAGGGAAAGGGGATGGGGTGGGGCTGTCGGGGAAAAGAAAGGGGGTTGCGGCGGGGTGGGGGAAAGGGTGGGGTGGGGAGGGGTGGTATGTGGGTGGTTAGGGTAGGTTTAAGATTAGAGGGGAGATTAGGGTAGGATTTAGGGTTAATTAGGCTAGAGGGGGTTAGGGTTTAGGTTAGTTAACTTGGGTTAGGAGAGGATTAGGGGTTAATGACTAACGACCGTTAATGTCGTTAGTCATTAAGGGTAAGTTGGTGTATTTTTTGAAAAGTGAAGGGTATATGGTGAATTTCGAAACTTGAAAGGGTATATGGTGCAAAAAAAAAATTGGTCAGGGGTATACGGTGAAAAAACCGTATAATTTATAAATGAGATTAACAAATTTGACTAAGAAAGTTAAACGTGTATGTTATTATTTTAAGTTGGAGGGTTTTTATTGAGCTTTGCCCAATCTCAAAAGGATATACATTACTCTCATGTACATCAAGGATATTTTTACTATAAAACAAATTACAACATTTTAAAATTATATAAATTATTTGATACCTATAAAAACATGACTAAATAGATATGTAAGATATGTACTTGCATAGAGAACATAAACTAAGAGATACGTTTCGCCTAGTTGTTTGGAGGCCTTCCTTCCACTCTTGTGACAGAGTTCCATTCTTGCCCCTTGTACAATGAAATCTCCAAATTCTCTGACACTTACAAAAGATCTTTATCTTACCTTGAAAAATATACTTAAATATACATTCATTGATCTGTAAAAACATTAACTTTTTTACAACATAGACATTGATATATGTGAATTTGATTCATATTGGTTCGAGATTTGACAATTGATCTACTGATCACTTAAAGAGGGGTGATAGACAAAACCCTTCAAGTGCACCTTATGATTGAAGACTAATCCCTCTACCATAAGGACATATGTTGAATTATTGTGACTGCTTACAACTTGCATCATACATCCGAGAGCGTATATTAAAAGTGTTCGAAATGTATAATAAAAGTTATACGATTTTAACAGTTAGTTAAATATTTCCTTTGTCTTATAATAGTTAAAGCAAGGTGCGTGTTTGACATTTAGTTTTAGATTACAATAAAGAAGGTAAAACAAACAAAATAAATAATTTAATTACCTACTGTTTCTGCTAAGAAATTGAGGGTGATCATGAGTGTTGATGTGTGCTGAGAGACTTGATGTAGGCCCCAAGAAGGTATGCCTGAGCTCCGTTCTCCGTACATCGGAATCCTGCAAAACAAGGTTAGCCTACCCCGGGGGTGGTCCCGGGATCGCCCCTCCGACGCTCAAGTCAGTTGATGATTGAGGTAGAGAGAGAAAGGGATCAATGTAGAGAGAGATGCTCTCGTTTTTGTAGCTTAGAATTGCGTACCTTTGTCTGATGAGACAACCCCTATTTATAGAGGAGAGGAGCCCCAATAAATGAGGGTATTTTAGTCATCTCCAGCTGGTGGAGGATTTGCTTCCCTAGACGTAGGGGTATTTTAGTAACTTTGCCATAGGTGGGCTGGTCCAAGAAATGGGCCCAAACACCTACTAATTCAATCACTCCTCTTAGGCTCTTACTGATGTTTATATTATATTAAATCATTTGTTCATTTATCTTGTTTATCGTACATTAGTACTTATAAAATTACATATCAAATAACTTGATTACAATTACTATGAAACGAAAAATCAAGATGTCTTAATTAGTTAAAGACTCTCATTTCACCTCTGCAATACAGATTTAATTCTCGTCCCTTGTAAGGTGAAATCCAATTTTCTTTAACTCACAAAAAATCTTCTATCTTACTTTTTTTTTTTATAAAAAAAATTATCATGAAACGGGGGAATTATATACCTGTAGGCTGTAACACATCTATCTACGGTGTAGTAAAACTTAGCATGTAGGTCATAGATCTGTATGTTCTCATAAAAGCAATCTCAAAATCCCTGTTATGCTAATGGACTTATTCTTCACTGAATAAACTAATGGCCTTAAATTTCTATTCCACTTGTTTGTGGTGCTACAATATAATTTTGAGGTGCAAGTAATAAATTCAAACTCATCAATTGGTTCTATGTAAATGAGATACATCATATACATATATTGCTGATTAACATATATTTTAGAGGCATCTTCGTAGATTACATGTTAATTATTACTATTTACTAGTGGGATACATGCATCTTAAAGAGTACATTTCCATTCCACTATTAGGTTTTTTTCAAAAATAATCTAATATTGAAGGATTCTTTTTATTTATATATATTACTTGATTACATAAGAAGGCAATTTAGGAAAAAGATAATTTACAAATGAATTTTTCTATACATTCTATGGGGAAAAAAGAATCACGATCTTGCCTTGTCGTTTAATATAGCAATCACTCAACCCATCAACAAAGAAAATCGATTATTCACTAGCTCGTTTGGAATGGCCAAAGGATATCCAATAAGCGTAATTTTTATACAGGTGCATGGAATTTCGGGTATGTGATGCCTTTTTCCTCAAACGATCTTGGTAGTAAGATAAACAAGTTATAAATAATTCATTAAGAAGATAGTAACAATCCTTACTCTCTCTCTGTCCTTATAATTCGACCAAGTCATAACAACCATCTCCCCATCATTTTAAACCCTGTTTAATCGATTCATATAAGGATAAATAATTATAAGTAAATATTACCTCTCTATTCATTTTAACCCCTAAATGATTGGTTGAGCTTCTCTATAGAAACCATTATGAAGAGTTTCATGAAGGATTTTGCTTACTAGGTAGAATATCTAAAATTACAATCTCCAGATACTTATTTCATGCACATTTATGATAGATAACTCTAATAGAAAACAAAAATAATAGTATATTTTAAATTATATACAAAAAAGCTTAGAGAACCCATCTCTCCAATAACAATCTAATTTTAAACCAATCAACTTTCAATTTAATATTACAATATAATTAATAATTTCTTTAACCTTAGGCAATGTTTTTCCTCATATCCCAAAACTCAAACTTCTATTTCACCTTTTTAACCAAATTAATCCAAATAGTAATAAGATTAAATCCCCAAAAACTTTACTAAAAAACACACAAAAAAGCCATCCAGCCCATTGTATTAAAATTCTATCTCCTAACTTTAATTGAAAGGTCCAAAAAGTCCTATAGGACAATTTAGTTGGCCATATATTATTAACACACTTATGACAAGTATCAACATAACATACTATGGGGTTATTTTTGACATTTCTCTTTCACTTCTCCAAATATAAACAAAACCCAAAAAAAAAACTAAAAAAAAAAATTAATACCCCATCTCACTCTCTCTCTAAAAACTCGTAAACACAATTACACATTCTCTCTCCTCTCTCTCTCTTATGCAAAGAAGAGGACGACTTTGGCTTTCTTATTTCTTCTATCAAAATTTTTGTTGCTAAACCAAACACTTCCTAAAGCTTACACCTCTGAAGAAACTATGGTAAACTATTTTCTCTCTCCTACCCACCATTTATATGTAGTTTTTGCTTTATGGGTACTTATATTTTATATATTATTTTTATGTCTTGTTTGGTATTGTGTACAAAGAAATAACTTAAGAATATTATCAAAAGTCCTTAATCAAAAACTAACCCAAAATACCCATTTGTTCAAATTTGGTTCCTCACGTTTTTTATGACGTTTTAAGCTTCTTTAATAATTAGTTATAGTCAATGCAAATGTTCTTCTTCTTCCCCTTTATATTTTGTACTCATGTATTTTTGTTTTTATGGTTGTAGAAGAAAATAATGCGTTAATGTAAGTGTTTGTTTGAACTATTTGTTGGGTTATTTTTCTATGATGATTTTATATAGTAATAAAAGACTTGGATCACGTGTTATTTTTGCATATTTGTGTTTTAACTCTTGCATATTTATTTTTTCTTCTTGGGTATGTTTCGTATTTTTGTTTTGCTGCTTTTTTTTGCTTGTTTTTGTTGCAGGTATATGTTGTTGCTTTTGAAGTTGAATTGTATGGTTTATTTGTGTGTAATTTATGGTTTGAACATGTTTGTTGTTGATGTTATTATTGTTTGGTTTACGTGCTTGGTGGTTTTTGTTCAAATTTTGGAGAGAAAATGGATCTAAAATGCTGGTTTTTGTATCATTGGTTGGTGATATCGAAGTATTAAATGGGTTTTTGTGGAATTTGGTTTCTGGGCTGTTATGTAAGTTGTGTTATAACTGTTTTTTGCTGTCAAATTTGTGCTTGTTTGAGCAGAATAATTCTCTGCTCGAGGGGGAGGGGGGTGGTGGTGGTGCTGGAGAGGTGGTTAGGAGGGTGGAGGAGAGAGAAAGTTTGGAACTTCTCGTCCCCGGTCGGGCTTACCGTTCACTCTAAGGATGGGTTTGATTGGAATCTGTGATATAACAATTAGGTTTTTGCTACATGAATCTTTTGGAAAATTTCATATCAAGAATCCTGAATTTGTTGGGTGGTTTTTGTTATTTATGGGCATGGTTGAAGCTTTTCTAATATTTTGTAAATTTCAGTATAATATGTTGAGTGCAAGGTATGTATCCTCATTGATTCTACTCATAAGGAACATGTCTTGATCAGATACCAGATCAGATTTTTTTTTATGAAATGGAGATTACTGTGTGTGTGCATTTAGGTGCTGGAACTGTATAAATAATGTCAGATTTATCTTGCACAAATTGTTGATAAAGAAAATGACACGACTATTAAGGTGACATTGTAGATCGAGTTCAATGAAAATCCTGGGTATTGTTGTAAATCTGATTACTGGAAATAAATAAAATTAAAAGGAGCCTCATTGTATTTGGTTGAATCTAGGTATCCAATTGTGTCATCATATATATCTTTATGTAGGGATTGTTGTTTGGAATGAGGAGTAGGAGTAACGAACATTAGAACCTTTCAGTTGGTATTGAAACTGTGGAAAGTGCTTAGAAGTCGGTGGAAGACAAAAGACTACATATTCACCCAACTCTCTAGTCTTTATTTGAAGCACTTTGGGAGATATCTTCTCTATGATTTGGCTATAGCCGTCTTGGAGATTGGTTTGACAATTACTCCTTTGTTCATTCTCCTCAAAAATGTTAGAATTTTTAGGTTTAGCATTAATTGTACCTTAGTGATTTACTGCAATTAGCATCTTGCAGTTTAGAGCACAATTTGGATACATGGATGCAAATGTGCATAGAATAAGAGGGGGATATAATGAGAAGCTAAACCAACAGATGGATAGATGCAAGGGTAAAGATCGTCTTCTGGAATTGTCATAGTTGCCAAGCCTTGGTGCAGTAGTAAATTAGTAATGTTTCCCCAGTGTTTCTTGTGATTTATCGGTTTAAGCTGATATATATCAGATTGTTCAGACTCTTCATGCAGTCCGCTGTGTTATAGCTGTTGATTGACGTGTATGATTTAGCTTTGCTCTTTTGTTCTTTAAAGTAAAATAGTTTCCGGAAAAAATATGTTGAGATTAGTCCTAATAAGAGCTACCCTAATTCAATTCTCAAATGAGTATAGTTTTGATAAGCTCGATTGGAAGTTCATATAGGTGATGATACCAAAATCCAACTCTTGGCAAATTGCCATCCAAATACTGCTGTTTCTTACAGCAAATTTGCTTCATGTCTTGCAAGTTTTGTGTAATAAATGTCTTAAGAGCTAAATTTGACTCCACCTGGTCCAGTCTTAATGAGACTTTTCTCTCTTCTTTTTTTTTTTTTGGATTTTTGAAAATTAAGGATTGCATCTGATAAACTTCGTTTGATTGTACTGACTTTAAGGTAAGCATCCATTAATGTGCTGATGCTACAAAATTTATAGTTGACATTGCCTACGGCCAACAGAAGTCGTAATTTATCGAAAAGTTATTCGGATTAGATCATAATTGTGCCTTTTTTTTTAAACTTCAATATTAGTGCACTACATGAACTAGGAGAACTGTTCCAATGGTTTTGCTTCCTGATTTTGTGAAGCAGTTTTCCCCCTTCCCCTTGCCTTTTGCAAATACTCATGTGGTTTCTCTCCAAACTCCGGTTGCAGATGGATTCAGGTCACCTGGATCAAGCAGACAAAAGCTCACCAGAAACATTATCTGAATCCTCTCTCTCGCCGGATTCTCTTGATTCAAATGACATATTTGGAGAACCGCTGGTGCATCCACGAGTTGGTGATGAGTACCAGGTGGAAATCCCATCTATACTAAACAAGTCTGAACATCTTCAGTTAATGATGAATCCAGCAGACACAGAAGGCTTAATGGACTCTTCCCATTCTTTTTTGATGGGACTTCCCTTACCAGTGATGTGGGTCTATAACAAGGCAAATCTAACCAAAGATGGGATGGAACTTTGCACCAACTCCCATGCAGTTTGCACAAATGGGGTTGTCGAATCTGAAAAAGTTGCGGCAATGAGCCAGATGGCTTTAGTAAAGGAAGAGTCCAATGTCAAAGCTGATGCCCCTAACCGAACATACTGCCTCGTTCCCGGTCAATCAAGGGGTTCATGGAGTGATTTTGAAGCTGATTGCTTCCTACTTGGGTTGTATATATTTGGGAAGAATCTTCTTCTAGTGATGAGGTTCATGGAGAGCAAACGGCTGGGACAAATTTTGGCATATTATTATGGGAAGTTTTATGGGTCCAGTGGATATCGTAGATGGTCTGAATGCCGGAAGATGAGAAACAGGAAGTGTGTACTTGGACATAGATTTTTCACAGGATATAGGCAGCATGAACTTTTTGCTCGTTTATCCCCTCATCTCTCTGAAGAATCCAAAACTAAATTATTGGAGGTATTTGCTGTTATTTGCCACTCATACTTGAAAATAAATTTAAAGGAGTATAATTGCATGGGGTCTTCGTCCTTGTATTATTTACCTCCAAAGTGTGAAGGCCAGTATATCCAAAACAAAACGAGAAAGATACAAAGACATCAGAAGTCCCAAGATTATGTGATTAGCCTGATAATAGAAGAAATTGAATTATTGAAATACTTTTACTTGTGAGACCACCACTGCATCATATTCTCCTCATTGAACATATGCATCTAAGCACCATATAGTATCTTGATCTAATCTCTCACTTTTAGCATTTCTTTAGCAAAATTACAAATAGAAGATACACTGTTTCTGATTTTCAAAATAAATGGAGAGATGGACTTGGAGACATTGCTTAGTTACATGTTTGTTCTCCATTTATCTATTGTCTCCTGCTCTTCTTGATCTTAACAAGGATCCATTTGAACTTTTGTCAGGCTTCTAAGGCATTTGCTGAGGGAAGGACAACATTAGATGAATATGTTTCCTCACTCAAAACGTTGGTTGGCATACATGCTTTAGTAGAAGCTGTAGGAATTGGCAAGGGAAAGGAGGATCTCACGACATTCATCTTGGATAGCTCAAAGAACAGCCAAATGTTCACTCACCGGTCTGAAATTCCTTCCGGCAAGGCCTGTTCTTCTCTTACCTGTGCTGAGATAGTAAAGTATCTAACAGGAGATTTTCGTCTTAGCAAAGCTCGATCAAATGATCTCTTCTGGGAAGCTGTTTGGCCTCGTTTGCTAGCAAGAGGTTGGCATTCTGAGCAGCCAAGAGGCGATGGCTATGCAGGCTCAAAGAATTGTTTAGTTTTTCTTATGCCCGGGATTAAGAAATTTTCCCGTAGGAAGCTCTCGAAGGGAGAACACTACTTTGATTCTGTCAGTGATGTCTTAGCTAAGGTTGCCGGTGAACCAGAGCTTCTCGAGCTGGAGGCTGATGAAACTGGACCTAGCAGCTCCAAAGTAGAAAATGGCTGGGCCATAGAATTGAAATCAGACAATGATCAAGATTCTTCTGATCATGAACGCCATTGTTACCTGAAGCCTCGTGTTTCCTCAGTAATTTCAAATCTTTTCAAGTTCACTGTAGTTGATACCAGTCTGGCTAATGAAGATAACCCAACGAAGGTGAGAGAACTGAGGAGTTTACCTCTTGAAGCTAAAAGATGTTCTTTTAGAACAACTGATATAAAATTGGAGGTTAGTACTGATACTATGAGAAGTGGTCTTCAAAGCCAAACTTCTTTTACTCATTCAAAAGGATTAACGAGTATAACTGGTCCAAGCGAAAGAATGCCAGGCAGTAGTAACTTGGAACCTCTAAAAAAGTCCGCTGATGCTAATATACTGACAGACCACAAATCAAGAACCATAAAACACCAATTCAGCCGTCGTATAAAACCTGGCCCCTCAAGCTGCGCAGGTTCAGTCACAAAAAGACGGAGGGTAGTTTCTTGCGTTGAGGCGGAGGTGACTTGTGTTTTGAGCTTACCAGCTAGAGCTAATAAAAGAGGTGCTGCTTCTAGGGCTATGATGACAAACAATGCTGTTCCGTCTAGTGAGAGTAAGCCTGGAAATGTGAAAGTATCATCTGCCGAATCTTTAGTTGCAGGAATTGCCAATGTGAGGATTCTCCAAGGAAAATGTTTGACCCATGATGGTTCTATATGTCCCCAGGAAAATGAAAAGTTGCCTCGAGAACAGAATGTTATCGACTTGAACTTGCCTCAGGTTCCTGAGAGTGATGACAACGTAAAGCTGGAAGAAGGAGAAAGTAGTTCCCCTCAACAGCCAGACGGTGAGAAGCCAGAGCATACAGATGCTGCCACCATTGGCCCCTCTGATACAAAGGAGCCCTTGGTGTGTTCTGTCTCTGTGGGATCCACTAAAAAGAGCGAAGATCCATCAGATCAACAGCCGAGAAGACAAAGCACTAGGAGTCGACCTCTTACAACCAAAGCACTTGAAGCTCTTGAAATTGGGTTCTTAAACCCAGTTAGGCAGAGTCGAAAGCGCTCTTCGTCTACAGCACAAGATCAAAAGCCTAAACGTACTCGTCAACCACGCAGCAAAAGCAACATGTTCCCCTCTGGTATGGATTTTGAGGTGAGGGAAGCCGTTGATGAGAACTGTAATGGAAAGATGGATACTCTGATCAATGCTATCCCTACTGAGAAGGCAACTATAACTCGTGAATTGCTAGGGCGTTCAGAAACTTCCTTTTCTCCAGCAGCGACATCACAGGAGATGTTTACATAGTCAAACACTATTATGTGATATCTTAAGTGATATTAACCAAAAGCACACCTCTCTGCTATAGAAATCATTAAACAATTTAGGAGTGCGATCTTTAGGCTCGTATGAAGTCATGGCCAGGCATTCCATGATTCACAGCTGCTTGGTCGTGAATCATGAACGTTGCTGATACTGTATATACAGCACACAAAAACAAGAAAATTTTTAGGCTGAAATTAGAGCTGTCGAACATGAGTTTGCGGAGCGCGAAAGTTAAGCTAGAAATTTGACAGTTTATTGAGGTGAGGTGGGAGGATTATTTTAGAAATTGCTCTTGGCTTGTCAAAATGTCATTCACTGGCTGACATTGTTTATAGAAGTATGTCTAAATACAGGTAAAAGACCAGAAAGAGCTCTTTGATACCTGCTGATTGACATTTCCTTTGATTCAGTAAAATTTCAGTTTCCTACATTCAAAAAAGTGTATTATTTTTGTTACAAGTTTTCATATTTCTTTCTTTGGATATATTGTTGGTAGACTTTATTTAGATACAATTGATCAAAGTTTTTTGAACACTATGGCTGAATCAATCGAGCTGTGCATAGTCCAGTTTCATATGGTGTATCATGTAGCAATGTTGCTTGGCTAATGACCTGTGATTGATGTTGGTTTTTTGTTCATTGTGAACACTGTAATATCAGACATGTGGACGTATTTAGACTTTAAAGGATGGTACACCTGAAGTTATTCACAGCTGTGTACATGCATGCATTAAGTATTGATAGTTGCACTGCTCGGGCTTGTACGCTCAAGTATTGATAGTAGACTAGAACTTGATTTCTCATTTTAGAAAAATAAGATAGACGTACCATCGTCAAAAGGATGTTGGTTGTCCCTAGATCCAAAATTAGAAATAAGGTTGCGAGAAAAAAAGAAGAAATAAAATAAAGTTTCTTGTTAAGTTATTTTATTACATTTTATGTGTATTTTGGACTCAAATTCAAACTCTCTTTCGCTCTTTATAAGCATGCTAAGATTATCATATGTTAAACTTATTTTAATTTTGTAATATAAGTTTTAAATTTCAAAAGAAATGTGAACTTATTTATGAAAAGAGAAAATTGACCATATTTTAGGTGTAAAGGGATCATATTTTGTTAGTTAATTAGCATTGTAAATTTGTAATCCTTGTAAATATACTAATATATTAACAGCGATTTTTCAACAAAGAACTATGTCACGTGGCGCTATCCGTTAAAGTTAAGATTTGATCTCATGGCTTCAATCTTATATAAAAGTCTCAACCACTATCCGATGTAATCTTTGTTGTTACAATTTTAAAGTAAAATATTAGTGAATGGAAATTATAATTACTTGAGACATAGTCTAAGCCGCCAAAAAACTAATATAACTCATTTAGGGCCTGTTCTCTTCGGCATAAAACAGATGAACTGAACTGAACTGAACTTATTGGAGCTGATCTGAACTGAACTGAACGGAACTGAACTGAATTGAATTGAATTGAATTGAATTGAATTGAATTGAATGTAATAAATATATAAATAATATTTAAACAATAATAATATGAATATTAAATAATAATATAATGATAATTAATAATAATGAATAATAATAATAATAGTATTTTGGATATTTTTAAATTATAGTTATAAATAAATAATATTAATAATAATAAATTATTATTAATAATAATAATTAATGATAATAATGATAATTAATAATATTTATCATATTATTTGTATTATATATTAATACTTGATGATGATATATAATAACAATAATATCTAAGAAGTAAATTAATATTACTATTTTAATAATTAGATTTAATAATATAATAATATTTAGTAATAAAAATAATGATTGGGTTGGATCGCGAAAATTACATCATAAATCATAAATCATTTTGACGCGATTTGATCGGTTAATGGGCTAAAAAACGTGGGTTTTTGTGCGTTGACGTAAACCATGTTCCTCCTAATAATAGTAGTAATAAGAATGAGTAAAGCTATAATAAACAAAATAATATACAGAAACAAAAACAACAACAACAATAACAATAGTAATAATAATAATAATAATACTTAATAGTAATGATATAAAAATAATAATAATAATAATTAATAGTAATGATATAAAAATAATAATAATAATAATAATAATTAATAGTAATGATATAAAAATAATAATAATAATAATAATAATAATAATAAGAGTAATTAGTAAAATAAATTATACCAGCATAATAATAATATTCAACAAAATGGTAGAGGTGATCATTTTGGCCCGGCCCGGTCTTTTTTTTGTTTTTGTTTTTGGGCGGGCTTTGGGCAAGCTAAAAACGATGTTTTAGTCTATTTTTTGGCCCGGCCCGTTTTGGCCCGCAAAAGCCCGCTAAGCCCGGCCCGAAATAGCGGGCTTTGGACACAAAAATTCGGCCCGAATTTAGGCCCGGCCCGGCCAATGGGCAATTTTTTTTGGCCGCGGCCCGGCCCGACCCGGCCCATGATCACCTCTACAAAATGGTTACAAAAGAATGTAGCTGAACTGATTGGAGCTGAACTGAACTGAATTGAACTGAAAATAAGATGGGAAAACAGGCCCTTACTGGGTAAATTTATCAAGGTAGTGTTCAATTCAACTTATCTTGGTTTACATACTAAAAACAAGTTATAATAAGTTACAATAAGTTACAATAAGTCATCTAAACAAATCGCAATAAACTTCTATAAGTTTGCATAAATCAATACATTCTAATGGTTGAGGAGTAATTGATTTTTGTAGTCCATGAGACTTGAGAGAGAAGGGGGCAATAATTAAGTAATGAACTACTCCCTCGAGTCTTTATTAATTTATTCGTATCCTTTTTTTAGGATGTCCCTTACTAGTTTACCCCTTTTTTTGTTTATATTTTCGGAATAGGACCACTAACTTTTCATCACACTTATAGTTTCTCTTTCTTTCTATGACCCACAACATTATTTCTCCTAAAACTCTGTGCAAAAGAGAGGGTAAACTAATAAAGACTTGAGGGAATAGTTATTAGGCTCGGGCTATGCCCCGAGTAAGAAAAAATTTCATTTATTAATATAATATTTTATGATTATAACACTAAAAACAACTTAATTTAGTGGTTAAGACTTTAGTATATGTACTTGAGGTTGGTCTCGGGATCAAACCCTATACTGTGCAATTTCTATTTTTTTATTGTACATAAATTACATGAACTAAAACCTCCGTGTTTGGATCCTCTAGAATATAACTCTACAAAATAGAGTTTGAGCAATATCAACCATTGAATAAAAGTTCAATGGCTCTTATATTCTTTTGCCAAAATCCTCCCTATTTTATCTCATCAAAATCCACCCCTAAATCTTTCCCCTTCCACCAATACGAGCCCTTGATTTTGAAATATATGGCTAAGATACAACTCTACCTCATAGAGTTTTACTAAAACTCTAGAAGATCCAGACTCACGTGAAAAAATGTCGGGCAAATTCAGCAATTAGTCTTCCTCCTGCATGTGAGTTCTTTTTTGTTTGACAAATAATCAGTGATAAACTTTCTTTCTAATATAAAAACAGAAACAAATTAAAGAAATAATCTTGATTATTATTTTTCAATAATATGCAAGATCTAGAGTAAAATCAAAGACACTCCACTAAATGTAGCCAATAAACAAAAAATATTTATTAATTTTATTTATATATAACTAATTTGACAAATACAAGAACCTATTGAGCTAAACTCATAAAAAGAAAAACACTAATTTCTGTAAAACTATAGGATAATTTGCCTCTAACAAGATTAAGATTCTAAAACATTAAAATTCATCAGAATACTAATTAGGCAAAAACTAACAAAAGCTCGGAATACTAGATAAGAAATATATTGGAGAGTCCCTTACGAGGATAGTACTAATTATTATAAAAATAGTCCCAATCCATCGTGAGTATGATCAACAGCAACTCCAGAGATGTCGGACGATAATGGTGCTGAAAATCGATAATTTCCATCATTGATCGTAGATGAAGAAGATAAACGAACTTCATCAATACGTTCTTGATTACGAACTTCGGTAAACGTTACATTAAAAATAAAAAGACTGATTGCCATTAAGCAAATCATTATCATGCCCAAATAAAATACAAAATTTGAATCATCTTGATCAGAATATTTTGCTCTTCTTGAGTAGCTCATTGTCACGATTTTTTAGTGGAATAACGTATGATTTAATTATGAATAATAATGTTAAACTATGTGTGTATTTATAATGATTTTGATACGAAGTTTAATAGGAGTTGGATTTGTAATTGAACTAGGACTATAAGATATTGGATTTATAATTGAACTAGGATTTTTTTTTTTTGAGAAGAATTAAACTAGGATTTTAAGATCTAGAGTTTTGAACCTTGTGGACTTCTTTTATTTGGAACTCTATAGAGTTTAGGGATTCATGTCTTGTTGGCCGATAATAATATTTTAGGATCGTGAAATCTGAATCGAAATTTTAATAACAATAATCTACAACTCTATATCGTTACTATTTCGGTTTTAATATTGTCTTAGCTTGTTAATCGTAGATTATCTTGACTAGAGGTCTGTTCTTCCTAGTTTATTTTTAGTCCAGTTCAGCTCCATTCTTTTATAACCATTTTGTTAAATATTGTTATTATTATTATTATGTTGGTCGAATTTATTTTACTAATTACTCTTATTATTATTATTATTATTATTATTATTATTATTATTATTATTATTATTATTATTATTTTTTATTAATTATTATTATTTATTATCATTATTATTATTATTATTATTGTTATTTATTTTTATATCACTATTATTAAGGGCCTGTTCTCCCCAACTTAGTTTCAATTCAGTTCAATTCAGTTCAGTTCAGTTCAGTTCAGACCAGTTTAGTTCAGTTCAGTTCAGTTTAGTTCATCTCTTGACAATACTTTTACTCTCACATATCACTATTCATTTCAGTTCAGTTCAGTTTAATTCAGTTCAATTCAATTCAATTCAGTTCAGTTCAGCTGTTTTATGCCGAAGAGAACAGGCCCTAAGTATTATTATTATTATTATTATTATTATTATTATTATTATTATTTCTATATATTATTTTGTTTATTATAGCTATACTCATTATTAATACTATTATTATTAGAAGGAACATGGTTTAGGTCGAAAACACAAAAGTTTTTTTAGCCCATAAACCAATCAAATCGCATCAAAACGGTTTATGATGTAATTTTACGTGGTCCGACCCAATCATTATTTTATTACTAAATATTATTATATTATTAAATCTAATTATTAAAATAGTAATATTAATTTAGTTCTTAAATATTATTGTTATTATATAATCATCATCAAGTATTAATATATTAATAAAAATAAAATAAAATAATAATTATTAATTATCATTATTATCATTAATTATTATTACTATTATTATTAATTTATGATTATTAATATTATTTATTCATAACTATCATTTAAAAATATCCAAAATACTATTATTATTATTATTTATCATTATAATTATTATTTAATATTCATATTATTATTGTTTAAATATTATTTATATAGTTATTACATTCAATTCAATTTAAATTAGCACTATTTCAGTTCAATTTTCAACTCAGTTCAGTTCAGTTATTTTATACCGAAAAGAATAGGCTTTAAAAAGGAACATGGCAGATTGGTCTAATGTTTACGAAAACAAAAAGTAATGGGCTAAACCAAAATAATTTTCTCCAACCTTTCAAATTTGTATTGTGACTCACTCACTTTCTCATGTTTTAATAACTAACTAGTGTTTATCCCGGACGACACGCCACGTATTATTTACCAACATGCATTTGAAGTCTTCAAAATAGAAATATTATCTTGTATTTATTTTTTCCTCACAAAGACACATTATTATTGTAGTGTAGCTTAATGCATTAGCATATCAAATGAGAGTTCATGAGTTCGAGTCTTCAAACACACATTTTTATTGTTTAATATTTGATATAATTATGTGGAGAGGGGAGAGTACATATGGCAGCATGACATTTTTTTGTCTTAAGTTTTAGATATATATATATATATATATATAATATATATATATTTATATTATATATATATATATATAAATAAATAAATTAATTATTATGAGGCCACTCGCAGCTTGCCGCCTAATCAAGTACTTCCTCCGCTTTATATTACTCGTCACACTAGCTTCTCAATTCACGGACTCCTAGGTAATTTTTTGAGAAGAAAGTGGTGGAGAGTAAAAAGAAAAGGGGCATATATGGTGGCGTATCCAGGAATTACGAGATGGGGGTACGGATGAGAAAAAATCAAATAAAACAAAATGCAATACTTGAGTTGATTTACGACTAAAAATTCAAATCAAAATACAATGACAATATCAATTTATGATTCAAATAACAACTAATTTAAAACGACAAAAATACATAAGTTTCAAATAAATAAAAATTACAAGTGCATCCGACGACCTTCCAAAAAGATTCTAAACTTTTGTTTTTCATCTTCCAAATATAGTATAAGGAAACATATTATTAGATATTAATACCAAAATTCCTTGTTTCAAATTACATTTCACAACATTTAATTCCAAATTCAACTAATTTTAATTCACAACCTTTATTTCAATTTAACAATTTCTAATCTCTAATTTCAATTCAAGTAATCTCAATTTCAATTCAAGTAATATCTAATTTCAATTCAAGTAATCTCAATTTCAATTCAAGTGATCTCTAATTTCAATTCAAGTAATCCCAATTCCATATTTCACAATTGCACAACATTTAAATTTCATTTTTCATAATTTCTTATTTCAATTTAAAATATCAATTCACATCAAAATGAGAATTCTATAATTTATAAATTAGCAGAAATTAAAAAAAAATAAAAAAAAGGAAAGTGGCGGCCTAGTAGCTACTGGAAGTGGGTACTGGTTGTGGTGCTGCCGTTCTGGCCTTTTGGCTTCTGAGTTCTGGCGACTGGCGATGGCGAGTATGGCCGGTGGGTGGTGGCGTCGTGGCGACAAGAAGAACTTCGGGCGACTGCAAAGTGACGACATAAATCAAGAAGAACTCCGGGCTCCGACTGCAAAGTAGCGACAAGAAATCAAGAAGAACTCCGGGCTCCGGCTGCAAAGTGGCGACAAGAAATCAAGAACTCCGGCAGGCGGCAGTCGGCAGAGGCGAAAAAGAAAGAGAAAGAAGAAAAAATATGAGAGAGAAAAAAAAGAAACGTTAAGAGTTTAGACTGACCAAAGGAGAGAGAAAGAATGGGAGTAGCTGAGTAGGGACGCGTGAGTGAGTAATGAGGAGCGTTGTTATTAGTCAATCTTGGGCAGCTTTTTTTTTTTCTTTTTGCTTTTATTTCCTTCAACTTCTTTTTTGAAATGGGGGTACAGCTGTACCCATTGTACTCCTGTAAATCCGCCCCTGGACCTATGTGAGAGGAGAGAGATAGAGAGAGTTTATTGCCCAAAAAAAAGTGTAGCAAGTAATATGAAACTTCTCATAATAAAAAGTGTAGCGAGTATTACGAAACGGGAGAAGTATAACAATTCACCTGATTATTTACCCTTAAAAACAGCAATCAGCAGTAATAACGGTCGGGTTGTTTATCCATTAGTAATAATAGAGTTTAATGTATGTTAGAATCTAACTCACTATCAAGGCATTAAAGATTGGTTTTTAGTAGTTATGTCCTAATAATACCACTCAAACTAGATCTTCTACTCCATCTCCTTTTCTCTGAAATATTTACCCTTTGACTTCATTATTGTTAATATAAATTTCGAGCATTAGGGATTGCCTAAATCAAGGGTAATGTGCTGAAAATTTTAAAGGAATGATTAGTATGATCGAGCTCAAACCACATGCCTAGATAAACTGTTAAGGTTACTTTTTAGACTTGTATTACGGCTTTCTATACAAATTAAAAAGCATACGTGATACGTGACAATGTATACAGGCTACGTGGCAAAATTCGCATGTAACAAGATTTGAACTTGTGACCTCTTGCTATTATAAATGACACAATTATCATCTCAACCAACGACTTTTAATTGTAAGTTCTATTGACTATCAATCTAAGAATAATAGCAAACAATAATAGAATATCAAATAATAAAGCAGGAAAGAACACACCAGAAATTTTACGTGGAAACCCAAGAACTGGGAGAAAAACCACGAATATGCACTAGGAATCGATGAATATTCAAGAAAAATTACAAAAAGCACTCCAAGAACTCTCTCTATTACTTTTTCTCTCTCTAATATGTGAATAATGATGAATAATACAATAAAAGGCGTATTAGGGCACCTATTTATACCCCCCTCGAGAAAACCGCGTTTTCTGATCGAAAACGGCCCAAAACAGACCCCGCCCGATCCGGTAGGGCGAGACCCGCCCGATCGGGCGCTTCACGCTCGAAGAAAATTTTGCTCTCGGGCCCGATCGGGCAACGAACGCCCGTGCCGTAATTCGGCCTGCCGCCCGATCGGGCGAGATGGCCCGATGCCATCGGGTGAGCCAACACGAGCTGCCAAACTGCCCAGTTTCACGTTTCGTTACAGGCCCGATCGGGCTCCCTCGCCCAACCCGATCGGGCGAGACTTAAAACAGCCATAACTTCTTCGTTTCTTATCGGAATTGGGCATATGACCTATCGTTGGAAAGATTTCGGAATAAGCTATCACCTCCACTTTGAATCACTTCAAAATATTTTATAGATTGAAAGATATGACCATTCAAAGTTAGCCTTATGCACAATATGACGTTTTCCCTTTACGCAACCTCATCTCCACACCCATACATCTCCATGAGCTCCATATCACGCCATATACCCAACATTAATCATGCTTGAAGTATCCACATTATTATATTTGTATCTTTTATATGTTGAGTTTTCCTTAATATACTTTAGTGAGAATGGAAAAAAAATGCATATCAAGTTCAGGAAATACAATACCAACCCGGGGCAACGCTTACTAGTTACCCTTCATAAGACGGTAAAAGTAATATCCAAAGCACCGTAGAATAACCGCTTGGAACAATTATCATCCAGCTCAACAGGTTCCTTGTTAGGACCTGTTCTCCTCGGTTTATTTTTCAGTTCAGTTTAATTATGTTCAATTCAGTTCAATTCAATTCAATTCAGTTCAGCTCTATTAATACTTTTACTCTCATATATCACTATTCATTTCAGTTCAATTCGGTTCAGTTCATCCGTTTTATGCCAAAGCTAACACGCCATTAGAAACCAAATACAAAATAAACTTTATTCCATTTATTTATTGTGTTTTTCTCGTACTAAAGTAAGATGCAAATATTGTTCTCCATCACCTTACTATATTAGGGTTGTCGGATAACTACAATGGACTAATATTGGAACTTAATTAGAAGCACCACTATACTGCTCATAGAAACACTTACTACTCCTACAATAATATAATATAGCGCATCTGCATATATCTTAAGATCTTTGCTATATGAATTTTAGAAAGGTTTTATAATTAGTGACCAGCAAAATTAAAGTGAGATGCATGATACCAACAGGCAACATGGTACCATAGATGCCGAGATGCGCCAGCATAGCTTAAGTATAAGACATTTACGTATGAGTTTGAAAGCTATACAAGTGGATGGAGGACTATAAATTAAAATAATAGTCAAATTGCCGATGCAACTTCCTTAACCAGCGGCGGGCAGAAGCTCAATGAAGGAATAAACTTTGCATCTCAAAAAATTAATCTCTCGACTAGCGGCAAGCTATTTAATAGGCGACTCTTTTTCGACTTTACCTATTTTTGTTTTTTAGGTATATAAAAGCTCATAAAACTCCTTTAAATTTTCCTTTATTTTCTGTGTGCATGTTTTTTCGATGTCAAAAAACAATAATCCATATTTACTAACTATAATCAATGTATGTTATCCCGTCTCTCCTACTAGAATAAGAGTTTTGTGTCTTTGAAGATCGGAATAATCACTCATGATATCTTCTCTATATTTTACTACGACAGTTTATTTATGCAGATCTATTTATGTGCCTATGCGGTTTGTAATACATGATAAATCATGCAAGTGTTATTGAAGTTAATGAGAGTCGAACTCCCGACCATGAGGTTGGGAGGTGAGAGCTCCAACCATTGGACTCGCATTTTTTTAATAGTTGTTCCACTTTATAAGTTATATTAACATAATTATTACAAGTATTTGCTGAGTCAGCATATATTGTTAGAGAGTTAGTTGTATAAATAGGGGTGTAATACTAGCTCTTAACTAATTTTTCTCTTGATGTAATATCTAACTCATTGAGTCTTCTTCCTCTCTGAAATAAACACATTCCTTCTGTGTTTCTTCTGCTTTTATGGTATCAGAGCCACAATCTCGTTCGTGAGATTGAGGTTATTAGCTTAATTTCGATTGAAATTGCTGTTTGCAATATTAAAATTGCAAATTATTCTGAAATTGAAGATTATCTTGAAGTTTTCTTGAATCTTTTCTGAATTGTATAATGGCGGATTCGGTTGTGAATTCTACTCGAATCAATGAAGAAAATGTCCAAAATTCGAATAATGGAGGTAATTGTGATCCTCTCTTTGTTTCAAATTCGGACAATCCTACTGCTTCTCTTGTTTCTGCTACATTCAATGGAACGAATTATAATAGGTGGAGTAAAAATGTTAGACGAGCACTTATTGCCAAGAACAAAGAAGGTTTTATAACTGGAATGATACCTATACCTGAAATTACTCATAAAGACTATTCTAGGTGGAATAGAGCTGATTATATGGTTACAAGTTGGATTCTCAGTTCCATGAATTCTCAGATTGCTGATGATTTTGCTTATATCAATAATTCTGCTGAATTATGGAAAGAATTGCGTGAAAGATTTGGTCAGACCAATGGTCCTTTGATCTATCAATTAATTAAAGAAAGAAATTGATGGATTAAGGCAAGAAAATATGACAATAATTGCATATTATGGAAGAATTAAGAAGCTGTGGGATGAACTCAAATCTTTAAGAGTTTTTCCAGTTGTGAATGTGGTGCCTTAAGTAAATGTAGTTGTCAATTTCTTAAAAGGTTGACAGATCTTGATGATGAGGACAAGTTAATGCAATTCTTGTTAGGTTTAAACAGTGGTTTTGACAACACTATTACAAACATATTATCAATGGAACCTCTGCCTACTATAAATCGAGCTTTCTCAATTACTCAGCAAATTGAGAAACAGAAAGAGATTGCATGTGCTTTGGAAGTTACTGAAAGTAGTGCTATGGCTGCACAGAGGTTTAATCATGGAGGTATGATGACTGGACAGAAATTCCAAGGAAAGAGAGATTGGAAGAAGGAGAAAATGGATAAAAAAATGTGATAATTGTGGAGTCAAAGGTCATACTGTTGAGCAGTGCTTCAAGATTATTGGATATCCTGAATGGTATAATGCCATTAAGTCTGCTAAAGCTGGTGTTCCTGGAATGTTTGGTAACAAAGGTGGTTATAATTCTGGAGGCACTTTTAATTTTCCAATTCTCAAACTATAACTTTGTTGACCGATCGGTTTTTGAATCATAAATTATTTGATTTTTCCTTTTATAGATATTAGTTAAATAATAGTATTTGTTTCATATACTCCACTTTATTTTACTCCCTCCGTTTCCTAAAGATCTTCACTCTTTCCGTTTAAGGGTGTTTCCAAAAGATCTTCCCTCTTTTGCTTTATTCCTTATTTGACAAAACAAATTTCCATATTTACCCTCTCATGTCACTATTGGTAGGCGTGTCGCGCACCTATCAAAAGTAATTACCTAACTAACTTCCTAACTATGTAGCAGAGCAAGTCAGGGTCGAATCCACAGGGACAAACGTATCAAACACTAGCTATCTTGACTCAATTTAACTAAACGAGTGACAAACAATGATGAAAAGGTATTGACTAAGACTAACACTAAACTATGACAATCACTAGAAACGCACAAGGTATAATCAGTTAATTAAAACATCTAGAATTAAGCATCACCACTAGCAATGACTAATACATGAATAATTTCCATCCCAAATAAACATGATCAACGGTTCAAGAGGAGTAATGCACCCTATAACTACCAAAGACCTCTCCCGAGTACTAATGGCTACTCTAAACAAGCAATCAAACCTATTCCCATAGAATCATGCAAGAAAGAGGCATTAAGCATAGCATCACAATTAAATTCCTAACAATCCCATCTAACTATTCCCATAGAAGATATTCATACCATTGATTGGATCAACAAAACCATCTAGATTCAATTCCCATTGAAAATAAGATATACGGAGTCAATTCAAAATCACCTATCCCTACACTAGTACAGAATATGCGATTTGCGTCGGATGTGAGGCGCCTATTTGCGTCGGACTATGGTGCGACGCCAAAGCCCTCGACGCAAATGACTATCAATGGTCTGCGTCGAATGCAGATCCGACGCACATTTTCGCCTATTTGCGTCGCACCTCGTATACGGTGCGACGCATATGGCTATCCCAGCCTGTAATGCAGAGATAATGTGCGTCGCACGTAGCCCAAGGTGCGACGCACATTAGTGATTTGCGTCGCACCTTGGGCTACGTGCGACGCAAATTGCAATTTTTTTTTTAAAAAAATTAATTTTTTTTTAATTAAAAAACTAGAATGAGGGTGAAAAAATTGTCTGCATTCGTTCTTCAAACATCAAGATCTCAAACAAGTTCTTCAAGCATCGAGATCTCAAACAAACAAAATGAAAAGCTTAAATTACTGTATGTATTGCACTGCATCATGTCCAAACAAATAATACATGATTACAGAAAATTAAAAAGAGAAAATTAACACCAGCATAAAATTTAAATTTAAAAATCTAAAATGAAAAAAATTACAAGTTACCAAATATTAGAATCGAAGTGACTAATTAATATATCTACAAAAAAAAAAACTAGTCACAAGAAACTAAAATTTACAAGATAATTCCGAGAAATGATAAAAAAATTTAAAACGAAAAAATCCAAGACAAAATTTGCAGGAAATCAAAAAAATTAAAATAATCACGAACACTAGATCTGGGCCCTAGCTTCATTCGTACAATTTTCCCAAAATTGTGTTTCTTCCTTGGCTTCATTCGTAGAAAAATAAAAATTGTTCTTGTTGATGTTGTTGGTTGGCGCTGTTGTTGTAAGCGAATGAAGATCGAAGAACACTTTCATTTTTGTTTTCTGCTGTTACGAACGAACGAAACCAAGAATAGGCGATTTTGTTGTTAGCGAACCAACGAAACCCATATTTTCTTCGAAGATGGTGAACGAACGAAACCTAGAATAATTCTTCTTCCCACTTTGTACTTTCAGATTGAAGAGGGGTTAGAATTTGTGGTGGGTGAGAGGAGAGATCGAAGAGGGGTTAGATGGGGAGGCCTGAGAGAACGAACGGATCTAGGGTTAGATTTAAAGTGAATTGAAGGAGAAAATGGAGAGATTGAAGTAGAAAATGAAGAGTGAAGGCTGCTGAGATGAGAGTGGAAGTGAAGGCTGCTGAGATGAGAGTGAAGGCGCTGAGAGTGAAAGTGAGGGGGGGAGGAGATCTAGGGTTTTTTAGAGGCGTAAAGTGAGAGGGAACGAAATGGGCCTTTTATGTTATGAGCCCATCTGCGTCGCACTTCCAGCCTGTGCGACGCAACATCGTTTTTTTTTATATTTTGATCAATAATTCGCCAATACATCTGCGTCGCATGGACCTCTTCGTCCGACGCAAATCAACCTTTTGCAACGCACCCACATGACGTGCGAAGCAGATAGGAGTTGTTTTGCGTCGCACTTTGCTCCCATACGACGCAAATTATATTTTTGCGTCGTGTCCGTTTTAGTGCGACGCATTTGGGGGGACGCAAATCGTCCTTTTTCTACTAGTGCTAGTATGATAATGAGCATAAGAACAATCCAATCAAACAAGAACAATCGATCATATAAATTGGGATTAATGGAGAAATTCACATATTAAATCATTGCTAGGGTTTTACTTAACCCTAGATTAATGGACTACTCACACATAATTGAAATAGCAAAACAAATAATGAACAAATTAAAAGACATGATAATAATGAAAGGAAAGAAGAGATTAAGAAAACTTAGTCTTTACTTGAAGGAATCAAAGCGTAGTAATCAATGTTTAACAATGGAGTAAACTCAAAAGCTCTCAAAAAAAAGTTATAAAATGTATTCTCTAGTAAAAAGGCGTAATTTCTAATTCTAAGAAAATAGGTATTTATATGTCTCATAAATCTGGCGCAACACGCGGTTAAAACGCTCAAAGATCGTCTTGCCCGACCGGTCGGGCGGTCGTCAGGTATTATGATCCTTCGTCGCGCCTGACCGGGCGCCTTTCAGCAGGTCTTCGTTCGCCTCGCCCGACTGCCCGGGCGGCTTTCGCCCGGTCGGGCCCGCAAATGAAATCTCCTTGGCTCTTTCAATCGTCTGAAATTGACTAAGTAGAACTCGCCCGACCGCCCGGGCGGATTTCGCCCGGCCGGGCGGTCGTCAGACTGCACAAAATCTCAATCTTTAAAACGCCATAACTTCTTCGTTATTCGTCGGAATTAGGCAAATGACCACTCGTTGGAAAGCTCTTGAAATGTAGAATCTAACACAATTGAAATCACTCTATTTGGATTTGTATAACTTGAGATATAATCAAAAGAGTGGACTGGAGTCATTTTTCTACTTCTTTTATTATTCGCTTTGCTTCAAAAGTCTTCCAACTCAATGCTCGTGCTCTCGAAAGTACATCATCTCTTGTAGTGATATAAATGAGTAGGAAATGCACTAAAATATGCAAATTCCTACAATGATCAATCTGAAAATACAAACACACTACAAGGAGCACATTAGTACTAAAATGGCTCCGAAGAGCGCATTTAAAACCAATAATGAGTGAGGGACGGAGGTAAAATCTCTGTATAAAATAGACATATCAACTATCATATGGTCCACCATTACATTATTAATTCAATTTTACTCCCTTTCTCTCTCCTACTTTATTCCCTTTTTATTTGTTTATTTATCTTAACCCCTTTCTCTCTCCTACTTTACTCACACCATGCCCCACACAACTTGATTTTCCTTGGTATATGTAGGAACAGTAAGTGGGAAGATCTTTAAGAAACGGAGGGAGTACATGACAAGTCAAAAGTGGAATAACTAATAAAACAAAGGAGTATTATTATTAATGTAAATAGAGTTTGACAGATAATCAATAATAAAAATTGGAAAATGAAAGAAAGGATCTTAATAATTATTTTTCAATAATATGCAAGATCTAGAGTAAAATTGAAGACACTACACTAAATTTAGCAAATAAACAAAAAGTATTTATTAATATGTAACTACTCCATCCATTATGTGAACTTCCTATCCATTTCGGTCTGTTTTGTGAAGTTCTACTCGCTTTTTACTTTATTCTCATTTGACAAAAGATATACAATAATTTAATCATTTTTGGCCCACATTTCCTCTTGTGTATGTTCTTTAACTCTCTTAAAATATAAAAAAAATCCACTCTCTCTTCTCACTAAACAAAAGTTAAAAAATCAAGTTGACCCACCTTTTACATTCTCTCCAATTTACACTAGAGCGTGTATCCACAGTAATAGAGTAGAACCTCAAAAAACGAAGGCAATAATTTGACTAAAACTAGAACCAGATGGCCTAAGCTAAACATACAAACACTAATTTCCCTAAAACTATAGGATAATTGCCTCCAACAAAATATTAAAATTCATTATAATACCAATACCATTATACCAATCATTATAAAAATAGTCCCAATCCATATCCTCGTGACTATGATCAACTCCAAGGATGTCGGACGATATTGGTGCTGAAGTTTGATGAATTCCATCATTGATCGTACATGAAGAATTTAAACCCACTTCATCAATATGTTCTACTTCTTGATTAGGCTGTTTCAGTTTCACAATCTTAGATGGAGAAGATAAACCAGCTTCATCAATACATTCTTGATTACGAACTTGGGTAAACGGTTCATTAAAAATAAAAAAGACTGATTGTCATTAAGCAAATCATTACAATGCCAAAATTAAATACAAAATTTGAATCATCTTGATGAGAATATTTTGCTCTTCTGGAGTAGCTCATTTTCACGAATTTTTAATACTATGTGATAGATAGTGAATCCCCTGATTAGGGTTAGGATTATCATTAAGAATATATAGGAAACATGACTAAGCTACATAAGGAAACTAATAACATATTAACATAAGAATGAGATACACAATATAATACAATCTAATACACCCTAGCTCGCAGTCGGAGCGGGAGGAGGACAAATGCTCAGGCTGGAACGAAAGCTAGTGGAAAGGTGTCGGGGCAGCCCTTTGGTGAAGATATCAGCATACTGGTGCTCAACTGCTCATAGGGAACAAGCAAGACACGGATATGACCAACCTGAACTTTTTCGCAAACAAAATAAATATCAAGTTCAACATGTTTAGTTCGCTGATGTTGCACGGGGTTGCTAGAGAGATAAACAGCAGAGATGTTGTCACAGAAGACCATAGTAGCACGACGGATAGGGAGATGAAGCTCAAGTAACAAGTTACGGATCCAACTGGTCTCGACAACAGCATTGGCAACACCCCTATACTTGGCCTCAGCACTAGACCGAGAAACAATGGCCTGTCTCTTGGATGACCAGGAGACAAGGTTGTCACCAAGAAATACACAATATCTATCCGAAGTAGAGCGACGAGAATCAGGACACCTAGCCCAATCATCAATGAGTTAGACGTGGAAACCGAGAGACTGAGACCATGATGAAGAGTACATTTGAGGTAGCGAAGCACCCGTTTGAGAAAGTGAAAATGAGGCTCACGAGGGGAATGCATGAAGAGGCAGATCAGCTGGACAACATAGGTGATATCCGGGCGGGTGAAGGTGAGATACTGAAGAGCGCCGGCAAGACTGCGGTACAAAGTGGCCCGGGGTCCTTGACAGGAGGACCATCAGTGGCACTGAGCTTCGAGGTGGTATCAATAGGAGTAGTTACAAAATTGCAACCAGTCATAGAGGCTCGAGCTAAGATGTCTTTGGCATACTATTCCTGACTCAGAAATAGACCTGTAGAATTACGAGAAGCAGTAATACCAAGAAAGTGGTGAAGAGAACCAAGGTTGGAGGCAGTCAATATAATATCATCAACATAAAGTAAAAGATATGTCATTTTGAAATACCATGATAGATAGTGAATCCCCTGATTAGGGTTAGGATTATTATTAAGAATATATAGTCATACAAACTAGGAAACATGACTAAGCTACATAAGGAAACTAATAACATATTAACATAACAATGAGATACACAATTTAATACAATATAATACTATGATATTGTGGATTAACGTATGATTTGAATATGAATAATAATGCTCAATCTTGTGTATGTATTTAGGAAAAATTGTCAAAAAAACTTTGTAAATGTTTAATTTTGCGAGAAAGCGAGAAAAAACCTTTTAAAACATTGTTTGCGAAAAAAAAAACCAGGCCGCAAACTTATTTTTTTCTTGCAAGATGAAACATATTTCCATTTTTCAGTGTGGTTTTTGAGATGAATAGGGGTGGTGTTGCAGTTAATGGAAATAGGAGGTTCAGAAAGATAGAAGGGTCATCGCTAGAATTTAGAAAAAATACACGGGAAATTAGGGATATGTTTATTTCTTCTTGCAAGAAAATTTTAATTTGTGGTTTCTTTTTGCAAAGAATGCTTTATAAGTTTTTTTTTACACAAAATTTGACCTTTAAAAAGTTTTTTTTCGCGAATTTTTCATGTATATATTATGATTTTGATACCAAGCTTAATATGACTTGAATTTGTAATTAAACTAGGATTATAAGATATTAGATTTGTAATTAAACTAGGATTATAAGATATTGAATTTGTAATTAAACTAAGGATTATAAGATATAGAGTTTTGAACCTTGTAAATTTCTTTTAGCTGGGAATTCTATAAAGTTTACGAATTCATGTCCTCTTGATCGTCGGATAGTAATATTTTAGGATCATAAAATCTAATCGAAATTTTAATAACAATGTCTACAGTTCTATTTCTTTACCCTTACTACTTCGGTTAACATTGTCGTGTTAATAGTAGATTATCTTGAAAAAGAAAGGAACATGTTGCCAAATGGTACCAAACTTCCTTAAAATGCAAAACAGTCGAAACAAATTGAAAAAAGAGGTCTTTTGTTAATAATACTAACCCTTTCTTTTGTTTGCATCCTCAGTTTTAAAATTCCGAACATGTGAAGATGACTTTAAGATTTTGATGCTTGCGGATAAATCAAAATATCAAATACTTCCTCCGTTTCATAATAAGTGCAACATAGAGAAAGTGGGGAATACCAAGGAATGTAGAGAGAGAAAGTTGGGACCACAATAAAGTAGAGTAATTCAAGTGATGAAACAAAAAAGTTGTGGTCCCCTCTTGTTTTTTGGTGGCATATTTGTAATAATGTTGAACTTTTTTTACCATTTTGAGCCTGGTTGCACTTATTGTGACTATTCCAAATAAGGGAAATGTTGCACTTATTAAGAAACGGAGGTAGTATGTTGTTGCTTTAGACTTTTTGAGATTTCTTTACTTGTAGGAATTATTTTGGATGCTTATATCATGTATGTTTGAGGTAGGAATTACTATTTACTACTAACTAAGTTCAATGGCGAATTTATAAGGGTGTACAATGGGTGCTGTTTCTGCTAAGAAATTGAGGGTGATCACAAATGTTGATGTGTGCTGAGAGACTTAATGTAGGCCCCAAGAAGGTATGTCCGAGCTCCGTTATCCGTACACCGAAATCCTGCAAAACAAGGTTAGCCTACCCGGGGGTGGTCCTGGGATCGCCCCTCCGACGCTCAAGTCAGTTGATGATTGAGGTAGAGAGAGAAAGGGATCAGTGTAGAGAGAGATGCTCTCGTTTTTGTAGCTTAGAATTGCATCCCTTTGTCTGATGAGACAACCCCTACTTATAGAGGATATGAGCCCCAATAAATGAGGGTATTTTAGTCAGCTCCAGCTGGTGGAGGGTTGGCTTCCCTAGATGCAGGGATATTTTAGTAACTTTGCCATAGGTGGGCTGGTCTAAGAAATGGGCCCAAACAGGTACAATTTCAAAAAAAAAGTCGAAGGAAATAAAAGCAAAAAGGGAAAAAAAAAGGGGAACTATATTTTGAGAGAGAGGGAGTAATATAAACAACTTTTAATTACCAAAGATGTGTCAAAAATTCCAATTTCTTTATTTTGATTAGGAAATTAAGCCAGCCAGCATAATGCTGGAGGTAAGGATCGAACCCCTAACCTCAAAGGCCAAGGGGGAGCGCTCTACCCACTTGAGCTAACTCCTATCCTTTCAAAAATTCCAATAATAAACTAAAAAAGCATTTACAAAATAACTTGATATAATGAGAAAAATGGTTACTCAATAATAAAAAATTACAAATTTAATTTGACTACAAAAATTTACATCTAAATATTAATCTCAATTTCTAAAACCTAAATAGATTACAGTAATTTGTATAACAATAATTATAAATCACATTTTTATAATTATATTTTGATGAAATTTATTAAAAATAAATCCAAACAATTGATGCGCGTCGCGTGCATAGAAACATTTCCCCTTGCTAATTGCTGTACACCACAAAATTTTAAAAAGAACCGGCAAATTTTGAAAACGTTAAAAAAAAAAAAAAGGGGAGAGAAAAAATGAAGAAATAAAGCAAAGAAGATGAAGTCCCTAAACCCTAAATTTCTAACCCTCAATTGCAATTTTCAACTCTCTTTCTCTCTCTAAATTCATCAATTCCAGCTCTCCGTCAAAAAATTTGACATATTATTCCACGCATTTTAGATTTCCATCATCAATTACTTCCCCCAATTCGAGTAACACTCAAGAAGAGAGCGAGAAAAGAGTTTCACGCAATATCAACTTTTTCAACAAGATCTTTCAAGAATTCGAAGGTATGTTTAGTAGTAATTACAATATAAGTAGTAAAATTGAAAACTTGGATCTTCCGATGTTAGATTACTATGTTTAGGAAGATGAATTTCTAGCAATTATTACTTTGCACATTTATAAAGACTGAAAACTAAACAATATTATTATGTATTCATATTGAAATATTGGGTTTGCTTATTTATTCGATGACATATTTCATTGACAGGATAAACTGCAATGGAGGCTACGGAGATTTATGGTAAAAGGGCTTCCCAGCTTGTGAAAGAGCTTGCTTGTGCCGAACCGGGGCAAGTTACTCGGTTCAATGTGAGCTTCCTCCTCTTGTTTTATAGTAATTAGTTACTCCTTGAATCCTATATTGAACTCCTTTTTTGTAAATGGCACATGATTTTCAGAAAATTGTTCGAATGTGGATAATAATATTTCGAAAGAGCTTTAGTGAGGAGAAAGTAGTAAGAGGAAGTGTATGAATAAGGACTGAAACATGGTTAATGTTATGGAGAGAAATATGTTAAAAGAGAAATTTAAATGTGACTTTAAATTATTTTAGGACATCTTAAGTTGGGAAGTGGGAATTTTAGATGGGAAGGAGGGAGTATAGTATAGTTTCATGCTTGTGTGTTACTGAGGCTCCGTTTGGTAGGGCGTAAAACGTTTTCCCGGAAAACTGTTTTCCTCTATTTTCAGTTTTACATTGTTTGGTTGGCAAAAGAGTGTAAAACCATTTTCCCTTGGGGTAAAATTACTCTCCCAAGGATGGAAAACCATTTTCCTTTCAAAATGAAGGGAAAACTATTTTCCTTCTCTCTCTTGTACACTCCTATCACTACCTCCTTACTTTCCCTTTCATTTTCCTTTCATTTCATCATTTTTTTTACATCGAACCAAACAATGGAAAACTAATTTTGGAATTATGTTTTCCACTGTAAATTGTTTTCCATGAAAATCATTTTACACTGAAAATATTTTACGCCCTACCAAACGGAGCCTGAGTGGTGACATTTTTAGTGATATTATATCCTTATTTTTAAGGATTTCCAATTCAAGAGACATTATGTCTTCCATTTCTTGTATTTTGTTTCTCTGTTTGGTGTTAAGTTTTTATGAATGGGATCTCTTATGTTTTGAATAAGTTTCTTGTATAATGAAATGAACTATTACTGTATGGAAACAGGAAAATGTATGTAAGTGACATGATATTAGTTTGGCATTTTTAATCGACTTTGATGTCAAATGGAAAATTTCATTGTTCTTCATTGCTAACTTGTGTGCTAGTGTTTTTTTATGCGGATTTTCAAATTGCCAAAGGTTTTAGGTCAGACGATTTCGAGGTAATAGGATGTGGATTTCAGGCTTCATTATTTGCCTTTTTCTACAACCTGTGTGATTTTTTTTGTTTGGTATGACACAAAATTCTGTTTCAGAAGATGAGTAACCTGCAATTTTGTTTCATAAATTCAATCAGTATTACAAGATGTAATGCTTGCAAGGGGGTTTCACAAGCTTATTTTGCTCTCAATATTGTCGTTAATTAATCCTATATTTCCATTCTTGTATCTTTTGAAGATCATAATAATTTTATGGGGTCTATCACGGTCGTGAACCATATCTTTAATTTTGCCTTAGATGAGAACAGTCCTCTTAGATGGGAAATATATCACTTACTAGTTGGCTTGTGTACTAGAAAATGGGACAAGCTTGTCAAATCATAATATTAGACATCATTAAATCCCATAGCTTGGACATCTCTTCAGTGTTTCTCTGTTTTATCTCTCCTTACCTATTAGTTATTCTTCTTGTTTTGAGATATGTTTCGCTAGCAAGACATAAAAGTCAAATTACTTGTTGTAGTATCTTTTATACCTTTTCCTTCACCAGGTCCAGATATGCGATTTTCTTCCTGCTTGTATCTGGTTGTTATATGTGCTTTTGCATTTACATCTTTGTTTCTCCCATTAGGGTTTCAAGTTGGTAATTGCTTCCTCTTACATCGATTTGATTCCTGTGTCAACCAGGATGATTTGTTTAATCAAGCTATTAAAGAATGTAATGTGCACTACAGTCAATTTTACGAACTTACCAGGTAAATTAGTTGTTTATTTATCATTCAATTCTTTTTGCCTTATCCATTCCTAAGTTTGTTTAATCGTTTTTTGCATGCCAATCCCTTCCTTTTGGCACTTGGAACCTAGAGTGTTACTGTAGTATTGCCTTCTCTAGGATGTACCGTGTCTCTCCTCTAGAATGCCACATTGATAAGCCAGCTATATTTTTATATGTGAACAACCATAAAGATAGTTGCAGAACCATACCCTGTTCTGTGGACTTCAAGGAAATCTCATTGGCTCTCTGCCGTCCCTGTCTTTCCAAGCTTTTCGTTAATCCATTCTACTTTCTGCCTAGTACCTTAGCTTTTATGCTAGCTCTGATGACCGCCAATTGCTTTCCGAACTGTCTTCCTTTTATCTATCTCTCTCATAAATCATTCAACTTTAGGATATTCTATCGTTACTTTGTGAGCCGTTCATTCTCGCTGTACATAATTTGAGTATAAATATATTTCTCCCTCCTCAAATACCTGTCTTGAAAGTTGTAACTTCCAATAACGTGAGTCACAAGTGTTGAAGTTAACAAATATTTTTGGAATACTAGTCCATTACTTTATTTTTATTTTCCTTTTATATCTTTTGTCGCCAATTTGGGAACTTACACTACTTTTGGGTAGCAGTAGCAATCATGGAGGCAAAGGAGAGGGAAGGGGAAAGAAAAGAAAGGGAGGGAGGGAAGAGTGAACTTGCATATATCTTCTAAACATATAAAACATTGGAAGGATGTATTATGTAGATTATAATGAGGGGAAGAAAACTGAAATCTTTGAATTTCACTTTGCTTCTCCCATGTTATATCCAAACAAAGGAATATGAATGTCTCCATTTCCCTTCCCTTTCTCTCCAAATTTCCTTATCCAAACACTCTTAAAGGTACCTAGCTAGCCTGCACTGATTTAATCTAGTGATACCTGAACCTGAAGAACTGGATCTCGTGGCAGGAAAATGCAGGAAGAAGGATTGGATGTCCAATCAGCTAGAAATGCTGACCACTTTGGAATGCTTATCCACCATCTTTCCCTATTACGCAATAAGCGCTGCCTAATGGCATATGTGTAAGTATTATCTCACAATCCTTATCACTCTTGTCGTTTAGCTATCAAACTCATCTTTCGTTTGTAGTTTAGTTCATCACCTGTCAACTATCAGTTTCTGAAAACTGCAGGTATAAACGATCTGCAGTTATACAGAGCCTAAGCTGGAAGGTTGGGCGGGTGCTTCCTGAAGAAATTGAACAGAAGCTAAGTGATCCAGAAAAACGCTACTTCAAGAGCCACTCTTCAGCTCTGCAATTTTATATGAGGGAGATGGGAGGCCTTGATTTGACCGTGGTATGCATTCTTTCTTCTCTCAGACTGCCCCCCACTCCTCATTTTTCCTGCATCTTCCTACTGAAGGTTGCAAAATATGGACATTTCTTCCCTTGGGCCCTCAAGTAGCTGTAAATTTATGTGTTAGGATATGGTGCCACCAAAAGATCCGTACATAAAAGTACGAGTCCTTGATGATATTGGCGTGACAGCAATGGGAGACCGAGATACCAACCTTGCACGCCACTCAATCCACTTCCTTAAACGAAGTGATGCTGAGCATTACATGTTTCAGGTAAATTGACATGGTAACAACCTCTTTTAACAGTTCCAAAAAAATCAGTAGATGGACTTTGACTTAAAAGTTTGTTTTTCCAATAGGGAATGATGGAAGAACTCCTAGGCTGATGTGAATCCTGCGATCTCGCCATATGTGCAAAGTTTTACCTTTCACAATCATCATGCTGGCTCTCTTTCAGCTTCATGTTCAGTTGCTTAGCTTTAAATGGGCAAAACAGAGCATCTACTGATTGTGTACAAAGTGCAAGACGTGTTTAAACTCAGAGACGTTCTTTTGCTGGGATCATCAAGGACTGTAAAGTTCCAGGTAATGTTACTGTAAGCGATGTATTGATGCCTGCAGTTTGTAAGCTAGGAGCTGTAACTTTAAGCAATTGTATTGGCGAAGCTAGCCTCTTGTGAGGTTGTGTCTCGAAGTAGGTATTCAGTTTCTTTCTGGCAGTGTATGAATGTTCTGGCCAAATATACAATGGTTCTGCTAATTGGTAAACGGCACGTCACCAATGTGTTAAAGTAAATTTGTAGGTACAGCAATGTTTTCTTAGATCAATGTTGTGTGGTTGTACCATGGTGCAAATCTACAAATGTAAACAAGAGCATCCAAGAAAATGTTGAACTCTCTTCCAAATGGGATTATTTGATTTATTTTGCACCCAAAAAACAGGATTATCTGACTTACTGTAGGCGAATGTTACTCCAAAATCCAAATAGTTCCGTTTAGCCAGAAATTGAAACATCACTTTTCATTACCCAAAGTTTGTTAAACTGCCATCAAAGATCAGGCGTTTGGTTCAAGCATCTACACTTCATTTGGATTCCGTAATGTTATTCTTAACCAATGAATTGCAGTATACGTAAATTGATCCAATTGTCAAATTATTTTATGTTATCCAAATCAATGGTCGAATTATTTTAAATGTTATCCAAATTTAGTGGATTTCAAAGATTTTCTGAATGGTCAATTATTTTATTGAAGAATAGCTCACTAAATAAAAGTAATTTCTCAGGGCCTCAACTTAGTTTAAAAAAATAATCAATTTCAACTGATTTTTTAATAAATTAAAAAGGTAATCAAATGAATGGTCAACTTAAAAAAGAAAGTCAAGATTTTTTTAAAAAAACAATAGAAATGGTCAAAAATCAAGAAAAGTTCAACAAAATTAAGTTGAATAGATACCCCAAAATAAAAATACTTTAGCAACCTAAATATACATACAAGTAACTGCTAGAGTGCATGATATTCAAGATGTTATTTTTGAAATGAATTGTGTTACCATTAAGAATCGTTTGTGTAGAGGTGCTATTTACTTTTCAGATATAGATACGATACCTAAGGATGCACTCACCCTTAGTAGAGATTTTAATTCTGTTTCTTGATCTCATGTGCTTCCGGATGGCAGTACTGTAACTATCACCTAGTTAAATACATTCCTTTTGGTGTTGAACAATACTGGAAGCGTCATTGTCCAACATGTGTCTTCTTATGTTTTGATAGACATTTTGTCCGCTTCTTAATATATTCACCTCACTTTCCCCCCAAAATAAAAAGTAACTCTTTTTAAGTAAATTGTGTAGATAAGTTATTATCATTATTAATAATATTATTGAGAATAAACGTTTAGCCCTTAATAGTGACCAGAAAGCTAACACATGCACATGAGAGTTTTAAATAAAGAATTCTGGCCAATCAGAAATTTAAAGTATTGCACAATTTTAGATCAACAAAGATGAAGGACGAAAAAAGTCGAATTTTCGTATTATTCACAATCACATCTCACTAAGGGTCACTTTGGACATATTACATTACTAAAGGTTACTTCATTGACAAGCACCACATAAATAAAAGTGTCGATGTGGTTAATAACTTTCTTTCTGTATAAGAAGTGCATCGTTCACTTGAGCTTCAAGGCAATATAACAACAAACGAGAGCCACTATATTTGGATAACATTATCTCATTCATGGCAGGCAAGAGCTTAAATTCTCCATTTTGTACACCAGTAACATGCTTCAGGAAACCAACAATTCAATCATTTCTGCGATTTTGGTATCACTCTTCATAACTCCTTTAATTCAGAGCATTAAAGACACAAGGCCATTGTGATAGAGATATACAATAAAAGAATGGCACTGCAACACCCTTACCACTACCTTACATCAGCATCCAATCCTCGTCGAATATATCTTACACAACCATCAGGTGATAGGAAAGGGAGTGGCACTGGCACCCAATATGGAAGATCACCTGCTGAGCAATTCGCACCGCTAGCATCAACATTCCAACGACGGCTTATAATAGGCATTGGGTCAGCTTCTTTAGTAGCTATTGGTGCTAATTTTACCGGAATCACGAGCTTCCTCCTTGGGCTTTCACCAGAGACTGGGAGAAATCTCAAGCTGGATGTGCTTTATCCAATAGGAGGATATAGTCGCTGCATTCAACCAGATGAAGGATTTGGTTAGCAAGTCTATGTGACTATGTCTATAGTTTATACATGCAATTTTTATTATGTTTCAAGCGAATAAATCAAATTGCATCTCAAGATATAAAAAGAATCTAAATTGGCTGTCACTGATGAATGTTGCATGTTTTACTGGAAAAAAAATATATAAACAGAATTCATATATCCAGCTACATGGGTTGCAGACCAGACATTACTGTATAGAGCAGCAGAGCGGGCAGAACGAGAGAGATCACTCGATCCCCTTCCTCTCAGTTCTGGTAAACGACGCAAAAGAAATGTGAATGAACCAGTCATTGCCTTTGGTCCTCCTAGCTCGACTGGTGAGCTTAATGTCAGCGTGATTGTTTCACCAGTCTCTGTAGATTTCAGGTAATAACAGTCAAAGCTCTCCATACCTTCAATATTCACATCTGGATAAGACCAACATGCAGACACATAGATCTAAAAGCATCATCACATCTATATTACTTTGATCCTTCACCTACCAAGCCATACCCATGCTGCTACGGTGTCGTACATGTATGTAATCCTTACAAAATAGCAGAAAAATCTAGAGAAAACTGCATATTCATGTTGGACACCATATCCAAATCAAACACTTTTGACAAATCTGGGTGAGTAATTTACTTAACATAAGAAGTTGAATACAAAAGTTAATGTTTCCTTGTGCTTTATTCTTCCATCAACAAGATCTTTCTCGTTTATTATCAAGAACTCAAAGTTGCTGTATTCTACTAGTACTATTTTGGAATTTATAGCTTCATAACGAAACTCTGTATACACTATGCTACTCATATCTTCATAAAACTTTCAAACTAGAACCTCCAAGAAACAGGCAAAATGTATGGAATAAGAGCAAAATAGGTGAATTCTTTCAAAATAAAGTTGCACATTTTCACTCGAGATTATTTTGTCACATCGGAAACTACCACTGATATTTCTCATATATTAGCTGCTTCAAGTGGTGCATTTAAATTTCTTGAGAGTCCAATTCAAAATATCTAAAATGTAACATCTCAAAGCAAGTTTAGACCTCCACATCAACAATAAGGAACTTGTTTTCTTTTGTTATCATGGTTTTGTTCACAGGATAGAAGCATTTGGAGGACCAAAAGAGGTAGGAGAAGCAGTTATCAAAACTATAACAGCCCCCACACGGCGCCCGGATGTGAAGGCTACACTGCTGAGATCAAACCTGCGGCAGGATTTGCTAAAAAATATTAGTTATTATGAACTGGAATTTAGGGTTGATAGCCCCTCATTCCAGCGCCATAACGTGACTGTATGCTGCGCCCAAAATGGACGGCTATACACACTGAATGCCCAAGCCCCAGAAACAGCATGGCCGGAAGTGGAAATAGAATTCTACAACATGGCTGCTTCTTTTAGTCTCACTTCATAACATATGCATGTAAAAGAATGTTGTAACGACGCAGGTTAAAAATAGAAATAAAGGATCAGGAAATAAATTCACGTAGTTCGACCAAATTGTTTGCTATCATCCACATGCAAAGATACATGATATAATACTCCGTGTCTCAAAATACTAGCTCTCCTTTCCATTATTAATAAGTGCTTCATAATGCTTGATGCCTTGATCCATCCATTTATGGTAACCTTCTACATCTCTACTTTTTCTCAGTTGGGTCCCACACCTACCAATTTTATTCTCTAGTTTTTCACTCTTATTAAACAGTGAGCCAAGCTGCTATAGAACAGGTATTTGAGACAGAGGAGTATGTGAGAAGACAAGTAAAGAATACAGACTTCAGAATCATTTGGCTAAGGCATTTGTATCGATAAAGGAGTTTGTATAATATCCCATTTTAAAAACACAAAAATTAGGATCGTAACAGATACTCACTAATCACAGGCCCAATGACTGATAAGTGATACATACTAGATTCTTCTAAACTGAAGTTGTGTGAGGGTGGGGGGGGGGGGAGAGAGAGAGAGAGAGTGAGTGAGAGAGAGACAGAGTGGGGGAGGGAGAGTCTACATCTATGCGTGTATGAAGGCCTAATCAGGTCGGATCTTGATCAAAACAAACATATTACCACTAACATATCTAAAATTGAGGATCCATTCACGAATCTCTCTTTTTGAGAGATTAGTAGTTAGTACACACAATATAAGCAATTCTTCCATTCTACACCATATTAATGCCAATCAACACATTTGTGAAGCATATTCAAGACATTAATCAATCGTCGTCTGTAACGGCTCAAATAATCATCAAATTTCAGAAAAATAGAACTTTTAGCACCAAAGTCCTCAATTGCTAATACCCCTCCCTTTTTTTATGTAACTAAGCAGGTATATACATGCAGTTCCATAATAAGTATCAAAGACCGAAGTACACATATTCTGGTCCATGACCCTTAAGCCTTTGGCTTGTGAACTTGGGAGCTAGCCTCATGATACTTCACTCAAAACAGCCTCATCACAGATTAGCTAACTGATAGGTCGTCGACACAAGACATCACAGCAAAACATAAAGAAGAGAACAATACACAAATCTTTGACAGTCGATGCAACTCCAAAACAATCAGATTAGAAAGATCAGAGGACAAAACAAGGAAGAAAGAAACAATTCATATTTGCTCATCACTTTTGTAATGGGAAGAGATATGCTATATGCAGTACTGGACTGCTATTGGATGATTAATACGTGTTACTGTAAAAAATTGTGTAATTGATGAGAAGAATGTCGAAACATAATGAGAACCATGTAACAACAGATTGATGCACTGCTTTGGGGAGGATGAGACCTGAGGGTTGCATTTTAGTATTATTCCAGGGCATTAGTGAGAAAAGTTGAGCTACTACAACCTCATATTGACATATGTGCCAGCTGACTAGAGATTCTTTCACACACACTCTCCCTCTGTCCCCCATAACCTTTTCCAAGTCTTTTGAGCGTAAGTATTTAAGGAATGTCATCATTGGGACAAACATAAATTGTAAAGATGGGAAAGACCGTGGGGGGCGTAGAGAGTAATTTTTGAGGAAAAGAAAGTGAAAGAAGACAACTGATAAGAGTCAAGAACACAACAAGTTGAAAACTTTGCTCCAAAAAGAATGACTACAATACTGATCAAGGCATATAGAAGTGCAAATTTGTTCGACTATTTTGACCAAACTACTGAAGGTCTTATTTAAGGGACCCAGCTTCTGCCAAATAACATTCTCTAAATATTCCAAGAAATTATAATAAAATAAAAAAGTAAGAGATGCTCATTAATCTCTGTGTAAAAATTGGGAAACTAAGCTTTTAATGACCTCCTCATCAACAGATCATTTGTTTCTAATTCTATAATATATAAGAAAAGAGAGTTCAAGGAAAAACACTTAACATAAAAATCTCTGTCCTGCCAAAATGAGATCAGTCATTTTCTTCCCATCTTTAATAAATCCAGAGAGCATTTCTCATCACATTTCCATGTTCAGGTGAATAGCTTCTTGTCATGGGTGTCGATTCTGATAGGTGGCAGTTGGATACAGGTATGGCTGTGCGCACTAAACTCCCCAGACGGTGCTGATGGTAGGATCAACACCAGGTTGCTATTGCTGTATTGTTATGGATGGGAACATAGAAACCCTTATGTCCTGTTATAAATGCTCACAACTCTGAAAATTAAGGTATTATCACATCTGATCTCTCGGCCATTTCTACACACTATCAAAGTATCAATGCTGCATAATTGATTTTAAATTCCATGCTTAGGCCATACTTGGAAATTCTAGGTAGCATCGATACGAATACGGGTACAGATACGGGGACGGGTATCAAAATTTCTGAAAAAGGGTACGGCTTGGATTCGGCAAAAAATAGATAAATATAAATAGATAATATAATACATTTGATGAATAATATTACCTTAAATTTGAATTTTCATAAATTAAATGGAAATTATAGATTTATTAATTTTACAGTATTTCAGTCATAATTAAAATTAGATTATTAAAGTATAATGTTTCATACTTATAACTCAACACATTATACTCTTAAATAGATTAGAGTAGAGAGTTTCCCTTAACTGTATTCCCAAGAATAAAAAAAAACAGAAGAAAAGATTAATGACAACTGTATTTCCCAAAAAAAAAACAGAAGAAAAGAAACAAGGTGGATGACACCTGTAAAGTGTAAACGACATACTCTCTCTCCACAAGATCCCCCCTCTCGCCTCTCTCTGGCTCCTTCCTATATGGTAGATCTGTGCTCGACGTTCTACATCCTCTGGCGAATGGCGCTTCTTCACGAATTAAGATTCCTAGTTACTTTTGGGTTAATTCCTTTAATTTTTTTCCTCTGGAATTTCATGAAGCATATGGGTACATTTCTTTCGGCCCAAAATCGTATTGAATACGTACCCAATCTTCAACCCAGCCGTCCCCGTGAGAAGCCCACGCACCCACCATCTCAGGTACAGTTCAGGTACGAATCCACCCGTACCCGTATTGTACCCTAATCGTACCTAGATAAGGGATACGGCATTCACAAGTGTACAAGTGCTTTATAGCTTGGAATGAGGGAAGTTATTAAATATAGGATCTAAGCTTAAGGAGGTGGTAGATAAGTGGAAGTGGCGTGCTTAAAGGAAAGAAGCAGCAGAAATATTACTCTCATTGAGGGTAGTCATTTACCCTAGGCGAGCGCTGCCTCACTGGGATTTACCATTGGGGAATAACCTATTACATTCACTCCCTACTTCTCTTTCTTTCACCATATACTAACAACCACCTCCTCCTCCATTCACATTTCACAACGTCTTCATTAAACTCTATTCCCCCCATTCCACGCATACCCATTTTACAAAACTACTACTCACTCCGTCCCGTAATATAGTGCCTATTTCATTTTTGGTGGGTCAAACTTTAAAATCTTTGACCGAATATTCTCATTTGTATATATAAAAAAACATATTCACGTGGGATCTTGTTAGATTCATCTCAATATATAGTTTCACAGTATCAACTTTTTATAATTTTTCATTAATACGGAATTGAAGATATTAAAGGTCAAATCTCTTGGAGACCGTGTAAAAAAGAAACAAGCACTATATTATGGGACGGAGGGAGTATTACAGAATTAATTTCACTTTTAATACCACAAATTAAACGTCAGGCATAGTACTGAACTGTGTTTTGATATCTTCAACCCACTTCTGCAAATGAAACTATTCTACCTACGAGCTATAGCTCTTAAACATACAATAGCATCATTTTGCAGGAACTGGGTGGGACAGAGTAATGGATGTGCAAACCCTCTCTGTTATGCAGGGTCTGCAAGATTAACATTTTCTACATATAGATTATAGACACTTCTCTCTCCCCCAGCTTAACTTGTAAAATGAAACTACTAGTTCACATGGATCCAGAAACAAACATACAAGGAATTTTAATTAAATAAGGAAAACAGAAAGAAGCACAAGTTACCCAAATATGCAAATAGATTGATCTACGCGCAAACTACTTGTCTTTGTTTCATCATATTCTCCAGATTTTCTGCAACCATTGCGGTTAAATTACGATCCTCAAATACAAGCTCCGCACCAAGCCTACAGCAAAATAAAGAAACAACCATGTTGAAATTGAAAACAGGCTAAAATAAAATAAAGATAAAGCATTCCAGAAGTCATAAATAGAAGATCCCCAAAAAAGCAAATGATCTAGCCATCACTTATTGACCACTCTCGTCAAAAGGCAGGCACACTAGATTCAAAAGCTTAAGCACAAAATTATTTTGCAAATCTTATTCCAGCTTACTTTTGATCAAGAACCAGCTTCTGCACCTCTTTAATAGCAGAACTCGCTGCGTACAGTGATATCTTTCCAACCTGAGAGCACAAGAAGATGCAGTAAGGAAATCGTTGCCGGTGTAAAGTAATTCCTTTGCCAGCCACACCAGAAAACAGATAAATTTGCAACTAAATAGTAAACACTGCAAGAGAGATATCCTTTCACGTACCTCCACCATTTGAAGCTTTGTAGCATGATCATTTGGAAGACAACGTATCTCTTCAGCGAGTTTCACTGCATGCTCTAAGCTCTCAGGAGACAAGAAATCAAGACCCAACTGAACTGTTGACTGTAAAGTCACCAAATGAACATATTAGTTATCTCAGATATCAACAAAGCAAGTCATAAACATCTTGGAACCAATTCAAGAGTAAAACATGTTTCAAGAAACCAACTTCAAATAGCAATAACTATGTAATGGAAGATAACAAGAATCTTAAAATTTGGAACCTATGAAGCTGCCGATTGATATAAATTGCTACATATATGATCCTTAACTTAGTATCACAATTGATAATTTGTACTATACTATCTTTTATGAGCATGACAAGCCAGCACGACACGCGCTTTATGAAATTTAATTCTACAATTTATAGCTCACGGCTCACCTCAGACATAACTTTAAGAATAAGCCTAGTTATTCACACACAAACAGGCATCGGCATGATACAAGTGTCTACAGGCTTTGACAAAACGAGCGATGAAAATGCAGACAAGTAGAATATATTCTATAACAGCACAACTGCGCAAGCACGCTGTTAAATATTAATACTTCAAACATCGTCACTGACAAAGAAATCAATACTGAAAACATTGGCTAAAGACAAGAGTAAGATACAAGCATCAAACATAAACATTAACATCAGTACCAGCATGATTAAGATAGCAGCTTATTAGGTCTGAATATAAACAACAAGAACAAAAGTACTCAAATAAACTCACCTGCACATTCCTCACTTGGAATGGACATCCAGCTGGGACAAACACCGCTTGACCTAAGTACTGTTCAAATGACCATGGTTCAACCCCTATACAAAAGAAAATGTTATTGCAACCATATTATTTTGTTCAAAACCTGACAAGCATTCCAAAAATATAAAGGATCTGGGTAAGGCACACTAGAAACATGGTCTGAATATCACAAAACAATGTTATGCTATAGAAAGTTTATAATGGCTAGATAACACTCTGAAGATGTTAGATGGCCAAACCAGGACCAGTAAAACCTGAAACCCCGCACATGTCTCCAACTGAACAGGGAACTTCAAAAGCAACAAAAATCGAGAGAAGAGCAGAGAACAGATTCAACAGGAACAAACTAAAGGTACAAATCAAGGAGATAATTAATCATCAATATATGAATAGAAACGAGAATGTTTTTCATCTCAAAGCAAATTGAAGGAGAATCTTTTCAGGAGCATAGCGCCACCCAAACATGTCATGTCACAATTTTTAAAATAAGTTGTAAAAGAAATATAAATTTATACAGATAAAAAAAATACATATATTAGAGTATTTAAAAAGAGAATAATGTAGGTTAATTTTGAATAAACAACCTTAGAATATTACATTATATAAACTGAGTATAAGTTGCTTTACATAATTCAAAATATTAGTTAGTATAATATTTATACAATCAGAGAGTGCTCAATAATACGTTAAAATAAGCTCCATTTATCATCTAATTATACATCCTACACAAATGTATACATTTTTAGATGAACAATAATGTATTATTATTCTTCATTCTTAACTGCGTGCATTGGAGCAAGTAACAGTGAGAAATATATAACAAGAATAGAACATACTATTACAAGAATAATATAGTAGGAGTAGGAGCATAATATCATAATAATAGTGTATATGTAATTTTTAATGATTTCCCTTGTGTAATGCAAGGGTTTAAAAACTAGTCAAGTATATAAGGTATGACATTTGAGAGTTGCAGCAAAAGATAGGATAATAAAAGAGCATGAGACAAATTGATTGTTTGGTATACATGGGAGTTTAATTACCATGATGTTCCATTTCCTAGGAAGTTATTTCCCTTTTGTAATTCCTAGGAAATTGACTAATGTGTTTGGTTGTCATCAAGGAATTTGTAATTCCCATGACTTGATGTGGAAATTCTGAATGACCAAGGGCGGCTATGTGAATAAATTCCCACGTTTTGAGGGAATTTCAATTTCCCAAGACTTTTAATTACCCCCCATTTTCCCCACTTCATGTCAACCAAACAACTAACCAATTTAGAAAATCATAAGAGTTTCTATTGCCTACATAATTTATGTATACCAAACAACCACTAACACTAACTTTCTCGACTTCAACACAAATATTAATAAACTAGACCAAGTTAAGATTTAACCATCTAATTATCAATTAAAACCTTAAGGGTTCAATAATCTAAACATCAGCACAATCTACAGTAAAATTTAGATAACAAGATCATACTTAATGGAGATTAAAAAAAAAAAAAGAGGAGACCACAAGTCACCAAAATCAAGTGGAAACATTAAAAACAGCTCTAGTTGTGTTGCATTAGATAGGGAAAAGCCCAAGAAAACGGAAAACCCAATTAACATAAGGCCAAAAAAAGCTAAAAGAGGAAAGCCTGATCCCACAAATAATCTTAACTGACACTAATTCACTAAATCCCGGAAGATCCTATTCAGTTACAGGTTTAAACTTCAGAGCCATTTGGTTCTATCACTAACTATCCCTGATTAGCATACCAGCTATATTTTCCTGCATGGATGATTTTTCTCAGGCCAAAGCATATCTCAAAACCATAAATCTAAAGTATGGAAAGTGGCCAATGGAAGCAAAAACGTAAGATGGAAGTAATGCGGGCAATGACAACCTCCTGGATGGGAAACATAAATTATACAATGCCTTCACAGTTATTTTCAATAATAATTTAAGTTGCAGTCAGAACACAACCTACAAACACAAAATTCCTGAACGAACAAGCAGCCTTACCAAATTCCTCCTTCAGTTTTTGCTTATGGTGACCATTCAGATACACTGCTTCACCATAGAGAGGGCTTATGACCTGCAATTTTTACAAATTAGTAATTACTATCAGAAAAATGTATCAGCAGAAAAAGAACGAACTTAATTTATAGCTGTGTAATTTTCTCAAAAGATCATTGTATACCGTATCGGACTTTCCAAATTCCATCCAATGGGCTTTTAGATACTCCGTTATCTTTGGAATATCCTCCCGTCGAAAGACATCCCAAATAGCCCCAGGATGTGTGCCGGAGGAGCTTAATCTACCTTCCATTTGCCCATGTTCAAGGTCAATTGTCTGGCGTTCAGCATCCTCTATTTGCTCATCTAGATTTATGTCTAGCTTATTCCTATTAACATTACTTCTCTCATTTTCATCAAAGGAAAAACTAGGTGGAACTTTCTCGTTCAAGTCCCTGCATGGATATCCAGAAGAATCTTGAACCATAGTTTCCCCACAAGGTTTCTGTATATTGTCAATGTTTGCCTGCTGCCATCCTTTAGCTTTCATTTCACAAGAATGCACCAAAAGGTATACCTACAAGCAGATTCAAGAAACCCAAGAAACATAACCACCAAGAAATTGAGAAAAAATCTTAAGCACAAAAGTTAACAGAGAGGAAGAAGAAAGGTCAGCCCGAACTCAGCAATGCTCAACTTTCAACAACATTTTTGAACTTATCAGCTTGGAAGAGTTTCATTGGTGTGCCGTCAAATCAAATTCATTTAAGAGCGATTGTGTGATCACAATGCCACAGTACTGAAGTAGGGTAAAGTCATCCAAGAGAAATTCATAGCAAGATTCCTTTACTTCCCAACAAAAGACAACAACCTTCATACGCAGATAAAAGTTCTGCTGTATAAATCATGGATTTAAGACTTTGGTATGCAATTCCACTGCTCAAAGGAAGAAAGCTGTGAAGTGAGTTAGGCCATGCAATAAACTACACTTTTTTTGTTGGGGTGAACCTAATCTGGGTAGCTCTAGGATAATCTTGTCACATGGTAAAATAAAATAAAAAATATTCACTCTAAATGAATTTAGGGAGTGGACGTAGACCTTTAAGATGAAACAAACACACAGAAACTCTCATTTACTCATCTGGTTCCTTTCCCATCATCTTCACGATCTATAATTTACCACAAGAAGCACAACGCTCTCTCTGCTTCAATTAAGCATCTCCGAAATCTGGGAAGTTAAAATTCAAGAAAGGAAAACACACTTCTACGAGCATCAAATCAATTGGTTTCAAAATTCAGACAAGATCTGATATCTAATTACCACTTTTCAGCTTGACTCCCTTCTTTCCTTGTGTATCTCTGGTTCGTCAATGCACTAACATAAGGCTATACAACATACGTCGCATATCCAAGCAACACAGTTTTCTAAAAAGGAAATTCAATGGTGGTTTAATTCCTCAAAATAAAAATAAAATCAGATATATCAGTAACTATAAAAAAATCAGGTGGCTATCTAGATTGTTGCTAATTTTCGACTTCTCAGAAAACAAGATCAAGTAAATGCAAAGCTTCACGACTACATAAAAAAGTTTCCAAACTCCCATTGCAACTTTTCATATATAAGAGGATTGATGTAGCAAATTTAAGGAATACCCCAAATGCAAATCCATATTTAGAAACCCAAAGCTGAAATTTGGTTTTAGCACGAATATCACAAGTATCCATAACTGCCTAAGCACAATCCATTGACTACCAAGCACGGCATATAAGCTGTTTGTATCAAAGTGGACACATGAGTGTTAAATATTCCTATCTCGATCATACATGAAGCATTTATGCGCATGAGAACAGATCCATAAATCTCACTTCGGCAAAAAATTATTCATAGGTGTCTAACTTACTATAACAGAAAACAATCCTAAAGTAGAACAACAGAGAACCATAGACACCGCAACTTTTCCTAGTTTAGTTCGATAGTTTTGACATCTAAAACAACGCAAGACCACCCCTCAAACTCATGCAATTGGGACATTGAATTTACAGGTTGTATGTCAAATGTCCAGAAGCAAACTCAGAGAACATAAAGAAATAACAGAGTAAGAAAAACTCACCATATCACGCATGTTCATATGGAGATTGGTCACTGAGTCACCTCTACCTAACTCTTCAGACAGTCCATATGAGATTAATATCTTTGGTCCAACGTCATTTTGCAGGGAATAATGTGGCAATTTTGCAGCAACATTCAGAAGCCCCCACTTGGAATGAATAAATTCAAGAAATGGCACTTTACTAATAAATTCAGGTCTTTGGTACAAAAAGAACTCTTCAGATGCACTTGGTGACGGCCAATCCTTCAACTTCAACATTTGTGGCCAACCATTTTCATGGAGGCGCCCCTCTGAGTATCCTTTCATAAATTGCCCAAGTTCTACATCAACCTAACATCACATGACACAAGTACGGTCAAAATTAGACCAATCACAATGTTGTTAGTCTTACACGAAGATCATTCATCAATTGAAAAATGACGAACATCAGAAGGTCTCCAAAAGTAAAAAGGTAAGGGAAACAAAACCAAAAAAATCACGTTGCGCTTCAGATTTAGGGAAGTTTATTAAAAACTTCCTTATGAAAACATGTTTTGAGAAACTACCTTATAAAAAAATTGTTGTAAAAACTACCTATCAAAACAAAATGTTGCTGAAAGCTACTGTTGGCCGGATTTTGGCCATTGATCGCCATTTGCCACCATTTCCGGCGTTGACCTTTCCCTCTTTTTGCTTTTTTCCCTTCCTTTTCCCCTCCAATTTCACCCAAAATATTCAATTTCCTTTTATAATTGGTATTAAGGTTTGGTAGTTTGGCAAATTTTGACAAAAAATAAGTCAAAAACAAAGGGAAGAGAAAAGGCCAATGCCGAAAAAGGTGGTCAATGGTCGGAATCCGGCCAAGGGTAGCTTCGTACAATATTTTTGCTCTAAAAAGTAGTTCTTTACAGTATTTTTTTATAAGATAGTTTTCGCAAAAAGTATTATTGTAAGGTAGTTTTTGAGAAAATTTCATCAGATATAAAAGATAAATACAAAAAACTATATTTAGAAAAACTAAAAAGGACCTCGAAGTCATAAGATAAGAAGTGACCAAGTAGACAACCCTATACAGCTCAAGCCTCAATAGAAGATGAGCACCCAAAACCCTCTCTCTCCCTTCCAGCCATAAAAACCACACGCTAGCCATTGATAGGACCCCCGAAATCTTCTGCACCTTCAGAAAAATATTATTATGCACCTAAAACTGCTAAATAATTTTTGTATCAACTAAAGTAATTATAACTAATACTATATCAGAAATCATTCAATCTCTTCCAACGAATAGAATTTCTAATTGAGCCACCGCATTCCTCCAAGGCCAGTTCAATAGGCAATAATAGATGATGATAAATGGTAAACTAACTAATTTTAGAGCTTGTTTGGTTAACCTTCAAATGCATGGGAAATTAGAATTCCTAGGAAGTAAATATATGTATTGTTGTTTGGTTGGCAAAAACATGGGAAATAGAACTTCCTAGGAAGTTCTATTTCCTACAAAATGTAGGAAATAACTTACCCGAGCCTTCCTAGGTAAGTGGAAATTCTCATGGGAAATAGAATTTCTCATGTTCAACCAAACGAAAAAATGTACTTCCTAGGAAATATAATTTCATGGGAAATGCAAATTCACGAGAAGCTATACTTCCCAACTTCAACCAAACGAGTCCTTAGTTTGAAGTATATCTTGATCTCTTATACTCCCTCCGTTCCATAATATAGTGCTTCATTTCCATTTTGGGTGTCCCAAAATATAGTGCTTGAATCTATATTTAATTCCATATTTTTTCGTGATTTGCCTAGAAAAACCGTGTCATCATCATTTGTTTGCTTCTTGAAATTAGTTTTTTTGCTTTGTTTATTCAACCCAAGGGTTACATTTAATGCTCTTTTACCAATTATTCTCCATTCTCTCTCCTAAAATCACCTTTTTCCACACAACAATTTTAATAATAAAAAGTCTTTACTTTCCTCTTAGATTCTATTTACCTTAATTCCCATGAAAAAATGTAATCAAGCACTATATTATGGGACGAAGGGAGTAGTAATTTATTGGATGTAAAAAAACTTAAAAAGGAATATTTGATATTGACTAAAATATACAAATCAATGAATTAACAATGGCACTAAAGAACAAAAAACTTTAAATACTTCAAAATTTCTGGTTGATGATGGCACTAAAGCCACAACATGTTTTTCAACCTAAGTCTGGTAAGATGTACCTAACTCGCAAGATCATCACAACCCCGCAGTTACAGCATATGGGGCTACTCAATCATAGCTTTTAATTTGATTTATCATAATGATATATGTTGCATTTCAATTGGTCGACATATACTAAGAAAAATTTCTGAATGAAGTCAGGTTAAATGGCTAAACAAATACTCCCGCAAAAGCCAATTAAAGTGTGGAAAGCATACCTCAGACCCAACTAGACAGTCAACAGCTTTCACCATTCTACCAGCATCATTCATCCTCTCATCAGTAGATTCACAAATTTCTCTCCATATAACCATGGGGTCCCAACTTGTACTTGACGAATCATTACATACCTGCTTGACAAGGACAGGTTCACCCTTTGCCCAACGTTTTCTGAAGTAAACAACCCCATCATGCTTAATGTCTTGAGCTGATGGACAATACAAGAAATTATCATCACTGTCCTTGCGTGATGCACATTTACAGAAGCTAGATTTAAGTGATCGTGTGTCTGAAGAAAATATAGCTTTAACCCTGCAACCACCAACCATTTCCTCTAAATTTTTTACCAGCCTAGCAACCCAATTCATCTTAAAAATTCGCCGAAGAGTTAAATAAGAGCAACCACAGCCACCATGTTCTCTGGGAAGGCAAGGTACACTGCCATCTTTACTTGCTCTCCAGCCAGGAAACAAGACACTTATCAAAAGCCTATGGTTTGGTGAAGCTTGTTGCTCTTTCAGAACTTCTCCAAACTGATTTTTTTCAGAGATATGATCACCCACTACATTAGCCAACATTGCACTACGAAGATCTTGACAGCAACTGAGGCAGAGATCATATGAGCAGCTTGAGCAGTGCCGATGATAATCAACAATTGGAACTCTGCAGCAATCACTGACAAAGAACCTTTTCAGTTACTCATGTACACTATTTCAGAAGAAAAAAAAAGCATAAACTGATTAATTGAGAATATTTATGCACAATGGAATTATAAAGATGTGAGATTCTTGATGAATGCTTGATCATTGACTGTGAAAAATTAAACTGAGTACACAAAGATGTCGTGAGTACCAGCACATCTGCTCATCTGCATTCAATTTTGTCCTCTCAAGATCTACATCAACTCCTGAAGAATGCATAAATTATTAAGATAGACAGCACACACTTATGCAAGCACAATTGCCATAATTACGACGAAAAGACAAGAATCTCCAAGCTTCTTACCACGAAGCTTCTTCTCTAATTCCACTTCAGCACATTGTTGCTGGTGGATCTGCTTAACCACAGGAAGCACTGAAGACAGCAAGCAATAAAGGTATTGCAGCTTATCCAGCACAGGTATCTCCCTGATCTTTGCCTGCAACAACGAAGAAATAGTAGTCTTTGCCGTTAAGTAAACGAGATGTTATTACAACTAATTTTTACAGGTAAAAGTGATACAGAGAAACATCATCGACGGTAAATGACTGAGATTTTACCTTTATCAAATTATCCACCCTCGAGCACACCTTACAATTACAAATGCCACGACATGCAGGGCAAAGTCTTCGGATCTCTTCCAAAGGGATATTTGTATACCTAATACAAGAATGATTGGTCATGCACCACCACCATCATAGGCTACAAAATTAATAGTGTATACATGCTGATCTCACCATGTACTGATGCAGCTACCACAATACCCTCTTCTATCACATTTAAGGCACCAAACAACTGAGACTTTGTTGGTCCTTCGGCACTGATGGCAAGTTAGTCCACCAGTCTCATCAGAAGAATCAGAGCTCGCATCAGAATGAACCTATAAAGCAACATAGAACTTATAAAAGAGCACACACACGCACAAACACACGCTCACACGCTACACTCACTCACACACACATACACACACACACACACACACACACACACACACACACACACCAAATTATAAAACCTTTATAGGGAAGGCGAAAAAAGGAGATTCCCCAAATATTATATATACAACCATATCATAGTTATCCAATGATTATAATTTAATCTTAAACAAAACAATACCATTCACATTTCATCCAATAGGGAGAGTATCACCAACAGGTCATTTCTGAAAAAGACATCCCGAGATTCCCGACACTTACTAAATATTAATAGAAATTAAACTACCAAGATAATAAAGTTAATTATTTGTAGTCGTATTTACTTGCTAGAGAATAAATATGAATAGTAGGACAATATTGATTGGGTCTACAACTAAAATATATTAATCTTGTGAGGTCACACATCGTAGTACAAGTTGGACAAAGCAACCCAAGTCAATTTAGGATTGGGTTGGCCAGGAATAAGGGGAATAGTAAGAGAATTAGTTCTCCTAACTTGCCTAGGATTCTTCTATTATATATAAGATATAATATTCGGGTTTAGGCAATTACTTCATAACGGAGTTTCTTTTCACAAAAAAGAAAGCTTGAGAAACCCTAAACACCTCCCCTAGTGACTGACGGCTGACGGCGGACGCCTATATCACCAAAAAGCAAGAGAATCTTCCTCCTCCATTCTAGCAGGGTATTCAGCTGGTGTTCATAGACTGATTAGAGGAGCAACACTTAGGGCTCTCATATCTTCGAAGCTTGCATACAACAAGGAAATCACGCTACAAATGTTGTACATCTAATTCTTATTGATTGATTCATGTGTTTGATTATATTCATGGTCCTATAATAGATGCTAGGAAATTATTCCTGAAATTCCGCTATATATGTATCTATATGTTCCTACAATTTCCTCAGCTCAAACAACCTAGGTCGCACAAAGGCGGATACTGGTAAGGGTTCAAATTCGAGTACGGGTCGGAAAACGTCAAGATTTCAAAATTTTAAGAATGGGTACGCGTACCCATCGGGTACCGGTATGAGGACGACTTAGAAGAAGTACCCGTGCTACATAGCAAACAACAGTTGTTCCATTTAATTAGAAACCTATGAGCGAGACTACACTAAGCATTAGCAACAGCTCAATTGACTAATAAATACAACGTGCCAGTAGAATTCATGGAGGATTCAAGTCCCAGCTCTCTCTAAAAAGGGCGTTTTGAGAGATAAGAAGCTTAAGTCAAAGAACTAATTATTGGTCACTATAACAAGGTCTCAAAGGGATATCTAATAAGAGAAGATTAGCATAATAGAATCCTCCCATCTACAGTAGGGTGATAATTTAAAGTGCAAGATATTATTAGCACTTAGGACCCCAAACTTCTTATATACTACTTATTTAGCCAGTTGATCTTAGCACAAGCAAAGAAAAAAGGCAAAGGAGTAGATATGAACAGTGGCCTGTACCTCACTCATAGCCATGGCACCATTATCAGTACTCTTCTGTGACATGTTCCTTGAGGATTCTAAGGCGTAAGGAGGCGATGCTATGTAAGACTTCCGACTTTCATCATAAGGATCCAAGTCTGTCTGCATATCATCCTCTAGATTCAACGGATTCAGCATAGACAAACTTTTCACTGATGGAGATTCAGGAGAACCGAGAAGTTGATTGTTCACGACCCGGTCCTTAGGCCTCCTTGCGAAACCTGCAACAGGAAAATCCTGAACCTCTACATCCATAGGAGGCATATCCTTGTCATCACTCTTGCTCTCCAAATAAACTGGACTTTCACCCATAGGCTTCCTCTTTGCTTTCTTCAAACTAGCTCGTAAAGCAGAGTTCGCTGCCCTCTTCTTCGCCTGAATATAGTGCTTCTCACACACGGTTTTATCAGGCATAGACATGGCTGTACATCTCCATTGTTTACCATCCGACCTCTTACACCGCAAATCATCAGGAATCCCCACATGATCATCAACATTGCCGACCGCAGAACGTAAAACGTCCATTTTAACAATTCTATAATCTGCCTTCAACCAAAACGAAACCTGCAACTAGTGAACACTATAATCAAATAATATTCCTCACTAAATCTCCTCATCAGGCCCGTCCCTGAGCCAGGGCAGGAGGGGCGGCCGCCCTGGGCCCGGGGATGACAGGTCATTCATTACTGATTTCCAGCCACAACACTTGAAAAATTGATCTCATGAAATTAAACAAGAACAAGTGAACACAAATATGCGCATCTACAAATTGTAACATAAATTTCCTTATTATTTACTTCCATGAAACAAAGATGAAATAAGAAGTTAAACCAGAAACTCGAGTCATAAGTTTATAACATGTAAATTATCACTAAAAACATGAGATAGCATATATGAGAAAGAAAAAATAAGTTGAATTCATGAAACAAACAGCATAAAACCAATCGCATGAATAATCTCATGAAGTAGATCTCAAAAATCGCAATTCCACACCAAAATCCGCAACAAAACAAGTAGATTCATCTAAGGGACAAAACAATAACCTGGAACGAGCTTCTGCAATTCGCGCTTTGCGTATGACATATGAGAGGTTCCAGAGGTTCTAAAGGAATTCAATGGAGTGTTACTCGCATATAGGCTATACCTATGTAGTTTAAGATTTTTTTATGCACCACACTCGAAAATGTAACACAAATTGACGAGTTTATCTCTATTATATAAGCAAAGTGACGAACTATGTCCTCTTGTAATATTACTATTTTACCTTTTACTTATTAAAAAAAAATACTAACTATAAAATATTCAATTTTTTCTTGATCTATATTTATGCATAATACCTGTCTAAAAAATATATATTTATGCATAATAACTAATAAGGAAACTTAAGATTGTCTAATTTATAATAAGATATAATGTACACATAAAATATTTTCCAAAATAATATGCTTAAAAAGAGATATTTTTGATTGAAAATTAAACTAATCTAACTAAAACAATTTCAAACAATTAAAAAGTAAGAACGTATACATTAACATAAATGTGCATATGAGACTAGTAATAGCTTATTGTACATCGATGATCTGTTAGGATTGTAAATATTATCATATAAATAGGATTATTCCTAACCTGTTCTCTCCATCTTATTTTCAATTTAGTAAAATATTTTCTGTGAAAATTAGTTTCCATGTTCCTCTCATTTTTCATTGTTTGGTATGCTAAGGGGTGTAAAACAAGTTTTCTATCAAAGTAGCTATAGGTGGAAATTATTTTCCTTTAAAAAAGAAGGGAAAACTCATTTTTCTCCCTTCTTCTTAGCAACCTTTTACTTCCCTCTTATCCATCATCTTCCTTCCCCTTCTATTTTTCTCATTCCATAACTTTTTTTTAAATTGAACCAAACAAAAGAAAATTAGCTTCACAATTGGATTTTCCATGTAAAATGTTCTATATCGAAAATGTTTTACATCCAACCAACAGAGCCTCGGTTCCAATCAGTTTCGTTCACTTCCTAATTATTTCTCTGATAATAAAATAATATAATTTATTATTAATAATTACGATTACAATTATTTTATCATTATCATTATCATTATCATCATCATCATAATTACTATTACTGTTACTGTTACTGTTACTGTTACTGTTACTGTTACTGTTATGTTACTGTTACTGTTACTATTACTGTTACTGTTACTGTTACTGTTACTATTACTGTTATTATTACTGTTACTGCAACTGTTACTATTACTATTACTATTACTATTACTATTACTATTACTATTACTATTACTATTACTATTACTATTACTATTACTATTACTATTCGAGAGTATAGAGAACTCCTCAAGATTTCGAGAGTGTATATCATGCCATTAATTTAATTTTTTGTTTTGAAAAATAGAGTAATGTATAAATACGAGTTTTGGATGAGAGAAAAATAAGATTTTTGATTTTTATTAAATTAAACAACCTAAAATTTTATACAATGTAAATTGAATATTACTTTTGCTGCATAATTCGGAATATTATATTTTTATAACTAAAATTTGACAATCTTTTTTTAAAAAAAATATATACACACTAAACTGTAGAATTTTTTTGACAACGGTCAATTACAGAATTGCAATGGAATTCACCAGACAGTTGCACAATCCACCATTAACATTTATTTTGGTTTATTACATGTAATTACAAAATTAATTTAACTTTGTATGTTTTTCACACGCATTGTGTGCTTATAAAGCTAATCTAATTAATAAGAAGTAGAGTCGTGATTATTAAAATCAAAATTTTCTTTCTTAATTACTTTTTGGAACCCAAGCTAATTCTCTGTCACTATGCTTTACCTTTGACTATTATTTTTGAGTTGTAAATAGTTAATACTCTTTTTTTTTTTATCTTTCTCACTTGGAATCTTGACACTATTCATACTTAGAGAGAATCTTCTCAAATTTTTTCAATTTATAAGAAAAGTTATAGTCATGCGGGGTCTTGTTTGATTTGTCTCAATTAGTACATTATTAATATTCAATCGTTATAATTCTTACTAATATATAATGAGAGATATTATTTCAAAGAGGTGCATTAAGAGACGCGCACAGGAAAGTGAGAATGATAAAAAACAGCGGGAGTATCTTCTTGGATACAAATATTTTCCCAATATTTCAGTGTTTTTATTTTCCTTTTTTGTATCTCTAAATTCTTTAAATCTTTAAGCAAGTGCTACACAATTGTTGATGTCTTGAAATTATTAACATTCTCTCTAACATTGAATTTTTTTATACTTCCTCGGTTTCGAATTAAATGCAACAATTTCATTTTTTCACCATTCACACTTTCACTTTGACTAAGGTTTGTGAATTGTACATAATGAAAAACATAGTGAAGTCCGATCTTGTTAGATTCGTCTCATGACGTACTTTCATAAAATGTTATTTTTTTATAATTTTTTACTTTTATGTAATTATAGATATTTGTGGTCAAAGTAATGCCTCAACATGCGTATGTAAAAGTGAATTTGTTGCATTTAATTCAGAACGGAGGACGTGAAAAAAAGTAATCTTTCTTTTTCTTTCTCGACGCTCCTTCTTCTCCTTTTTTCTCCTCTGCATCTGGGAGGGGATGTCATGAACGTTCTCATCCATGGTAAGCCCCTTTCTCCTCTTGTTTTCAATTTTCGGTTTATTTTCTTATTATGTTGGATAAATTATTCTCTCTTTACTCAAATCCTGATATGGGGATTTTTGTTTCTATTGTGGAGGTCTCCTTCTCCTCTATACTAGTTGTGTGTCTTGTTTATTTGTTTGTAGGTATGAGAAATTATTCTCATTGGATGAAGTTCAAAACTATCAACATGAATGTATTGGAAACCAGATGCGGTCAACATTGTTAGATCAAGAATGTTCTTCTCCAAACTATGTCGATAGACAGTTCCATTAATAGATGCAAGATTCACAAATACAAGGGGTATGTGCTACTTTGATCGATCTAGTTCATTATAGTTTTATCATAGACGAGTTTGATTAAACGTGGTAATATACGCACGCATTTAATCTATACTCTAAATCACATAAGTATCTTCTTTTAAATAATGATATTATCTTGGAATATTTTCCCTACATATTGATTATTGATAACATGATAAAAACTTCCCATTTTACATCAAAGTGTAAAATAATTTCCCACGTATCGTCCATGTAGGACAATATCACGCAACATTTTTTATTGTCCTAAAACAAAATCGCTAAGTGGAGTAGCAATTAACTTAAATAGAGAAATCGCTACTTCAATTAGCGATTTATTAATCATTTGTTTGAAATGAACAGGTGCTTCTCAAATCATCTAAGTAAAATTAATGCAAGAACAAGTTAGTAATATTTCATAGCTCAATTGGGTGAACACATGTAGTAATTACATGTTGTGTTCACTAGTAGAATAATTGCTTATTGTTGCGGTCATGGAGTGACCTATTGCGGCGGTTTTAGCCGCGCGATAATTAAGGGCGCATCAATAGGTTAACCAAAATCGCAGCAATAGGTATAGGTGTAAGTAATTTTTATTTTTTTTGCATTTTGCCATTAAATTCGAAAGATAATAAAAATTCAGAAAAATCGCAAAAAATCAGAAACTTCCAACAAAACAATACAGAATATGAAACAAAACTAATGAAGAAAAAAAAAATCAATAAGAAAACTGAACAAAGAGAAAAACGAGATATAGAAAATGAAATGAAACTAACAAAAAAAAATAACAACAATAAGAAAACTGAACAAAGAAAAAAATGAAAATGAAACTAATGAACAAAAAAAATCTGAGATACAGAAGAAAAGAAATACACTTGCACAATAAACGAAAATGAGATACAAGAAACGAGAATTAAACTACACTGAACAAAAAATCTGAAACAATAAAAACAAAAAAATTCTTAGCACTCGACGAAGGTCAACGAGTTCTCAGCAACACTCGACGAAGGCCGGTGAGCCACGAGCGACGAAGGCCGGCGAGTCACGAGCGACAAAGGTTGTGTGACGGTCGGAAGCAGAATTTGACGATGGTCGAAGCCTTGCGAGTCACGAGTAACGAAGGTTTATAATTGACGACCTTTTGGGTTTTCTTCTAGCGAAGTCGTTGAGTGGTTCAGCAGAGACGCCACCATCGACGACCTTTGGGTTCTCATCCATGGTGGTGGCGCGCTTCACAAGCGACGAAGGCCAACGAGCCACGAGCGACAAAGAACGGCGAGCCACAAGCCTGAAGGATGACGAGCGACGAAGGATGACGGCGAGCCACGAGCGACGGTTAATGTGAGAGAGAGAGGGGAACCGCAACGCCAAAGAGGAGAGAAAGGAGAATGAAGAGAAACAACTAATGAGAGAGGGGGGGGGGGAACAAAACCATAGTTGGGCCGCGAATTTTTTTAATACTTAAAACAGCCTATTGCTGCGGTTTTTTTTAAGATTTGCAGCAATAGGTTAATATTTAATCTTTTTCACATGGTTTATTTTTGATTATTTGACCAAACATATTGCTGCGGATTCTGGAAAGAACCGCAGCAATATGTTTGGTCAAATAGTCAAAAAAATTTCAAAAGATTTCCGTTTAAACCATATTGCTGCGGTTTTCGGTCGAAACCGCAACAATATGGTTATTTTATATTTTTCTTTTTTTTACGTGATATATTGCTGCGTATGGGTAAAATCACAGCAATATCACCGCAACAATAATCAATTATTCTACTAGTGGTTGCTAGGTTGAGTTATACCACAACTAAACTCCTATTCCAAGTAGTGGTTTGCCTAAATAAATCGCTATTTAAAATAGCGGTTTTGTGTAAAAGAAATAAAATTTTTGGGAAAATTCCTCAGGTACCCTTGAGGTCAGATACCCCTGAGGTTTGTGTTTGGGCTCAAGACACCCTTATTATGGACAGAACCCTAACGCCGTCTGGTTTTCCTTCTCTCTCTCCCTAATTTTCTCTCTCCTCCCATTCCGCCCCCTACTGCCAAACCCCCCCTCCCTCACTCCGACGCCAGCGACCCTACCCCCTCCCTTCCCCATTCCCGATTCCCTTACCCTCGACGTTGGCGTCGGCCAGAATAGTAGAACATCAGCCTAGGGTGGTTTCGAGGAGGGTTAAAGGGTTTGGGGGCGGCGTATCTGGGTTGGGAAGGGGAGGGGGCGACTCACGACAGGAGACATGGAAGGGGTGCCATTTTCGATAAGGGGAAAGGGGGGAGGGGGTGGTGTCGGGGTGGCTGGGGTGGGGGAATCAAGAATGGGGAAAGGGAGGGCTAGGGTGGGGTGTCGAGGGTGGGGGAAAGGGAGATGGTGGGGTCGCCGACGGGTGCTGCTGTTCTGGCCGGCGAAGGGAAGAGGGTGGGTTTGGGGGGGTGTTGCTGTTCTGGCAGGCGAAGAGAAGAGGGTAGGGTCGCCGGCGCCGAAGTGGGTGGTGGTCGCCGGCTGTAGGCCGCCGGCTGGGGGAGGGGGGTTGGCAATGGGTGGGGGAATGGGAGGAGAGAGAAAATTGGGGAGAGAGAGATGAAAAACCTAACGGCGTTAGGGTTCCGTCCATAGTAAGGGTGTTTTAAGCCCAAACACAAACCTCAGGGGCATCTGAGGAATTCCCCAAACGTGGGGGGTAATTTGAGAATTACGCCAAACCTCAGGGGTACCTGAGGAATTTTCCCAAAAAATAATTTACCATACCCAATCCTATGTGGACGGTACGCTGGAAATTATTTCAATAAAATAACTTTATGGTTTGTATTGAATATTTAATTTGATATACAATATTATTTATTATGGTACTACTTCTAAACACCATCAAACTTATCATTTATGATAATCCGAATCGAAGATTTTGGATCAGGGAAAATGTGATTTGAATATGATCCGGATTATCGAATATTCGAAAAGTAGGGCCGGATTGGATATACGAAAACTAAAAATTTATATTTTTCATCGAAAAAGTTCATAAATTAAGTTTTGGATCATCAGATACTTTAGTTATCTGGTCTCGAAAACGAATATTTTCGAATCATATATCCGAAAAAATCCCAATGTCTCGGATATTTTCGGAAATCCGAAAAGAAAATTTTCGATTCGAAATATACGAAAAATAAAAAATCGGATCAGATATCCGATTTACAGGATCGGACCTGGTTCAAATATTTTATTGACACCCCTAATCAAACTCAATTGTATTTAGGGATCAAATAATCTATATCTATATCTATACAAATATATTAAAAGCCGTGCGAAAGAAAACTTATGTGTCCCATGACACTCTCCTCAAATTTCTAATGCAAATGTTTTATGTCTATGCATGTATACTCACTTTTTTGATAAAAAAAGTGTAAGTGCAAGGTATCAAACACGTGACCTTTGGAATAAAAATTAAGCAACCATCAATACAATATGACTTTGTTGTCTAATGTTTCAAATAAAATATGATGAAGTCTTGTAATAATTATAATTAATTAAAAAGATTTAAACAAGTATATACATCTCTAACACTCTTATTGCATAAATTACAAGAAAATATTAATGTCATATTCTCTTACCACAATTCCTTTTAAGGTATTGGTTTCAAAGTCAAACCTTCCATTTTTTTTTTGTTATCACTTTGTGACGTGTTTCAATTTCTTAATGGACAAAAAATTAGCAATATAAATAATAAAATTTAAAAATAATAACATATTTATTTGTTTATTGTAACTGATACGAGGCATCGTCCAGGCAAAAAAACTAATTATATTAAAAGGGGCCCATAAGAAAGTTTGTGTGCCACGTGACACTTTTTTCTAAGGCTCTAATGCAAATATTTTATTTCCAAGACAAATCCTCAATAGAAATTTTTTTTATGTAGTTACAATTTACAAGGTATCGAACACGTGACTTTTGAAATGATAAGTGATACTTAACCCTGAATGCGACACCGTTATTTAGTATTTCAAAATAAATATCACAAGGTCTTATAATTCTGTCTCATTAAAAGATTTACCAAAGTAATGAGATACCTAACCTTTTATGATAATAACAAGAGACTATTACAAACTTAAATTCTTACTCCAACTCCTCGTAGAAAACTATGTTATTGCTTTCATCCCCAAACTTTGAATGGTTTATTTTTCAAAATATCGTGCAATTACCTACCATGTCATTACGTCAATTTTCTCTCGATAGACAAAAATTACGAAAAGTAACAACTTAGAGCAATGCTCGGAACACTCACTAATTTTATATTATTAGTTGTAGAAAACTTGTTTGTTCAGGAAAGTTATATCATTAATTTCACACCTTCAAAAAAAAAAAAATCAAAACTATGTATTTCCAAAATTACCCTTTGTTCACTCCTAAAATTTTTATTCATCAACACTTGAATACAATAAAGAGAAGTGCCACTTAGTAGGCTCCACTAAACCTACAAGCATTATTTATAAGTGGAACCCGACGTCTAACAAGATGAAGCACCGTTACCTTCTTTCATAGTCACAAGCACTAACACAACTTTGCATAAAACCAACCACTAACTCTTACCATTATCAGACCAAAAAGCAAGAACAAAGCCATATCAGTAATTAAAAAAAAAAAAGGAACAAGCATAACCAAATTCATCTTTAACATTCCATCTTACATATCTCTTCCTGTTTCTTGCAAAACTAGAACACCATCATCTTGTTCTTCGAATCAAACATCGAGTTTATTCTAGTAAAATGTCACGTACATTCACAGCTTTTCGTGAACACATTCTAACCAAAAGAAAGAGCCCAAAAGTTGCTGATGAGACAATGTTTGTCAATGGCATAGGTGCAAGAATACCTACATATGGTGAAGAAGTTGATCACAGCAGGCAACCTTGGAATGGATTTTTGATAATTTACACCATTGTTCGTATCCCTTTCTCTATTCTTTCCTGCTTCTCTAATCGCCATGGAAACACAGCTGATAGGACATGGGTTACAGGAGATCCCATGAGAACGTCTGAAATCGATCATCTTATGGTAAGTGACAGTATGCGCTACGCAATCTTGATGTAGTAATTTCCACCTTATACAGTAGTGAGCTTGCTAGAAATGTATTCTCAGAACATAATCAAAGCATACTACCACATGTAATGATAAATCACCCTTTATGTGTAGCAAAGTCTGTATATTTCAGCATACAGCATATAGTCATGTGAAATAAGAGCAAAAATCTGAAGCCTCTAGTGGCTTTTCAATGCTCACAGTAATCCCTTTATGGGAAGTTCCTATGTGAGAATAAGTAGAGTTGTAGTGTAACGAGTTTACAGTACTAAGCGGTCATTTGGTTGTATATAGAAAGTATTACACTTCCAAGGAAAGTGCAAGTCCATGATTTTTCACCTCCCGGATAATGTAAAAAGTTGTTTGATTGACTGCAAATAGATAGAAATTCCAACAATTTTTACCTAACGAGACCGCATAAGCATCTTCCTCTACTCCCTCCGTTTCGTTTTAAATACAACAAATGAATATTTTATATACTTCCTCCGTTTCAATTTAGGCTCTGTTTGGTAGGGCGTAAAATATTTTCAGTGTAAAATAATTTTCATGGAAAACAATTTACAATGGAAAACACAATTCCAAAATTAGTTTTCCGTTGTTTGGTTCGATGTAAAAAAAAGATGAAATGAAAAGAAAATGAAAGAGAAAGTAAGGAGGTAGAGAGAGGAGTGTATAAGAGAGAGAAGGAAAATAGTTTTCCCTTCATTTTGAAAGGAAAATGGTTTTCCATCTTTGGAAGAGAAATTTTACCCTAAGGGAAAATGGTTTTACACTCTTTTGCCAACCAAACAATGTAAAACTGAAAATAGAGGAAAACAGTTTTCCGGGAAAACGTTTTACGCCCTACCAAACGGAGCCTTAGTTGACACTTTTAAAATCACGGACTCCGAGGCAACTTTTTGGAGAGGAGAGAGATATAGAAAGAAAAAAGAAGGGTCCCATGTGCTAGGAGAGAAATAGAGAAAAGTTATTACCCAAAATGAAAATATCGCAGCTAAATTGAAACTTCCTAAAATAGAAAGTATCACAACTAAATTGAAATGGAGGAAGTATCACAAATAATACCTCTTTGTTACATTTAAAACAAAACAGAGGAAGTGTAATATTTTACTTTCATGAAAGCGGAACTTTATATTTTAAATTAAGTCCACGAAATAACCACTAAAATCCTTCAATTGTTCAATCAGTCAGAACAACATAAGTAAAAAAAATGTTTAAGCAAACTAGATCAATCATAAAAAAAATCTGGCACTTACCAAGCAAAGTATTGGTGAAATTGACTTTTGCTGTTCCCCAGCTGAGAATGACATTTAAAATTGTGACATGATTCCATGACCTGGGGCATCCACTGTTCTCTTTTAGATAGAAAGTAAAAAAAAATGCTTTAAGCCAAAGCTAATGATACTTCAATCAAAAGCAAAACATATTGAAGTAAAGTAAGCAAATGAATCATATAACTCAGCAGTGAACTACATGTAACTGGGACAAAGTGCTTCATGCTTTCATTCAAAGATTCTCTTAAATGCTTAAATATGAAGATAAGAAAGGAAAAATATCTATGCTTCAAAGTGCAAATATCTAAATATCCTTGTTGCAACAATTAGAAAAAAAAAGGAAAAAGTTATATACAGTCCTAAGGGCTGTATATAAGAAGCTAAAAATGGAGCTAACGAATATCGCATTCGAGATCGCGAAAATGGCATACCGAAAAAAAGAAACCTTATTGGATTTGAAGCGATGACTTAAGCATAAATTAAATTGCATTAATCGATCATTTATTACATCGGTTGATGCAAAATTTTTCCATAAATTCACAACTTATTTCCATTTTAAATAGTGTATTTATGTCTTATATGCAACCCTAAGGGCTGCATATAGCATAACCCAAAAAAAAAAAAGCTGAAACATTAAACATGTTGGAAAAGAGTATTATAAACAAGAGGAAGTGCAAAGAGAAATGATTTGATATGAAAGAATGAGCATATTATTACTGCTTGAGATAAAAAATCCATCAAGAAAAAGATGCTTCAGATAAAGTACTAAACAAAAATCAGAAGAGAATCCAGTATTATGATTTATGCTTACACTTAATTTTCAAATCAATAAAACAAACATATTCTTTTGTATGCCACTGTAAAAGAGATAAGCATCATGTGATAAGTATATATAAGGGGAACCAATAAAGGAAGAATGGGAAAAGAAATGCAGGCAGGTAATAGGTTCATCCAAAGCATTTCAAGCAAAATAAAAAGCAGGTGTTCCTACTGGTTCTACATATATCAATGGTACATGGCCTCCTTCAGGAAAGGAAGTCTCAGCAGTACTCCAATCATGGAGGCCACTGAAGACTACAATGTGACAGCAAAATATGCTTGTACACATCAGAATGGCATGCTATAAGAATCACTGCATCACCAAAACTTGAAGACATTTGTCAAATAAAACTTGTGTTACTCGGACTGAGGTACTCGTGTTAGACACCCGGTACTTGTCCAAGCCTATGACTAGGCTATTTTATGAAATTTCTACATAACTTTGATCCAAAATGAAGTGTCAAAGTGTTCATATCTATGGAACAGTACTCAGGATTTGATACACATATTTAGGTAAAATGATAAGTCCGGTATATATAGAATAAAACACTATTTAGCACTCATGCTAAGACAGCAAGAAAGAAAAAGTGCATGTACTGTTTCTCAGGTTCCTCTTTTATTATCAGGGTAAGGCACAAGAGAATGGTTCCTTATAAATCTGATTCGCAGGTGAGCGAAAGACCCCTGGGAGCTCAAGAAATTCACTTCGTTGCAGCTCAAGCACAGAGCCAGAAGCAGCGAATGCTAAATCTAGTGAACAAGCCTAATCTACAATAAATCAGCCATTACAGGCACTTGCAAAGTTCTAAAACCAATCATGACCACTAAGGAAGCCAGTCTGCTAGTCCAAACATTCATCAAACCATGGCCATGTTGCCATATCATTATCGACATTTTGTTTCTTCACTTTTCCAAGATAAAATTAGAAGAGATAAAAGTTTGGACTGCAGTATTTGAGGACAATATACTAGACGTACATGACGTCTTGATTCTATTCAAAGATGAGCAATGATACTATGCACCTAACTTGGCCTGCTGACTCGAATCAAACAAATGCAAAGATACATAAATAAACATAACAGCAAGTAAACTAAAAATAGCATCACTTGTACTAACAACATCTACACATCCTCTCAGCAGATAGCTAGGCTAGCTCCTGCAGCCATTTGCAATTTAGAGGTATAAACTTTACACACTATATTCGGTCACAACCAGAATTTACTTCATTAATACAGTTAAGATCCTCACATTAAAAGGCTAATTTTACGTTACGTTATATCTGGACTGGAGATTTCTGCCAACCATATCCATAGGCCTTTAGGGAAAGCAAATATAAATCTCAAGGTACAGTAGCACTAAGGAAACCATGGTTCCATCAAAAACCACTGAGAAAAATGTGAAGCAACTTTCAAGCTTTGATTCTTCTACCTTTTTCTTTAAAGGTGAGTTTCCAAATGTTAAACCTGATACCCCTCTTTACTTCACATCATCATCTACATGTCCGAAAATGACAGAATTAATAAAGTAGTTCAACATGTATAAGTGGCAATAAGGAGGCCTTTAGACTGATAAGTTCCTTCTCTATAGAAGAAGGGTGTTGGACGGATAGGGATACCTAAAATTCTACTCTCCACCAAGAAGAGGAAAGAAATAAACAAGTGGAACCTTTATAAAGAAAAACTTAATGGATCCGTACTTACCTCAAAATATCATAAAAAAAGGAAACTTCACAATGATGCCATGACTAAACTGAAAATCTAAACGAATATAAATCAAAAGCTACTATTCTCTTCGTCCTAATATTTTCTTCACATTTGGGATTCGAACATAGACTAAGAATATTGTTGTTACATTTAGAATAAATATCGAAAATGGGTATAGAGAAAAAATGTAGGGAAAAGGAGAGAATCGAGAAAAGTAAGTGTGAAGTTCTTTCTAGGACACCCCAAGATGGAAAATGTTGAGTTGGATTTTAACGGGAACGAACTAAACTAACATGGCCATAACAATCCACACATGACAAAGGGAGGAAAAAAAATGAGCATTGAAGATAATATACTGATTGAACTCAGGCTACTGAGCTATTGTCCAAAGTTTGAAGTTGTTCTAGTATAGTAATGTACTGATGTGTGTGGCTATAATAAAGGGCACATTTAGTTACAGGGAGTGATACATGAATTTGCATGAAACATTTGCCTAATACTAAATATACAGAACCATAATAGCAGAAATAACTGCGGTCACACAATAGCAACAAAGATATGTAGCCCTATACTACGGGGTTACAGATCCTACTGGGTCTCTGCAAATCCTGAATGCCCAGGGATCAAGGGTTGAAATCATCACATTCCTTTGGAAGAGGATAGCAGATATCCTAACAAGAGAAATGGCAGAGTTCATCATTTTCTTCAGACATGATCCTTAATTGCTTCACTGCACAATCCCCAGTATCACTAGATATTAAGACAGAGGAAATACGCACTCGTATGTTCAGACACGCACATGCACACAACTTTCCTAGCATCTTAATAGACACACATACAGGCAGCATCCCCAGCATCTATTACACTAAGAGGGTAAAAGAAGATTATGTATTCATTTACACACACAAAGACACATGCGCACAATACCAAATATTCAAGGAAGGCAAAATCAGCTTCATTATCCAGTTGCTCGATTTTCAAAGTTCGAAGGACTCAGGTTAAACACGCACATGAAGTGGCAAGAAGCCGAAAACTACAAAATATATCTTCTTGCTTTTAGTAAAAATCTGTAATTTCTTATAGTTTAGCATGTGTCCCAAAGAAAGACACTTTTAGACACTGGAACATTAAAGATTACAAGAAGTCACATAAAAATTACACTTTTCTGCTACTTTTACCCTCATTTTTCGCATAGAATGGCCCCTATAATTTTCCATACCCTATATAAAACTATGGAGGAAACAGACAACCATTCATATTTCCAATTTATGTTACAGATATAGAACGCCAAGTAAAACCAATAATCACTTATGCATTCAGGTCTATTATGCTACAGCTCCTTTCCATATTAAACTAAGATGGACTTTCAATTATACCAAGAAATAAGAAAAACAATATAATCACACTCATTCAAATGTCCAACAAAAGAATGTAAAAAGACATAAATTTCTACTTCTTGTCATGGTAAAGAGGTATTGGATGCAAGTAAGGAAGAAAAAGATTCTTCAAAGAAAGAAAAAAGGGGGTGGAATTTGCCAGTGACAAATATAGATGCTTAAAGTTCCAATAGTAATTCATTACCCGCTTCAAAATAGACAACCACCAGGAAATCAGGAATCCAGTTCATGAATCCAGATCAAGAAGCTTATAGGTTTCGGGAAGATCGAATAGCAGCCACATGCTAAGCTATCTGTAGCACATATATAGCAATGCACCTCCCAAGCTCTTGCAATACGCATCTTCACGAGCTAATAAGCATTGCAGGACATAGATTTAATTGCGGACAAATAATGAATATAATGCAATTAGCCAGTGACAAAGCTCTTGAATTTCACGCTTAAACTACATGCTCCTTACAATTAACGCTGATGTTCTAGTAACAAGAAAGAGAGTCTCCAAAAGGACAGCCAACAAGAGAAAGTACTAAGGTTGAAATCTGCTCGATGAAGCTTCGGAGCATTAAGATTACCATGTTGATAGAAGATTTTGAAAAGAGAAATTGCTTCTGGTGCCCTTATTCCTCCAGAGCATTTTAAACCAGTTATGCCAGCATTATTTGATTGTACGCAGCTGGTTTCATGCAATGAAAGAATTGGACCACATCCCCCAAACTTATCATTGGTACATCCATAGTAAAATTCCTACAAACCAAAATCCGATAAGGCGCTTGCACACATTATGCATGGCTCACATGTAACAAAAAGGGTGCACTCTGAAACCTTTTCAACACTTCAGATTGTGAAAGTCCATCTCTGTGCCATTTATGTAAAAGGCCATCAATAGCTGTCCATCTCTGTGCCATTTATCTAGAAGGCCATCAATAGCCTCCATCTATGCATGCTTAGTAGAATTACGTGTCTCATTAGAACGATGGCTACCTGATGCAATCACCTTCCTGTTCTCGACGATTTCACAACTAACTGGCACTTCAAGTCTGTGAAGAGCAGCTTTTGCTTCCTGTATTGCCAGCTCCATAAATGCATCAGAATTGAGAGAATCTTTAGACTCAACCAAACCCATCAGGAAGAGGTGCTTTAAGATTAAATCTGACAGCTTTAACTCCAAAAAGACAGATAAATTTAAGCAAGACCCCTTTGATTAAGAAGCAGATTAACAGACGACAATAGGCCAACCAGTACGAAAAAGTGTAAGTAATAATTGCAATTTGGAATCATATTACCCACATCATTTCAAGAACTCCCTAAGAAGATCCTTAGATGAATCATTTAAGTTACCAGACGACAATAGGCCAACCAGTAACGAGAAAGTGTCAGCATCACCTTTGAGTCCCTTGCTAACCATAAGATCACAATAGTACAATGCATTTGATGAGTCATTATTGAGAATATATCCTCTGATAATCGTATTAAAGTACCATCATTGGTGAGCAACTGTCTTCCTCCATTTCCTCAACAATTGGATAGCCTCATCCATGAGCCCTTTCTTGCATTAAAACCTTTAATCATTATATTATATGTTTTAGAATCAGGTTGCAGGCCCTTGAACGCAAGATCAGATATAAAAATTTTCTGCATCTTCAAGTTGCCCAGCCTCACACAAACTATCCATTAGATATTATAGATGACAACATTAGGCTTAACACGATTATCCTCCATTTCTTCAAGTAACGCCACTGCCTCATCAAGTAGCGCGTTTTTTGCATAAGCTATCAAGCAAGGAACCATATGTGACAACATTAGGAGTAATTCCATGCCCTTGCATATCCTTGAAACTCTGGCGTGCAAGTGGAGTCTATTGACTTTGCATAGTCCATCAATAAGAGTGGTTAGGTAACAACATTAGGTGTCACCCCATTCTGAAGTATTTCTTGGAACAAGTGTAGGGCCTTGTCAATGGTTCTTGCCTTGCAGTATCCATTAATGATAGTGTTGAAACTTACGATATTAGGCTCACAACCATTCTTGGCCATCAAATCAAGTAATTTTTCTGCATCCTCCATCTGACCACGCAAACAATAACCATCCAGTAAAGCACTGTAAGTTTAACATCTGGAATCTCACCTCTCTCAATCATGTAGTCTAGAATAGCTTGTGCTTCATCAACATTCCCATCTTTGCAAAACATGTCAACAAGCATGCTGAAGGTGATAACACTTGGTGCTATGTTACACTCCAACATCTGAGCTAGCATATCTTTAGCCTCGACCTTGGAGCCGGAGTTGTAGAGACCTCTAATCAAGGAGGTATAAGTGACAACGTCAGGTTTAATGCCCTCACTTTTCATGGCAGTGAACAGGTCGAGGGCCTCTTTCAAAGCCTATCCTTACAAAGACTATCATAATGGTGCTTATAGATGACAAGATTAGGCTTACAAATACACATTGCATCTTCTTAAGCAAGTGAAGGGCAGCAGCATTGTCACCAATCCGACAAAGGCCTTTGAAATAGCACCATAGGTTCAATGTTGGGTTGGAAACCTAGCTTAACAATTGATCTAGCAATTGAAGAGCTTGAGGAAGCTTATCACAGTGGATAAAGCCATTGATTAAAGTAGTAAAAATAACACAATCACCATCAAAGGGGTAACCAAGCTTAAGTTCTTTGGCGAGAAGAGAGAAGCCGAAATCAACACGGCCCAAATGGCAAGTAACAATTGGTGAGAATACCCAATGTATGCATATCGGGTGGAATACCAGAGAATTCAGGTCCCTGAGGAGAGAGATGATGATGGAATGAGGTTGAAGGTGTTTCAATTTGGAAATGGCAGTGAAGAGTTGATTGAAATAGATAATAGAAGGAAGAGGGCGCAAAGAGAGTATTTGATGGAAGAGAGAAAGGGGGAAATTGAAAGATTTGAAAACCCTAATTTACAGTGTTCTCTAACTGAATGGAGAAACAACTGACGATCTTGAATAACAGCATCAGTTGCAATGGAGTAATAATTGCGTGAATGAAAAGAAGTAAAAGGAGTAATAAGAGTAGTACCACCATGAAAGAAGGCAGCAAAAGCTTCAGGAGTAAACTTGAGCTTCATCTTCATCGTCATCTTCATCCCTGCTCTGTTTCTGGGTTGTAATTTCAGTAAAATGAACATATAGTAGTTCATAATCCAGATTCCAGAATAAGATAAAATGAGAGCCAAAAATATCAAGTTAAATTCGATCTCTCTTCTGGAGCTTCATTCATGATTTTGTAACACTTCTCCTGATTGCAATTTCATATTTCGTAGGCGTGTATTTTTTTTTTCTTTTCGACGGGTTATAGGCGTGTATTTTATTTTAGACAAATTCAATTCAGTTCAGGTTTATTAAGTTTAGTTCACTTTTTTCTTTCACAATTTTCAATTATTTTAGTTTAGGTTGATTTAGAACAGTTCAGTTTAGTTCAATTCAGAAAAATTCTCTTTAGTTGAGTTGAGTCCAAAAGAACAAAGTCTAAGTACTACATTTCATGTCAAAAAACAAGTACTACCTTTAAAATAAATTTCCAAAAATGAAACCATTACATTAATTTTTTTTTTTGAGGGGGGAAACCATTACATTAATAATTACTTAGTAATTCCCTTCAAAAAAAAAAAAAAAATAATTACTTAGTAATTTGAGAAAAAATAAGGTTGTAAAATAACAAAATATATAATGACAAAGAATAGGATTACAAGATAATATTTTCATACAAAATCTAAACGACTCATTTTCATCTTTGCCTTTTTTTCTTATTCATATTAATGTATTATGTATGTATAATCTGACTTTGACTTTCAGAAAATTTTATTATATAAGATTATTCCATTAAAGAAATGATTGTTAAAAATAATAGTAATATTTAGATTATTTGTACTCTATAAGATTTTCATATAATTATTAAAAAAGATAGTAATGACTGGATTATTGTATTATAGAAGATTTTTCTATTATAAAAAAAAGCGAAAAATAAGTTGGATCGGGTTTGGATTCGGACGTTTGGATTTTAAGTGGGTCGGATTCAGAGTCGGTGTTCGGATTTTTTGTCGGGCCAGAGTCAGGTTTTCGGAATTGGGTGTCGGTGTCAAACTCGGACCCATATTTAAAATCCGACTTTTTATAGGGTCGGAGTCGGATTATGCATAATTCTATCCGACCCGTTGCCATTCCTAAACACCACCCACATTTTGGATAATTCTATTTTGTGTAGATAGATTTCATCAAATTTTACGTATAACTTTAGTTGTATTAGCTTCTCATTTGGATTTAGCTAAATGTCAGTTAATTAAGATAGCTTAAGTAATTTTAAAAAAAAAAATTATATAATTTGCTGGAGAATTAAATGCAACTAGACTTTATTTGATATTAATAAATGTTTGAGCTAAATATCCATAAAAGGAATTTCATACAAACATATATAGAATTAACAACTTTTTAAAAGAGAATCATATTTAAACAAGGATAAATCGCATCTTACCACCTAGACTTTTCACGTTTTTAGAAACTCCCACCTTAATGAATTTTTTTTATAAATTTCCACCTACCATTTTCAATTTTATTAAAAACTCCCACCACTTAAACAATGAAAAACAATGTCGAACAACCATTATCGTTAAAATTTACTATTTCCTTATTTTATATATACTAGATGTTTGGGCAGCACGCGCATGGCTAGGAGTAGCTACATTGGCATCAATGTCAGTCAACTGGCTTACTATAATTTGTTGTTGGTATATAAATTGTCAAATATATGTCACGAGAAGCAATTTTTTTTTTCTTCCGATAACTTTCTTTTCTTTATCTAGTAATATATATTGCTACTTTTTTTATTCCAAGAAAATTTTATATCCCACTCATATTTCACCCCATATAGCCATATCTCCCATATTATTCCTCTATTTTGCTAGTGAATCTTCTTTAGACTATCAAAGTGAAAAATTATTATATTTAGAATCTCTTTATATATAATACCAAATTTTTGAAAAATATAATACCAAAATATAATTCTACGTTTGAAAAAATGTTTGTGCATAAACATTCTTATCATCATCATTTAGCTCTAAGCATTGACAACCTTCAATACACACTTGTAATAGAAAAGGAAAAGGTTTTTATATCATTGTTTTTTGTATTTTAATTTGGATAGAAACATATTGCTCATAACATCTAAAAAAACATCACAATTTATAAGCGTTAAAAAGGTGGATTTCGAATCTAAATAATTACTTAATAACTTCATTAGTAATATTATACAAGATTAAGTCAAAAAGAATGTGTGAAATGTTGACTTAATAAGCTTAGTTGTCTATCTCCTTGGCTTCACATGCACCAAGTCTCTCAAAGAACTTCTTTTACTTGGTACCTTTAGCAGAGAATGCTCCCTCAATTCTGACTTCCATAATATTATCCTGTTGCCCTCAACAATTTTCTAGCTGAAAAGAGGGTGACCAAAAGGAGGACACTGATAACATGAATTCCACAATAACTGTGAGTTGCAAGCTCAAGTAGAACCAACATTATTAAGAACATCCGCTTATAATCCATGTTTCTTCGAGTTTTCATCCATTAGTTCAGATTGGGTGGTTAGGTTATCCACAATTTCGGGTGAACTTGCCAGCTCTTCACCATCTAGTTATGGTCCTTTTAATTAAAATTTGCTTTCATAGTTAAAAATAAATAAAATTACAAAATATTAAAATTTGCTTTCATAGTTAAAAATAAATAAAAATTACAAAGTTTTTGATATACGGTTAATGTCGAACAAACTGCTATTCGTTTGTAAAATTAAATTTGTGTCCAACAAAAATTGTATTTATACACAAAAAAGAAAGAACGCATTATTTTTCCTTTATCAAAATACGTGAAATGTTACATCATCTCCAAGAAAAAAATATGAGCTCTAGAGTAATAAGGACCTCTAGATCCAAATGTATAAAGACACTATCTGATTTTAAGAACTGAATGAGATTTTGCTTTTATGCCAAATTCATCATATCATACAAAACTCAAAAATTACATCCAATGTACACGTTTGTTGATCACAGTTCTAAGACTTGGCTAAAGAATGTTGTAAGTAGTACACAATGAACTTAAGAAGCCCTTTTTATCACAAGATACAACACACATCATTTCAACTGTTCATGGATGCCTAGGCCATTTGCTGGAAGTGCAATTTTGTTTGGTGGTACATACGAAATTAAGATAAGTTCTGACCTAAGCTTGTCAATTTTATTAGCACTGGTAACTGAAGCACTGTGATGACCATTTGTATGTTCCTCGCCAGTTTCAGAACTAATAATATTTCCCGGTAGAGATTCGGAAATTGCAATGAGCGATTACCTAGCCAGATCCAAAGAAACTTTCTTGCCAAGTGATGAGTTTTCAGCCATACACTCTGCTATTCTTCCTGAATATAACATACAAGGTGTGATTTGTTAGGTATAACTCTAATTTAATAGAGATTGGAGATGTTCTTTAGATTAACATAGATCAAGCACAAAAAAATTCAGGAAACAATAATAACTATAGTGACAACCAAGTATTAGTCACATGAGGATCAAGAAACAATAGTAGTAAAGGGGATAACGCAAATCATACTGAAACAATCTACAACATAATTGTATACCCGGCTCTGAAAAAAACAAACTTAACACAAAACTTCTTGAACATTTAATTTAGACACTAAGTCAACACTAAAAGACTTAAACAACTCAATTGAGATCATCAACACCCCCAGATGAAAAAAAGTAAAAATTCAATCAATACCTCAACAATCAAGATGTAGAAGAGAAGAAGCAACCTAATACATAAATACCAAAAAAAAAAAAAAAATAGAAACTGAAATTTATCAAAATCATGGTCCATTCTTTCAATTCGAATTAGAGCAAAGTCTTTGAAAAGGTAAAAGAACAAAAATTTGAACGAAAGAATCAAGAACTCATATGAAATCAGGGTTTCATATGGGAAACAAGCAACAAAAAATGCAAAACAACAAACGTCAAAAACAGCAGATTCTAATACTTAAAAGAAACAAAATTCACTTTTGGCAATCAAGTTTGTAAGAACATTATGACTGAATTACCTTGGTACACCAGGTCTACTGACCATGCTGGTTGTAATACCATGGATAAACGCATTTGGGACAGCACGTCCAGGATTAATTAGAGTGTGGAAGGTGCTATTTTCACCACCGTGAATATCCTGAAGCACAATCTCAATGATTCTCTCATCTCTCCTAAGACCAGTCGTCTCCAGATCAAAGACAATAAAAGTTGCAAGGCTGGCCAAATCCATTCTCAGCTATTAGTTGTCTAATATCTGGACATTGAACTTGTGGAGAACTGCTACCATCTATGATTAAGTTTGTGCTTGTCGTCGCAATTACTTTATCTGGTAAGTCATGCCTCACATTGGCCGCATTACTTAAGGGCTTTTTACCTTTTCCTTCCACTCCTGTGGTTAGGGGTCTTCGACTCCAACTTCCACTGCTTTTTTCACGCCCACCAATATTGGAACTTATGAGCATAAAGTTGTACCCCAATTACATGTTGGATGAATGGCATCAAAGCCTTGAAACCATGTATTAACCAAAGAGTGAACCTTGAACTTAGGAACTCGTAAGACTGAGAAGCACATGGGGGACAGTTCTCATCTAACATTAAAGAATGAGGAAAACAACAAAACCAACAAAGCAAGGAATTTTGCATCAGGAGCGGATAGCTCAGACCTGATGACAACAATTTCAGAGTATAGTGAATAATTGTTGTATGAATTTAAAAGGATATGCAGCTTGCACAAATTACAATTCACCATCATAAGTTAGCAAAACATTATTAGGCTCCAGCCTCCAGCATAGAGTTTCCTTCCACACACAGCTAAGCGTGTATTTAAAATATGTGTACAAGGGTGAAAAGTGAAAACAAACAAATTAAGCTCCCTCCCCTATTTAATGGTATGCCCCTAAAACCAAACGAAATTCTAATATATAGTTAATTAAACCCAAAATATAGAATAATAAGTAGATGGACATAGAGAATCACGTAGGAGCCCAATGGTTGGAGCTCCCACCTCCCCACCTCATGGTCGGGAGTTCGACTCACATTAAACCCAAATTTGGGATGTTTGTGTGGATATTTGCTTGTGGGTATAAATCCCCACTTTCTAGTCTCTGGAAGTTTCATGATCCCCTTGTTACCCCCTAACTCATGAGGGCTGGCCTACTTGGTCACTTAATTACCGAATCAAAAAAAAAAGTAGATGAACATAATTGGACTAAAGAGAAATGACACAGTAAGTCTATCACTCTATCAGTACTTCGCAGAAGATTGCTTGGTCAAAGTTTTAAAACCAAGGGACATGATGCCAACAACTAAAATACCTATGGTAGTAAATCCAAAGTAGGAAACCATGATCCCAAGTAATTAATCCACGGACATAGACTCAGCTTCCAATTTATGAAATTTACTTGTCTTTTACCATCCAGGCTAGTAAATGATCCTCTTTAATGTCTTTTGTTCAGTAACACAGCAATCTTTTTTTGATGTCATTTATTAAATCTGGTACTGATAATAACATATAGCTAAAACAGAAAGAGGGAGCATCCTTCCAAAAAAACTGGGACATAGTGGAAACGGATGTTTACAACAGTGTACACTCCTTCCTTACCTCAGGGTACATCCTTCGTGAGCAAAATAAAACTTTCATCACGCTAATTCCAAAGAAGGACAGACCTCAAGAAACAAAGGACTTCAGACCAATCAGTCTGTGCAACTCCTCTTACAAAATCATCTCAAAGACTTTGGTTAACAGATTGAAAGGAATCATGGGAGACATAGTAGACAAATACCAGAATGCCTTCGTTCCTGGAAGACAAATGTCAGATAACTGCTTTATCTCCCATGAAATCACCAGTTGGGTTAGGAAAAAGAAAAAAGGAAATAGTTTTGCTGGTATTCTGAAAGTTGACTTAAGCAAAGCTTACGATCGAATCAAATGGGACTTTGTAGAAGCTCTTCTAAGAAATATGCATTTTCCAGAGAGATGGGTTAATTGGATTATGCAATGCATAACAACAGTGTAGTATTAGTAAATGGAGAACCCTCCCCTTTCTTTACTCCCAAGGCAGGCCTTAGGCAAGGTGACCCTCTCTCCTCATACATCTTCATCCTTTGTATGGAAGTCTTGTCTAGAAACCTCACACAAATGCAGTCTTTAAAAGAGTTAGAGGGTCTTAAGATAGCCAGAAATGCTCCTACAATCTCGCACCTTTTCTTTGCAGATGATGCCCTTTTCTTCTTCAAAGCC